>NC_079159.1:100136247-100761131 GCF_947563725.1 Argiope bruennichi
TTAAAGGTTCCTTTTAGTTTCTGAAAAATATTCATAAAATATTTTAGAAATATGCAATTAGTATATTCTTGATGTATAAAACTTAGTTTGCATGTAATGCTGTTTTAGTGATAATGCCCCCCCCCCTCCCCATTTGTTCTTTCTGTGCAAAAAAAAAAAAAAAAAAAAACATACCAATGTCACATTTCTGGTTATCCATCCCCATCTTTTTTTTTTTTTTTTTTTTTTTTTTTGCTTGGCTTTTATAGGTTTTTTGCATTGAAATCTTGTTATAAATGCTTCTTTGAAATGTTTCATTCTGATTTCATTTGGCGGTAGGCTACATCATAAAATTAAACCTCATTGAACCATATATATGTTTTTTCCCCTCATAAAACTCAGGTTACTTTCAATTGCCTCTTCCTTGTTTACTTTCTTGTCTTTTAGGTTTTGTAACTTACTGTCTTTGTGTATATCTGTTTTATAATTCATTCTTATTAAACTTTGCTCACTTTGGCTGACCATCAGTCTTGAATTATATTTTGACTGGTTGGTTACAAATTGAAAATTCCTTAATTTTTCAATAAAAAACTTTGAATTTCAAGAAAAATGGTTTTTGAAAGAAAACTAAATGGTTTATTAGGGGTTTTTTTCTACTATTTACTTTTATTTTCAGAGTCTTTATGCCTCCTGAAAGATCTTCGCAGAGGAAAAAAAGGAGTTCTCAGGATTTGAGTGAGCATTTTATGCTTGAGTTCTAATTAAAGCTACAAACACCTCTTTTTTTGAAATTCAAAATATCTATTTATTATATTTAAATGGATTGATCTTTTATATTTGTGGAATTTTAAATGCAGTTTTAGCATGCAATGCTTGTTAAACAATTGATTAAATTTGGCAGGGAAAAGAAAGCATGAAAGAGATTGATTTTACAAAGCTTATGCATTTCATTATTTCTCAGAAAAGTAATTAGATGAATGATTGCTGTAATTATGTAGCATATTGATTGTGATGATATGTTGGCTGATTTGAGGATGATCAATTGTTAGCAAAGTTTGCTGAATAATTATATATGTATCTTAAATTGACAGTATGAAGGTTATGATATAAGTTCCAAATGAAGAAGAAAAGTGTGTCTTGTTGGTTCAGCAAAAAGCATGAGAATAATTATATTTTCCCAAATATGTACTATTAAATATTAGAGTTGTCTTGTTACATCTGAAGTAACAATTTCTTAGCATGTGTATAAGATTCTAAAAAAAAAAAAAAAAAAAAAAAAAACTTTTATAATCAGCTTTTTTTTAAAAGTTCTGTAGGTACTGAAATAATTATTGGTAGCATTATGAAATTCATTTGTTAGCTGTGACTAGCTTCCTGTTTTTTGGTATGAAAGCTCATTAAGTGATTTTTTGTAAAGCTGTGCTATATACTAGCCAGTATACTTGTATAATTTCTTTTTCAGCCTGACAATTCTTAGGATATGAAGTATCATGTTTGATCATTTTTTTTACTTGTTTATTAGAAAAAAAATGCCTCCTGACCAGTTTTTTATTTCCTTTTATTGTCTCATAGTATTAGAGCATCTGAAAAAAATTTAATTGTAAAAAAATTAAGTATTGTTCTGGATTCCATTTTTGTGTTTGTAGCCATAGTTTTGTATATTAATGTATTAGGTAGCAAGTTTAAAAGTTGGAAAGATTTTCAATTGAAAAATTTTTTGGATTTAGGTTCTTATAGTGTTGAATAAGGTCTGAGCATTGTTGTATGATTTATCAATTATCACCAACTTGAATTATATATCCCTTCCTATATTCTTGTGTATACAAGAAATACTGCTGTTTCCATACTTTAAAATTTGAAATATCTTAAAATTGAACTGAAAATAGAAATTTTATTTAAAGATATTTCCAGTTCTTATTTGGACTAAATTTTACTTTTAGCAATCATATGTTAATTTTGGGGAATTTGAGGAAACATGCTTAAAAAAAATAATTGCTAGATAATATTTTTTTCATTTGTTATGTAATCGTTTTGAAATTGGTATCTGTTAAGGGGGGGGGCGAGTATGGTTACTAAATGAATCTACTTCAAGTTAAAATTATTATTATGTTTAATATATAATAATTAATTTGTAATAGTTATTCAGTATAATTAATTCATTGGTCTATTTCAGTAATTCAACATCCGTTAGTTATCCTTTCTTCCTAATTGAATATTTTTATAATTTCTATTTGATATCTGTGTATTTCTTGTGTTTGAAATTCTTTGCTTTCATAATGTAAAATTATTAAGATTATTTCATTTGACTTAAATACAAAGAGTAAAAAATGTGCATGCATAGTGAGGGAAAAACTCTTTACCTTAAATAGATCAAAAGAGGAACCTTTTGTAAATTTGAGATTTGTTATTTAAGTCTAAAATTATTATTTTATTTTGGAATTATTTTATTATATTTTTTTATGATTGAAAATTGTGATGTTGTGAAATAATTTGATTGTTTTACTAAATTAGTATTGATGTTTAATTTTATATTGTTACATTTTAATCTTTAAGAGCATTTATATGTTTTTTATGTATTTATTTTTTCAATTTAGGATACTTTCCTATTTATCTAAAGAAGTAATGAAGCAGAAAATGCAGTTTCAGTAATAATTTTTATGTAAAACATTTTTATTTTTATATAAAAAGTACTAATAAAGCTTAATTGTCAAATCTTCTTGAAGGTATGGCTCCTCACAAAGAATCAGATGTCAGCTCTAAAGGAGAAAAGAGTATTTTTAGAATTGCTCCTTACAAGTATATGCATGTGTTAGACCAAACAACAAACATTACCAGAGTTGAAATTGGACCAAAGACTTATATTCGACAAGAAAATGAGCGGTATGTTCTTTTCTTTATGCAGATTTTTAATAAGATGGATAATTTTACCTATAATTGACTTGGGTGATATATAGTTTCATTTTTAATTGTTTATTTCAGAGTTCTGCTTGGACCAGATGATATGATAATTATTCCTCCATGTCATTATTGTACTATTCGTAATCCTGTTGTTAGAAATGCAGAAAATGCCTTGGTATATGATAAAGTTGGCCAGATAAAATTGAAACATGGAGATTTGGAAGTGAGATTAGAGCAAGAACCATTTCCACTATATCCTGGAGAAATTATTGATATGGTATGCTTAGGCAATTATGTTTTAAAGAATTTGTTTTAATTGTAATTGAATTTACACAATCTTTATTTTAGATTTTAATATTCTGTATGTAAAATTTATTTTGAACAATTTACTGCAAGTTTCTCTAGATTTTCCTTAATATTCTGGCTTAAATATATAATTACTTGTTAAAATAAATGGTAATTTAAAATATATATATATATATAAATTAATTTTTGAATTCATCAATATTGATTGACGCAGTTAAACAAACTGCAACCATATAAAAATATTGACATTTTTTTTCGTGAGATATTTAAATTGCACAACTGACATTCTGTTGCACAGTTAATATCTAATGAGTTCTACTACTTATAATTAATATTACTACCAAGAATTCATCAAGCATGTTCAAATAGATTATTTAAATGAAAGACAATAGTGATTTGACAGACTCAAAAGATCACATGCAAATAAAAAAAAAATGGCTAAGGTATGAATATCTTTTAAAATATCATATACAGAATTTAGAACCACTTTTTCAAATGGGAATTAGTATATGGCTTGATTTAGGAATTTCAAAGGTTACAACTTAATTGAATTTTTCTCTCATTACTCGATTGCTCAAAAAAATAACAGTATTACTTCAAAAAAAAATGTTTTAAATATTTATAACACTACAGAAATTCAAATTTCTCATTTAATACACCATGAGTGATTTACAAGTTTCAGTTTTATGCAAGAAGTTTAATAATTTTTGTTTCAATCTTTTATCTGCCTGAGAGAATGTTGTCATCATGTCAAGTAATTAGGAATTTGATTGTGCTTTTTTTTTTTACTATGCATATAGCCTAAACTGTGCATGTTGATGCCTCTTTATTCAGAGACAATGAAAAATGTGTTGCTTCTCCTTTTCATGAGAGATCCAGTTTTCAAAAAATAAACTTTCTAGTTTAGAATGAAATCATTAAACATAATTCTATCGAACTGCATCTCTTTGATTGTGGTTCAGTAACTTACCACAAATATGTGATCGAAATCTTGGAATACCATGTTAGAATATTTAGAAGTGTCATTTTGCAAGATATTTATTTATGAATGACAAATTTCTCCAGCATTTAACATCCCTATTAAAATATTTAAGAAAAGATGGTTTGTAAACATGAATAAGCCAGTTCATGTACCTTACTTGAACATATTTGGGTTTTTGTAAGATGTTAAAAGATTATAAAAAGAACATTTTCAGAAAGCTTAATCATCTGTATATTAAATCATAAGGAATTAATAGCATGTGAGAATATCATTTCTGTTGAAGGTAATCTATCATCTTTTTAAGAAAGATTTATTGTAAATCAGGTGGAATCATTTATCCATTATTTTTTAAATTTTTATAAATTCAATTTCTAATCCAAAAATAAATTAATCAATCAAAAGAAATAGTAGTTTATGTTAAATCATGTTTATGTTCAATTTTCAGTATGTAGTGATCAAATTTGCATTCAGATATATCATTACTTATGCTTCATAAAGGTTTTATTTTGTTGATATTTTATTTTATTGCAACTAAATAGTGTATGTCTCTCATGTAGTGATTTAAGTATGAAATTAGTTATTGAATATAAAAAGTGCTCAAATATTTTATTTCTGGAATGGCTGCATATGGTGTGAAAGTGTATTTAATTTGTATTTCAGCCAGTAACTCCTTTGACTGTTGTATCAGCTAACAGTGCTTTAAGGTTAACCGCAATTCGAGATTTTGAAGATGGAGATATCAATAGAACTGCTGGAGATGAATGGTTATTTGAAGGCCCAGGTAAAATGATTTAAATGTACATATCTGAATATTATATATTGATATTTTGTCAAATACTTATAATTTATAATGATGGAACATGATGGCTTAATTTTAAGGACTTTTTCTTTATCATATGCATGTTTAAAGACTTTTGATTAATGTTTTACTTTTTGATTTTATTTTTGCTAAGAACAAAATATTCCTTTTGATATTGATGCAACATTTTTGTTTGTGCTTGATAATTAGTCCGAAAGTTTAATTTGGTCCAAGCAGAAATTAAATAAAAAAATGTTGAGATTGATTTATTCCCAAAAAGTGTTAGCATAAAAGAAGACTTTGAAAGAATTTTTTTCTAATATTATGATGATGCCAGCCTGGTCACACATAACAAAACATATTTCAACAATTCAAAATAAGTGACTTTGTCTTTTTACTTTCTCAATTTGCCTATGCATTTCAGTTTATTGTTGATCTTATCTATTTCTAAGTTCCTGATTTGAATTAAAGGTGTACATAATTCCCAACTTCTCAGACTGTAAAGATATCATTTGAAATTCTTTCTCATTATCTTACCATATAACTAATGAGATATCATCTAAGGTTGTCAATTTCTTAATGATGCCAAGATTAATAATTTTCATGAATGTTGCTTTCACTTATACGACTAAAAAAAGTAGCAAGTAATAAATATCTCTGCAGTAAAAATGATGGAAAACCATTTGATTTTGTTCAAATAAGTGTAAATCATTTAAATTAACCTAATTATTCATTATCACTCTTTTAATTATTTTAAATGCATCTTCATTAGAAAAATTTTTTATGTGACTCTTTTGTGTATTTTATTTTTTGCTTCTGGATCATTCATTATTCCTTCAAATTCCTTTATTATCTGTGATACAAAACAATTAACAAAGCTTACATAATGAATCATTCATTATTTATGCAAGTTTTGTTAATTGTTTTGTATCACAGATAATAAAGGAATTTTTAAATTAGTTATATTTTTGGTATTTGAATGTTGCATCACTATAAATTTAATTTTTTGATTAAATGTAACTAATATTTTTTTAAATGACTTTTTCCTTTTTTAGCCACCTTTATTCCTCGTAAAGAAGTTGAGGTTTTAGAAACTATTTTTGCTACTGTGATTAATCCTAATCAAGCCCTTAGATTGCGTGCAAAAGCTGAAACCAAAGACAGAGATGGTAAAGAAAGAGTAACTGGAGAAGAGTGGATAGTCAAGAAAACTGGAGCTTATTTGCCTGGAGCTTATGAAGAAATAGTTGATGTTGTCAATGCCCATGTTTTAACTGAAAAAGTAAGTTTTAAGATTTAGCATTTTATCTTAAATTATTTGTGTCTTGTTTTATGAAAATACTATCTACCTTTGTGGATAATTGGTTTTTAGAAATGTTGGCCATGTTTAATTTAAATTAAATATCTTAAGAATAATTTAAAATCCAGTATTCTCTCATCAAAAGAAGAGTTTGTCTATTAAGTCAAGTCCCATGATGTCATAGTGCCATTAAAAACTTAACTGAGTAATCGGTTTCGAATTGCATAATGTTTTATTGTGATAATGTAATTTGCCTTTCTGATACCTACTGTAAACTGCTTGGATGATTAGTAAAATCTTTATTCTTGATCTCCCACCTGTGGAAGAAGATTATGCTATTAAATATTGGAGTGAAAATGATAATTCTTTTAATTTGATTGTGACTATGAAATCTATTATTGAAAATAATAATAAAAAATTGTCCAACTTTTTGTAGAATTTTGTTTACATGATGTAATCAAAATTAAAATGGTGTAAAGATCAGTTTTGTGCTGTAATATTTTCAGAAGTTATCTCGGGGGAAAATGCTAGCTTAGTTATTAATAAAAATTTCAAAACAAAAATTTTTTTCTCATCTTTCAAAGAATATCTGTACCAAATTGGTAGTTTTAGATCTGATGGCCTTTTCTGTAGAGCATTGACTTGCACATACATACACAAGTTCTTTCTTTATTTGCATAGGTCATTTTCAATAACCTAAGCTATTCCAATGATACTTAATATTGTCTAACATATCAAATTTAAATATTGCATTAAAATTATAAATTGTATGCATTGTTTGAATTTGCTTATTGATTGTATTGTATCTTAAATGTAGAAATAAATTTAATTCTACTTTGTTGTATGTATTTTCATAATCAAAGATTTACTCCTGCCTTGATTATCAAATTTATTTGCTTTTATTCTTACTGTTTTATACAGATAATTTATTGCTATTTTCTTTCATGAAACAAATCTAATGCATTTGCATTTCATCACCTATCATTGATCTTTTAATCTGTATATAGTTTGCTTTAAAGTGTATAGTATGTAATATAACAGATTTAAATTTTAATAGTTATGATGTTATGGATGATAGTATTACATATATATATATATATATATATATATATATATATATATATATATATATATATATATATATATATATATATATATATATATATATATATATATATATATATATATATATATATATATTAAATATGTATAATGTTTTTAAATCTTCAATCTAACTGAATTGTGCTTTAAGTCATGATATATTATTCAAGTTCCTCCTTATACTTGTCTTCCAAGATTCATATAAACTTCAAATGAAACATTATTTAAAATTTAATACCATAATCAAAACTGTTTATTTAATATATAAATCATGGATTATTTTTCTTTATAGGAAGCTGTTCATGTTAAAGCAAAGAAAACATTTGTTGATGAATTTGGCAAGACAAGAAAAAATGGAGAAGAATGGCTAATAACCTTAAATGATACTGAAACTTACATTCCAGGGGTTTATGAAGATGTTTTAGGAATCATAAAAATTACAACCCTTTCAAATCGTCAGTATTGTGTTATTCTGGATCCTGTGGGAGAAGATGGCAAACCTCAGCTTGGAAGGAAGAAGTTAATCAAGGTTTGTAATTAAAATTAAACCCTTTGATATTTAAATACTTTTTATGAAATTTTTTATTTATTAAATAGAAAATGTATTGCAATACTGTCAAAAGAGTGGCAGAAAAAAATTAAGTCTCATTACATTCAAGTTCCATTAATATAGTTTGAAATTTTACTTTAACTTGCTACTTGGAATTTGTAATTTTAAACATTTACGAAGAAATGTGGGCTCCCCCCCCCACAATTTTAATATCTGCAAGTGTTATACAATAATATGAATTAAATTTAAATTACATTTAAAAATTATAAAAAAAGCATGTAATTTTTGATTTCCAAACTAAATTTTGCTATTTGAATGATAACTAAATTTTTTCTCTTCCATTTCTCATGAAACATAGCAATTTGAAAAATAAGTCAAAATAAAAAAATGTTGCGGGAACAAATGTAAATTATTCTAACTAGTACTATTGCTAACTAGTTTTTGCACTATAACATATCTGAAATTATTTATTGATGTGATTAAAATTCAAATGCAGTTTCTGTATGAAATCAAAATTAGAATGCAGAATGTCTATATTTTACATTGTATTGTATTGAGTTATTTTGGTAATGTAAAAAAAAAAAAAAAAAAGAAAGAAAGAAAGAAAGAAAAGAAAAGAAAGAAATTGTTCAAGTGTAATTTTTTAGAGCTTTATTTTTACAATGAAAGAATATTGCTAGTTATTACATTTCAAATGGATTTTTATAAATTATTTTTAGGATAAAATGTTGCATTTCTTATTCTCTTTAAACGTTCAACTTATTATTTCAGTTTTATTATTTCTCTGTACTCTATTATGATATCTTTTATCTTCAGTAATATCTTGATGTAGAATCTGCAGAATATTTTAAGTGAAGAAGTTTTTGGTAGATCACTTAAAATTATTTCTTAACAATTTAAATATGATTTGTTTGATATCCTTGCATTACTTTATCACTGTTAAAACTATATTTTTATTTCTTTTTATGATTAGGGTGAGAAATCATTTTTCTTGCAACCTGGTGAAAAGCTAGAAGCAGGAATCCAAGATGTATATGTTTTAAGTGAAACTGAAGGTCTCATTTTAAAAGCAAGAGAGCAATTCCAAGATACTAGTGAAACACCTGTGAGTAGATTGTTTTACTACTACTATTTAATTCTAAAATTTTACTTTTATTTGAAAGCATATTTAACATATATTCCCATAATTTATATTAATTTTTTTAAGTATTGTCATTAAACCTAAATGAAATAGAAACTTACTCAAACCAGGTGTTAAGTTTCAATTTTTAAAGAATTTATTTTTTTAAAGTCCCTCAAATCCCCCTTTTAAAAGTCAACTCATGACGTAAATGGAATATATACAAGTCGAACACAATATGAATGCTTGCATAGTAAATTTTGCAAAAAATCATAAGATTTCATTTCCGTTAGATAAAAAATTGCACATCAACCGCAACAAAATGAAGATTTTGAAGATGTCAAATACACTTAATTGAATAAAGTTCTGAATATTTTGGACTCATTTTATCATTACATGAATAATTCTGTTTTAAATTTTGTTAAAGTCTTAAAATTAATGTGTGAAAAATAGGATTTTTTGATGCAAGAAGACTCCTAGGGGAGTCTTCTTGCATATTCATAAATCCATTTTACTTAATTTAATTTAAATAAAATTTCTAGTTCTAATTGACCTGAATATTATTTAAGCCTTAGAGTAATGAGCATTTTTAAGATACAGAACTGCTATTAGCAAGATCTAAGAATCATCTTTTGAACTCATGTGCTTTAATATGTATTATATAAATACTTTTTTTGCATGGTGAAAGCTGCAAATTGTTGAGTAGCAGTAACTTCTTTTATATTCCAAAATGTCTTTCTGCAGATTTTTTTTTCATATCACCAAGGGGGAAAAAATGAAATCTGATTGGGAATAGTAGCCTGTTTTCTATCTTTAGATTTAGCAGGGTGGGAGGACAATATATATGAGTGCTTTTTTAATATAATTTATTTTTGTCCTTTCTGGAACAACAAAGCAACTTTTCTTGACCATTACTGAAGCTTTATAAATAATAATTTTTGTAATCATTGTATATACAATTCATCTTAAGTTGCTCCTTTATGGTAGTACAACATTCAGTAGGGAATCTAATAAAATGTTCTTTAAATTTTTGAATTTATTTGCACATTATTTTAAATTTCTGGTCACTACATTAAAAATAAGTTTTACTTTTAATCATTCTAATGCATATTGAAGATAACGATAACAAAATTATCTATTGCATATTAATTTAATGGGTCTGAAAAATTAATGATATTTCCTTAGGATTCATATATATATCTAGTTACTACATTAAAAATGAGTTCTGATATATGTGGTAAATTGAATTTTTTAATATCTTCTCTAAATTGAAAGTATTTTAATTCATTTTGAAAATAGGTATGATAAATTTAACATATCCATTGTGAACAAAATTTTTTCCTTAGTTGTAGAATTTTTAAACTGATGTTCATCAATTATTCTACCTTAGTAAATATAAAACTTGAATCTTGTTTTTCTTTTAAATTTGGCCTATTATGTTATTAAAGCAGTGTTCTATGATTAATTCTTCATTGCAGATGTATTTTGCCACGATTGAAAGACTGAAAGAAAGCAAATAATATACATAGCATAATTCATAAAAACAGAAACAATTTAAATACTTTATTCTTTTATCATCTTCATGTAATAAAACAATTATACATTTATTATTATTATTGAAATATTTACTTTGGGGAACTATACTTAAAAGCATGCTATCCACTATTTCTCATCTGTTCAAGATTTTTCTGCCTTATTTTTGCTGTACATATAGCAAAAATGTCTGGAATCAGAATCTTTATAAAAAGTTATTTATAAGCTTTTTTAAATCCTTATAGATTTTTCTTATTTAATATTAAGTAATTATTTTCAAATTTTACTTTACTTTTATATTTAGATTGCTCCAAAAAAAGTTATAGTTCATTAACATTTGAAAAAACCTTTTCTGCCATTATTAAAGTAAGAGTTGGAATTCTTTCATCACAATACGTCTTGTATTCATTGGGTATAGAATTAGTATCCATTTTAACAAGTTCATTTGAAATCATGATACCAAATCCTTCTCCTCCTACTTAATACTTGTGGTGCAATTCATCTGAATTGCAAATTATAGGTTCAAAGTGGAGATTGAGTATATTTGATACATATTATATTTTTGGGCAATTATCTTGGATTATTCATTGAATAGTTTTTAAAAAAAGTTCTGATTTCTAATAAACTAATATTTAGTTTTATTAATTATTTTATATTAAAATTAGGGATTTATTTGGAAATTTTTTAAAAAATCATTTGTACTCTTATTTATACAGCCAGTTACTCGCAATCCTGGAGATCGCTGGATGATCAAAGGGCCTACTGAATACATTCCACCTACTGAAGTAGAAATAATTATTAAACGATATGCTATTGCTTTAGATGATAATGAAGGGATATATGTGAGAAATATTAAGTCTGGTCATGTAAGTAGGTCAATGCATTCTATTTCTTTTTGTTTATTTTTATTATGATGTACTTAGATTTTTCAACTTTTCAAACATTTTTTTTAAAGTTTTAATTATTTAGATGTAATGGTATATATAACTCAACTTAAACATACAACTATGATTACAGATTTTTTTAAAAAAAATTATTATTTTTTAGTGTTGCACTCAAAGTTATTTCAAATACATTTTTTGCTCATTATTTATTTAATATATTTCTGAAGCACTTATTGACTGTAATTGTATGATCTTGCAAAAGTAAAAAACTTTTAGATGTTATTTAACTTACAAACCTCCAGTTTTATTATTTAAAATGTTCTTTTATTAATATTCATAACTTAATATTTTTCCTAATTGAAACAGTGTTCAGTATTTTTGATTATTTCATTTTATCATATACAAAGCATTATTGATAGTTTTTGTTAAAAATATTAGAAACAAATTTAAAATTAATTAAGTTAATCCATTCATTAATCCCTTTTTTAAGCAACTTCTTTATTTTGCCATCATATAATCATCATTACAAGCATTTCTCATTTCTGAAATTAAAATTTAATTTAAAGAACAACTCTGTTTTTGACCAAGGGGCATGCCATTTCTATGCAATATCTAGAAGGAGAGAGAGCTGCAAAGTTTGCAAAGATACTCATTTAGAAGCATGAGAGAAGATTTATAACTTTCTAAAATGGATATGAATAGATATGGATCAGAAAATAAGGAATAAATTTCTACATTTGGCTTAAAATAATATATCACATATGGAAATGCTTTTTACTGTAATTCTTTTATTTTGAACCACATGAATTGATCTTCAGTATTCTTTTAATAGATACGGCTTATATCTGGTTCAACATACATGCTTAATCAGGATGAAGAATTGTGGGTTAAGGAGCTTCCACAACAAGTAGAAGAGCTTTTAAATCAGGGGCATGACCCTTTAAGTGATCGAGGCTCTTGGAGAATGGCAAGAGGTGTTGCTGCTGCACAAGTAAAGCAGAAAACTAGGTCAGAAGAAGATGGTGCTAAGGCAATTACTCTGAGAGTTCCTCATAATGCTGCTGTGCAGATATATGATTATAAGCAAAAGAGATCTAGGTAAACATTGAGTAATTATCAAAGTAGCCAAAATATATTTTTATATTTAATTTTACTAGCAAAGTACCAGTTTTTTATGAGTACTTTTATCAAATTCATTTATTATTGAATTTTCAAAATATATTCATTGTATATTTGTTATCAGATTTATAGGGCAAAACCATAATGATATTGAATTTTCACCATTCTGATTTGCTTTCAACCATATTTCATCCTCAACACATGCAAAAATTTCAATGTATTTGGCAAAGTTAATACAACTATAACATCTTCTTGTTAATTCATTTAATTGTATTTAATTTTTTTGGAATTGCAAACTAATAATGTTATTTAGTTTAAAATAGGATATTCCTATGAGTATCATCTCCTGTAGATTTATATAAATATTGTATGTATGAGCTTTGAATTAAGTATTTGTTAATAATTCATTAAAAATCTTAGAGCAAATTTTATTTTTTTGACCTAATAGTGGTACTTTTATAATAAGATTCTGCTAATCAAAAAATCTGTATTTATGTATTGCAGTCATAAACTGTGATAACTGGTTGCATATTCTTTTGTGTTAAAATGTCTATTTATCAAGGCAAACTGAGGATTGCCTTTCTCTATATCTCCACAAAATGACATATTTATTTCAAATAATCATGTTTAATTAACTTTCCTTTTATGATATACCAGTGATTTGATTTTTAAATTTCTTGAAATGATCTTTGTTCTCTACTGACATCTCATATTACTGAAACCATTTTTTTTTCTTTGTTTATTTCTCTCATCAAAATCTTTTAATATTTTATCTGTTTGAAAGAGAAAGGATATATACTTGACGAGTAATATTAATTCCCCCTTTTCAATTAAATCCTATGTGATTCACTCTCCATGCCATCTGATGGACCTAAATTCTCACTCTTAAAGTAGTTTCTCTCTTGTCTTTTCTGAGACATAGGCAGATCACAATGCAGGGTAATTTATTTCATTCAAAAGTAGTAGTCATAGTTAATAGCTAAAAACAAATTATAGAAGAGGGTGGCATAGATATATAAATAGAAACCAAATTCAGTTAAAGGGTTATTTGGTTTGTTTTTTTATGTATCTTAATATTTGCATTTAATCATTCTACTTTTAAAGAATTACTGATTAAGATAATAAAATTATGAGAATTTACTTTTTAAAATTGGTAAATTTGTACCCTCTATGCTGAATTTGTTAGAAATCGCATTTAGTTCTTTCCTCTGGTTACCCTTCTTAACCTAGGAACATATTTTAAGTATCTTTTTTGACAATATATTTCATTGTTGATATGAAACTCAAACTGTTTTCATTCTTGCTACCAGCATTTTAAATGTTAATTTCAAATTTTTAATCACTTCTGCTATTTCCAATTATATATTTGATGCATAGAGACAGAAATAGGAACATGAATAGCATAATGAAAAAAATACTGTAAGTCTTATCAAATAATATGTATTATGTTAAAAAAAGCCATCAAAACAAAGCTTCACAAAATATTTAATATTGAAAGTTTTGGCAAATCATTAATTTTGACTCACTAATTTCCAAAGATGGATGATATAATATAAAAATATTTTATTTATTTTCCTTTAAATAGAGTTATATTCGGTCCTGACCTTGTAATGCTAGCTCCTGATGAACAATTCACTCAACTAAGCTTATCTGGGGATAAACCAAAGAGACCCAATGTTATCAAAACTCTTTGCTTGCTTCTGGGACCTGATTTTTGTACAGATATCATAACAGTTGAGACTGCAGACCATGCTCGACTTTCCCTGCAGTTGTCCTATAATTGGTATGATAATATTTTTATTATTTTATACAAATACTTCTTGAATGTATCATAAGTGTATTTTGATACTAATTCAATGCTTTTATTTCTTTTAATGCTATTCTGAAAGAAAGTTTAAAAACTTAATGACAGATTTTACATTTTTTTTATGGAAGACATTTATAATTAAGGTTAATATTTGTCGTGCTGTTTTTTAACATTTCGATAAATGAATTTTGTTTTAGGTTGATATTTAACTAAAAATGAATTGTTCCCATTTTGTGAAAATATTTTAAAATGACAAAAGTAAGGAATAATAGGAAACCTGAAACCCTTTTTTTTATTATTATTATTTTCTCAATGAAAGTTCATTGATATAAATACTTTTTAAACTTTTCAGTAATTGAGAAGATACTAATTAATGCTATTTGATTAGCAAAACAATATTAATCAAGTATTAGAGCCCATTATTATTTTTTTTCTTGCAACATATAAACAGCTGAATATGATATAATATTCTCTAGATACAATATTTTTTTTAATTCATTGTTAAAGCTATATAACTGCATAAAAGAAATTATTATAGTATATTCATACAGCTAATAATATATTCATATATACTATGTAGCTATATTACTTTTTCTATTACTTATATTCCATTGGTAAAGACTTATTTTGATAAACTTACCAACAGTTTTGTTAATAATGAGATGCTTTATTGTAATAAGTCTGTCTGAATTTCAAAATAATGGATTTGTACACCAAATAAAAAAAATCTTAATTCATAATTTTTTTTTCAAACTTCTTTACATATATGAATCTGAATTATTTTCTTGTCTGAAATATAAATACTCTAAAACAAGCAGTGAATTTTGTATGGATACCAAATCTTATAAAATGGGCTTGCCTTCTGGTTAGAATTGCTATGAATTAGTTAAGTATAGTAAGAAAAAAAAAAGAATTTGTGTTATAATATATCATCAGAAGGATAAAGGGAATTTCTAAAACTATTAATTATTAGCATAGAACATGAAAAATTTAAATTTTGTTGCCTGATTAAAGTGAGAAATGAGTAGTTTGTTTCTTAAAGAACATTTCTTATTATTTTCTGAATTTTTTTTTCTTTCTATGTTTTATAGCATGAGAAAACTTGTCACGTTCATTCATTCTTCATTTATTGCATAGATGCAAATAGACATTTTTAACAAATTAACTTTTTTTTTTTGTCTTGTGATGCATATTTATTAATCTTAATTGAAGTAAAATTTCACTGTTTTCTAGAATGTGTGTTGTGAGGCTTCACCTTTATTTTACAAAATATGCTCATATATGCTACTACTTATACAACAGAGTGCATAGCATCATGAAAAGTGCTTAAATTTGAAAGCCATTTTTAAGCACCTTTAAAGTGCTTAATTTTCAGAAAAGATCTTTAAAAATTGCCCAGTTTTCTTGTGAAGATGAAGAAAGCTTTTAATATTGTTTTGTTTCCCCTCAAGTTAAATATGATAATTAAAAATTATGGTCGTAAAGGCTTGTTTACCAGATGTATCAAAAAAGAAAACCAACAAAAGGGAAGAATTCGAAGAAGTATTCCGGGGATTCCAGCTAATATTAAGATAATGTTTAATATCCCCTCTTTTTTTTATCCCCTTTTTTTCCAGCAATGTGCATTGCTATTTATTAGAATACTGGAATAAATATCTGGAAGGTGCAGTCCTAAATACATACAATGCCATATTTATTGTGAATCGAAAATCATTTCAATTTTTAATGTTTTAGATGTTGAAGAATTTAAGTTATGCCTGGTAAGTATATATTTACACTTTTATGTGTTTAGAAGAATATGCAATATGGTTGCATCAACGGAAAATATGAAAATAGCAGCATGAATTTGATGCACCAAAACAATGTATCGTACTTGGAAAAAGCTGCATAAAAACACAAGCATATTCTATTATCATTCTCATTAATATGTCATTTTTTAGCAATCGCTTGAATGATCTACTGCAGATATTCAACTGTACTATATTGAATTGTAATTAATTGCGGTACATGATTATGTTAGTCAATCTCGTAAAATCTGGCTTAATGAAATTTAATTTGAAGCCTTAAATTTTCAATGATCGCGATATCTTTTGCGGTATTTTTTGCATGTCCCCATCAATTTGAAGATTTATATTTGTTAGATTAATTATGCCAAATTTATTTTGATTAAAAAAAAAAAAGGAATTGCTGTGTCTAGCACTTAACTTTTCCCGCAATGCAATCTTTCTGTATATATAAAGTCTTGTCCTGAGGATGACTGCTGGATCTGGTGCTTAAATATTTTTAAAGAAATAATAAAAAGTTTTTTAAATTTTTCTTTTCAGAACTTAGTTTCTATAATTTTACAAGGATGTTTTTTCTTTTTATATCTCTCATAAAAAAAATTGCCTAATGAAATCTCACTTTATATATAAAGTTTTGTTTTGAGCAACACCTAGCATAAGACCATTGAATTTCAGAGGATGAAATTCAGGAAGTTTTTTTTGGGGGGGGGAAGAAGTAGAGGCATACTAAGAACGGATTTCCCAAACTTTTTGTTTGAAATTTAGTTAAAAACTAGAATTTTAATGTGTTTTTATCATTAGCCTATTATCGCATAAAAAATTTCTTAACACTATTTTAAATGTTAAAGAATAGCTTTTGAATAATAAAAATCTTGTTTGGTTGAATGTAATTTTAAAAGAAATTCTAAAAAATTAGTTTTGGACACAGTTTTTAACAAAGATTTTATTATTTTTATGATCTTTTCTATACTATTGTCAAATCCAAAAGGGCATAATTTTACAATAGATGTACAAATACAGAAATATTAAAATTTAAAAAATAAGTATTTAAAATTATTCTTTATAGAATTTTTTTCAATAAAAACTATGCATTTTTATGAAACATAAGAAAATATGCTTAGAAAATACGCAGTTTGTGTATGCATACGTATACAAAAGTACTTAATTTTAGCAGCAGTTTTTGAGGACCCTGCACAAAAGACAAGACGTCATTAAACATAAAATGCCATCAACTAATAGCAAAATATCTTGTTTATGGTCCTTTTCAGATATTATTCCTATCATATTGAATAGTATTCCCATTTATGTATTCATTCATTTTATTTTTATTTATCTTTATATTTTACTTCATTTGAAGGTACTTTGATGTTGGTGACAAAAGCCCTGAGGCAGCTGCTAAATTATTCAGTGTCCCTGATTTCATTGGAGATCTGTGTAAAGCAGTAGCTTCCAGAATTCGTGGTACTGTAGCTGGAACAAATTTTGATGATTTTCATAAGGTAAATTCTTTCTTGTTATTGATTTTATAAATTGGCAATTACAAAAAAAAAAAAAAAAAAAAAGATTATTTATTTAATGGAAATTTTTAAAGATTATAAAATTTGCTTCTTATTTGAGGATAACTGATTATTGCATTGTGGAAAATAATTGAAAAGAGAAAATATTTATAAAATGATAGCATCATGATTTAATTTTTCATTTTTTTTATAAATTTTGTATATTCATTATCAGAATTTTTTTGGTACTAGATTTTAAGGTTTTCTTTTGAAAAAGGATTTTTATTAAATATTGGTTATTGGAATGTTAAATCATCTGTATTTCAATAGACAAATTTTTATAATGTGCCTTTATATGCAATTTAAGTTAATTGAGGAAAATATTATTTAGTGTCAAAAATTGTATTACTTAATTTCATAAAATACTATTTTTTTCCCCTATCATAAACAGTGTTATGAGCTAAATTCTTTCTAAAAGATTTATTTTACATTTTTGATTTATTGATAATCAGTTTTATTTTACAAAATATCTGTTGTAATAGATAAGATTAATTGACTCTTTTATACATAATTTTTTGAAAATATTTTCAAGCTGTATATTAAATGCACAAGTTTCTCTCTCTCTCTCTCTCTCGACCTTTAATCCTCAATTGAATTTCTCAACTATTCTTTCATGCATAATTATATGAAATTTAAAAGGCTTTTTATATACTTGCATTTAACTTGATTTGTTTTTATGTTTGCAAAGACAAATTTTGTAATTCAATTTTCTTTCATTTCTAATATTAGATTTTAATTAAAATTAAAATCTCTATTGGCAATTCTTTAAAACTTATTCAGTTAACCAATTAATTTAATTCAATTTTGATTTTATGTCAGTAGTGAATTAGAGAAGGAATTGATTTTATGATTCCTTAATATCTCTAATAATTTATTATTAGAGATTCATAAGTAGAAAATAATTAAAATAAATTCTACTTATTAGCAATTACTTGTTTTTGAAAGTTTGGATTAATATTTCCTATCCTAGAGAATGTCAAATGAATGCATGTTTGAATTTTTTTATATAATTATATAAGATATGTTAATGAATAATATACTAAGATTTTTTTTTTTTAGTGTTTATATGTGTAACTCATCTTGTCTGTTTCAGAACTCTGCAAAAATTATCCGCACAGCAGTTTTTGGTCTAGATGAAAACAAGAAGGTTAGAAAAACCTTCAATTTCCCACAAAATAATTTAAACATCACCAGTGTTGATATTCAGAGTGTTGAGCCAGTGGATCAGCGTACTAGAGATTCATTGCAGAAGTCAGTTCAGCTTGCAATAGAGATCACCACTCAAAGTCAGGAAGCTACTGCTAGGTGAGTAATATATGTGCTGTTTTAATTTGTGAAGTATGAGAGGCATTTGATTTCTTTTTTATATAGAAAGTGTTTCCTTGAGCTTTAAATATTAAGTTAATATAGGTACAGGTGACATTTTTTTGAAGTAAATATAATAATTATTGAGCTACTTTTCATCAGTTTCATGTTTTGAAATTTAAATTCATATAACATGATCAACTTTTGCACCACTATGTCATAGAAGTTGTCCGTTGTAATAGAAATTATCTATTAGATTTTTCTGTATGACATTCACTTTATGCACAGTTTGTAAAACAGCTGTTCAAAGTAATTCAAATAGCAAGGTTTAGAATACTGGAGGAAAATATTAGTTTCTCCCAATCACCTAATATTGGTTTTTATTATATTCTTATCAATTCTGCATCATTCAGTTAACAAGAGATGATTGTTTAATGTAATGTCATTGATATTTTTTTAAACCTTTGAAAAATTAAATCTAAAAACTATTTTTTCTTGATGGTCATATTTCATACATTTTATCACAAATCTGTCTTTACATTCTGTAGGTTAAAGAATAAACAGTGATATTTCCAATCTTAGTAAGATAACAATTGAAAAGTGACAATTATAGTATGTTATAAAAGTTATTTAAATCTCTATCAGCAACATATGGCTTGCTCATTACTACACAGTTCCACTAAAAATCCACTAATAATGTCCACTAATAATCTGCAGCATATATCCTATCTATTAATGAATGTCATTTAGGAGGTTAAAATAAATACTTTCTAGTTAACCTTTTAAATGGCATTTGTTAAGATACATTAGAGATTTTAAAAACTACAAATTTTATTTATATATGTAGACATGAAGCTGAAAGGAGGGAACAGGAAGCTCGTGGACGACTGGAGCGCCAGAAAATATCTGATGAAGTTGAAGCAGAGAAAGAAAGAAAGAGTTTGCTTGAGTTGAAAGTGAGTAGTATGGCAATAGAGAACTGTGGCCAAGCTAAAGCAGAAGCATTAAGTCGGGCTGAGGCCCAAAGAATTGAAGCTGAAGCTGCTGTTGAACAAGCAAGGTCTAAAGCAGAAGCTATGAAGATTGAAGCTGTATGTTGCCCGTTTATTTACTATAATTTCATATTAAAAAAGCTTGCTGATTGGTGATAACTATACTTTGATATAATGTTTGTCAAATTTGTTCTAAAAGTCTTTCATATTTTAGAAAATTTGTATTTTATTCAGTTTTTATCATGCAGTTACATTTTATGAATGAGATGTTGATTAAAGAAGAAAAAAAAGAAAGTTTTTCATATTTGTATTTTCAATTTTTAAACAGTTAATATTAAAATTGTATTCTAAACAGTTAATATTTAAATTGGTTCTTCTCTTTTTTGTTTTTAAACTTTTAAATCCACATCTAAAACCTAATTTTATTTATACTAATGCTGGATCTAATACCAGATTAATAAATTAAGGCAAATAGCAGATTTTTATAATAACTGAAACAAATTTTTGCATAACATCTTATTTAAAGAAACCAAACTATAATATTGTCTTCTGTTTTCTCCTAAAAAAAAGTTTTTTATAATTATTTTCTTTAGACATATTTGAAGATAAAATCACAAAATAATTATAGATTAAATATTTGCAAAGAAGTTTTTATTTTCCCTCATTTTATATTTTACTTTTATTTATTATTACAAATACTTCAGTATCATTGTCTATTATATAATTATGATAATCCACTCTTTAGATGATTTTACTTTCTCTATGTATACTCATATAAAATATTTATATATTTCATCTGAAAATATTTTTGTTAGGAAACTGAGTTGGAACGTCTTCACAAAGCTAGAAACGAGGAATTGCGCTATTTTAAAGAACAAAATGCTTTGGAGGTTGAAAAATTGAAACAAGTTGCTGAAATTGAAGTCAGTAAATTTAAGAACCTTGTAGAGAGTCTTGGTAGAGAAACCATTCAATCTGTGGCTTCTGCTGGGCAGGAGTTCCAGGTATGTTTGATTTTTCCATTTTCAATATATGTGTGATCTTTAATATAAATTTTATCCTTAAATCATATGAAATAACAAAGTCATATATTAAATATTATTAAATGATAAGTTTTAAACAAATATTTCTGTGAATGCACATTATATTTTTTCATTTTGCATACATTACAGGCTTGGGATTTATAAAATTCCATTTCTTCCCAACTCATTTTTATGTAATAAATTATTATATGAGAAAGAGATGAAATAAACAAATGCTTATTAGGGCTGATTATTAGATCTAGAGCTGGAAAAAAAAAAGATTATTATTTTTTACTTTAAAAAATACAAATAAATTTTATAAACAATTTTATCCATGTGAGTTAAATTAAAAAAAATTCTAAATATCAGATTCTATTGCATTTTAAGTGTTGCTAAAACTAATTCTGATGTGTATATAGCATTAATTAAGACAAAAGAAGTTGCTGGCTCTCCCGACTTGTCAGAAGATCCTTTCTCATCCCCTTTCAATTCATAATTTGGGGGGGGGGGGTTATATGTAAAATTTTGCATAAGATGATTATCTCTGTTGAAATTTTTTTTGAGAACATGACAACCTATTAAAACTTCTGTTTCTAAAGTAACCTTCTTCCCTATAAACAACTGGCTACTAAAGCAATTTTTAAGAATGGCTGAAACCCTGGAAAATCTACATCAATATAGGTCTGAAATCATAATGGAAGGAAGTCCATTGTTAACAAATCTTTGAATCTACTAACTACTAACCTAATATTTTATGGGGGAGGGGACTGAAAGTTTCAGAATTATCAAATAACAGATAAAAGATGGCATAAATTATGTAAGTCTTAAATCTAATTGATTTTAAATTTTAATGTTTCTTTTTAAAATTTAACAAACTTTCAAACTTGTTGATTATAAAACAGTTTGATCAGTTAAGAAAATATTTTAATTTTCCCCCTTTTATATAGAAATGTGTGAATTTCCATTATATAGTCTTTAAATCAGAAAATTTAATATTTCATTTGAATAACAAAGTAAATTTTGGTCTGAATATAGAAAATTGGTGTATTCAAGCGATAGTGTAAAAAAAAGGAGAAATAAAAATTTTAGAATGAACAAATTGAGTAAAAATAATTTTCTATTAGTATTTTATAATAATATTTTGTTTTATTAGAAATAAAATTTATTACTATAAGGTGTTTTTCTAATTCTAATTTATTTGCTTTAGGTTAAACTTCTCCAAGGTCTTGGAATTCAATCTGCATTGATCACTGATGGCAATACCCCTATTAATCTTTTCAACACTGCACAAGGCTTTCTTGGTGGTGCATTGATGCCACCTTCTAAGAGACAGAGAAAGGATAGTGATGAATCATAAGAAGTCCCTTTTTGAAAGCAAAGATGATTCTCATAATTTTCTTTATGCATATTGCACCCTATTTTATAACAATAAGCATGGTTGAGGCTTGTCTCATCTGCGCAAGAATTAATTTTTGATTAGAAGCTTTAAATGTTTTATAATATTCCTTGTGATTATTATGTGTTAGTGCATTTCAGTATTCACAAGGTTTTTCAAAATCAGTATTAATTGAATGAAAGAGTTTGTTCAATGTAAATGAAGGTGCAATTAATTTGAATCTTAAGTTGACTATCTTAAACAGATATTGAAAAATCTCACGTTTTGTTCAGAGTACTTTTATTTTGAAATAAGCTGCTTTTTGTTTTACTGGCTGCAATCTTAACAGCATCTGGCAAGGTATCTAAATAAAGCCACAGTGTTCTTTTTAAAAAATTATTTATAAAAAATTTTTAGTTTTGGCTGCATCATATATATATATATAATATTCTTAATATGTGTATGAATACAATCAAAAGAAAGGAGAAACTGGATTTTCTCCTTAAAGTTCATCTTGTTAACATATATTGTCTTAAATAAGCTTAATTACGTTTGGTGCTTGAAATCATCGTTCCTAATTTTAATTATTAATTTTTTCGTATTGAAGCTTATAAAGCTTTTTCTTATCTAATCATGTAAACAGGTACATCTTAAAGTTTGTTGATTTTCATGCATTTTTTATTTTTGTTATTCCTAGATTTTTTAAAAATAACTTTATAGTATTTGTATAGTGCCTTTTATAAATTCTTGGAAAGTGCCAGATAAAGTTATTGTCAGGAACATTGTGATGTACTTATTGATATACAGTAGAAAGAGCTTCTTAAACATTTGCCATTTAAGATCTCCAAATATGTAAACAGTTTGGTAATTAACATTTACTTTTAAAAATGTTCCATGAAATAAGTCCACTTATAGCTTTCTGAATTATGTATCCTTGCTTAAATAATTTGACTAAAGTTTAAAAAATATCAAAGAATTTAATATTTCATTCCAGATTAGCAATCATAGTTTAAGAAGTTCTAATTTATGTATATATACTGTTAACAATATTGTTGTGATTTTATCTTGATATTGGCTATATAAATGCTAATTAGGTATTTGAAATATTTTTATCTACTTATTAAAACTAATGAATTTATGCTGTTATTGTATACTGTTATAATTTGTTGTTTTTGCTTTGATATTTAGCTTTGTGATATTAATTTTTAGAAGTGCCTTATATGTTTGGTTCCAAAGCATAGCACGCCACATTTGAAATTCGTGCACTAGTCAGAAAATATATTTGAATTTATTATAAATTTGTTACAAATATATTAAAAATATTTATGGATCAAAAATTACCTATTACTTCACTTATTCTTCCTATTTTCTGAGTTTTGTTCACATTCATAACAATTTGTGCAACAATATATTGTCATTAAAAACACTGGGGAAATAGAGAAGGTTTTTTTTTTTTTTTTGTTATATTTTTAATATTTTTTTTTTCTGTGTTATAGCCCAGTTATAGCTATAGTTTTTTATTCTTAAAATTTTCAACTGAATATTGGTGAATATTGCTAAAAAATTTGTTATCTGTTAACCAATTAAATACAACCATTTATGTGCTTTATATATACAAAAAAAAATTTCAAGATTTTTTTAGAAATGAAATTTATTTTTAGGTCATATTTTTTATTCATCTGTTACCATCTTTTATATCAAATGCTTCAGTTGATATAATATGAATTTATTGATTTTGAAAAATATATTTATTACATTTATGAATTCATTCTAGATACAATTGGTTAAGTAGTGACATATTTTATCTAATCTTTATACAGTAATAAATTAATCTATCTTTTAATGAAATATCGAGCAAAGATTTATAAAATGTGCTTTCTAAAATGGAAATATTTTTTGCTATTCTTATAAAATTCATTGTTGCTAATTATAAATATTTGTTTAATAGTTTATTTTTGATATGAAGCTTGTTATTTTGATTAAATATAATTCATGTATATATTAAATGTTATATATAATTAAAATTATAAATATTGTGGTGTAAAATTGCTATATAGAAGTTTTATTGAGTTTTCTATTAAAAAAACAATAGCATATATATTTTTATATTTTATACAGACATATATATATATATATTTTTAATGCAGTGAAATAAAATAACAAATTGTAGAGGTATTAAATTGAGCTATCCTAGTCCCTCATTTTTCCATAATGCCTGGAGTTATTTAATGTACCAAAAAATAATAATGTGCTTTATAAAATTTGGGACTTTTCATTTAGTGGAAGTAACAGGATTAATTTACTGGCTCTTTGTTTTAACATACTGGCAGATGTGGCCAAATATTGGTTATGGAAAGGCAAAGCTATTTTCGTTTTAGATCTTTTACAATGGTTAAAAAAATAACAGATATTTTTTTTATCTACTATAGTAAAAAAATTTATGTAAACATTACATTTTATTCATTTTGCGATTGTTAAATAATGAGTCACCTGACTAGATGAGGTTTATTTTGCCAATATTGCCATTTCCAAAATATTTAATGAAATTTTTTATATCATATTAAATATTTATATTCTTTGTGGTGGTATTCTGGCACAAAAAAGGAAAAGTAATGCTTTAACAGCAAATGAATTTAAAACAATATTATTTGTAAATTCTACTTTTAGGCACATCGTTTGTTACAAAAATAATGAATAGCTTTCATGTTTGCGCACATTTTTCGAGTAACAAAAATTTTTCATCTCTCGGCTGGCAATCGTCGGAATATCTTAGCAATACATGCGTTAATCTTGCATTTTTTAAAATTGTGATGGGGCGTGCAGCAATATCAGATGAAGAAAAAATGCAAATAAAGACATAACTGTTTTAAGAAAACTTTTATTTAATTTGTTTAAAATTTCATACTTTATTCTACTGAAAAAGTTAAAATTGTGTTGCAATTTTTTTTTCTAAATTTTAATTAATGCTAAAATTTATTTTTTTATTTGGAAAGAGCTGTTGAATTGAGCCGTTTTGCTCATGATATTTTCAAGACAGTTTGTCACCCATTCACCCCCTTTTTTTTTTTTTTTTTTTTTTTTTTTGTCTAAAAGGATGGAATCAATTCCAACTCTACTAACCTGAGAACATGCATGATTCCAGGACAGCATCGAGGCTGGCAAATGAAAGCAAGCAGGGAGCAAGGCTCCCTAGTTATATATAATTTTATTACAACTATGTTTAATTTTAAAAAAAGAAAAAATCATCTACTGTGTATACTGTGTAAAAGAATATTTGGGGTATTACTAAGAACAATGAATAATGCTAATAGTAATAAGAGATAATAACGAAAACATTACCACAAGAATTTCATTAAAGAAAATAAAACGAGTGTAGCACAATCAAGATACTGTATAGTTATCTTATCTTCTCTTTCCTTGAGATCATTATTATGTCTTTAATTTATTTGATGATTAGTTCAGTTTGTGTTTATTTACAATAATCTAAAAGGATTAATCATTATTATGCTGGCAACCACTACATGAACAACATTAGCAGACATAAAACTAAATTCTTTTTAATCAACATATCTTATGGTTATTAGTAATCCATAAATATAAGTTTACTGTATTTACCTCGCAGACAGTCAAATGTCTGAATTTTAAAACTAATCTGCAGTCTAGTAATGTATGCGGGAATATAAAATTATTTGCAAAAGGGATGCCGTAAAATATTTACTAAAGTGCATATAAAAAAAATGAGATTGATTTAAGCAATTGCGAAGGAACGGGATTATGCTATGCAAAATATTTTTGTGCACAGCTGACCAAGATCTCTGGCTGAAGTCGCCTTTTTATGTTTTATTAGTAGTGATCATCTTTGAATATTTATAGCATTGTGATCTGGAGTGTTGAGGAGCATGAATACATTTTTGGTCCTGATTATTTTTTTAATAAAAAGTTTAATGAGGAAGAAAGTGTAAGAACCTCCTTAAATATGAAGTGAATTTTTATCAAATATTTATTCTTGAAAAATATGACTAATATCTCAAATTAAGATAAGTACTGTCGCTGACAATTGGTGATGAAAAGTATTTAAAAAGGATAAACATTTAAATGTATTTGATCAGAAAAATCTTAATATTTTTATATCAAAATTTTATGTTGAAATTACTTAATTCTAGTATACCTTGAAATCCACATATATTTTAAACATTTGCATTGTTTACAAATTTGGAATTATATTTGATCAAAAATAAAATATCAAATTATGCACTGATTTTTCCACATGTTTAATTCTAAAATAAAATAATCATATAAGTGATAAAAAAAGGAATTTTATTTCGAAATGATCCTTTTTTTACCCTTACCATTAAACACTCCATGTTTTCCTTACATTTTCCCTCTTGTCCTATGCATTAGAGCATTCTGATACTGATTAAATTATGATTACACTAGTGAGTATAGAAAACGGTTTTGCAAAATAGAGAATTACAAAAATATCCTAGTACAAAGAACAAGTGAGAATTATATTACGAAGGATTTTTTATTCTTATACTTATGGGTAGCTTGTATTTTTAAAAAATGGTAACTTCTCTGTACATAAAATAAAACATAAATATGTATTTTGTTCTATGTCACTTCATGTGGCTTGTTTACTTTTGGTTGAACACATGTTCTTTATTGACTAATTAAAAGTATTGAGTATAAAATGTCTGAGATAAATCTAATCCCTTCTGACTACTGTATTGTTACAAGTAACAGTTGATTGACATATTATAAAAGTGTGATTCAGTCTATCACACTAGAAATGCTATAGAGTTTGATTTTTAATTATTAATTTTACTTTAATAAGCTCTGTGGATGATTAATTGTTTTTGAGGTGTATAAAGATGTGTGTTCAAACAGATGAATTGAGTCTGATGAAAGAGGTGAATTATTATTCGACTAAAATACTGTAGGGTTAAATCAATTTTGGTACACTTCCTTCTGGATAAGACAAGGAAGACTGCTGAAATAAATGGAATAATTTACAAACTGGTTAGAAGAAACTGAATGTAGCGAGTGGATTTTGAAGCGTTAGGAAATAAACGTTCATAGATGGCGCTAGACAACTAGCGCGAGTGTAATTAAAAGAGTGATGTCATTCGAGTGTTTGCTCTTGGAGGAGAAGGAGTTACTGAGCAGAGTAACTCGAACGAATCTGCAATAAATTTGTTAAGTTTTCTATTTGCCTATTTTTTCAAAGCACTCACGAACCAGCCACGACATTTGGCGCAGTCGACAGGATTCGAACCTGTGCGGGGAAACCCCAATGGATTTCGAGTCCATCCAAATGTCGTGGCTGGTTCGTGAGTGCTTTGAAAAAATAGGCAAGTAGAAAACTTAACAAATTTATTGCAGATTCGTTCGAGTTACTCTGCTCAGTAACTCCTTCTCCTCCAAGAGCAAACACTCGAATGACATCACTCTTTTAATTACACTCGCGCTAGTTGTCTAGCGCCATCTATGAACGTTTATTTCCTAACGCTTTAAAATCCAATCACTACACTAAATTAGCATGACGTATCCTGGAGTGATTTTGATGGAAGTCTTTACATATATCTGTCAACTGTAAATATTTTATATCAAAAGTATGATTAAATTTGTAAATTACGTTTGCTTTCAAAAATTTGGTAAGCGTTTTTTTTTTGTGTTTAATTTGCAAACAAATGAAATCGATAATTGGAATAATTGTGTGTCAAACAGTTATTTATTTAATTTTAATTTATAATTCATTATTTATTTTTATATTTTTATTTTGTATTATTTTATAATTAACAAGTTTAATTTATAATTAAATTATGTTTTTTTAAACAAAAGTTCATTATTGGAGAAAAAAGATAAATGGAAGGTATCTATTAAAAAAAATTTATTAAAGAATACATTCTTCCCTAGTAGTAAATGTATTGATATCAACTTTCCAACCAAGTTATGAGAATGGAAAGTGAAGATCATTCATTTCGCAAAGCTCATTCTAGTTCAATAAACGATTTTGAAAGCGTATTTGAAACTTTATCTTCTAAGATAATCCCAAAGATGGTACAATGACATAAGGTCCCGAATAGAGCTTAAACAGTCCATTCGCTCTAAATCTTTATTCTCGACAAGCTTAATTCGATAAGATTGAGCATTGAATCATCTAATAGAATGAATCCCTCATCAGTAGCATAAGCATGTAGCTGAAGCAAGGATCTCATCACTATTTCTCGAAGCAGCGAGAATTTCGTTTTGGAAATATTAAATGGGACATAAATGAGCTTGTATACAATCCCTGATTGCGATAATGTCTTCGTATCTTAGTAGCCTCTAATATTGTGCCTGTTGAATTTGTGTTACAAATTCAGGCATAATAATGGTCTTGTTTCTCGCTACCGAAAATGATCTCCCGCAGTTGTAGCTCGTGGTCGACTCGGATCATCTTCTCAAAACTGAATTTTTTGGATTGTAACTAATGCCAGGGCCACACTGTGAGACATATTAAGCATTCTAGCAGCAGTGTGGTGACGCTTTATAAGCCAGATAACAGCTACGAGACATGAGAAATTTCATTTGTCTAGTGGTCTTGTTACTCGGCTACGAACCCAAAGGTTGCGAGTTCGATCCTCGCTTATCGCCAGTAGCAACATTGGTGACCCGATGACGAAAATACACAACCTTCATACAACTGTTGTGGCGCCCTCTACCAGAAATAAATAAAAATCAATAAGCTGATAAAAAATCGGCCAATAAATAAATAAAAAAAAATGAAGCTGATAAATAATCAGCCAATAAAAAAAAAAAAAATGGATAAGGCGCAACAGCCAATATATCACCACTAATAACAGCAAAAACAGGACAAAAAATCGTTCGTCTCACCTCCGACGAACTGAAGGGGGAGTAATGTGGTGACGCTTTATAAGCCAGATAACAGCTACGAGACATGAGAAATTTCTTTTGTCTAGTGGTCTTGTTACTCGGCTACGAACCCAAAGGTTGCGAGTTCGATCCTCGCCTATCGCTAGTAGCAACAGCAGCAACTTGTTCAAATCCATTTCCGTTGACCCGATCACCTGCCATCTTAATAAGAGACTTCCCGGAGACAGTGCCAAGAATATCTTTGCAGATAAAAGCAATAAGAACTCAAAATTTTCACAAATTATAAAAAAACAATATATTCATATTTTTCTTTGGGTTACATATAAATAATAGATTCCTTGAAAAAGGTAATAGATGCACTTCTTTCGTTATTTTAATAAATACTACACAATGTCCTTCATATAAATCATATTTGTTACCGTAATAATACACATTTCTTTAATGGTGAAATTCAAAAAAAAAAAAAAAAAAAAAAAAAAAACTGGTTGTACCTTAACTTTTGGAGGTCAATATGTCTTATAAAAATTCAAACAGTATTCCTTCATTAAAACAATTCTAATAACGGAAACTTCTAATGGATGAATTTCACAGTTTTTGAACCCTTTTCCAAAAATGACTACTTCTGAAAAGACAATTACTCTCTAAATTTCTTGGCTGCAAAAGGAAAGTTTCTCCATAGCAGTAGATTTAGCATTCGTACTCATAGATACGAGAAATGTGATGGAATCAATCTTCCAATCTTACAACTGGTACTCTGAAAATATGCCAACTTCAGGAGGTCTCAAATCTTAAATCCACATTTGTTTTTAGTTCTCTCAATACGTTCACTGAAGTGAACAAAGCTGCAGCTTTCGTTTTTGTTATGATGCAAAATGACATTAATTCTATAATTAAATTTGTGAGCCGTATTATTTCCCATTCAGTTCAATATACCCTTACTTTTTATTTTCTCGTATACATACAGTCTGTCATAAAAAAGTATTTGGACACACTACTAGGACACATATTTTACTTAAATATACAAATGAGACCAAAACAAAGAAGTAAATATTATTTTGATATATATAAATCATAATAATTCAAACAAAACTCTCATATTAATGCAATTATGGTTATAATTGAAAATAAAAGAAAGCAAGTAAAAAAAATGCTCAAAAAAGTATTGGGACACTTTTCGATAAATTAAGGAAAACAATGCAAACTTAAAAGTTAATATCTTGTTGGGCCTTCCTTGCTTATGACCTTTCCTGGTCTATTTGGTTTGGATTGGTCCAATTTTTTTTCAAAATCATCCATCGATTTTGGCTGACTTTTCTATCAAATGTTTTCTTAAATCCTGCTTGTTAGAAATTTGATGCTCATATTGTGTTTGTTGCAAATAATTCCACAAATACTCAATGAGATTAAAGTTTGGACTTTGGAAGAATTTTAATAATACTAGTACAGTGGTAGAGGACCCATCACTTGCAAAAACCAGCAGTATGTTTCGGGAGATTTTATCGAATCTCCACATTTTACACCTCCCTGAATTCTAAAACTATCCGTCTGTATGGAACAAAGATAACTCAAAAATGCTTTGAGCTAGATAGATGAAATTTGGTTTGCGTTCTTTATATCAAATGTTTGGATTTTCATCAGATTTTGAAATTTATCTGCTCAGAGGAAGTCTGCTTGTCCGGCTGTTCGAATATAAATTAAAACAATGACTATAAAACGAAAAGAGCCAGATGAATAAAATTCAATATACACATTTGTTATCTATATTGTAGATATCTGTCTAAGTTTGAGTCAAATCCAAAAAGGAGTTGATCGTATATTGATCTGTACTTTCAGAAACATGTAAACGTGATCACTCAAAGACGCAGTGACTTAAATTTATTAAATTTCGCACTGGATTTTATGATTGCAAGTGCAGTTTTGTGTCAAAATTTTATTTCGGTCGGTTGAGATAAACGCGTTTAAAACAAAAATTAGATTTAACCGCATGTCAGGGATTAATCGCCAAAAAACTCGATAAACCAAAAGTGACACGATCGATGAAATAAAAATGCTAAGTTCACACCAAAGTTAATATTTCATAATTAATGTATGTCAATTCTATGACAGGCGTTTTCTGGAATTAAGAGAGAAAGTATGCGAGATTTATTATTAAAGCATATGCAAGAAATTTTCGGGGACACCCCTACCACTGCTTTTGAAAACATTTTATTTCTGATCTTTCTTCTATCCACCGACATATTAAATGAAAGAAAAAGCGAACATTCTGATATAACATTTTCGGATCTTTTGGGCCACTTTCCCCCAAAAAGTTGCAAAACCAAGAATTTTTTCTGTTATAAGGAATATTTAACCAAATATTTTCTGTTATAAGGAATATTTAACCATACAGTTTTTTTTCTGCTAAAGATTTGCCGTGTACTCAATGAATAGTAGTGAGAATGAAACATTGATTTGAGGTAGTAGAATGTATCTTACTCGCACAAACTTGATATTCGAATTTGAAAAAAAAATTTGCGATGAATTTAAGCTTTTTTTCCAGTAATAACCAGCTGAAGGCATTTTAATACAAGCTTATAAACATACGTAGAATCAGAATGAATTCTGATATCCAACGTTATATCAATAAAGTAATTTAATGTTGTGTTTTTGTAATGACAGTTATACGTAGAGAGTTTATTGTCTTTAAAGGAAAACATTCATAAAGGGCAGAATTTTCCTATTGATTAGTTAAATTTTGGGCAATAAGCCGTAGCATTATCCTTTCGAAGATTTTTTAAAAAGACAATTGTATAGGCAATGGATCTGAAGGAATTATTGGAATTAATTTGCTTTTGTTTTATTTTAAAATATAGTTTTTGGAACAGGAATGATTATCAAATGTTTCCAATGATCTGAGACATATAAACTGAAAATACATCTTAAAAAATAGAGGAGATTTTCATCAGATCAGTGATATTTAATTTTATACCAATTCGCTAGGAAGCCACTCGCTCCTAGTATTAAATTTCTTGAGTTGTCCTTCTAACTTCTGAAGATGAATAGGCAAGAATAGGTATTGATAATTTCGCTGTGATATTATCCACTATATATATATATAAAAAATGATGAAGTAATTGCTTGGTTTAAGAGGATTCAAAATATGCTTATTTTTATTGAAAGTGCGGCTAAAAATATATATTTCTTTGTTAGAATGAATATATACTTTATTGAATAATGAATAAAACATTTGAGAGTTTTGAAATATTTTACACATTTCTGTCCTAATAATTTCGATATGCTTTTCTACCTTGCGCCAAATTTGCAGATTTTTAAAAATATTTGAACAAAATCCACATCGAGAAAGACTATCTATCTGTCTGTATACAGGTGAACACGATAACGAGGAAACATAAATAGATAGATAGATAAAAAAAAAAATATGGGGAATAGGGTTAGCGTTAAAAATGTACATCCGTATCAGATTTGGAACAAGATTTGTCAAACAGTTGACCACCTGTCAGTCTACACTTGAGCATGCATGTAAATATGAAAACTCAAAAACGCGGTGATTTAAATAAATGAAATTTTGGGTGTGATCTTATAATTACAATTGTAGTTCGGAGTCAAATTTTGTTTTCAGTAGGTCGAAAAGAAAACGTTCCAAATTATATATTTGACTTGCTGATACTTGTGTAATAACCGCATGCTAAAGATTAATTCCTCTGAAAGAGGCAACTATTTCCTGCTAGTTATATAAAAATGCTAGATTCGTGTCAAGGATTGCTATTTTGTTACTATTATTCGTCATTGCCTTGTAATTAATATATATGTTCCGATTTTCTATGAAGCAGAAAGCGCTCATGTGCGGAAAATTGAAAACAAAATTCTGCTCACTCATGGCATTTACGGCCTTTCCCATGTTCACCATTTTTTGCGAATAATTAACTTTGCAATAAAGTTTTAAAGAAATTACTTTCTCTGTTTCGATATGTGACAGATTTGTGTTATACTCGATAGCTTCTGAAATTTTCCACATTAATGTGTTTAGATTGTTTTTGGTTGATATAATACTTTAAAATTATTTCATTGAGCAATTTCATTTCAAAGCTGGAGAGAATATCCTTCTGGATATTTTCTCCAGCTTTGACATGTGGTAATTACTGCAATGTGATCGCTTTCAATATTCGAATCCGAAACATAGCATTGAATTTGATGGAAATTGATAATAAGTAGATCGAACAAAAAAAAAAAAAAATCATTCCGGGATAAGTTATATAAATAAGATTCAATGAATAATGAATAAAAATGGAGTTATGCTATTCAGTGAGATTTTTCCTATGTTAAATAGTTCTATTTGAACCTCATGAAAGGTGATTAAAATCGCTAAAAATGCGCGCAACATCGAGAAATGAATCGGCCAAAGCTTTCTTGCTTAATTATTGTTAATTGAGGCTTTAATGAGCATACAAATTAACAATAATAATTTTAAGTCATTGTAAAAAGCTTATATTATTACTAATTCTATGTTGATGTATTTCTATGTAAGTGTTCTGAGGGATTCTTCTCGGAATAGTTTTACGAGATGCTGTTGTGGTGAATAGCATATAAGCCAGTAACAGCGCATCTACCCGAGCTGCTGTTTTGGTATAATCGGTTAGTTACAGGACTGCTAACCATAATGTCCCAGGTTCTATCCTTCGCGCATCGCCTATCACTTCACTGTCATAGGAGGGCTTGTAGTCAGACTTTTCCGATCTCTCCTTTCTTCAAACCGATCTTGCCTATCGGAGTAAAAGAAAGTTTTCGTTGATGTAAAAAGCTTTTTCCATTGACTGAAGAATGTTTCCTTCCACCCAGAAAATTCTGATATGACAAAAAGTAAAATATTGTGCCAAATATTTATCTATTTTTAAGGTATTGAATTAATGTTATATAATGGGAAAAAAAAGACACGCAAATAAAAATGGAAGAGAAATTTTGCAAAATAGAACGATAGAGAAAATAATGATTAAGCTGCATGCTTTAGGAAACAAGTTCTAAACAAGCATGTGGGGAGGGAAAAATATTTCTCAAAGAACATTAAGTTCTAGATGTCTCATCATAGATACTTGCATCATGTAAATGAAGATTTGATCAGAAATTGAGTACTTTTTCTTTTGGGATCTATTTTTTTCCCCATCTTGATTAAAGATTTAAAAAAATTTTATAAAATATTCTGTATTGCTTTTTCAAACATCGGGAGTGTTCTTGATTGGCCTTTTTTTCTTTTCATTAAAAGTGGCCATAGATTTTATTGAGTGTTCAATATCTATAGGTACTATATCTGCTTTAAAGGCCACTTAATATTTTGAGGTCTATTGATTAAAAATAAATCAAACTTTCCATTTGTCATATGGGTTCGATATTAAAATTTCAATTTGAGCTGTTCCTTCCTTATTAGCACAAATCGTGACTGTATTTTCGTGATATTGTGCATGATTCGGAATATCGAGCAACATCATGAAGATATCGTATAATATCTTGTGTAATAACGAAGACATGTAAAGAGCAACTTTCCCTTTGATCTTGATACATTTATTCATGCCATAAATGGCATTTGCTTCTGCACAAATTCTTGCTAGATGAGACAAAATTGAAACTTTTGACTTTATCTTGGACAGTAGAGCGAAGCTTGAAGTTTTTGGTCCATGAACCAGATTTTCATCGAATTTTGCCGGATGCTACCAAGAACAGTGACAAGAAATCGTAGAAATCATTTTGTATTTAAAAAAAAAAAAATAGAAAGAAACGATGCATTTCGGCAATTTCTTCATTTTGAAGGGAATGTCAAACGAAAGGAAGAAAGAAGTTACGTCCTTCCATATTGTGTCTTTAGAGAAGGCTTATAAATATGTTAACTAAGCTTAAAAATTTGTGCAGTATATACTGGATCCTGCATAAAAACAACAAAACCTCCCTTTGGTTGCTGAATTTGGTATTTGAATGCCGGTTGGACTTTTCCTTAATGTAAGATTGAGGCATAAAGTACTCATTTGGAAAATCTTAGACTTTGATTTAAATTTGATACAATAATACTTATTTCCTCATATTGTTTTTGATTCAATCATAAAAAATGTTCGTTTGTGGGTTCATCGCTTTTGAAAAACTTTTCCGCTACGTGTGGTTACATTTTTAATTTTTGTCTATTATTGAATTCAGTGAGAATAATTACTAAAGGCATCTTTTACAGTCATAGTTGTGGGATTCAGTCTGGTCAAAAATTTGATCGTTAAGGGGGAAAAAAAAGGACCCGTAGGAGTTGTCACACCAAAATTTTCTCGCATAATCTTTTATAAGGATCTTAATCCTCTTGCATCGCACAAAATTCTGGATCTTGCACAGCATTGGCGGAAATTAATTACGAAATATATATCTTTGTTATAAATCTAACAGTTTTACTGAATCTATCGTGTGAATACGTTTTTTGGATGCTTTTTTTTCCAACTGATTGTTACAAAATTTTATACGGAATTGCAATAGTAGTCATAATTTAACATATCGATATAATTGATTTTAGTTATTGCACTTGTGTGCATACGAAAATATGGATCGACAAACGGCCAATCATTTGACGTATTTGATTCAAAATTTGATAAGAATCAACATTTTAGATGCAAAAATTGTGTACCAAATTTTATTTATCTAGCTCTTAACGACTTGATATTGTCAAGTTCACTTCTATTTGAACGGCCAGACAAATAAACTTAATTTAAATGGATTTCGTTCAGAATTTAATAGAAATTTGTTAATTTGGTCTAAAGTCTATACATCAAATTTTTTTCTGCCTAACTCAGTGCGTTTTTGAGTTATCCTGTTGAGACAGATCGACGGACAGATAAGCAGTCATTGAGAATACATTTAGATTCGAAAATCTTGAATTCGATTTTTTTATATGATTACAATAATTTATCAATACTTAATATCTGAGAAAGGAAAAACAGATTGATGTCACTTCTATCCTTCAAAAATAAAACCCAGAAACAACAACAAGAAAAACAAAAAGAAAGGAAGAAAGAATACCCTGCATAAGAATCAATTCGAAAACGTCTCTTAAGAAATTCTGAAAATATTTATCTTGTTTTTATTTGTACACTCTTTATGAGAAATTTAACAAATACAATCCCTGAATATGTTGCATAAGAATCAGCGAAAAAAAAAAAAATGCTTTTTTAAATAATTTGTTTTAATTATCAGAAGGAGCTTGACAACACAACTCTTTCTCCGTGACCGACTGTGGATTTGGAAATTGAAAACGTGTTTTTGTCAGGAGCGGTGTAGGAACTATATTTATTAAAAATGGGTCCCAAATCAAAGAAAGGCGCATCTGAGAAGCGTAATTTTATTTCTGTTATATTTTAAATGTTGTTTTGTACATATTTTGCTGTTTTAATTTTATAATTTGTAAAGTTTCTTTTCATGTTGGAGAAGTTTTAATATGGCGATTTCTACATGTATCCTCGTGATTATATTCTAAGTTTTTTAGTTATTAAAATTTTACGAATTTGCTTACTTTATGATTGACCCTTTTTGTTCTTCAAATATAAATATTATGCTTTTAATTTGCAATTGATAAAACAACTTTTGTCTTAAGCTCTTCAACATTCTTAAGCCTAAATTTTGGCAAGTGTGGTCCTGTTTTTTAAAAGGCGGATTTTTTTTTTTTAAATTTATATTTCTGAATTGCTCTTTCATTGTTCCAATTTTCATTTATACATTTTAATTTATATCGTATTGTAAAGAAAAATAATGTAAAGTAACTATGTTGAGGAGTAATGTTGAAATTCGACTCGTGGTTAGATCCTTCTTATAGCTGATATTTCAACTATGTGTTGAATATTTATCATTTTCATAATTAGCGATTGTTTTATTTTTAAGGCAAATTTTAATTGCCGCTCCTCTTATTTTTAAAAGTGGAAGTATTTTTTAATTTTCATACCTCCTCAAGGTAGGAAGAAATTCGCCCAAAAGATGCATATTGGGAATATAAGTTTTTCGAATAATTTGGATTCCTTTTTAATGTTGTTTATTCATCCGATATCATAGCAGATGTTTAATGTATGCTGCTCTGAGCATTCTTAGTAAATGTCATTGGAGGATGGCGATCTTCTGAGCTGATGGCCATTCAAATTGAATTTGCAATTTGAAATTTTTTTTTGCATTTTCAGTTTTATTTATGCTTTATTTCATTCGAAATTCCTGGTTTTTATTGTCGGATTATAAGTTTTATCAGCATATTAATTGTTATATAATCCCCATCCTTCTCTTACCAAATACTTTTTTTTAAATCTACAGCGAAAGCAGCAGCAGCTGCTGCTGCAAAGCCAGCAAAAACAGAAAAACCAAAAGAAACGAAAAAAGAAAATGTGCCTCCTCCCGCTAAAGCTGCAGCAACACCAGCAGGCAAAGCTGAAAAGGTGGCACCTAAAGGTAAAGGTAAATTGAGCACTGCCCAAGCTAAAGCAAAAGCTCTAGCAGCTAAGAAGAAGGTAGTAAAAGGGGCCCATGGAACCAGAGTAAGGAAAATTAGAACTACTGTTCAGTTTAGACGCCCAAGAACTCTTACATTGATGAGAAATCCTAAATATCCTAGGAAAAGCTGTCCCAGGAGACCTCGGTAAGTATGATTATGACTTCAATTATTATTTCATCAGTTTTGACCAATTGATACAATTTATTACATCTGTACATTTTTTTAATAGATTAATTTTCATATTTCTAATTCCATATGTTTTTTCCAATTAATTTAATATTTCGTAAGTACTTTAAGTTGCGTTTGGTTATTTTTTGAATGCCTTAAATCTTTTAGATGAAATAGGAGAGTTGCTAACTATGTTCTTACCAAGGTAAAAAAAAATATTCAAGCCAAACTTTATTATGACTAACTAAATTATATATGTAATAAAACAATTTAGGGAACAGATTTAGATAGTTTAGTGATTTATCTTTAAAAGATTGCAACTATTTGTTGCATGTACCCAATTCTCATTTATGGTCAGTCTTCTGTGCAGTTTCATTATGGTTTCTTATCAATTTATAAAATAAGCATTAGATGAACAGAATTAAGAATATGTGGAATATTTTAATGCAACATGTTGTTTGTTTCTCATAGGGTCAGAATGAAAAGATATTGTAAGAAATTGATATTAAAAAAGACCAAATAATATATAATATTTTTTTTGTTTAAGCGCTGAATTATTGGTGAGCTGATTCTTATATGGAATTTTTCTCATCTTTAAAACTTGAGTATACTTTGATTTTGCTTTGTAAAGGCATCTCTTTTGTATAGAAATTGTATATATTGAATTGCTTGTAATTTTTTTATTGGACACTGATTAGAGTATTTAAGAATATCTTTAATATGGTTATTATAAGCATATTTTTTTTTTAAATCAAAGTGGAAATCTTTATAATTTTTAAGTGAAACAAAAGTTGTTTACAAAAAATTCTTAAATTGATTCAAAGTCATCGAATTTGATTACGTATAACCTATAGATTTTTATACTTGTTTTATCAAGTATTCTGTATTTTTTATACATTTTTAAAAATATTTTTGATTTTTTTCAGAATTTTTTAAAGTACTATTTATTTGAAAAATGTTTATCTTTTACAGATTTGATCAATGGTCTACCATCAAGCATCCTCTTACTACTGAATCTGCTATGAAGAAAATTGAAGACAATAATACATTGGTATTCATTGTCCACAAGAGAGCAAACAAGCCTCAAATTAGAAATGCTGTTAAGAAGTTGTATAACATCGATGTTCAAAAAGTGAATACTCTTATCAGGTAAAATATGCATTTGATATTATATTTTTAGAAGAATGTTACTTATGTTGTCAAACTACAGTATAAAGGTCATCATTAAATTTTTTATTTTCAGTTTTGAAAGAAAAATTTAAAATCTGCGTAAATGTAACAAATAGTAAATATGCTAAGTTGCCCTTTATTGAATAATGGAATTCTTTCATGGTTTGTTTTTATGAGCAAATAGTTTAGTTTTGGAAATAATTTTTATAGAAAAAAAATCATGGAATTTCTTAATTGTATGAAATTGTCAGATTATAGAGTTAAAAGTTTATTTGAAAGATGAAGTAATTTGCATGATTAATTAACTTTGAATAGTTTATATTCATAGTTTGGTGATTTCTTTAGCTTTCATTTATTGAGCTTCTAACAAACCAAAGTAATTCTCTTAGAATATTAAATATTACAGTATGATGATTATTTTATTTATTTTATTTAACTTCTTTTTTTAATATAAGGGTAGTTTTGTTCTATAATTGATATAACTTGATAGAATTCTCTATTATCTATACCTGTTACTCGTAAAATGTTACAAGAACAAAAAGTTTCAAATATAAGAATGGTCTTTACAATATGTCTTTTTTTAAATGTGAATACGGAAATCTTTTTAAATTCACAATTGCAGATGCAAGATTCCGGTTGTAAATAAAAATTGTTCTAAAGCTTTTCCTTGATGATCTGTGCTTTCTTCTCACTTTGAAGATTATTTGAATTTCTTACAGTTAATGCATCACTGTAAGCAAATAATTGGGAATTGACCACATAAGATATAATTTTTCGCTTTTTCAGACCTGATGGGCAAAAGAAGGCATACGTGAAACTAGCTCCAGATTATGATGCATTGGATGTTGCCAACAAAGTAAGTCTTCTTTTCTATATGCCTTTTTTATTTCTTCATATATTAAATTGCTACATTACACATAGGTTCTTCTTGTCAAAATGCTAACATTTAATCTTTAATTAAATTGATATTTATTTCATCTTTCTAGAATAGTTCCTTTTGATCATGCATAAATTGTTTGAATCAAAATGTAGTTGAGCTAAGAGATTTAAATGTATCAATCCCCTTTCATGTATGATATGTTTATCTATGGAAGCTACTATCTTGTCACTAAAATATGCTTTTACTGACCCATTTTTATATCAATTATAGTATCTAATAAAAGGAACTTTTATGTAATATTTTAATTCTTAAATCTGTGATTTTTATTCTCAAATTTTCTTTTTCGAGCATTTTTTTCTTTTGATTTTGTTTTAAAAAAATCTTGAGGTATTTTATTTTAGTGATGTATGCTGTACTAATTTTGTTTTCTTTTCTCTTTACAGATTGGAATTATATAAATGCATCAGTTTGTATCAAATTCTTAAATAAAATAAAAAAAATCCCAAGAAATTTCTTGAGTGTCTTAGTTGATGAATTTTCAATTATACAAATTTAACGAAATGGCTCAGAATGTTCATAAAGGATTTACTGCTTGAAATGACCTTTGAAACTGCTTTCACTTCAAAAATTTTCAATAGATCAAGAATTAATTTTTTCCAAATATACTAGACTTTGCTCTGCAGTTACTGACAGGATTTAAAAACTCGCCAATTTATTTCTGCATCGGCAGATTTTCTTTTCCACCAGAGCATTCATGAATGATTATTTGAAACAATACATACCTTTTTTCCAGTATTCGTTTTGAGTCTTCTACCCATTTATATTGCACTACTCTTAGAAATTACTGGTTACTAAAAGGCCTTACTGGTCATTTAGAAACAATGATTGATACTTTTTTTCCCCCCATTTCCGAGTAATGATGTTGCTTATTTTGCCCTTAGAAATTTAAATGCCTTGCATTTATAATATTTTGAAATTATGGAATAGGAATATTTCTCTTCGGAAAGTGCAAAAACATATCCTTCAATCCACAGCTTATTTACAATATGCCATTTTGAAAGAAAAATGAATTTAAAAGTAATACAATATTTCTTATTCCAAATAATGAGTTGTCGCAGAACATTTTGTTCTAAAACATTCACTTTTTTAAATTTTAATTTAATTTAAATTTTTTTTGTCAAAATTCATTCTAAAACGTGTAAGCATCTTTTGCAGTAATAAATGATATTGATATTTGATGTAAGATTTAAAATGTTAAGAAAGAATAATCGTAATTTATACTTTAATGAATGTTTTGGATGCTGCAATTTTCAATTACACTGAAAATATCATCCACATTGTACTAGAATTCAATGTTTTCTCTATATTTAAGGAAATTCATTATAACAAATTCTTTATTTCATCAGAAAAGAATCAAAACAGTAAAATTTCTTAGAATGAAACTATTCAATTCTTTATAAAAAACATTGAAAACGTTAATTACAATTCAATGCAATTAATAAAGACCATTCAAAACCCTTATTTAACCTTCTCTTGTAATCTTTTGAACATAATGATTAGATGATGGATATAAGTATAAAACATAATCTGAATTCTCTAATATATAGTCTAACTATAAATTACCTTCACAAAAATTTTCCTTATATTTGTTCCACTGCAGTTTTAAAAATCAATGTTTGCAAACAAAATTCGTTATACCTATAGTAAAGATTATAGCTATTGCACATCAAAGCAGATTTTATAGTGTAAATGCATTATATTAGAAAGTAATAATATGTTTAATACTAATTAAATTTGGTTAACAGTTGAATCGCAGAGAATACAGTTTGTGTTATTTCTAATTAACTCTGCATAACTTAATGTTCATGATTCCTGCAAGAAAATATTGTCAAGTATCAAATTTTAATTTAAAAAATAGCCTCATATTTGTTATGTACATTGTGTAAATGGAACAACCTAAAGTTATCAAGTCCCATGACATAGTGCTTTTAAAAATGTAACTTTTATGACTATCTTTTAATTTTTTTATTTCTATATAAAGTACACAGATATTAAGCAAAATCCTTCCTTAGCTTTCAACATTGGAAGAAAATCATGCGATTAAATATTTGATGAAGCAATGAAGATGGTTTGAACATTAGTTCAACAATAAAATCTGTTAGAAATTATGCCACGAAAAAAATTGTCAAAATTCAGGAAAAAATTGCATCAATATAGATCAGTATAGTTAAAGAAAATTCGTTAGAATTTCATATGTTCTAAAATTAAATAAGAATGTTTGAGATTCTTGTGGAAATATGCTTCTATCTTGCTTAATTTTTTAATGAAATAAATTTTTTTAAATATTTGCCCATTCTGCAAAATTTATTGGCGCCAAATTTGGTAGCTGTAGGTAAAACGGTCTGGCTAGTAGAGTGCAATAAATACACATTTGCCTTTATTAATAGTAGAGATTATATATATATCATTTCTATGGATGGAAAACTTTTTAATTTATGAAAGAGCTTTTTAATAAATTGACACAAAATATTCATTATACTTCTTTATTTTTCATAAAAATAAAGAAAGTAGATTCAATAGTATAGCACAGGGGTGTTTGTGCTCCGGGGATTTTGAACTTCGATACCCGGAAATTCCGGGGATCGTCGTTCAAAAGGAAGTAGGAATAATAATGAATTATTTATTTTGATCTGGGCGATTTTGTTTGCTTTGAAAGCAGAAAACGCAAGGTCAGCGTGTGTGGTGAAAACTTTTCCTTTCTTTCTCCAAAGGCAGTGATAATGCGTGAAAAGGGGGAAAAAACTTCTTTTTTGTTCTTTCCTTATTGCGAGTTATGACTCATTCCCCCGTTTCTCGGACATTCTCTTCTGGATTCTTTTCGGCAAGTAGGCACGGCAGAAAAAAAAAGGGAGAGACTTCGCGACCAGATGTGCGATCACGTGACTCTGGGTTCAAAGGTCTTATCTCTCCTGGCGTGGCGCCAATAAGTAGAGAAGGGGGATTTTTCGCCTTATTAGCTATTTGTCATTGATCGCTTCGCAACTTTTTTTTCTCCGCTGTGTAAAATTTTTGTTTCATTTATTGATGCACGTGTAAATTTTTCGTTTCTCTTATTGAAATATTTTTTTATTTATGTACGCAAGAGAATTTCACTTTGAAATTTCAGCATATGAAACAGAAATTACCCCTTAAAAATTCATATCTAATTAGTTTTACAGCATTAGATCCAGAGCTAAGAGGTAAAACCAGTACAATATTAGCTTTTGAAAAATTATCATGTCCCATATTTTTAGTGATAATGAAAAGTCAAAAGTAGAAGCTGAAATAAGGTTATACCAGAGTGATATTGATATCACCAAAGAAATGCTCTACACATCTGATGAAAGTGGAAATCAAGTCAAGTGTACAATTGATAAATATTGGTCTAAAGTTTTTAATTTAAAAGATGATTTCACAAATGATTATAAGTATCCTACATTGGCTAAATTGGTCAAAGCCTGCCTTAGCTGCTTCCATGGCCCATTAGTGGAAAGTGCATTCAACTTAATGGATACACTTGTCACTGACTATAGAACCTCTCTTAAGATTGATTCCCTAGATGCAGTGCAGACTATTAAATATGATTTAATGGCTTCTAAAGAAACCTCATGTGAAAAATATGGCTCAAAAAATCCAATTCACAAAGATCTCTAACTGAATATGAACAGAAGTTGGAAAACATATCAAGAGGACTTAAAAACATGTATTTCAGATGAGTCACCTATAAAAGTCTCTGAAAAACCTTTTACATTAGCAGAAAAGCAAACTGCTTCTACCTCTGCATGTGCAGTTCTCGAGGAAATTTCTTCAACTGTAAATGAGGAAAATAAAAGTCAATCTTCCTGCAATTATGAAGTTCACCACAAAAGAAAGACAAGCCCACAAACATCAGAAAATAAAAAAAAGCAGCAGAAATTAGATAATTTTTTAAAAGAATTAATTCAGGTAATTTAAAATATTTGCATAAAATGTAGTAGTTTATATGTTTGAAAATTTATGGTTATTAATTTTGCAAAAAAAGTAATTCATTGAACTTTTATAATTAGGTCATTCAATATTTCATAATTGTAATTTTTCATTTCTCCCCCCCCCCTTCTCGAAACTCCAAAATGCCGGTAGTAAGTCCGTAAAAGTTTCAGGGGATTTTTTGGGGTCCCACAAACACCCCTGATAGCATAAAACTATTCTGCTACTTTTATTAATTTGGATGCACTATTTAACATATTTTTAAATTGAATCTAGTTATTCATTAATATGGTTTTATGCTTATGTGCAAAATCTGGCTCAAATAGGGGTATTTGATTCCAATTCAGGATTGTTCCTATTAATCCAATACTTCATAGCAATTCTGCACAATACTACATAAAATATAGAAGGTAAAAAGTGATTTATTGTTATTTAAGGCTTCAAAGACATTCTCTTTTACAGGAATGATATTAACTTATTAAACAATAACTAAATTTACAAGAAAACAAATTTTTCATGTATCCTTCTGAAAGGTTATTTTATATAGTCAGTATAAATAGAGAAAGGTTAATTATAGTCAACATAATAGTTTTTTTCAAATTACTTTTCTACTTAGACTGAACAACAGAAACAAATTTTGAAAAAGTTTTTTTTTTTCTTTCTTTCTTTCTACACATACGTGAATAATTTTTTCAACCGGATATCTCCTTGGACTTCGCAGTATCAAGTCAAATTTGAGGAAGTACATTTACAGATCTGGATGGGATTTTGAGTTAGGCGTTTTTAGGAATATTCTAATAACGAAATAAACATAATGTAACTTATATAGGAATCCCGCCAATTATACATGATTTAATAATAATCTTATCCTAATATTTTATCATTCTGAAAATTGTATTTTTTACAATTATATATTTGGTAACTGCGAAAATAAAGTTTTTTAATCGATTTGCTTGCGACCCTAGCAACTATTTAATCTGTTTAATTGGAAATCCGCCCTGGCTGAATTCTTCACTATGTCACAAAAAGTTAAACAATTTATAGGACTAAAAGAATTTTTTCATGGTTAGTATATACCGGATAGCACAACCTGTCACGCAATATTGTATAATATCATCAATATTTAACGTTTTCATTATTCTTTTATATCAGTCAGTATTATACAAAATTACGAATATTGTTTAATAATATTATACAATATTTATATGATACTAAAAGTTATAAAGATTACTTATTTGACACTTAAAAACATTGCTGGAATTTTTTGTTTCTTAGACCATTTACATACTCTTCAAATATTTATGGAATTAACAAAATTTTACATTTTGAAACATGATTTTGCTCAGGTTTTACAAAACCTTGCTTTCGATGCACTTTAGTTTCATTACGAAGATTCCAACCGAAGTGTAATGAATCCATTGAAACGGATTTCCTACCGCAATCAATGTTCGAATACCATTCTACAACACGCTTGGATTGTTTTTGATTCAAATCATGCCGATTCAACATGAAATAAAGAAAGTAAAAATGATCGTCTTGCTTTTAGAATCTTTTATAACAATAAATTAGTATCAGAGCGTTCAGAATTACTCTTTCCTAAAGCATTTTATTTCTATTTCCAACTAGAAATAAATTAACCAATTATATAGGGAATTACTGCCATGAATGTGTTTCAGGCGCATGTTAAATCTGATTTCAAGGATCAAATCCTCTTCAACTGAAGGACGCAATGTATTCACCATTTTGAACTGAATTACCATGACCATACTGTCATGGTTCAAAATTATGAAATTGATTCCGGAATAGTCCTCGTACTTCAGAACGAGGCATTAATCTGTAGTGAATGCCTGTCATAAATCATATATACATATTATAAATCATATATATCTATCAGAAATCATATCAAATATCTACAGGCTCTGTCGAGGCTGTGTGTGAACGTAATTGGCGCGCCTTTCATCATCCGGGTATGCTTCTAAAGAAGCTATTCTCTTCGGAACTCTCTCGCGCACTGCCTCGGTAAAGCTCGTAGTAAAAATCAAATGTTTAATTTCTTTAGTTAAATGTAAATAAAATTATTGTTCTAAAACGTCCCAATGATTGGAGTCGCAACAATTACACGCAATTCTAATTACGATAAATCTAACAGTTTTCATCAGTCGTTTATACATTTCTTCTTCTAATTAAACGTAGGGCTGCGGTGGCCTGGTGGTAAGGTCTTGGCTTCGAAACCGGAGTGTTTCAGGTTCGAGACCCGATTCCACCGAAGAACCGTAGAGTAAGCGGGCCTGGTGCACGCTAAATCCGTTGGGGCCAAACATCCTCCCTCTGATGAGGTGCGGAAGTTTGAAAAGAGGGTGTCAACTCGGATGTCGCCCTCGTTATCTGACCGCGATTCAGAATTACGAGGTCTGTCTCAAAATAGCCCTAGTGCTGCTTTAAAACGCGTTATTAATGTAACTAAACCAAATCTAATTAGACGTTTTTATAATTAAAATACCTCTTCAGTTTTCTCTCCTCGATTACCTCGTATATTAACATAGTATAAAATACAGGAAACAAAATTATGCTGCGATTTTTTTTAGTCTGCTTTTATTTTATTTTTTAAATCTCTTTCTATTTGTAGTAATTATTTTAGCACATCCGAGTAAAATTTACGATGACTGCAATTATACACTCGTCATGCTGTATTTACATCGTCATTTATGTACGAAGCAAAATTTAAAAACACATTGTCAGGAGTATAGAAAAACCAATCTGAAGTGATAAGTAAACCGGATTTTCCAGAATTACACTAAAATCTGAAATATTTTGAATTCATAGATGAAGGTCACTGCATTTTGAAAGTAATCAAAATATTTCTCCTTGAATTCGCTGATGTCATGTTTCTACACATTCTTTGAAATATTATTCAAAGAAGGTATCAATATATAAAAATGTGCTCGAGATGAAATGTCTTATTTTTTATGTGAAAATAAGATTGTTGGTTAGTAAAGTAGTTCTGATGCTGTAGTAACGAAAGCATAGATCCTGGTTATCCGTTTTGGGAGTCACCGCGAAGACAAAACACAAATGCATTTAATTTGATTTTTAGTGTTCAGTTTGGTAAAAGAAGTGTAAAAATTGTACTTTGCGTACTATTTTCAGTGGCATAACATACTATTTACCACCTTCTACAGGAATTGTTGTTCCTTTGACTGGATTTATTACGGAAACAAACCTAAATGGGAAAATGATTTTTAATTACATAAAACAATAAGGTAATAAAACAGTATAAATATAAAACAATAATTCTTGAGTAAAATCCAAGTTTTTATACATAAGAAATACTATGTACAAAATTTAGTTGTTTTAAATTGATTCGTTTCTTTTTAAATATTGATCATACTATTACATAAAAAAAATGAGGAAAATATTTACTGAATTTTATAGTTTGAAAATAAATAAATAAATCCGATATCGTTTTCAGTTTTTGAAAAAAAAAAAAAAATCTGACATCGTTTTCAGAATTAATCTTTCAAGAAAGCATTTTTATGTGCCTTTTTTTCTGTCAAAGCAGTAGATTTTCTTTTGAGTTCCTTTCCATGTTAGTTTGGGAGACATTCTTTGATTTCAAAGTTTATAAGGTTAACCATTCAGAACTGTTCGTGATAATCATTGTTTAAAATTTTGATCTTCCTTTCCTTTGCTGAGTTTTGGAATAGACCTCAAATTTTCAGGGGATATAACTGTAGAAGTTGATGATATATTAGACTTATATTGGTGAAATTTAAATTACAGATGAAGGTAGAAACTCATTGTCAGCAAAAAGATTCCCACTATAGGGAATAAAGGTTAATATTGAATCCTTTCATGATTTTATTTGGTCGTGGATTTGGTAAAAATAAATACAGCCAGTTTAGTTGCATCATGTATGACAACATGTTTACCTCTGATACTTGGGATTTAGTTGCTCATTGCCTAGTTGTAATTAGTTTTGAATGAAACAAATACACCTTTATCTCTATTCGATCTTTGGTATGGATGAAAAGGCATGATAATCACATCATTGTTTTTGACCGTCTCAGTATTAGGAATGTCACGTGAATTTTATAGTTATCAATAAATAACAAAGCCTTAGGGCTAGGTTAGATATGATTGATAAAATTCTTGAATTAAAATGTCGCATTCGATGATCCAAGTTGTCTGCAGCAGTTGCACCAAGTGGAACTTCATTTAGCATGAATAGTTTGAAGTTCTCTCAAGGGAACAAAAATAGAAGGGGATTTTATTTCAAGCACTTACTGAAACTATTATTTCTATCAATGTCCCTCTTTAAGCAGAAATCCTCAACTGATTTGGATTTTTTCTTTCAGTGCTAAAACTTAAGAAGATCTATGAACCGTAACTATCTTCATTTCATATGTCAGGAAGTTGAAATGAATGACATTGAAGATTTTTTTTTTTTAATTTAGAGAAAAATTGCAAAGACAATCTCTTTATTGAAGGTTTGTAGCTTAGTTAAGCTTGTTCCTTGTGATTTTCTTACTAAGAATTATTATTGTGCATTTTCCAAATGTCTTGTAACCACTGTTTCCCTGATCTTTTATTCGCAATTCATGATGGATCTTACTTTTTTTTATTGGCAATGATAAATTCATAAGCTAAACGCATTGCTTTGAAATTTTTAAAACCGAAATGCATTCAGCAGCTATGATTAAATAGTCTGCTAACGTGAGTTCCTCATCCTCAACGATTGCCTTCATTAATTAGCTGAACAATGGGGTTATTGCAAATTCAGCATACGCAATTATTTTATTTAATTTAAATCCAAGATTACAATGGACTTCTTTATTTGAAAATGCCTTGAGGCCTCGTCAATTATCCTCTTTTATTTCTGCACAAATTTAATTTCGGTGTGCATCCCCTTTTACTAGATTTTTTTTTTCTCATTATTCCTAGTCTTGCTTCTGGACATGACAACGAATTCCTTCAATAATTCAAAGAATATCATTATTATAGACTGTAAAAATTTTTTTGAATAAATGCAAATAAATGATTTTTGCTTTACTATAAAACCTTTTTTTGTGTTTCTCTGGTCTTATCAATTTATATTTACACATAGGTATAAACTCTTTAGAATGAAAAAAATATGTAAATATATTCAAATCATTGGAATATTTAAAATCCACAAACTTCAAATAAATAAGAAAGATTTTTGAAATTTCTTCAGAAGCGGTAAATTTTTTATTGTAAGCAGGGTCAATTTTATGCAGGATATTTTGTACTTTGAGTAAAACTTCAGGCACATTTTAAAAGAAAAAGGTTTTTCTTTTGCCGTTTGCAAGACGATATGATACCTCAAATGATTTTACTTAATACAATTGAATAAGTTTATCAACAAAATGCTTGACCATTTTCCCCAAAAAACTTTACCGCAACAAACATTTCAAGCTTTAATTTGACTCAATATCTTGGTTCAACATTTCATCGTATATTCATCAGATGTGTCATGCTAAGAAAAAGTTTAACCATATTCATATCTGTTCTTCCTCTGATAATTTTCCCATTGACGAGCGGCCCCATTCCCAATTTGATTTATTTTAGAAATATTTGGAAGGGGTTGGTCATTTCTCATGAGCTATAAAATTGTGGAATCTCCCTCCTCCAAAAAATCTAAGAAATCTTTCGCACAGTGCATCAGGGGGCATTCTCCAAAATTGCAGAAGTAAAGACTTGTTTGAGGATCTCAAATTTGCCCAATAAAGTCTGGCGTCTGGATTTCTTGGAACGGACACACTTGACGTTTATCCTCAGTGATTCTTCGACAGATATTACAATTCGTTCAAATGCCTCTACACTGATTACTTTCTTATTAATCATATTAACCCTTATGTTCATTTTGTATAGTATACCATACAAACTTTATAAAAATATACTACCACTATAAAATGATTTTTAACTTAGTTTTATTAAACACATGACATTTCTAGACGTTTATTTATACTTCAAAAATAAAAATAGTAGTTTATCTGTCATAATTTTAAATCAGTTGTGAAAAATAACCGTCAACATGCGCCTCTCAGGTTTATCTAAGGTAAGTTTTATTTTATTTTTATGTTTGTACCCCTAAATATGTATGTTTATTATAAAATACACATGCCTAAATGTTTGTTCTTACACATTTTTATATATACATACCATTTTTTTTTCTTTTCTTCAAAAAAGCAATCTTGCCACGATGAGGGTTAAAATCAGAAAATTTCAAATGTGTTATAGCCTCTCCAAGTCATATTGCTCCTCGAATTATTAAGGTACTCATAAAGTAAGCATAGAAATTACACGACTAGAAAAGTTTTGAGATAAAGGCACAATTGTTTTATTTTTACCTGTTCCTGGTGTAACATCGCCAAATTATACTTTAAATCGAAATGTAACAAAAATTTTAAATCTAAAAGGTATTCCGAGATGAAGTTATATATTGATTTAAATAAAACTAGTAGCTTTAACTGTAGTTTGAATGAATAGATCTTTCGAATTATTTAAATTGGTGATTAAAAACAACAAGTTGATTTTAATGTTGATTGGTGATTGTTCAACAAGTTGAGAATAATAGCGCCAATTAAAAATTGTAAACAACGTATAAAGATAAAAACGAGCAAAAAGACGATCATTCGATGCCTTCTATCTGCAATAACATGATTGTCACTTTTATTGCTTTGTTCAGGTTCCTATAAGGGAATGAAACATTTTTTTTGTTGTTGTTTTCAAAAATTGGCGAAATTTACAGTAATTAAAACTGTTCCACTCGTACATAATTAATGACTGGACCATAGAAGCTAGATTCATTAAAAATTAGCAACGATCAGTTTTTCATCTGATTAATTTTACAATTTATGAATTTCCTATTACACTGAAAATGTAATATTTAAGATAGATGTCCATTTTTTTTTCGGCAGCTGCTATGGCGTATGATTTCGTTCAGTTCTCAGTACAACGAAAGTTGTGTAGTGACCGCATAATGTAAATCACAACTTTTGATCAATAGCGTATCATGAAATTTACAGTAAGTGTTACAAATAATATAATAATTTATAATACAAAAGACAGCAGGAAAATATTAAATCCGACTGTCAAATTCAGCTCAGCCAAAACGTGGCGCCAATAAAATTCAAAATCCGACAGTGAAATTCGAACTCGATTTTTTTTCTCATATCTCCTTAACTCTCAGGTTTTTAGGACACATATCCTTTTAGTAAGTTTGTTTGAGAGTTTATAGTTAAGAGTTATTTTCGAAAATATTGAGGTTTGTAAGCATGGATTAAATTAATAGATGTGTGTGTTTTTAAAATCACAAAATTATGCTAGGAAGTTCCATCCCTAGTGGTGAAAACATAATTTAAGAAGCTTTACTCCAACCAATTCGGAATACTTTTTTTTTTGCAACTTCTGGGGAGAAACAAAATTATTGTTACATACATAATTGTAATATTTCTATACTATATGAAGTACGATATCTAAACAGCTTGCAGACATGAAAGATTTAATTGGACGGAATGATGCATCATTTATACTTTTTGAAGTAATTAAGATTAAAATAACTGATGGAATGGCACAGGCTTTCCACATCTCATGCATTTCATTGTCACTGTCATTGCCGAGTGCTGTTTCAATAACTTTTTTTTATACTGACATCAAATTTAATTATACACGTAGACGAAAGAGATCTACTACGAATGCTTGACAGCAAAAGTATTGCTTGATTTCTATTGTATAAAAGGACCCTTTTTCTGGTCTTCTCTTCAAATATTGGAGTAGAAAATGTTGTTCTTGAGTGGTATAATTTCTTTGGGTTTGTCCCTACTTCTTGCATCAGGTAAATATATCTTAATTTTCCAATGTGCATATAATATCACTACGGAAGTAGATAGTCTCCATATGAGCAAACAGTATAGCGCCAATATATATGAAAAGTTTGATTTATAATACCAGATTTCATTATATATCTGATACAATGTGAAATAGGTTTAACATACTTTTTATTAATTATATGAGCATTCCTCCAGATTTAACACGGACATGTTTTTTGCTTACGTGCATTGCGACCTCTTTTTACGATATGAGTATGTTAAAAGAATTTGCTAAATTTCTACTACATACTCAACATTTACTGGCATGCGCAATTAAACATTTTCATATAGATGTACTGCCTCCAAATTTTTAAAATTTTTATACTTTAATCTAATTTATTAGCTTAATTGGACTTGATTTCTCCAATAATTATTGATTGATAATTAATTCCTATTACAGATAAATAATTATTGATATTTCAATGGATATAAACTATACAGGGTGTTCCATAAAAGTGGAATGAGCGTCTTTTCCCTTCACTATTGCAATTAAACATGTACTTTTAATAACAAAGTTTTATTAAATAAGGTAGCCACTTTTGTGAAAATATTAGACTTCCTAGCGCGGGTATAGTAAAATTAAATTTTTTATAAAGCTTCTTTACCTAAAAAGTTTGAATAAAATGTTTTTCCTCATTTATCTATAAGAAAATAAGGTTTCATGCTTCTGTCTATAAAGTTTGCTGAGATAATTAATAGTGAAATTTATTGACTTTTTCATACCTCTAACCAGTGCCTGAGCGAGACTTTTTCAATTTCAACATACCACAAAAGATTATTAAAAGACAGAATCAAAAAATTATAACTCCTTTACTAAATTTTATTAAAATTAAAAAATGAGCCACCTTTGTCATCTATATAAAGTTGCATTCTTTTAAAATACTAGAGGATATCCGATTGAACTTATCATTTGTTACTTAATGACAGGTTTTTTGAATTCGCAGTCAAATATCTACGGGGGATATACTGCTAAAACCAATTCCTCCCTTAGTTCAGGCATAATGCCAATCAAAACTAACTGAATGTGTCGGTCACCATTCAATGTAATATTGTTCAAAATGGAACCGAACAAAAAGATTCTAAAAAAGCCACATCCCATATTTATAGAAAATATCCACCGATGATAAACCTCCTTTTCGAAGAATTGATTTTTACTATGCCAGAAGCGGTAGTTTCAAAGATCAATGCTTCTCTATTAAATAAAGCACCATTCGTCTGTCTAAACAGCTTTTTTCAGAAAAAAGGATTTGAGATTGTCAAAAGTGAGACCAAATTGCAAGGTTCTGGACGTGTTGTCCATGTCGCTATTGTATCAGTCCATGGAATGCATGAATACTATACAGGTGTCTCAAAAATCTTGATCGCGGCTTTTATTTCTTAAATATTGTTCAGAGACATATACTGTTGTGTAAAAATACAAGTTGTGTAAAAAAAGGTGCAAAATGTAATGAAATCGATTGAAATTTTCAGCGGATTAAACCTAAAAAAAATACAAAATTTAAATTTTTATACGGACCCCGTATAAAATAATCCCAATAAGTAAAATGTGCCCCATCCTCTAATAAGTCATGTACAAAATTTAATAATTTTATCATGAAAACTCTCAAAGATACGTTAAAACAATGTTGGTGGAGGGTCAATCACAAATTAAAATGCAAATGTTTACATCTTCAGCGCAGATGAAGCGACGCAGGAATGCCTCATAAGGAAATAAAAATATGCTTCATATCTTTAGTTTTAAATATAAATTTTAAAATCTATGCTTCCTGAAAAATACTTTAAAATTTTGTATCATGAATTAAAGAATATAACTTAAAAATAGCAAAGTCAATGAACTTGTAAAAAAACTTAGAAATGTTTGCATATGCAAATATATGCCTCTAATTGGTGGGTCCCATAATCTCAACAGACGCATCATTATATTATGTTATTTCTGCTCTGTCATTGATCAATCGCATAGCTTACGTAAGGATAACTCGCACATCAATATTTCGCACTTCTGCTACATTTTGAGAATGCAATTAGCCTGTACAAACATTATGTCACAATACAGCAATGAAGAACTTTTTGATATCCTAGTGCTTTACAGTTTATGCAATCGCAATGCTAGCGAAACTGCAAGGAAATTTCGGCGTAAATATCAATTCCCGACATCCTTCTGGGATCCTTATTTCCAGATTAGTACAACGAATGTGTGAAGCGTACATCCTGTAGGTGAACCTGGTAGGCGCATACTTCACTCAACTGATGAAGAAATTAATATTTTGGCTTACTTTTGCTGTCATCCACATAGTAGTGTTCGTATTGCTGCTTCAGAAATGAACCTATCAAGAGCAGCAGTGTGGAGAATACTGAGACGGAATAGGTGGCATCCCTTTAGCATTCATGGTGTGCAGGAACAGGAGCCAACAGATTTTCTACGTCATCTAGAATTTTGTAATTAGGCTCTTAATCAAGAAGATGCTAATCCCTCTTTCTTGAAAAACATAATTTGGACAGTCGAATTCTGTTTTAAACAAGATGAATGCAAAAATCCTCAAAATGAACACTTTTGGTCACTTTTTTTTTTTGCTATTTATCATCAGAGGCATTTTTCTATGAATACATGGTGAGGTATTTCCAAAAACCGCTTTCATGGACCCATACTGTATGGTACGTTGACGGGAGACAGATATGTGAATGCGATTCTGAATGTGGTTATTCCTGATTTTACGCAGGAATTTCCTCTAACAGTGCTTCCACGTGTTTGATTCCAACATGATGGATCTCCAGCTCACCATGCTATAGTTGTGAAACACTGGTTAAATAACGAGTTTCCAGATAAGTGGATTGGCTTGCATGGTCCAATAGAATTTCCAACTAGATCGCATGATTTAACGCTTATGAATTTTCTTTCTTTCTTTCTTTTCTTTTCTTTTCTTTTTTTTTTTTTGGTGGAGTCGTTTAAGTACAACGGTTTATTTGTCACCTCCCTTAAATAAAACAGAATTGCAATAACGCATTTTAGAGGGTTGTCGTGACATCACCGAACAAGAACTTGACAGAAGTATCATCAGACGAATGCATCTCTGTATTGGCATCGAAGGAAAACAATTTGAACAAGTTATGTAATCTTTTCTTTAAGTTATTATTTTTACAAATTTTTAATACTTTTGAACCAATAAATAGCAAAATTATTATTTATTTATTCACTCATTACTTTCTTTATTAATTTGTGTACGACCCCTAAAACACGAATATCCGACATGATTTTTCTCCTTTGCGAAATCTTATCCAGGCATCCAAAAGTGGTTTAAGTCAGCATTTATGTAGTTTCATATCTTTGAAAAATTTTGCGATAAAATGCTGAAATTTTATACATGACCTTATTAGAGGATGGGGCATATTTTACACACTGGACACTTTTTTGTACGGTATCCGTATAAAAATTTAAATTTCGTATTTTTTTAAGTTTAATCCCTTGAAAATTTTATTCAATTTCATAACATTTTGCACCTTTTTTTTACGCAACTTGTAATTTGCAGTATACGTATGTCTATGATCAATATTTAACGAATAAAAGCCGCGGTCAAGGTTTTTGAGACACCCTGTATATATGCCAGTTATTAAGTAGAAATGTTCTCTATACTATCGATTTAGGAATGTTGAGTTCTGGACTTAGCATGATGGTAATTTGAAAAATAAGCCGAAACGTCAATTTCTACATCACATGCATAACATTACAGCATCTTCCTCCTGTCCTCCTCTCCATTACTTTCCATGAAATTGAAGATCTTGCAGTTTTTAATTACTAAACAATTCTATTAATACACATCCTAGGAAGATGCCGAGAATTCGGAAAACGATGTTTGTATTCTTCTATAACTAAGCCAGCATTATGATTACATAAGCATAAATCGCGTCATATACAATATTCCTTGTTTCTAAAATTCTTTTAGAAAGCGCACAAGTGCAAACAAAAAATTTGTTTTTCTTGTTCGACATTTTATATCATCTCGTAATATCTTTTGCTGTAATGTATTATCTTGATAAGATATCTTGATTGTTCACCTTCTCAAGTCTCTCTTCTCTTTCATTAACCAATTAAAATGCTTGATTAGTATGATTAGAAATTATTTTGCTGATTACTAAATTTTTTGAAGTCATGATGACTGGATGATGTATAATATTCGACAAATATTTACATATGACAAATTTTCTGTATTGAATAAGTGTACATTTCTGAAGAAAAAGCTTTCAGTTAAATTTGTGATTGAATTTTAAATAAGTATACCTCTGAAAATTTTGTTGATAAGAATGTGAAACTTTGAGTGTATATTGAAGAATGTAAAAGAAAAATTTTACTAACAGACACTTTTATATTATGGGGTACATAAAAAATTAATTAAAAAATTTTTTAATATCAACCTTTACAGTGTTTTTATACAATTGCCTACTTTTATATAAAGAAATTTTGTTATTGGAAATATTTGTCTAGGTGCTATATTTTGGATAATAAAGGCTTGTTCCAATTTTTGGGGACTCAATGTATAATTTTAATAAAAAACAATGAACTTTCTCTAAATTACCACCCATATTTATCTCTTAAACAGGTATAATAAATATACAGGGTGTCCCAAAAAAATTTATACACATTTTAGCAGCTGATAACTAAGTTATTTCTTCTTTCTTTACTGACTGAACCCATTGAACCGAGTGATGGCAGACAGACTTGAATTTGAAGAAAGGAAATTTATTCTAAAATGCTACTGGAAGTATGAAAATGCAGTAGAAGTGCAAAGACAATTTAAGAGGGAGTTTAACAAAGAACCACCTACACGAGTTACTATCACTCGAATTAGAGCTAAGTTTGAAGCTGATGGAACTGTTCAGGACGTCCATAAACCTGCAACAGTTGTTCAATTGAGGGCAACCATTGAACATGAATGTACGAATATCCCAAGGGAATTGTTCCATCATGTGTGCTATTCCATCGCTTCGCGTTGTCAGCAGTGTCTGGAGCAGAGCGGACATCAGTTTGAGAACATGCGATAACAAGACAATAGAATGATATTTGTAGAATCTTTTACATGCTGAAAATTATTCGAATTATAATAAACCCCAAATTTACAATTATTTAAAGTGTGTATACTTTTTTTTGGGACACCCTGTATATATATTTATTCATTTACTTTTGACAACAAAATCCTTTTTCGACTTTTTAATGCTTTATCTTAGGAAAGTAATAAATCCATTTCTTTATAGGCATATTAACAGAATATTTACTTTGTATTTGTTAACAGCTGATGTAGTTGTTACAGTGTTAAACTATTAGACAATACAGCCTCAATCTCGAGGAATTCGTCACTCTGTCCTTTACTCTTCTATTGAAAATGTTTGCCTGTCTTATAATAAACGTTTTCAGTAAAATAAATTTATTACTAATGAAGGAAAACAAAAGATCCCAAATTTAGCCTTTTAATGATATGAAGAAGATTTTCTTTCCCTTAAAATCCTCATTTCGAAAGTTTATTTTCAGATCTTTTCTTACATAATGTAAAAGCCGAGTGTATTATATTTTTGTGCGAATTCTTCGATTGAAATTCCCATCAGCAACTCGTATTTTGCGTTAAAAGAAGAAATGTTGAAATGTATCTACTTCTAAGCATCGTTTTTTTTTTTTTGAGTGAGAGAGAGAGAGAGCTGAATATGCTGTGGAAAAATTATAAAATAGATTCTTTTTTTAGCTCAACAAACGCGGTGTCCCTCGAATGAAGTATGGTCGTATCCTGTCGATGGCTGCAATACATGCTTACCAGAACCGTTTTGTGAAACAAGACAAGAATTTGGCTGTAACTGCAGAAGCGGATACACAAGAGAGATCTTCACTGGATTCTGCATTTCGAGAGCTCTTTGTCCACGTAAGTAGTTTATCATTAGTTTGCCATAACCAGAGCTCTAAAAAAAAGTTATTAACTATCTCTTTATGTAATCTCTGGCCATTTTGGATTACATGTGAACGTGATAAATAAACATGGTCGTCCATATTCGCGCACGAAAGTCAGAGCATCCTGTATATATTCTTGCATATGACGTGGACTGCCTACGTACGATGATGGTAAAATGACATGGTTACCAATTTCGGCGACGTCGGCGTTGTTGTTGGTAGCGTCTCGCAAATGAATGTACTCTTCCGCGCGCAGCTTTTGTTGATTATATCGTAAGTATCGTAGTCGTTCGCTCTCAATCTTCGCGTACATGTCGACCATGAATTGTTGACAAAGCTCACGACATCGTAAAATGACGTTGTCCAGGCCACGTCTAATCATTAATCGGTACGCATAATAATCCTTTGAGCTAACGTTCTTGTTTGTTTCAGCTCCTGTAATATTTGTTCATAAAAATTAATTTAAATTTATTACGTTCAATAATTTAATTGTTTTGTTAAATGATTAATGATCAAATTAATAATGAATGAAGTACCTGATACGGGATCTCGTTGTTTTATGTTTATGCAATATCCGTCTTGTCCTTTCCAGAATATTAGCGGATATTGGAGAGCGTCATATGAACGATGTGTGTCAGCAATGAACTGAAGATTATTATTTCTTCTACGAATCAGAATTTCTCGTGCAGCTGTACAATCGCCAACCATGATTCCAGCAACATCATCAACAACGGGTGCATTGAATCTACGAATATGCTCTCCAGCTGGTGTTTTATCAGGATTAATGACGATAGCGTGATTATCGCTTTGTAATTGGTGCATATGTGATTTGAATATTTTCAACAACTCGTTGTGCTCGTTCAAAAGAGCATCTAGCTCGCTGACGATGCGCCTGGCATAAAGTGAATCAAGGTTATTATAATCACAACGTGCATTCACGCGATTGGCAAGTGCGCTTCCGGAATCCTCGCCGCCCATAAAGTAGATTTGTAAGAATTTATGTGGTTCGTTTGGCATTGGCAGCAGTGAGCCCATTTTATGATAAACTTGGCTTCTGATTTTGAATGTAGAATTGAATTGTTGACCATTTGCATTAGTATTTCGAACTATTTCTGTTGCTCCGAACGATGTCATTTGAAAGCATGAATTGAATCTTCGAATTGACTTCAGGAACACGTTAGAATCTGGATCCGTGCCGATAAGTAAGCCGTTCAATGGTTCAGGTGGTGTTTCAATTTCAGGTAGTTGCACTTTTCCTGACGCGCAACACATCCCAGCTGGCTCATTTTTGAATTTCAGAGCATGACAATGCGGACATTCCTTGTCCATAGCACCAATTACCACTTTTGAATGAGCATAATATTCAATATCGGGCTCATACTGGAATGCTAGACGCAGGAATGAATCAGATATAAATGCTCGATGTACCTGCTGTCGTTGTTGGTCATTTGTTCTTCGTCTATTGACTGTGAAACGGCGTGATTGTCGTTGTTCTAATCTTCTGCCTTCATTGCGTTCAGCTCGTGTATCTTCTGGCTCTTCTTGATGCAATTGCGCCATTCTGACACGTGCATCAGTATTTTGTTGCTGGATTTGTTCTTCTGTTCTTTCGGATCTGCTATTTCGCAAGTTTCGAGCTTTACTTGTACTGCGGCTCAAATCAGCCCCTTTGCGTTTTCTTGGCATTGCTCACTGTAAAAATTGAAACTATGAAAATCTTAATTGTTCAATTACATTTTTTTAATAAAATTAAATTAAAATTACATTTTTATAAGATCAACAACATTTTCGATATAAATAAAAAAAAGTATACTTACAACACAAAATCCGTTGTTATTGGAAGCTCGTGTCACGTGTTGAGTACTTTTGAGGTTATAAAATCACTTGATTAACTAATCGTGCAAAATACACTCAAAATTGATAATTTAATTATTATTGATAAAATAGGAATGATTAAAAGTTAATATGAGAGTTACACTGAGATAGCAAAATAATAATTGTCAACGTTACTACTACACTTGATGCATAAACAATAATGATGGCCGACAACTGTGTAGGGAGTGAGAAAGAAAGGAGACCGGCTTCGTTCTCATCCCTACTCCGTGCTGTTTACTGGGTCAGAAGTGACACCTGTAGACATCTGGCGGGGATAACTAATTAAATGACGATTGATCAGTTTTCGACCGGAGAGGAAAAATGATTAAATTACTAAAATGGCTATTAAAAAATAAGGGCTGATCGTAGAAGGGGGAAAATTGAGGATTGTATGTATTTTTGTATGTTGTATCATAAAAAAATAGAAATTAAAAATTTTGTCTAAAAAAAAATAAAAAAAAATTAGGGGTGGACTACCCCTAACATTTAGGGGGATGAAAAATAGATGTTGGCCGATTCTCATAGATACCGGATAAGCACAAAAAATTTCATCAAAATCGGTCAAGCCGTTTCGGAGGAGTATGGCAACGAAAACTGTGACACGAGAATTTTATATATTAGATTGATTCTTCCAGCCATTCGATTCCAAAATTACATAGCATTATCTCTCGCGTCTTCCAGAATAGATGCTACTTTGATATTTTGGAAGAAGTTCTCATTCCGCTTTGAAATTGCCATTGAGCATGCAATTCATTGAAACTTCCACGTGCAACATTTTCAAAGCATCCAACATCTGAAAAGTATTGAAGAAATGCAAACATATAGTTTGAGATGATTTTAGAATGGAGTACAAAAAATCACTCGACGTTTTTGATAGATCATTGTAAGATTTGTGTGGAAACATAAGGCATTTAGCTTAATATTGTACTGCATTATATTGCTATAAACATTAATATTACTTGCAGGAAATTTCAGGCAAAAAATTGCCTCTAATTCCTCATCGACACCAACGGACGAAATAAATGTTTGCCTGAAATATTCTCCTGGATGGCGACACATAAAGATATTAAAATTACCAGCTACAAAACGATAGATCAGCTGAGTTATTCTTACATCAATTGCTGGAAATTAGGAACGGAAAGGCGTTGGTTGATCCAATCTCAGGAATGATTTCATTGTTTCATAACTTCTGCAATTCGGAGACGTCAAAGGAAATATTAGTTGAAAAAGCATTTTCCAATATACAAAGCAGTTATAAGAAACAGGATTGGCTGAATGAATGAGCTATTCTTGCGACCAAGGAGAAAGACATCTACAAACTGAACAATATTATTTAGTCTAACTTTCAAAATGAGACAGTCACCTACAAGTCCGTCGACACTGTTATGGGAGCAGATGAAGTAGTTCATTAACCAACAAGTGTTTTGAATTCCCTCGATCTGCCAGGGAGGCTGCCGCACATGCTACAATTGAAAATCGGCGTGCAAATTATCATGTTACGAAATATCTATAAAGCAAAGCTTTGCAAAACCACACGGTTTGTCGTAGAAATGATGATGAGCAATATAGTAGAAACAATAATTTTGACAGGACCTTGCAAAAGTGAAGTTCTCCTCGCATTCCTATGATTCTAACAAATATGCCATTTCAGTTTACGAGATCGCAATTTTCTTTCGATTGGAGTTTGTAATTGACATTAACAAAACTCAGGGCCAATCTTTAAAATTGTGCGGTTTATATATGCTTTTCATATACACAATTCCAGATTTCCATGTTCTTAAGTCGGGTAACCAGACAATCTCAAAATTTGCAAAGACAATGGGACAACAAAAATATAGTATACTCATAAGCATTGTAAAATAAAACATATTAGAAATATGCACTTTATCTTTTCTTTCTTTTCCATTTAGCCAACCTGAGACAAAACAACACATGACCGGGTACAGCTAGGGTTCATTAAATTTTTAACTGTGTTTCAAATACATGCATTTATGTGTTCATCTGAGGCCACGGTGACCTGATGGTAAGGTCTCGCCTTCGGAACTGGAGGGTGTCAGGTTCGAGACCCAATTCCACCGAAGAACCGTCGTGTAAGTGGGTCTGGTGCACGCTAAATCGTCCGGGCCAAATGTCCTCCCGCTGGTGTGGTGTGGAGAGAGGGGGTGCTGGCTCAGGTGTCGTCCTCGTCATCTGACCGGGGTTCAAATGTACGAGCTCCGTCCCCAAATAGCCCCCGTGTTGCTGTAAAACGAGACGTGAATATAACTAAAGTAAACTAAACTTATGTATTGACCTGCTTTCTGTATTTATTCCAAATAAGTGGTTATTTTTAACTTTAATGCATGTTATCCTTGGGTGTAAAGTTCATCTATACGATGAAACTAGATTTGGTATTTTGCTAAGGGTGAAATTTCGGCACTGCTTTGTTTGGAATACAAAATGAAATAATAATAATAATAATAATTTTTTGAAGTGATTGTTTTAACTTAGTATTGATTTGGTTTTGAAACTTTAGAATGATGTAACATTTCAATTAAATAGTTTTTGAATTATGCTTCTTTTCTTTCTAGATTAAAAAAAAAAAATATTTAAATTTAGTTATTCTCATACAGTTTCGTTAACTTACTGCTACTTTTAGCAATAGCTGCTAAATAATAGGCAAGGCAAGTTTATGATCTGTGTCTTAATTGCGTCTCATTTGATTAGAACTAATATTTTTCTTCATAATCACGTCTGTACTGAATTAATGTTTGTATTGTTTATTATTATATTTTTCAAACTAACGATGTTCTTCAATTTTTATTACAATTTTATTATATTTGTTATGAATTTTTCTAGTGGCTCCTGCGACTGTTTCAACAATAACATCGACGAATTCCACAATGGAACCAACTAACACTTCCATGGAATCTACTACCCCTACCATGGAATCTACTACCGCTACCATGGAACCAACTTCCGCTACCATGGAATTCAACTCTACAGCAACATGAGCACTGAGATCAAAACTAAAAGAATATGAATAGATAATTTTCAAATGGAAAAAACTGAATAATTTTAATAGTGAAACAGATAATAATGGCAAACTAGGATATTTTTTATCAATCTTTAAGACATTGAAAAAATAAAAAACGTTATCATTTCATCTCAGAAAACTTATGAAATAATACTGAAAATTTACCATTTCAAATTAAGGCTTTCAATCCCAACAGAAATATTGTCCTTCAACCAATTTAATTTGTTGGCAATAAGTCTTTTAAATAAATGAAACAAAGAGAGACCAAATAATATATAGAAAGATCACCAGAATCCAAAAATTTCTTTTTCACATAATCTTAAAAATAGGGAGGGGGACAGAATTTTTATCATTTCAAATAAATATGTTATGCACTTATTCAGAATGCTGAAAACATTCACAATAATTTTATTTATTTTAAAATATTTTCTTCCACTGTTATATTTAATAAGAGTTATTTTTTAAATTTAATTCACAATTGAGAAAAGAAATGATATTGGAGATTGTTAGTTATTGATTTATTTGTCAATAAATTTCTGTAAGCACATAGAAAAAAAAATTTCTTCTGGAATGAAAATAACAATAATTTTTTCGATCACTTTCTTCTGAAAAACGATTTTTTTAACATAAAGATTTCTTTCCTTATAATGTATCCGACTCTCTGACTGGGTTTTCATGATTTCCGATATTCAACTTTATAATAAAGTAGTCAAAATACCAATTAATTTAAAACGCAAATATCATTTAAACGCACATAAAAATCTGAGGAGTCATTTGCATTCTTGTGCGCTTGGAAACAATAAATGCCACAATAAAATGCGGTGTTTAGTTAAAAAAAATATTAAAAATAAATTCAGAAGATAATAAATAATAAGGTGAATGATGGTAGAAAACTTTTATATTCCTCTCATATATGTAGTTGGCATTTTAAAGGATATTTATAATTTCTTTAGTATTTATTAAAGACTTTACTAAATTTATCTTTATTTGGTATTTACTAAGGGTTTTATTTTAACAAAGTTCTTCCAGAATTTCTTTTTTTTTTCTTATATAGGTTATTTTTTATATCAATAGAAATATTTATTTTATTTTACTGAATGCTTCTAAATTAGACTTACAAGTTATTACAGTATGCAGAAAACAAAAGGCGAGTTATATTCTCTAAAGGGAGCATAAAGTAATTACAGCTGGTTAAATAATGTGTGATTAAAATGAAATAAATCTACAAATGCTGAATGCAAAATAGTTTGAATTGTTGCGCAAATAGTTTTATTAAACATAATAACAAGCTAATATATATATATATATATATATATATATATATATATATATATATATATATATATATATATATATATATATATATATATATATATATATATATATATATATATATATATATATATATATATATATATATAATGCAATTAAACAGTATTCCAAATTTCAGAAATTATCAGTGATGCACTCTTGGCTTTGTTATCCAATGACTACTCTCCCTTTTCGAGGAATTCCGTTCATCACAAAATCATTTTTCTAACGTTTAATTTGCTACTTCATTAAAGCATCCTCCTTTGTATCTGTGTCAAAATATTCTTTGGGATCGATGCACTTTTCATCAAGTCCCCTGACGAGTCCCTCTTCGCACACGCAACCTGGAACACAAATCCGGGTGCAAGGCAAAGGTTTCATCCAATTGGTGCAGTTTTTCTGATAGTGCGCTCGCTCTACAGGGGTCGAAACGTTCTTTGGGTGGACATCCCGCTTGATCAACTGAAAAAAAAAAAAAAAAAAATCGTCAATTTTAATACGCGTCGCACATTATACTTTAAAATGTAATATAGAATTTGAATTTGTAATTCTTTTTAATCAAGGGGAAAAACAATTTTCTCTTTCTCGTATACGGAGTGTATAGAAAGTACTGTAATAGTCAAAAAAAAAAAAAAAAAAAAAGAAATCGAACACGAGATTTTGGCGAATCTCCACATTTTTTACCACCCTAGGTTCGAAGAACACATTTTTGGAATTATGCATTTGTCTTCGTTCCAAGAAATAACTCACACACGCTTTGAGCTAGATGGATGGAATTTGGTCTTTACGCTAAATTTGTAGATTTCTATCAAGTTTTGAGTAAAATCCATCCTGAGGGAGTTTGTCCGTTCAGCTCTTCAATATAAGTTGACACGATAACTACAAAACGAAGAGAACTAGATGGATAAAATTTGGCACGCATATTTAACATCTGTATTGTAGAAACTTAACAAACTTCGAGCTAAATCCAATTAGGTGGGTGACCGTCTGTTGGTCCATACTTTACATGTAGACGCAATAATTCAAAAACGCTGACTGAGCTATATAACATGCGATTTTGTGACTACAAATATAGTTCTATATCACATTTTCGTTTCAATCGGTTGGGAAAAATGAGTCTAAAACACAAATTTGGTTTTCGGATACTCTTAATTGGCATGCAAGGGATTAATCAACAAAACTTTCCAATTATTACACGATAGATTCAGTAAAAATGCTAAATTCATGCCAAAGGTTAATATTTCATAACTATTGTACATTTATGTCATGCAAGGCATTCTCTGGGATAACATTTTTATTAGAGAATATGCGAGAAAGTTTTGGGGAAACCATTTCTACTGGTGAAAAAAAAGGAAGGGAAAAAATGGACTTTTGAAGAACTACTACAAGTCCTAAAAATTCACACTAATGCGCAGTTGTTCATTCATTTCCATTAGCTGCTCCATGACTTAAATATCTGCCGACGATATCTTAATCTCCATTGCATTATCTTCGACTGCAATTGCAGCACTAATTATCCAATTAACGATATTTAAAATTGCGTGGTCGACCGCGAATTCTCGACTTTCACGCCGGTATAAAACGGACTTAATATTGCATATCTAAAAATTAATGCTTGTCAGAACACGTCGAATAGTTTTGTGCATTCAATAGTTTGGAAGAAAAGCAAGAATTCGAAACGAAAAAATATTTTCTCTTTCTGGTTAAAATTTGTTTTTCTCGGTACCTCGAATGTTTTGTAGATGGAGATGAATGAACTCGCTATTGGATAGACCTGTTCCCGAAGATCTTTTTAATGAATATTTTTGCGGCGAAATGCAGTTGTTTTCGGGTCCTCTGACCTTCCCTTTTCTACAGACACAACCGAAGACGCAGATTTTTGAGCATAGCATGACAGTATCTTTGTAATTGGAGCAATTTCTTAGACAGTGAGCATGGCATTCGCTCATCTCTTCACCGGCCGGGCAATCTGTATTCGCTGTCTCGAAATAAAGAGCGAATGTTAATATATTTGTATCCATTAAATTTTTTTCTGCAATGCAGCATGCAATGTTTAATGATATAATGCGTATTGTGCAAAATAATGATTTGATGTTGAACGTAGTGTTCAACGATGAAATTACACATCATATCTGATCATGACAAATTTGAGATGCATTTTGTTTCAATTTGCTGATTGAATAATTAAAAAATAATAATTTTGCTGGATTAGGTTTCGACATCAAGTTGACTAGAGAGTTTAAGTCTACAATTAACGCTGGGGAAAATGGATAGATAATTGAAAATAGTTGAAAAAAATATGCTAATTTTATGATTTATAAATGATATACATTATTGCAATAAGGTACAATGAGGTATTAAATCTGTTGATGCACGAAATAGATAATAACTTTATAATCATCTTCTATTCTTATTCATTAAAATATTAGTTATAATTATTTTTAATAAAATATTTGTTCCTAATTGCAAAACCCTTTATCTGCAATATAATATTTAAAATTTCCATTAAAATCCCCTCATTCTTCGAATTTCTTCCATACTTGGAATTGAAATTTTATTTTCCGAACCATGGCAGTTTTTCTTTTTTATGCATTTGGTATTGTGCCCCCGGACGAATCCGCTGTCGCAGACGCACCCAGGAACACAGAAAAAGGGCAGACGACCGACTTGTTGAGGTCGCCGCAGTTTCTTTGGCAGCGTGCTGAGCAAGGTGCGAAGTGCTCATTCAGTGTACAACGAAGACCTTAGGAATGAAAATAATAATAATAATAATAATAATAATTTAAAAACATTACAACCTTTTTCTATACCCCGTAAAGCACCTGAAAATGAATATGAATTTAAGAAAAAACTATAACACTTAATTTGAGAAAAATTAAAACCACCATTAGGTTTACAATTGCAATTCTAAACTTCCAACTGATACTTGGGGACTACAAGGGATATGTATCATTGTTTTTAAGGTGTACGTACACACTAGAAGAATTTTTTTTTAAATTTTAACTTTAAAAATCCCTTTTTTTTCACAGTAGGTCATTAATATATGTTTAAACTCATTTTAGTGAGAAAAAACCATATTACACTAATTATTCATTAATTAAATAATATTTAATGAGCTAATTAGCATATTTTTTGAAACATGATATTTTAAATTCTAATTTGTACAGACACACAATTCTAGTTGGAAATTATGCCTAATATTAGTCTTCATGTTGTCTGCCTCAATCAAGTTATAAAAATACATAGTTTTTTTTAACGATTTTTTCATCACCGATGAATAGAAAAAGCGAGATTTTTTGTGTAATTTTAACTTTTAAATAGCTATCAAAAATTTATTTCTATGAATATAACTTTGATTGAAGCACAAAACATCCGCTATTTCATACAGATTATTTTGATATATAAATAATTGTATTTTGTTAATTTATTGTTGCGTTATGATTGTTTGAATGAAGCAACATAGTGGGAAAATATCATTTTTAATAAAATGAGTTGTTTTAAAAAAATCGTAACTAGAGTTTTTAATGAAAGCTCCTCAAGAAAAATAATTATAACTCGAGAAATATTTCGAATATTGACAACATCTTGGTATCGTTTGAAAGCTAAAGGATCAGAGAACATTATTAAGCAATAAAAAAAAATCGATATTTTGAACGATTTTCGAAGTTTCAAGTGTGTACATACACCTTAATTTAAACAAGCTCATGTGTGTATCTGATTCAACCCTATTATTCTTAATTTAAAGTATTTGTTATAATGGTTATTAACTGTGTAAAGCTAAAACATTCAACTTTTTTCATAAAATTGGTAGAATCAATTCTGGTTTTATAATAATGACCTGGTGTGTTTATAAGAAAGAACTGAGAGAAGAATAATCAAAGCATATAACATAAATTTATATTTATTTTCTCTTATAATTTCCTTCGATACCTTTCATAATTACAATCCATGCTGTAGTTAACAGCAGACATAATCCTTAACATCAGTCATACAAAATGTTATAAATTCTTATCGAATACTTGTACAAATTTTCGAAATATTATTTATATTTTCAGGGGCTTGAATTATAATTAACATTCTTTTCTAATTTTTAAAATTACGTACAGCAATGTGGTCTGTAACAGTGAAACATTTCATTAATAGAACAGCAATTGAATTTTCATGTGTAAATGCGTAGTCTTAGATTCGGTTCAGATAATCAATGAATGATCAGTTGATGGCCATTCCCCCCCCCCCCCCATCATCTGAATGATAATATGATGATGTATAAGGAAAGGGGGGGGAATAAAAGGAAAGGATAATTAAATTAATGATTGGGCTTTGAAAACGAAACATGAAAATTCTGAAATACAGAGAGAATCATTAAAAACAAATTGATTATAATGACTGGAATAAAAATTATTTCAATGAATGTTAAAAAAACTACGATAAGTTCCATTCTTGCATTATGCCTTGTTTATGTTAAATCATTTTATTATCTCTCAAAATGTTTTTTTATACTTTTTTGGAAATGCGGAAAATCATAGTTCCATAATAAAGACAAATCCTAACCTTTGTTGAGAATTGAATTACATAAAATAAGTTAAACAAGGAGATGATTTCCACGACAGTCAAAGAGCAAAAAGCTGTTAGGCCATTCATATGATGATCATTGCTCGTTCTCTGTTGGTCAAAATGCCAAAAAAAAAAAAAAAAAAATTCATGTCATTAATTAAAGTTAAAAAATTCCAGTGCTTTGTCTCTTAATGAAAAAGATATCTGCAGTTTTATTTTAAATTAAATAACTGACATAAAAAAGATAAACTATTTTTAATTTGTGATGCATATAGTAAAAAAAAAAAAAAAAAATAGAATAAAAGAAAATTATTCTTTGCAACTTTTATTTAAAATATAGAATATGATTGCACATCGTATTAAAAATTAAACTTTATTTATTTATTTATTTTTGCCTCGTCCAGAAAAATGCTTTCAGAGTGAGAAGTAGCTTTATATTTTTAAAGAACTTGGATTATTCCGTTTATATTTCATTAATTAATAGTTCATATTAATCAAATAACGAGATCTAGTTTTCTAAAAGTCAACCTCAGACGCAGCTTTCTGCTCGAATTTTACAATCAGTCTCTTTAAATGTACAATGTGGATAGATTGCGTGAAAGAAATATTGTAAAATTAATGGAAAAATATTTTCTTTTCCTTTTTTATTTCTTCTAACTTTTTACCATTCCCTATGCTAAGTAAACAGTACAGAAGTATACAAAGACAGTATATTGAAATCGCTAAATAATTTGAACTCGAAATTTTGACGAATCTCTACGTTTTAGACCTTTTCGAGTCCAGAAATATTTTTCAAATTATGTCTGTCTGTATGTGAACACGATAACTCAAAAGCACTTTGAGTTAGACGGACAAAATCCAATTTGAAATCTTTACATAAAATGTTTAGATTTCCACCATATGTTGCAAGAGATTTATTCTCTTGGGTTTTCCAGTGCACGTGAACACGACAATTAATGAATGTGCACCTTTCTTTGCAATGTTAGATTTTTTAAAAATTTAAATTAATTAAAAAATTGATTTGCTGATTTTTGCCTTTTTTCCACAATATCTTCCGGTAATAGTATTGCACAAAAATGAAACGAATTCTGCATCATTGTATAATATAAAAAAATTATTTTTTAATGATACTTATTTAATAATCTTGCAAATTTTTGTTGAATTTTGTCATTTTTTTAAATTTTTGATCGATTTTTTTACATTGTTGTCCCCAAATTTAAACTGTTTTCAATGTTTCATCAAATATTTGATCACTTAATTTTCTTCCACTGTTGAAAACGAAAGAAAAAAGATTCTGTTTAATATCTGTGAAGTTTACAAGATAAAAAAGTGAAGTTACAATATCACAAAATTTAGACTAAAAATGAATTAAATATTTATGTTTTAATAGCGCTATGATGTCATGAGAGTACCTCCATTTGTAAGGTTCCTGTACACAATAAACAGAATTCAAGTAAGACAATTAAAATACACGGCTTTAATGTCAGATAATTTGGAGAAATCAAAAACATGAAAATATAAAATACGCTTTTTCTAAAATCAAATATAACCAGTATTACCTACTACCAGCTGGTCGTCTTATAATATTTAAACAAATTTTTTATCAATTATTATCCGAAGATTTTCAAATTCCTTGTCAGATTTCAAAATTTTCGGAATCTGAATAATATTAAATGAGCAGATTTTTATTGTCTGCGTGTATGCTTTGTCTTATTGAACAGAGGAAATTAAGTGCAAAAATGCACGACAAAGCATATTTTTTCCTCTGGCGAGCAATTTTTAAATTTGAATAATTGTTTATAAAAAAAGGAACTAATTAAATAATGTGAAGTAAGCAAGAAGTTGATTGACTATAAAGGTGAAACGGTTAAAAGAAATATACACCAAATAAATAATTGAAAAGAACAAGATTGTACGGCATTCAAATTTGTACAAAATATTCTTGAAGAAGTTCGGTGTCCATACTTTAGCAATTAAATGAAAGTAAGAAAATTTGTTGGAATTAAACATTTTTTTACTTAATACATTGTTAAAATGATTCTGATATCTTATAATGGAGAGAATTTAGTTTATAGAAATTTATTGATTTATTGATAAGAAAGTAGCGATTTTTAATCGATCTGCTTGAGACCCTTCTTAGCTTATCTAATTCGACATTGGCTCTTAATAACGATAGCTACTGTGATGGACGGCTGAAAAGGAAGGCAAAAGAAGCTAGATTACTTTTATCAATATATTGCAAATTAGCTTAAATAGATCCATATCTTTCGAAAGCTAGCTTTTATTGTATTCTTAACAATCAAAACTTCGCCACTTTTATGCCATGTGCCAACAAAATTATTACAAAAGATTTTAGTTAACTTAGTTATATTTACATTCTTTCTTACTTTCTCGTATATGAGGTATAAAAATTGTATTGCAATGGTCGAAAAAATTCGAACTCGCAATTTTGACGAATCTTTCTGTTTTAGAGCTCCTTGAGTTCGGAAAACACATTTAAAAAATGTTCGTCAATCTGTCACAAAGATAACTATAAAACGCTTTGAGTTAAATGGATGTAATTTGTCATATGGGTTTTGGACCAAATATTGTAGATTTCTACGAAATTTTGAGCAAAATCTGTCCAAAGGAGTCTGTCTGTTCGATTATTCGAAATGGAGACAATTAGATGCATTAAATTCAGTGCACATATTTATCGCACAAAGTGTAAACACCTACAAATTCTAAGCCAAATCCAATGAGGCATTGACCATAAACCTGATAACTCAAAAATACACTGATATAAATGTATCAAATTTAGTATGTTTCTTTCGGAGTATAAGTGTAGTTCTGCGTCAAATTGTTTTTTCAATCGATTGTAAAACGCACAGTCTAATTTCGGATGTTATTAACTGCATGTTAGGGATCAATCGCCAAAATCTCCGCCAAGGAGCATAGGACCGATTAAAAGTGTTTTGGCCCATGATGGCTCATTAAAAAAAAGCATAATCACATAGAAATCAAACACAAAATTTTGGACTGTATTACCATTGTTTTATTTTGAAAACTCTCTGGAACACACTAAAGGGTTGTATCCTTTGGCCGTTTGATGGCGCTACAAAATTAGTAGACGGGGCATTCTGCTGACTTATTGGCGCCAACGACAACAACAACAACAAAAAAAAAAAACATTGAATTTTCGCCAAAGGTCAATATTTCATAACTATAGTACGCCAATGCCATGCAAGACATTCTCTGAAAACATACCTTTATTAGAGAGTATGCGAGAAAGTTTTGAAAAGACCACTCCCGCTGTTTAATCTTCCAGTGGGCATGTTCTCTTTACCAACAAGAAAAGTTGCGCATATTTCCAGGATACACTATTGTAAAATATAAATTTTTAACGCATCTTAAGTGAGGAACGATTAAACTCGATTTATGTTTATTTTTAATAAAAGATATGATAATAATCCTTTGATACAAATTATCGAATTATTTCAAAAGCCAAACAATTTTGGCTATTGTTCCAAAATAATTTTGTGCTCCAATTGCCCCCCCCCAAGAAAAAAACAAATCATCTGGTAAATGGAGAGAGTTTGGCAAGGGATCGCTCGCTTAGGTTGTGTTTAAGAGTTCAATTATGAAAAGTAGATTGCAATTGGGTAGAGGCTCAGAGGTCAATAAATAAAATTATTTTGAAAGAGCTATTATTTTTTAAAAATGGAACTTAAAACATAAGGTCAAAATAAAATGAACAAACAAATTGGAAAAATAAAAGAACTGAAATTGTCAGTATTCCAAACGTATTATTTACATTTATAATACAAAACTGTAGGAACAATAAGGGAATTAAAAAAAATGGAATTCTGACATTTTTACAACTTTCACAACCAAACTCTATATTTGTAGAGTGTTTTTCATATTCGGTGGTTTGCCTCTTTTTCTCCTGATGACGGCATGTCTTCCTGTCTTCAAAAAATAATTTTTGTTTTGTTTTGTTTGTCCAATAATTTTAGTTTTAATTTGCTTTGTAAACAGATTGGCTTCATCTCTCAACGCATTCTTTTATTTCTAGTTTTGTAGATATTTTCTTCGAAGTAGTTTTTCTTTATTATTTATCGAATAAATAGTTGTTGATTGCAGCCACATTATAAAACACTTAATAAAATAAAAAGAAAAGAAGATGTAGCAAAAATTTACGTCAACGGTCGCTCGCATCGTTGAAATATAAATAGACGATTGCAGAGTTCTATTAGCATCTTGAGTTCCAAACGTTAACCAACGCTTTGTCGAAAGGAGAATAGTTTAAGTCTCATTTTGAAACATATTTCGTAATTTTGAACCGTGGTTAGACAGCAATGATGACTTGGGTCAGATCCCCCCCCCCGCATTCGTTCATATTTCCGTACCATACTACTTTACATGGTAAATGTGTAGGCCAAAGTTAATCCATCCAGCGTTTTAAGTTTTTTAATTACCGTGGTCACTTACTAGACAGACTAAAAATTTTTCTGAATGGATTTCAATCAAAATTTGATCGAAATTTACATATATGGTATAAAGATGATATCGTATGGTATAAGATTATATATCAAACTTTATCCAGGCAACGTAATTGAATTTACATATATACAAACAGACGGATTCCATTCCAAAAAAAATGTTTTTCAGACTTAATAAGGTCTGAACGTTTGAAGATTACTCTCAGTGTATTTCGTATACGAAAAATTAATTACCATATCCTAAAGCTATCACATAGTTTAAAATCTGATGTTAATCTTGTAAATAAATTTTCTATGCAATTAGTCTTCTAGAAGAATTAAATTTTGAAGTTGTAAATTTAATATATATTTGAAACTTAATTCATCTACTTCTGCAATCCAAATAAATAAATAAATAAAATAGCTTACTTTCAACCTCTCTGAAATTTAAATAACAATTCTAACTTGCATACTTTTTCTGATACAAATTCATTATCAAGATTTTTTTAAAGTTATATACATTCAATTTTAAAATTTCAATCAATTTTGAGCAATGTAGAATTAATAATAACCAAAAAATGGCCCGTTAATTAATAATAACCAATTTAATGTGTAATATTGGAATTTCCGCATTGTGTTATAATAATTCTATTATTTAATGATAAATGTAACGATTTTCCTTTTTTCCTGTGTATAAATATGATCAGAATTAAGATTCTTTGTGTTGTGGGTGTCTTAATAATTATTGTACCCCATTAAATACATTAATAAGTTTTAAATCTCGTGAGCTAAAAAATACGTTTTTCTTTAAATGTAAAACATTTTCATTTAATTTACTATAAAGTTCTGACAATTTTGTTTTCAAAACGAGTTTTTCCAAACCGATCCGATTTTCATACTAAAATCTGTTTCACATGTAAATAGGCAATAAATATTCACTTAACTAAAAAAATAAAACAACGATAAATAAATGAATGCAGCTTGTCCTAAATGGAAATTATTCCCCGAAAACACCAATCATCCCGATTCGATTGAAAACTTTAACTATGTTTTCATCTTTCTCCAAGGCCATTTGTTAATTTTTCGAATAAATTATGCTAATTTGTGTTTTGTCTTCGTGTGTGCTCGCGCATTCTCGTTTCTTCCCGAACTTTCACGCTTTTCTCAGTTTGATTTTGTCCTTAAACCGGAGCAGGTGTTTGGCTTATTTGTGTTAAATTTTAATATGCTGGCATTTGAAAGTGAACTTTGGCGAGTGCAATTTTATCTATGGATCTTATACCTAATCATCACTCCGTATTGCTTGAACTCTCCTCTTTGTTGTACCTCTTCAGTTGAACCTTAGAACCCTAAACATGGACTGAATCGCATCAGCGAAACTGCTTTGTAATTGATAATTGGCTAAAACTTTACTTTGTTTTTGTGCGCGTTCTTGTGTTTGCAAATGAAATAGATAACAAGGGTTAACAGCCATTGTTGTTATAAATCCCTACCTCCAACTTTTTTCAAGTTTATCGATAGCTTTCGTATGAGCCATACTGGAAGACTTTAACGAGTACAACTTTGATTTTTGGATCATCTTTAAAACATAAGAAAAAAGTTTATTTAAAAGAAGATAGAAATAACCATAACTTATACAAATAAACAAGAAAAGTTGATGAATATGGAATAAATCTGTTTGAATGTCATCTACGAATTCTATAAGCTATGGTAAGTTGATATTTACTGTAATATTTTTATTGCTGAAGTTCTCCGATTATTGCAGTAATAAGCTTGATTTTATGATGAAAGTATTTTATTTATGCATGCAATTATTTGAGCATTGTTAGTATGTATTTTAGAGACGAAAAACTTTTGTATGTAATAAGGAATCGACATTAAAGAAAGATAATTAATTTGAATAATACGATAAAGCACTGTTTATTATCCTTTCTCAAGGAACTGAAATATTTTTAAATGAAATGGTGTGCAATCGAAATTTTAATAAACTTATTTTATTGTGTTATGCTGATAATGTGATTTCATTTATAAAGAATTTAAAAAATTTTAAGTTAGTGTGGTATTAAAAACAGTAATTATATTCTTAAACATTTATCACAAAAGTACAAAAAAAGTCGTTCCATCATTGCTTATCCTTTTAGTACTTATTTTATATGATTTTTATATGCATGTAAATAGACATCTAATTGGAAAATTCTTTAATCGTCTTCTGTATTGCTGATTGTCTATAAGTATTAAAAGCAGCATGAAACTATTTCAATTCTTTGAACATTCTGACAAAGTACTCGAAGCTTTTCGAGTTCTACTTCATTTTTAAAGAAAAGTGATAATAAAATTCTTAAGCATTGGGTGTATTACTAATACTAGATAAATTTCCCATTTAATTAATAAGTTGTGAATAATTCCGATGCCGTCATATCGTTATTACAGTTGCCATACTCCTCAAATGTAATCTCTGCTTTTGAAAAGTCGAGTCTTCAAAACCGAAGTAGATATAATCAAAGCGTTTCGTCCATTTTAGGTTATCAAAGAAATACTTATTCCTTACAGTGATTACGAATGAAGCGGTTTCTTGCTACCATGTGATGAAATAATTTATAAATGAAAGCAGCATGAAAACGTATAAATGGTGCTTTACCGTAATTTTAATAGAAACTCATTTACGTACTGCATGTTAAAAAACTATTTCATCAGAGTTTGTTGAAATAATTAGATTTGTAATTTTTTAAATTTAAGACTGATTTATCATTCAATGGCACTAGTAAAGTTTTAATTTTCGTGTCTTGATAAAGATTAAATATAAAGCAAACTAATAATTTCTTATTTGTGAATTATCTCTATATTTTAATTATTTTGGAATGTGATTTTCTTGCTACCATTAGTCAACGTTTCAATTAATTAAAACTTGCCAACAATCTGCAAAAGAATACAAATCAATTTCACTTAAAAAAAAATTAAGTTTGGCAATTTTGTCGTATTCTTTAGTTTATATAGTTCGAGTTCATATTAAAGAACTCGAACTAACAGAAACCAATCATCACTCCTTTGGATTTTAATTGTTTGTAAACTATCTTGAGCGATGTGCATTTTGTTAAGCAAAACTAAATTAGTTTCAGAAAAATATAATTGGTTTTTGTGTAGTGCTATAATTTCGGAACGATGAGTATTTGAATTCGTTGCGATTTTCTTTTCTTTTTTTTTTTGTATCGTAAAAAAAAATCATAGGAGATCTTATTTGAAAATTCTGACCATCTGTCCAAATCTAAAATGAAAAAAAAAAAAAAAAAAAAAAAAAAAAATCAAGGATTTTTAATTTTGTTGGCGTTTTTTCTTTTCGTATGAAACTTGCATTTGGTTTCCCCCTCCCCTCCCCTCCCCATATGAAACTACATGGCTTTTGCGCCAGAAAAACCGAAACAACCAAACCGAACCCCGTATGAAACTTGTAAAGGAAATATTTGTACACGAAGTCGATAAGTAGTGTGTAAAAGTCGCAAAAATTAAATTGTAATTTTCTTTTTTTTTCTTTTTTTTTTTTTGTATATAAATTAGGCCTAAGTGAAGATAAGTGTGCACCAGCTGTTTGTCACCAATATTGCAACCCATCGGATCCCTCTTATAGCAATCGTACTGATGTTTTGTTTATTACTTTTTCCAATGGTTGAGTTGTACATAAACTACAATTACATTATGAAAAATGTTAAATTAAAAATATTAAAAAAATATCGATTAAAGATTTTAATTTTGTTCTTTATTATAATTAAAATTTATTAAATAAAGAAAGTTAAGCTTATAATTAAAAGTTATTTTCTTCTTTCTTTTTTTTAATGTGAATACGAACAGAAAATATTTATTCTTTTGCAATCTTTAATTGTCAGTGTGCGCTTTAAAAAAATCGTCTGCATTCTCACTTTAAAAGACAGCTGCAAAGGAATTCTTCGCAATTCTCGTAATTCTTTTGGTGTTATAATGGTTGGTTCCCTTCATAATTTATGTCGGGAGTATTTCGAACCTGTAGAATGGATGAAGGGTGAGTTTTATATATATATATATATATATATATATATATATATATATATATATATATATATATATATATATATAATATAATTTTACGAGTTGATGAAGTTGGGAAAAGGATGTTTGTTTGAAATTTTGTATGGAGAATGTTCCGATTGCTTATTTCTCCGTTTTTTTCTTTTGGTTATGTACTGTTTCTGTTATCCACACAGTCTTTATGTTCAATGTGTTAGCGAAGTTATTTGGTTCCCGCTCCCGCTGCTAGCGAAGCCGTAGGATGTTTTTAAGTTAAAAAATTCTGCCCTTTATTGACGACTTGGCATTGTTGGCGCAGCTAGGTGCACACTAAATTCACTTTTACCATAAATTATTTGAAGTATGCCCACTTTTGAGGTTGGATGAATCTAATGCACAAAATGTCCAGATTCAATGTTTAAATTTGAGTGCGTATAATTTTAAGTATACTTTTCAAAGATGTCAATTGTATTCAAAGATGTCAAATGCATTTTAATGAATTAGGCTCATTCCAATTGTACTGGTATATAACCGACGATAGTTTTATCAGCTAAAATGTCAGCTATATGTATTCTATTTTATAATCAAATTCTTAATTTCCAAGCGGTTATAATATGCATATACTTCTAATTGAATTCTTCTCTAAAATGATTTAAATAACAAAGAAATATATTCTATGATGTTAGTCATGAAGTGTTTTGCTGCAAAAATGATGAAATCTGAATGTTTTATATAATATTTGCCAGTGGATTCTAAAACCTTCCGCTCTTTTTCGTGTGTGTCAGAATGGGTTTAATTCGTCAAGAAAGGGGTGAGAGGATAGATGAAAGAAAGTGTTTTCATTTAATAAAAAGTAAACTTGGATTTTCAAGGATGAAGCGTAAATATTGCAGATAATTCGCAATACTATCGGAAAAAGATACTAATTCGCTACTATAAAGGAACTCTATATCGGAAAAAGATACTAATAAAGTATTTTAGAGCATTTTTTATTTACTATAAGGGGCATAACCATTAAATTATGAATAAATGGAAGATTTCATCATAAGATTAAATTAAAATTTGGTAACTTACTTTTTTTGGAAGATAATGATTTTTATCTTAAAATGCTTCTTTTTGGACATGTTATTGAACTTTTTGACAATATTTTGAGGTAATCGAGATTTTGCTGTATTTAAAACATTTTTATTTCATTTATGGAGTTGCTGTAAATATGGAACGTCTTGAGAAGATTATAAATATTCTTTTTAAATGGTTTGTTTAAAAATATTATTAATAATGATTTTCTTACTTCAAAATATTATTATTATAAATATATTATATGAAGCAATCAGCGGAATTTGAACCAGTGCTTGAATTAGCCACATAAACAATCAATACGCAATTTTGAATTAGAATAAAATAATGTCGTCAGAAACGAAACACGTGAAGGAAATTTGAACGAAAAAATATTTCATAGGGCGGAAATCAAGATCTAAGCATGACGAAGAATTCATCAAATCCTTCGTGCATTCTCATCCTTCCGCGTCTCACCCCTTAATGAGATAGAATCGTGGAAAAGTAGTAGTCTTTTAATTACTTAATTATACAATAGATTATTATATATTTCTATATTAGATTGTCTTTTGTTTACTTAAACGGTCTCTGTGTGTAAGATCCTTCAATAATTGGAGGATTCTTGATAGAGGCCATTTTTGATTCAGGTAATAATAATTAAATTCAAAGTTTGTAATTCATTTTGTTTTAGCCGTTGAGGAGTGAAATGTATTTTCAAGTATAATGTAAATATTAAGAATATTTTTCTAAATATGATGGATGTTGGAACAGGAACTAAAAAAAATTTGTCACCTTTTTTTCCCCTACCATTACATTGATTGATTCAAACGTCATAAAATTGTCATTCTTTACATCATTTAAATTTTCGATTCAAGTATAAACGCCCTTTGTATAATTTAATGAGATTGATATATGTCTGTTGAATGGAAAAGTGTATAGTTCGATGGAATTCTTAAATGAATCAAGAATTAAAAGAAATATGAAATTGATTTATTTCAAAGTTGAATGAATTTTTATTCATCTTAAATTCTATTTTGTTAAACGAAGACAATCGATCCTTTTAATAATTATAATATGACATTTGAACTTCCTGACTATATATAAAGTGTAATTTCTATTGTACTTGAGTCAAGAAATTGCACTTCTGAATGATTTAAGTACATAATGTTGGATTTGCATTATGTATAAATTCTATGCATGATCGAAAAGATTTGAATTGATTACGCTCAAGGGAGAATTATTATTTTAGAAAGGATGAAATTTTAAAAAATACTCATGAATTAGTCCTTTTATCTTTTGCATTGAAATAACCTAAATTGTGGATTAAATCGCAAAATATTTGATATTTAAATCTGAAAGTAGCAGTTCATTTTGAAAAATATTATATAGGGACATAAAATTATTACAGGTGTCATTTTCGCTTTTATATAAATATAATAGGAAATAAAGTTCCAAAATAAAATGTAGCGTATAATTAAAAATTTAAATTCATAGATCAGGTGTAATATTCAAACTGGTTTCGATTTCAAAATCAGTTTCTTGTAATATTAATTGTAATTTCTTGTAATTCTAAAAAGACAATCTTGTATGTAATAAGTAAGTAAATTGTCCGCATGTATCAGGCACAAACATTATACCATGTATCATCGACGCATAGTTAAGTGACCGGATCAAAAGAAGTAGAAAAATTATTTATGTATTTTGAAATATCTCAGAAACGGTGAAAAATATGCATTTCGTTATATGTACAATATATATTGTATGCTGACGATATATTGGATGTTATTTCTTCATATTGAATGGATGGCATTTTAAAGCAAACGCTAATTTTTCCCTTTCTTTTGATTTGAGCACTTTTTAATTGTATACCAATGACATTTAAAAATTTTTCATTTTCTTTAATAGTATTGTAAATTTTACTACCTAGAATGTCATTCCGTTTTATTTCTTTAAATTATTATTTATGTAAAAATATATGCAATACAATTTCTATTATATGAGCGAGAAGTTTTCATTGAAAGACAGCGATTTTTTTTTTTGATTAAGCAATATTCAATTTTTAGCCTCTTTTAAAATCGTTGTTAAATCCCTGAGTAGGGAGAGAAGCACTCGGAGTTTGCAAAATAGGAAAAGCTGGTCCCGTAGCATCAAATATCGTCAAAAAAATGTATTTGCTTTAAATTTATCTGATCAAGCATTTATTTTAGCAATATTCATGCAAAGCGAGACCCCCCCCCCTCCTCGAGGTGCCTGGGAAAGCTAAAACTCCGCCAATTTTATTTTCTAACGTTTGAGTACAATTCAATTATTCTGAAAATAATTTGATTATAAATTTTTTTTTAAGAACAGGGATATACTAATTTATTAAATATATTGTACATCTTTCATAATCTCATTTTAATGAGCAATGCATGGAAACATTTTGATATTTAACAGCACTATATAAAATAGTAGATAAGAAAAGAAAACGGTTCTATTATGATTTCAGTCGATTGTGATTTATGAAAAGAATCCACTGCTTAATTTCAGAATGTCGAGTATGTTGAACTTAGTGTACTGTTTTGTCTTTGCCCTAGATTTACGTATTTGTTACGTATAGATCAGCAGTAAAAATTTTAAAATTAAAATCACCAAAAGAATACTTCCATTTTTTTTTTTTTTTTTTTTTTTTTTTTTTTTATGCACAGAATATGGTTGCTCTGTTTATACGTATAACTGATTATGATTTAGACCTGTTTAAATTGCTGCATCAAAAAGCAGATGTCATCTTTTTCTTCTTTGGAAAAGAAATTAGAATGACATGTATATTTTGAACTCGGAAATTTCCATGTGTGCTTGAACAGATCTCAGCAATTTCAGCCCTTCATTGTTATCTTGCGTTCATTTAGAAATCACAGAAGTGGTTTTATTTAGTCTTTAATATGAATATCCAATAAACTTTTGTTCAGCTGTTAGTTGAAGTCTATAGTTTATAAAATAACAATTCATGCCGGAAAGTCTAATTCGTCTTTCATGCTGAGCAAAAAAAAAAAAAAAAAAAAAAAATATGCATACTTTTAACGTACAAGTAGAAAGTAAGGGAGAAGATTCTTTATGAATAAACCTTTTGAAATATGACGGAGCTATGCATGAATTATTTTTTTAATTGAGTTGTATTTTAAAAAAAATGTTTAAACAACTTGAGAATGCGTATGGATTATGCTGCCCAAGTAAAACTCTTCATTTCAGCTTTGTTGGAAAGAACTTTGCGTTCGTCAGCGAAAGCATACAAGTAACACGCCGAGTCTATTCTATTTTATCAGTTTATACTTCCTTGTTAGCGAAGTTGTAGATGTAATCGTCAAAAAATTCGATCTCGAGATTTTGACGAATCTTTACCTTTAATATGTCTCGGATGTCTTTTGGTCTATGACAAAGACGGTTTAAACGCTTCGAGCTATACGGATGAAATTTGATATTTGAACTTTACACCATTTATGAAGATTTCTATCAAGTTTAGAGAAAAATCTATTCAGAGGAAATCTGTCTATCCGGTTATTCGAATATACTTTAACGATATTTACATAATGAAGAGAGCTCGATGGATAAAATTCGATGGTGTAGCCGCTTATCAAATTTTGAAGCGAATTTAACAAGAGGTTGATCATCTATCTATAATTTCGGAAATATATAAAGGCAATAACTCAGCACCATTGAATGAAATTTGGTATGTAATTTTGTGACTTCCATTGCAGTTTGGCAAATTTTGCTTTCCGTCGGTTGGATGTAAAGCATAAATTCACTTTTATTAGAGAGTACACGAGAAAGGTTTTGGGAGACCATTCCAATTAGTTCAGTCTAGTTGCGTGCTTTTATCTGCAAATGAAATCCAAACGAAGCGGCACACTCCAACTTTGCATTTTCTCGAATTGCGGCTACATTCTTTCATTTTTGAGGGGAAAATGCGGTTAATCTATCGGTTAGAGATTCATTTGTATTTAACAACTGGATAGACTGCTTTCATGTTGCGAGCACTCACATTCATATGTAGTCTATGTATATCTGATAAATAAAAATTGGTGTTTGAAATTAGATTCAAGTATAAGAAGAGCATAATAATAATATTTTGCATACTCAAAATATTTTTAGAAATAAGTTAAATGATCAAGTTTCCCTGATTCCATTCTAAAAATTCTAGAACTGTGGTATTATTGGACATAGTCCAAAATATATGAAAATATAGGCAATTTCGACAAATATTTAATTTTTTTTAAATTTCATTAAAGCAAGATGCAATGTAACAAATAATTTGCTTTTGCTTTTCACATTTTTTCTTGTGGCCTTCGCTCTATTCTAGCACAAAGATATATTATGCAACATTTTTCTGAAAATGATCGCTTCTTCATGAAATAAATATATTAGCAATGTTATTTTATATTTTTTATATTTGGTTATTACTTCTGAAATTTAAATACCCCCCTCCCCCCTCAAAAAAATCCATTTATACAAATTTATGATGCCTAATCTATCCGAATTATAAAATTTTGAATATCACTAATTTTGGACAATCAGCAATTTAAAAATTTTAGACCAATCCGTCTTGTAGAAATTCCGGACACCGATTGTCTTATTTCTTTGATACGATCAATGATGCGTTCTAAAATCGTGCGTTTCTTATAAATTGTAATGTTTGAATTTTCATAACTCAGTCAAGGTTAGTCCCAATTGTGTGGACTTATCTTTTCATTTAAAAGATTAGTGTCCGAAGAATATTTTACTAAATATGACTGATAGCACCGACAATATATATATATAATATATATAAACTGAATTTTTCTGACCCTTTATTGATTTAACTGCATAAAATGGTATGTTTTACATCATTTATACTGTTTCCTATTGTATATACAAGGTGGTTATAATTAAAGTTCCTCTTTGAAATGGTCATAAAAGGAAAACTACTGTACCGAATGTTATCAAATTTGATAATAGTTTAAAGGAAGCCAGAGGAATTTTTTGCAGAAAAATAAACAAACTTGCCATCAGGGGGGAAATGGCGCTGTATGCAGAGATGCGATACATCGACCGTAACATTCCTCCTAAAATGTTAAGAGCTGCTATTAAAAATGCAGTATTACGACTTAACGTGCTTTCAGAAAATGATTGACGTCACATTCAACATGCTTTGTAAAACGTTTCAGAAATTATAAAATACATTTCAAACCGATGTCTTCATATCCTATTTTGTTGAACGATAGTGAATACACCACCATTTCCTCCCCTGGTGGAGAGTTATTGAACTTTTTTTTGGGCGGAAAAGAAATTTCCATGACCTTCTTTTTAAACTATTACCAAGTTTGATAACATTTGGTCCAGTAGTTTCTCTTTTATGGCCACTTCAAAATGTAACTTTAATTATAACCGCTCTGTATATGCTTCTTACTAACAGTTTAGAATTTAGCTATTGGGGGTCTCAATTAGATTGGGCAACATGCGCATGTGTGTGTGATATGCACACATAATATAAACTATGTTTGCCTTGTATACTATATATTACTAAACTAATAGTTTACAGAAGATTTGTCTTGCATTTTCTCGAATACATGTTTCAAGTTTATTTTATTTCTTACAAACTCGTGCTGAAACTTATTTTTCTCGGTTTAGTTTGTGGCAAGAGTTAATATTTTAATTTTCTGCTTTTGTCAATGTGATGGCAACACGTTTATAAAAACTAATTCTTCCTATGCATGCTTAACGTGCAGCTTATTTTTATGTAATGCGAAATAAATTGTTGAAAAATATGCTTAAAATATTTGTTAAGAATTGCTAAAAAATAAGGTTAATTTTTAGGTTGAAAATACATTAAAAATAATTTTATGTATTTTTTTTGCACATTTCCACCCTCCAGGTTTTTTTTTTTTTGCCAGAATGGTTTAGCCTATAGAACGTTAACACACACACACACACACACACACACACACACACACACACACACACACACACACACACACACACACACACACACACACACACACACACACACACACACACACCTTTATTATAAGTACAATTAATACCTGTTTAATCCTCAAAGGCAAATCCAATATCTCCGCTCTGTTTTCTCGCAGAAAGTGGAAGAAAAGGTAGATATTTTTGTCGATTATTATACTTTATTCACAAAAGTTTAAAAAAAAATTATAAGTTCTTTAATCAAAATAGCAAATTTATTGTTTTGGGAGCTTTTCCTTGAAAATTTGAAGCATCGTTTTTATGCGAAACGTAAAGAACTTGAATAAGAATATTAAATTTTGCGATATCAGTAATGTCGGGCAGCTCGCATTTCAAGAAGTTTTCTGCTGTCATCTTTTTCAATCTTATATTCTGGTGTCTTTTGTAAAACGGCAACCTACACTGTTGCTTCTAAATATGAAATTGTATATATATATATATATATTGCGTAAAATTTGATACAGCGAAATCCATTTGGAGTAGATATAAATGTGTACAAACGGCTCGTGATCGTCCGAGTTTCATGCATGATTTTTGATTTTTTCATATTTAATGTTATTTTGTATTCAGAACTTTTATTTGCTGTCTTTGTTTCATGTAAATTATGCATAAGAATTCGCATTTAAAAATATTTACCCAAAATCAAATGCATTTGTACTGATATAATTCGTCATTTCAGGCATGGAAAATTTCAAGTTGGCCCATTTTCCGTTCGCTCATCATCGCACAGTTACAAGTTCATCTCTTCGCAAATGTAAGTGTTATTCCAGTTTTATTTTTTGCAAAGAAAATTTTTCTTGAAGAATTTGGTCAAATGCAATTTCTGTTTTCTTAACGAAACGCAATTTTTCAAATATATTTGGTTATTTAATAAAACAATGTTGTCCGCTATGGTTCAGCAAGAAGAGAATTGTTTTAAAGCAGGGTACTGAAATAATTAATTTATCAAGAGGAAGTTTAGGCTATTGGCTTTTTTTCCGGTAGGTTTTTTATGCGAGACCAGAAGTAATTAATATTAAGTTTCGATAGTTTATTGGTTGGATAAATTTTTTTGGATGGAAGGGTAGCAGCTTCTTGATCCGAAATTCGTTATTGTTTTGAAATATCACTTTTCTGTGTGGCCTCGTTAGTCAAATCTAGTCATCAATTAAATTGTTCTGTGAATATACCATGCACAGTTTTGAACTGACTTGTTAACATGGAGTATAACAATTTCCATTGACTACTTTTCATAATGATGCGCTCTCTCAGCTATAATCCTTTGAATTTGAATCATAATTCGGAATGCAGTAAATAAGCCAGTGTTTCCTTCGTACAGACAATATAAAACAGTCTTTTCAGTTTTCTTCATAAGAGTCTGCATCTTCCAAACGTAGACGAAAGTTAGGGAGGGCGGCTGCGGGACTTCGAAGATCATGGCAAAGCCAGTAAGCAGGAATGAAAACGACATCCGTATGTAACGACAAAATATACCACATTTTGTATTTCGTAGTGAAATTTGCAAAACGAATATGAATCATGGTTGTTTTCTTTTCGTTCAATTGCATGAATCTTTTTTTGGTAAATAATTTTATTATCTTTTTAAAAATTATTCTATGGATCACGTCACGAGATGGATTTATATTTGATATATTTCGTTTAAAATTTAGTAAATCTACAAATTTGTTTGGCCATGTACCAAAGTTTAGCCATTTTGTTCAATGCGTTTTCGAATTAGCGTGCACAGGTTGAAAAGTAATTCTAAAAATGTATTTTTTGAACTCTGAGACAAGAATTTCGATGTCGAATTTTTTGACAAAATATTTTTACTGAATATGCTACATAAATGTATTTATTATAAAGAAGAAGAAAAATGCGAATTCGTTAATTTGAAAAAGTTCGTCAAATCTCACCGACGATGAAGCTGCCACAGCAAATGTGCCTGTAACTTTGCTTTGCAAAGCGCGAACGCGTTTCCATAAATTTGAATAGGTTTTTAAAGATCGAAAGGCAGCGGATTAAAAATTTTGAATCTATGACTATTCGGCGCGAAATTCTCTGGATCACTAGTTGACGCCAAATCGGTAAAAGGCCGCCAAAACCAGTTGTGACTTAGAAAAGAGGGGGGGTGGATCATTATTTTGGGATGCAATGAGTAAGAAATTTGATATTTTGATGGGATTAGTGAAGCTGCTTGTAGATTAGCTACACAGACATAAAGCAGTGGAAATCTGTGTACATTTTTTTCACACTTTCAAATTTAAACGAACGATTTGTCTGAAAAGAAAGGAATTTATATATCGTATACTGTAAATTCTTTTAATTTTTTTTAAAGTTAATTTCCAGGTAGGAACTATCAGTATATTTTGAATATAAAGACGAATTGATTATTATATCTCAAATGATGCAATCCGTTTATAGTCAGGAAAGTGTAAGCACACACTTTCATTTTTTTTATCCGATATGTGTGGAAATTTTAATTGCTTTTTCATATGTTTTAATATTTGTTTTTAGCGTGACATATTCAGTTTTTATAATTTTAAAATTAGTTATTTATACGGTGGGGATGACAAAAGTCTATTTTCTCACAATTCCAAATGACAATGTCTGTTGTATTTAGCTTTCTAGTATCTTCGCGAACCGTGGTATTAATTTAATAAATAAAAATAGAATCTTTTGTATATGTTTTGTTTAATACTTATCAATATGTTTAGTTCAGAAAATTTTGAATTCTGATAGAATAACATTTTTGAAGGGAAACCTAAATGCAGTAGAACATCTAGAATTTGTCTGATATGATTTTAATATTAGTTGGATTTTTTTTGTAAACAAACCATTTAAGAAATTTCAGAATTAAAATTCATAAAAATTGTATTTTATTGATGTATGTTGAAGGTGGTAAGTATTGATAATATGCTCCTGACCCAAATTACCTGAAATATTTGTTGTAAGGTAAGTACTTTGAATTGCTTCATTAGATATGTGTATGTAATGCATTTTTATGACCCTTTGCTTTCCTATGGTCACTGTGATGATGGGGTATAACACACTACACTGATTTTCTTATTTAAATGATTGATTGAAATATCGCTTGCTAAAACTAAATTTAATTTATTAAAATATTATTTTTTATTCTTATGTTTCGGAGTTCCCGAATTATCTTTTTCTTGTTTTGCAATCAAATGAGAAACATCTACATTGAATTTGCTTACTCTTCATCGAAAAGGGCTTATAACTTATATTCGCTTTTTTCTGTCATGGTATATATGCTGGGTATTCAGTATAATTTTAGGCCGTGAGCTGAATTTCCATTTAGATTCGAACAGTGAATTAAGATATGGCATTTTTATAAAGTTACATTTAGGACTATTCGTTTTTCCTTCCCTTTTCATCTGCTTTAAATCCTATTTCGAGTTTTTGCCTCGTTTCATTCAAAAACACTCATAAACTTGATAATAGCTTGATAAATTTGTTTAAATGTTGAGCGATTTCTAAAAAAGGACCATTTTTCTTTGTTTGAGCCCTCGAATTCTGGAAAACATTTCAGCTATTCGCGAGTTATAGCTTCCATTGCAAGAGTTTTTCCAGTACTTGATCTTAAAAATAATTTGAGACTTAAAAATTTAAATTTAAATATTCTGTTACGTGTAAAGAGAAGATAGAAATAACATCATATTAATGCAATCGGGTTATCCATGGCTGTAATTGAGATTCCAGATAAAGGCTGTTAAAGAAAATCCAAAATGAATTTGTTAAAAAAAACAGATCAATAATAATGAATTGGTTCGATCTTAAAAAAATCTTACGTTTTCTTCTCTTTGTTTCCTTTTCCTTGATCTACATAAGATGATCAGAAATCTCGTTAGGTAAAAAGAGGATTTACTGACACTACTTCCTTTAAAAATTATTTTATAGTTTCTTAATATGTATTATTTTATTTATAATATTGTTACGAATCTGTGATGCGACTTCCCAGCATAGTGGGTTCCATAGGAGCTCCCGGAGCTTTGCGACGTAGCGCCAAAATAGATTATACCCGAAACATCGAGAATTTTCCCGATCCGTCCAGTAGGAACCGAGTTACGCCTCGAACGTTCCTGATTGGTTGAGAGGTTTCTAGCCCCGCCTCCTGAGACCTATAAAAGGAGCTGCAGCTGCCGGGGAGTGGTGGTGAATTGAGTAGTCGGAAGCGACAGAGAAGAGGATCGTCGGTGAATTGAGTCGTAGACCGGAGGAGTCGTCGTCGTCGGAACCGACGGTAAAGAACTGGCCTTCCAGAGCAAGCGGAGCAGCGACGGAGTAAAGCTAGTGATGAACTAAGCTGTGTGCTACTGTCTGCAGTAGAGTCTGTTGTATGCTGCTGTGTATGCTGTTGTATGCTGCACGTCTCGGCTGAAGATAATCGTCTTCTGTGCTGTATGTAGTTGTCGTCTTTGTACTGTCCTGTGTGTCTTCGTGTAAATAAACGTCGTGGTTTTATTTTCTACTGCCGCCTGGTGATTGAGCGTTCTTCACACCATATAACCCCCACTATCCAAACGAAAATTTCGTAACTATATAAAGGAAATCCTGGGCAAATCGACTTATTAATCATGAATATCAAGGCAAATCATGAAGATTTACGCAATGAAATAATGAATAAAGAGAACAAATTTTTGAGCTGTCGTGCCACATCCAACGCTTTTATACTCTACAGTGTGAAATTTTTTTTAAAAAAATCATAAACACTTTGTTTCTCTGAAAATAATTTTTTAAAATTCTATATTTCTTTAATTTTTTGAAATATTTTGGCATAAACTGCATTAAGTAATGTCCGCGATAGCCTGGTTGGTAGAGCGTTGGATTCGCGTCCCTTTGGTTGCGAGTTCGAACCCCATCGGCCGAAGATTCCCCGCGTGCTTGGTGGCTGACGCGCGTATAAATCTGTCGTGGTCACAAAGTCTTTTCGAGTCTTCCATGTCGAGAGTAATACCACTGTGGGTACTGGATCAAGCGTGATGGTTCTCTTGATTCAGGTCTAAATTACGATCTGTGGATGAGTGAATGAAATGCGAGAATGAAGTCCGCCCCGTAAAAAAGGGTTGTGACGTGTGTGTAGTTAAGCCGTACTCTTGGCCCTTCTGGGCACTACGATAAAAACAAGAGGCCCTTAGGCTTAAATCGGCTGTCTTCGAACAGCGGACTTGTCCGTGGCAAGTGCCATAAGTGACAACAACACAATGTACTTTTTCTTTTTAGAAAATTTTATGAATATTCGTCTTAATACAGTTTACTAGAGTTCTTTTATCAATGAATGTTCATGATTTAGAATAAGTTATTTTTTATAATTACCACAGGCATTCTTCTGCGATTATAAAATATTCACTTTTTACAAATAAACTTTCTTTAATTAGTTTTAACGATTCGAATTGCTTTAGTGAACAAGAAATGTTGTGGAAACGGCGAAAAAAAATACTCTTTATTTACATAATCTTTTTAGAGGAGACGACATACAAATTTAGTGACCCAACAAATAAAGATGAAATTTTGGGAAGAAAAATGAATAATTATGATTTATTTAGTTTGCGTTATCAGAATGTGTGCAATTTAATTTTAGTGAGTTTGAATGGCATCGCACGAGTTTCAAACGATTCTTTGCTGTTAAAGAATATTTTTATGTAATTGACTCTATTTACATTCTCTGAGAAAATAAACATTCTTACGTACGGGGCTGAGAATTGTAACGGAAGACTGACGTTTGTACCATGAACATCTCCCCAACAGGGCAGTACCGGATCACAGAATTTTTCTGCATTTACAACACCAGCTTTGTCAGAGGGACTCATTTCATGTCAAGAAACCGAATACTGGCCGCTAAGTCCTTAGCATTTCTTGTTTTTTCCGCCTAAACTTTTCATTCCTAATCCCCCATATTGATGTACAGAAAATGCTTCTACTCTTATCTCTTTTACTACTCTTTTATCTACTCTTAAAAGTTTAGCTCTTGAATACAAGGATACCCTGTATTTGTTGAAATATAGTAATCCCTTATCTAGCAGTTTAGTAACTCAGAATAAATTCTTGGAAGGCAATAAAAATCTCCCCTAATTAGCTAAGGGGAAAAAAGAGAAGAAGTAAATGACTTAATGATACGTCCGTTATACCAAGGATAAAATTTGGTCATACAATTTCGTTAAGAAAAAACAGTGTAACCCATAAAAAGTATGGTAATCCCTAAAATATTTATCGCTTAAATGAAAGAATAATTAGCTATCGCATCAAAACGATTCAGTCTAGGAGTTTGTTTCATAATTAAAGGCTGAAGCCAGTTTATATAAGTGATATCGTGTATGGTTAGCTATGGTGAAAAAGTAACAATAGTGGAAAAATCGGTACAATCATCGGTCAACGCTAGGAAAGTGTACCATCACCGTAAAACTCAAAATATGAGGTAATATGGCAAGAAGTAAATGCTATATCGGAAATAAAAACAATTGCGCAATAAAGAGTTAAAAAAATATGTCCACACACACACACACACACACACACACACACACACACACACACACACACACACACACACAATCTACTCAGAAATTAATTGAATAATATTAAAATAGATAACACTCAGAAGACAGATTCGGTTAAAAAAAAAAAAAAAAAAACGAATGTAACAAAAGAATGGAAACAATCGAGTGACTGTAAATCAGTCACATTACATCGAAGACCAAAAGTATAGAATTTTCTTAATAGAAGGTAATCATTTAACTTTGCACCTCTTTTAAACAATTCGCGTTATATCAAGTGGCCGTCAGAAAGCAAAGGGTTAATGTGTAAATGTAATTAAGTGTATAATGCAATTGTAATTAAGTGTATATACATTTGCTATAATATATTAAAAAATGTATAAATTACAAATACGAATATTTTAATGCAGTTCCTTAACTGCACATGAGTAAGTATAAAGAAATTCTCCCTCTCGTCAGTGTCACCATCCTACCTGTGTCTCTCCACCGTTCTTCTCGTTTCGTTGGGGGGACACCCTCGGCGCGACATTCTTCGGAAAGGGGCACGACGATGGCGCATTGTTGGCCAAGTATGGATTCGTCTTTTTGCAACCCGGTTTATCGGATGGGAGGGGATGAAAATTTGGTATTTCACAAGATGGGAAAATTTTAAAGGCATATCTTTACAGTGACGTTGAACTACAGTCCTAGATCAGAATTTTAACTAAAAAAATGGGGCATATGTGCCCCCATTCCTTAAGATCCATAGTCGAAAGGTTAAATCAATTTTAACTCAATATTTGCCAGCGATGATAACTGCGTTCCAGCTTAAAAACCATAAGTGAAATTTCGAAAGTCACGGGTTCTGCGTACCTTTTGTATAACTTGAATTTTGCCAAAGTCGGATTTGCATACGCAGCCTTGAAAATGTGAACATTTGTGGGATTGGAGATAATTATGAGTTATTACAATAGATTTCAATAAATTCAATTTCCTATTGAAAAAAAATGGCATGTTAAAGTGTAATTTCCTTATAACTTATTTATTTTATATGTTAATCTGTTCCTCGTTTAAAATGAATAGTTTATCTAAAAAAAAATTTGGATTCAAAACGTCCCTCATTTAAGACATAGCTCAAGCTCCTCCGCAGATTTTCTTTAAAAACATTAATTTGAAGGGAAAAAGTATAAATGCCGTAACTTGATTTAAAATTTGTTGAAAATAAAACTCAAAAATGCTAGTTCTTTTTAGATTTTATAACAAATATTAAAATATAAAAATTTTATTAAAGTTATTATACAAAAAATAGTATGCTCTTTAATATAATTAAAGAAGAGCTAGAGGTGGTTATAGTTTATAAGAGACGCACTATATTTTTCCAACGCAAATGCAAATCTTTTTTTAAGTTATTACCAATGTTTGACGTTTCTAATTCATTTTAAGGTTAAATAATGAATATAGTTTCATAGAGTTAAGCCATGAGCAACTGATATAACCAAATACAGAATTAGATTTCATATTCGCGAGAGAAGTTTTTGCTTGCATGGCTTCTGCTGTTATCAGTATCTGCGAAATGCAACTTACATCTGGAAATTTACATATTTGGAGGAATCAACATAAAATTTATTATTGAAAAACTAGAAACTTTAAAAAAATTTATTAATTGAAAATATGGTGTCTGTTTTTTTCAATATCAAACAGCAAATTTTAATGAAATCAGGACCATGCCTTAGAATAAAATCAGGAAGTCGGCTCTCAATCCTATCTTATTTCTTTGAAATCTCACATAGGTGAGAAACCATAGATAAACTGGAAGTGAATGACGTGACAAGTGCACCTGTAATCACAGTGAAAATCTTTTTACCCCCCCCCCTTTCGAAATAAAATATTTTCTTTCTTATTACAGCATGCTCATCTATTGAAAACTATGTTAAGTATCCGGTTCTAAGAGCTACATATATTAAAATATATGAACTTCATTTTAAGTTTGGAATAACCATCTAATAACGAATTTCATCTTGGCGTGCAATTCTTTCTGAAAAATTGAAACACACCACACAAAGATTGTAAAGCTGAGTGACTACTTTAATGATAAAATTATAAGATTTATTTTTCGAAAGCATTTGTTCTATGGCCCTTTTGTCTAATTATTGCCTTGTACAATTGCGCACTAATGCCGTGGAATACAGAAGTGAAAATATAACAAAATTCTGTTTTTTTATAATTGGCAGTTGTTGAGTTAAATTTGAATTTTTTTCGTATACATGTTTGATTAAAATGGTATGGTCATTATATTGTTCATTTATAAAAACTTTTAATTGTTCTATTTCTGGTTGAAAGCATATTCTGCATACTTTTGGTTTAAAAATCAAAAGCACCCATTCCGAAGATTATATTGCAAACTAAAGATACATAGAACGTTTGGTACTTCAGCGAAAATTGAATTCGACTGCAGCTCTCTGTAATGGCTGTTATCTTATCACAAACTCGAGCAGTTTAGAGAGTCAACATAATCATTTTATACCAGGAGAGCGGTACATTTTGCAAACAATTTAGCAGCAAGAATTAAATGCTGCTTGATTTTTCAAATATTAGAAACTTTGCATTTTTCTTCTGTTATTCTACGAATTGAATACGACTAAATTTGAAATTAATTCAAATGTCTATAGATGTATGTTTGGTTTAGAATAAATTAAAATCGCTAACTCAAATTTTTCACATTTAGAAATTAAAATAATAAACATATTATTTTAGTTATTAAAGTTCAGCTTCTCGAATCCACGCTTGCGGCGTAATTTAATCACCCAGCTCAAATTTAGCACACATAAAATGTAGCAATTGTTAAATTGGTGAATTTCATGTGAACGTAGATTCAAAATGGACGCTTTTCCAAATTATGAAAATATCTGGCACATTGTATGTGAAATTTTAAACACTTAAGATAACACCATACAATTCTGTCTGAATCTGTACCAATCATTGTCTCGGAACGCTTAATATTATTGTGAGCTTAAATGAATCTTGGTATTTTTTATAGAGAAAGAGAGTTAGCAAATTAAAAGACTTCAATAAAATGCTGTTTTTACTATGAAAGTGAGAGTAGAAATAAGTGAGCATTATAACGACGCTCTGTCAAAATAATTAGTAATAATTTTAAAATTATATAAACAATATTTAATACTTTGATAAAGTTTCGACCAAGGGGTTCTGGAATTCCCTATAAATGGAATATGTCGAATTTTGGCCCTATCGTTCTTCCAGAATTTTAGAAGGCTTAATATTTATTTGAACCAATAATAAAAGTTGTATTCTGATCATGACTGTAGTTCACATATACTGCTTGCTTTAGTGATTGTATAGTTGTCCTTTTTGACTTTGTTTCGCACACAGGAATTTCGCACCAAAAGTTCTTAATTCCTTGCATTTATTTGCTACTCTAATAAATGATGCTCGGAATTGTGAACTGCTCCAGAAATTTTAGACCGAAAAATCTTTGGAATTTTGCGAATTTTATAGAAGGTTGCATATTTTCTAAAATATTTTGGTAGTTAAAGGTTTTTGTCTTTGAAGATCAAACAAATAGTGCACAAGTCTAAATTTTCAAATTTCGTGACAAAAAAAAAAAAAAATGCATAAAATATCCATAATTAACTTTTCTTTTTTCACATTTCGAATGTAAAAGGAGTACTAAATTATTTTTAAGAAAAAGAAAACGGGTAAGAAAGTGATCAGAAACAGGAAACATTTTGTTTCCTCTTTTTCTACTATCCGATCAAGATCTAATTATACCCTTCTCATCTAATAGACAATTAGAAGCCCTGGAAAAATTTAACGGATTAAGATATAAACAAAATATTTGTGGTAAATTATGGAATTTATAATCATCAAATACTGAATTGTAAAAAAAAAAAAATTAGGAAAGACGAAATCTAGTATCAACAATAAATGCATGTTGGCAAATGATTAACAATAATTGGTATTACCGTTTAAAATGGCTTCGATATTAAAACACTCAAGAAAATAACTAGAAAAATATTTATTTTCTAGGCTACTGTATTCTTGAACATCTATAGAAAATATTTCCTGAGATTCTGTATTTTTCCACATTTATAGAAAATATTTATTACCAATGTTTTTCGTAGAAGGTCGATGTCGAAGGGTAGAAATAAGGGACTGTAAAAGTCCATGGTACATTGAAATACTTACACAACGAGTTGAAAACAGGAAAATTATTTCGGATCACTTAATCTGTTTCGATAATTCAATTTGCATTAATGATATGGTAAAACTTCTAATGTATTTTTTCAGATGATTTGCAAATTTGGTTTGATTTGATAATATATGAAATTTAGAAGCTCAATAGGGAAATGTATTTTCTTTTGTGAACCAGCAATATTTGGCTATTGCCAAACCACCAACATGGAAGGAGCGAAAAGACGTTTCGCCTTTATTTAATAACACCTATAGATTTATTCACAATATATTGGTTTTGACAGTCACAATTATTTTATTCAAAATGGAAAATATTTTAAAACTATCCGTCGAATGTGTAGAAATTAAACTAATTTTATCTGTACTACATCCAATCAGTATCGAATAGTCAATCATGCTTTGTCTTTTAGGTGTTTTGTTTCTAAAATCTTATGTTTTGGATTATACTTTTTTTTTTTTTTTCAATCTTTCTTTTGCCATTTTATTCAACTTTTTTGGAGTCTAGGAAAACTAATCTTTTCTAAGTTTCCTGTATGATATTCGATAGATTATCATTTTACATTTTTGCATCACTTTTACGCATCGTCATTCGTAAATGGTTTTATTTAGCTATTGTTTGCTTTTATTTGTTATTATTCCATTTGCTGTTAATTGCTTTGCAAGAAGTGTAATCTTGAGCTCTAAAGTAGATTTCTTTCTATTTTACCTTTAATCGAGGATGTTAACTGTCTAGAATCGTTTACTGTTTTTAAATATGTCGCTTAAAAATAAAAATGGGGAATCTCTTTATCGAATAAAAATCTATATGTAAAACGTTTACATGGCACACAAAAATCCTTGTTCGTACTAACGAAAGATTGTGTATTCAGAAGAAGGACCAAAACCAATCAATCAATCAAAAGGAACTTTTTGCTTTTCTGATAGCAGTAAGAATCTTATTTCAGCGGATGCAAATCATATTTTATGCAAATTATGGCATGTTAAACTTGAAGCAATAACCTTGTGACATTGAAAGTTTATCTTAAAAGTAAAGACTTCTTTCAGATCTTCCCAAAATGAATTCTTTAGTACCTATTAAAGTGACTCGAATGATTTAGGTTGAAAGGTAGGTTCGGGGTGATATCTCTAAATTCTTTTGCTATCTTTTGTTAAATCTATGCAAAATTTATCTGTATTAAATTTTTTAAATGAAAAAATAAATGTCCTATGTGTATATTGCTTCCTACTAAGAGAAGGTGCATTTTGCGAATAGGCAAGATAGTATTTGTATTCTTTCCGCAAAGTTCCCCATGAAATATTTTGCCACTGAAAAGTATGTCTACCAAATGTTATCTCAACATCCAACTATCTGATTTATAGATTTCTAAAATAAGCGTCTTTCATTACATTAAAAAAAAAAAAAGCAATTCGAAGCAATTTTTTTCTATTGATATGTTTCTTCTCGGGTAGTGGAATATTTTATTGAAATTAGTTTTGAATCTACTGAATAAATGTTGTTAAAACTAACATGAAAGCGCGATTGAATCTTGATTTGGGTTAGAATCAATTTATTGATTTAATACAGCCCTCAGTAAGTTCAGAATAAACAATACGCACATTTCTGTACGATACTCGAAATTGTGGAATATTTTATCCGAAATCAACGAGATTCGAATTCGGCTCAGCTTTCTTGAGTTTTAATCTAAAAAGCGTCATGGATGTAATCTAATAGTTATCATAGATTTTTGTGAAACGTTCCGCAATGTATATTCAACGGGATTCTTTTTAAATTTTTAACATTCAACAAAAACATATTTTGATATCTTGAATACTTAATGAAAACTAGGAAATTAAGATTATGTACTTATTTGCTAAAATAGCTTTTTACTTAAACAGGAAAATAAGACAATAACTGAGAACCCGAAAATTTGGATGTAAAAATATGCAGATTTTTTTTTTTATATATATAAAGCCTTGTTTTGCGTAGCAATAAGCAAGACTGCCAGCGAACTTTAAATCTCGAATTTTGAAAGATCCGTCTGTTTTAATTCTTATAAAATACTGATGCTCTTTCTTATTTCTCTGATATGGGACTTTGTAAACTGTTTGGTATTCTGCCAATTTAAATTCATATATTCCATTGAAATATTGCATGATCCTTTTCATTGCATTATGCTGTATTGCGCTTCCAAAAAATTATAAAAATTGCCTCCCTCAATTACTGTCCTAAATATAAGCTTCAAACCATCTGTTAAAGATTTAAAGGAACGCAATATTGGAAGGAAAAAGAAAACTCTGAAATAACGATTTTTTTTTTTTACATATTTCTATTCATGTTTAAACACATGTCTTTTTAATATTTCAAAAGTTAGATTTTTATTTATAATGATAAATGAAAGGTATTTACAAATGATACCTGAAATGGAATTTTTTTCTCTCCATTTAAATTTTTTTCCTTTTTACATATTTATTTTACAACTGCTGAAGTTTTTTTATTCAAGATACGGCTTTCAAATTTTTATACGCATTTATTGCTTTGTATATGATAAAATGATTATTACTATCACTTAAATAAGACTTCTAGCTTATTTTTCTAGATACAGCGATATACCTCAATTTTTATTTCTAAATTTTCCTTCTTCATTGTAAATCAGAGTAAAAAAAATTTAAATACAAGTTCAGGCACAGCTTTGTTATATTTTTCTAAATCTGCTAGTAAAATTTAAAACAAAAGTATTCATAATGAATGTTCACAAGAATTAACAGTATAATGGAAAAGCTATAAAAGTTTAATTTTTTTTAAAGAAAATTAATCTAAAATAGCGGATTAGGATTTTCTATTCAAGTTTATCTTAATTTAATGTAGAGCTTTAATATTCGAAATAAAATTTAAAAAAAATGTTAAACCCTGTACCCATTTAAATAAAAGTGATCCTTAAGAAAAGAGTGTTGCTTATGTTTTGATAAGAATGTTTGAATTTGTAGATTCAAATGCGTTTTATCTTGCATTTAAAAGCTATGCAAGAATGCTGACGCACTCGGATCTTTTAAACAAAACAAAAATTAATAATAAGCATATTTTTTGCAATAAAAATGCGTCAACAAAAGTAATGTGAAAATATTGCATTTTGGCGAGGAATTTCGATGCCCATTCCAACTCGAAAAAAATATTCTTGATCTAAATTTGAAATTTAGTGCAGAGATAAAAGAACATCAACTTTTTAACTCATCAAAGCAAATGCACGAAGCATCTTCTGATCTAGCGAAGATAAGATAGGATAAAAACTGTTTCAAATTCCTTTGATCAACTATATGTCTTCCTTTTTTAAGTAATGCCTTTTGGATACTTCACATTCAGAACATAATAGAAATGTCCAATTTACCATCATAACTACAATACTTAAAACTTTATTTTACTTTTCTCGGAATTCTTGAGTTTTTTTCCCCCTGAAGCATTCGATAAGAATTGAATTTTAAGAAAACTGCACAGTTTTTATATTGTACAGTTTATTTAAAAGAAGACTTAACACATCTCTTATCTGTAAATGCAATAAAACTATCTCCCAAGTATCGGAAAAATGGCGTTAATTTGGAACCATCAATCATCTGCCAATGGATTTTAATTATTTTAAAAGCCTTAATTTTTTAAGGTATTATTGGAGTTTCTTTTCACTGCTTTTGTATTTTAAAAGAAAAGGCTTTTATTTCTGTAAATTTTAGTTAGGACTTCCTTTTAAGCAAAGTCAAGATTTATTAGTGTGACTTTAAAGAGAAGCTGCCTAATTTTCGGCGACTTCCAACAATGAAATCTCGGAAGAATGTTTGTCATTAATAACCCAATAAGAAAGGGAATCAGCAGTTATTACATTTCATCAAAAAAGATTTTTTAAAATTTCTGATTTTTTAGCTCAAATTTAAGTTTATTGCAATGCATTTAGGATGTTCTAATTATTTTACATTGATGTAAAGAAGATATTAAACATTTTAAAAATTATTAATGGTATCTTCAGATAATGATGCATTCTTCTCTTTCGAATTATTCGGCTGTGGCGGATCTTTATCTGATGACTTTGTAAGTCGCATCTGCTGCATTAAAAAGATTGTAATTGACTGTCATTAGCACGTATTCTTGTTTCAAGAATACGCGGGCATTTTCTATTAATTCTTGATGCTTTGTTTGATCACAATTCAGAATGTACCTAAATGATGAGTACTTTGTTTGTTTGCTGGGGAAATGGTTAAAGATTAAAATTTTAATTCACTGGCAACATCGAAATTGAGATAAAGCTTTTTGCATTAAGATTCGAGTTTTTGAATCTAAACCTTATATAACCCTTCATTCAAAAGGAATTCATATTTTCACAATTGGACGAATCATGAAGTTGATAATTAGGAATAACTTTAACTGTTGTTACTAAACTTGTTCTGAAAAATTACTGAAACTTCAGTTTTTCAAAAATTTTAAAATTTCTTGGAACACAATTTTTATTTTTATTATGTTCTAAAGATATGATTTACCGATATCGTGATAATTTAATAATAATTACGTTGTTTATGTTGTATAATACTTCCAACAATTTTACAGTGAACTGTATTTGATTCAAAATTAAATTTAACCATATTTTAAAGAAAATTCTAAACTTTTCCCAGGACGAAGATCCACTTAATATTCCACCTGTCCGGGAACATCTATTCTTTTAAACTCCTTCAATGCGATACTGCTTTTTTAATTCTTTTGTTTTCGGAGAAAAATGTCTTCATTAATATTAACAAACAAATACCAAGAGAATACTTTTTAATTGCATTAAAACCTTACTTCAAATTTTAGGTTTTAAAATTGCTAATCATTATGTCAATATATCATGTAGTGATATAACATCGCTGAATTCAAAAATAGCAATTTCTTTTTCCTGTATAAAACTTTGAAAAATTTGTATGAAAATATATCTCTTCCCTATTCTTATATATGGAATCTATTAAAAAGATGTAGTTGTCTATGAACTGGTAATTCAAGTGTCATAGGAACGGAATTCTAATACGCAAGAATTCTTTCATTTTCAAAAGCGACTGGCTGTATTAGCAAAGTACTGGAAAATTGGACTGCATAACATGTGACAACACGAATGGCATAATTATACCGTCTATTATCATTATTAAGATCGACTTTGTACAATAAATGCACAACTAGGTTGCTCATTTAGTTTTGCAACGGCGTAGGTGAAGCAAATGGTGGGTCATTGCTTCAGATTTACGCATTTGCATCAGTTCGCAAAAGTTCATTTAAATTTTCAAATCTGCTAATAAGGTTCATTTTGATAATTCTAAAGATAGTTTTGTGTTTAATTTCATTATTTTTTTCCTTCTTAACTTTATATTTTTATCATTTTAAGAATTAGACTTTTTTTAATAGCAAATAAGAAAATGTTTGTGTAATAAGCATAATTTATTTTGCATCTTTATCATTTAAAATTCTAGATTAAAAAGTTAAGTAGATTTTATAAAACTTATTGAAACTCAAAACAATGTTTTAAAATTTTTTTAAATGTTCCAAAATTTTAAAATTATGATGTTGTGATTCCAAAATTTTATAAAAATTGTTATTAATATAATGCGATTGTAATTATTTACATAAAAAGGTTGGGATACCAAAACGTAAGACATAGAATTTTTTAAAATGAATCTGATTTTTTGCCCCGATGTATCTTTTAAATTTTCTTATTACATTTGTATAACTTTTGTGCCAGTGAATTGAGTGTTTCTGTGAAATTATAAAAATAGCATTATATATTTGAAGAATTTAAACTTAAAAAAAACTCTTTAAAATAGAAAGGTAAGCTTGGCGTTTACAAAATAAAACAAGCTTTGTAGTTAAAAGCTTAAAATTAAAAAAGCTGCAGAGCTCGAAATTTAAAAAAAATGCTAGAGAGCTCGAAATTTAAAAAAAATGCTAGAGAGCTCGAAATTAAAAAAAAAATGCTAGAGAACTTGAAATTAAAAAAAAAAAAAAAATGCTGGAGAGCTCGAAATTAAAAAAAAATGCTAGAGAACTTGAAATTAAAAAAAAAAAAAAATGCTGGAGAGCTCGAAATTAAAAAAAAATGCTAGAGAGCTCGAAATTAAAAAAAAAAATGCTAGAGAGCTCGAAATTAAAAAAAAAAATGCTAGAGAGTTCGAAATTAAAAAAAAAAAATGCTAGAGAGCTCGAAATTAAAAAAAAAAATGCTAGAGAGCTCGAAATTAAAAAAAAAATGCTAGAAAGCTCGAAATTAAAAAAAAAAATGCTAGAGAGCTCGAAATTAAAAAAAAAAATGCTAGAGAGCTCGAAATTAAAAAAAAAATGCTAGAGAGCTCGAAATTAAAAAAAAAATGCTGGAAAGCTCGAAATTAAAAAAAAAAAATGCTGGAGAGCTCGAAATTAAAAAAAAAAATGCTGGAGAGCTCGAAATTAAAAAAAAAATGCTGGAGAGCTCGAAATTAAAAAAAAAAATGCTGGAGAGCTCGAAATTAAAAAAAAAAAAAAAAATGCTGGAGAGCTCGAAATTAAAAAAAAAAATGCTAGAGAGCTCGAAATTAAAAAAAAAAAAAGCTGTGCTTAGTATTTGCATTAAAATATTTCAGAAACGTTCAAATTTACTGCAAGCATTCATTTTGTAATATTTTTAAAGTGTTACTTCAAAAAAAGCATTGCGCTCAAAATCATGTTTTAAAATTGAACGATATGCATTGTGTTTAAAGACTATTTTCTTTCTATATTCCATTTGTATCGCATTTACATACTTTAGATATTTTAAGAGTATTTGAAATGTTAATTATACATTTCAATTACAAACGTAAATATGTTAAAAAATGATTTTTAAAATATTTTTTGAATTTTAAAAGCTTTTGAATTGTTGTTTAAAATTTTTAGTACAAATTATATATATATTAATGCAATAAATCTGCATTAGCTGACACTAGCGTTTGTCAAAATATATCTTCAATAATTTTAAAATTTGATGCATTTAAAATATGAATACTACTTTTTTTCGAAAACTGCAACATCATAAATTATTTGATGGCTTGAAAAATGTTACAAAATACACTGGACAGTGACTGCTGATGTAGTCCATGCACTGTATTAAAATACTTTGTAATTAGTGTCGGAACTATTTGAAAACTGAATGCCTGCTGCTCAAGAACTAAAAAGACTTAATACTGTGTACACTGTCACTTCAAACTTTTTACTAGAACCTTTTATCGAGATTTACTTGGTGTGCTAATCGAACTGAAACAACTGGCAGATAAGGCCCTGGACTAAAAAATGCCCTTCGTAACCCATTAGTGACGAATATTATGTCCAAGATTCGTGTTCAGGAAACGGAAAAAAAAAATCCTGAACCAACTGTGAAGTTCTATAAAACCAATAGGCATCTTTCTAATGACGGCATAGCTACTAATATCAAGCAGCACTCTTTCACGGAAAGGTTGCAGAATATAGAAGGATATCTATAGATCTGTTTCTTAGACTTTCTGAACTGAGGCTTCGGCTGTCGCATATATTGCTGAAGCCTTTTATAAAGAGATCTGCCTACCAATGAATCTATGGAGGTGTGCCATGGAGAATCTCTCCTGTTCTCACAGGACCTCTTTGAACATAATACAGAGAGCAACATGTTATGCCAAAGACATTTTTCTGTGTAAAGAACCTATTGCCGGTTATCTACATGTCCTTGTAATACCTTAGTCCAAGATTCGTGTTTTAGATACGGGAGGGGGAAAAAAAAAAAAAAAAAACCGTGCCTCAACCGATTGACAGACTATGAAGCCAACATGCTTCTTTCTGATGATGGCGTAGCTTGTGTCAAATAGCAACCTTTCTTGGAAAATGTGTGAGACATGTAAGAAGCTTTAATGCTTTAATGATACTTGAACTGAAACATCAATGGTTGCAAAAGCTGCTGGAAAGTACGAGACGATTTCGGATAAAGGTATCTGTCTACCTATGTACCATGGATTTGCACCTTAACAAAACTCTGCTGTCCTCACAGAACCTCTTCAACCTTATATACAAAGAGATATTGTGCCAAAGACACTTTCTGCGTTAAGACCGTATTATCCAGCAATCTGCATTCAATATATCGGATCTACTCATAAACCAATAAAATCAATGCTGCCAATCGAAATGAATGGTCTCTTCAAGCTGTAACCTACTCAGCACTGACTTTTATTACCTGTCTTTGAGAGCATAGCAAAGGCAGTTCTGATAGTCGTTGGAAATAGAGATGAGGTCATTGTGACTGCTTTTATGTATTTAGCTGGATATAAATAAGTCACGTGCTTAGCTTGATTATGATAGACCATTGATCTTTGACGGTGCACTTGGTCTATTAACGAGTGAACCCCCTCCTCCCACCCTTTGTGTCTGTGGGCTAAGGAGGAGGGGGTAGAATGTAGTAGCATTCGAACTTATGACGTACGAAATGATGGACAGCAGAGAGAGATATTTGCCACGTCAAGACTCTTGAAACAAAATAATATTAAAAAAAAAAATAAAAAAAAACCCTTCTGTGACACTTCTTGTTGCCACCTCAACAAATACTTCATATTTCAGTGCATTCGTCTGCAAATTATTTACCAACCACCTCTCAGTCCATGTTACAACTAATGTAAACAAACTTTTATCGGAACTTTCACATAGATATCCATTCATTTCATATAATGACAAGCTATTATTTAAACGCATCAATAACCTTCAGGCTCCTGCTGTTAGGACCAACAACTGACATTGGAAATTGTTTTGAAGATACTGAAATTATCAATATGAATACATAAAGATTTTCAGTGTACATATTCTCTTTGTACAGACTTTGGTGATGCAGTTTTCAAAAATGGTAGTATTAATAATTGGATTGTCAGAATATAGTGTTTACCATCTAGTAACATATTAACTTTTATAAACTAATGAGCGGAAGAAAAAAATATTCAAAAATGTTTATCCTAAACATGGAACGTCTTTTCCAGGTTTAGTCATATGTGTAGTAAACATTTCTATTTGAATACTGTAACATACATTGGCGCAAAAAAATTCATTTAATAATATGTATACTTTTAAACGAACTCGTGTAATTTTTGTGAGCGGTTTCAAATGTTAATATTGATTTTTATTTTGTAAAACTATAGAAATACTGAAATTTTATTTACTCTCACAAGAGATCAAAGCGTTTTTTTTTTAAATTGAATTTGTAATTCGATTCTAAAGTAGAAAAAATAAGCATTTCTGATTTCAAAAAAAAAAAAAAAAAAAGCTTATTTCTTTTTTTAAATTTAAGGATACTTTTTTACTAAAACGTTTACAAATTTGTTTAAATGAAATGCTTTTCATTTTGGTATCCCAGTTCTGTAATTATATTTTCGAATTCTTAATAAATAAAAGAATTCCTGAATTTAATCTGTGATATGAATACATGGGCCGAGCTGCTCTGAAAGTAACTTCTGGGCATGCTCGGATATCATTTCGAAATTCTACAATCTCTCAATCAAGAAACATTCTGTATAAAAGTAATTAATAGAATGTCTTATGTCTATCAACCTTTATAATCTTGATTATAATATTGTATATTTTAAATTCTTAAATTCACATTTCATTTTAAATATTTTTGGTATTGTAAAATTTGTCGACTGTACATAGAATTCTCATTTTGTGCATGTGACAAATTAAAAACTGAAACCCATGCAGTTCTAGTAAGAATTTTAATTTTTGCTTGTTGAACTGTTTAAAGTATTTTCGTTGTGATTTTAAATTAAGATATTAACTGTCTTTATGTGATTTGATTTACTATAAGCATAGTATAATATAAAGAAAGAAATATAAAGAAATTTTTGTTTTAAAGCTTTGTCTTCAGAGTGTCATTGTTTTGTCTGCTATAATGGGAGAAAAAAATATAAAAAATAAATAAAGAAAAATAAAAAAAAAGAAAGAAAAAGAGAATAAAGAAAAAAAAATAAAAAAAAGAAATAAAAAAAAAGAAACAGAAAAAAAAGAAAAAAAATACAAAAGAAAAAAAAAGGAAAAAAAATTAAAGTACTCCCTTTAAGTGATATATTTTTTGTAAATATTGATATGCTTTATCAACTTTGTGATTTTTGAATTGTATAGTTGAGATGTGTTATATTAGAAAAAGAAAAGTGTATGTACATGTTTTATTAAATATATATGTAAATACATAAACTCCTTAACTTGTTAACTGGGTATGACGAAATATTTCAATGCAAAACGAATTGAACATAAGTTAATTACCCGGTTAACAGGTTAAAGAAAAAAATTGCCTGCCATAAAAATTTTCAAAATGCCCGAAGATACAACATAATAAGTATTAAGTTACCTTAATTTCTAGTCAAGCAAGCTAAATAATGGCTAAAAGGAAAAAAAAAAAAAAAAAAAAAAAAAAAAAACTGCATTTCTAACCTTGTTAAAAATTACGAATACATTGCTATAGTTGGGTAATATTTTTCTGCTGCATATTAAAAATGTGGCTCAAATTATATTCATCAATATTATTTATTGATGAAACTATAAATATATACGTTCTTATATTTATAGTTTTTTTAATGTGTCTATTTTAATATACTGATATGTACTATCACTATATCTTGAAGAAATTAATAATTTTCAAAATGTCATCACCCTTAGATTTTAGTATAATGGCAGACGATTTTTTTTTTCTTTTGAAAAAAAATTTTGGAATCTTCATTTACTTTTACTTAAAAAATATATTTATTTAAAAGTTCATTAATAAGAAAATAACGATAAATTTTAAATAGTCATTATACTATTCTTATTTGATTGCATTAAAAAATTTAATGCAATCAAAAATTTTAAAAAGTTTTCTCTAAACAACAAAATAGAAACAAAGTTTTCAATGCTATTTTATATTAATAAAGATGCAATTGCTTGTTACATGAAGTTGAATGAAATAAAATTTATAGTATTTCTAAAAAAAAATGAAATGATTGAATCGAAAAATGATTTCTTTTACTATGAATATTATATTTAAGTGGACAAAAGAATTATTTAGTAACACTAAACTATTATTAAATTTTCTAAAATACTTATTTACTTCATAATTATAATCTATAGTTTTAAATGTCAGAACTGACTACTTGAGCAACCTCATCTTTTTCTAAATTAGTTTAATTTTTGTGTATGCTCTTCATCCAATAATTGTGAACAAGAAGCATTTGCTGAAATCATATCATATTTTCTAAAATGCTATAGTCATAACTTTAACTTTTCCGAATGAAAAATATCTGGAATCGATAAGTAGTGATAATGACAGAAACCTTTCCGAAATTTGAACGATTTTCTCATCTTTTAATTTACTTTGACAACTTTTTTTATGTAGAAACATCAGACATCCTATGAATGTAGACTTGTTAATTAACATTTACAAATCATATTCTCCCAAATCCTTTGATTCCTTCCTATTTCAAATACAGTTCACTACAAGATTGGTCAAATCTTAAAACTGAATCTTGTCAAAATTAAAGGATCTCTATCAACGAAGGATCGTGGAATAACAAGAAAATTTTATAGAAATCTGATTCGAAATTTTTCAGTGTTAAATGCAACGTAAAGGAAAGACAATTTATATCTATAACCTCCTCGCCTTTTTGTACTTTTCACATTCTGTTTTTAAACACAATAATAATTTATCCAAACTAAATCAGCATTCAAAACTGGCTTGTTGTGTAAAATTTCAGTTCTTTACAGCAATGAGTTCTGTTCATCCCATTTTAAACTGAGCTGAAGTAAAGATTAATTATGGCCAGTCACAAAAAAAAGGGAGAAGAATGCATTTGTTATAATTGCTCAATGTTTTTGATTAAATCTTGAATTTTTTTCAAAGAATTGATTAGAGTTCCATTCCATACAAACAATTTGATAAAATGAACTGTTGAGTTTTTCGTTTGAAAGCTCATCTGTTGCGAATTTGATATTTTGCTGTGTCTATTTATAGCGCTGTTTATATTTCCCCATTCATATGGCTAACAAAATGAAATGTTCTGTTGTAATTTCATCCATTTTTATTGTCAGATGTCTTTTGTATATTGATAGAGTCCGATTTTATTGCTTCTGTTTCAGACTTTTTATGTCTTCAATATAAAGCTTGTTCAGAGTTATTGCGTAAACAGTTTCGCGAGAATGACCTGCTTTTATACCAATGAAAACGAACTTGGTATTAAATATTAATTACTTGTAAACTATGTTAAACAATTTCACGATTTATTGGCAGATGATTCTAACATTACGTTAATTGGATTGAAATTTTGATTAATTTTTATGTAAAATTTTCAGTCTGTTTCTAATTGAATAATTTATTGATATATTATTTTTATTTTCAACAAATTAAATTTCATATTAAAAATTTTGTGTGTATGTTGGCCAATGATGAAATGACATAATCCGAAAGAAAATGCTGAGTACCCTCAAATATTAATTATATTTCTAGAGTCATTTTGACTAAGCGATAGTTTTTTTTAAATGAGATTTAAAATGATTTCTTTTGTATAAAGAACGGGTTGTATACGATAGCTTTTACGCTGCCATTAGGTTTCGGAAAATCTCGTGGTTTCTTATAATACGCTTTAAAGCTGCTTGAAATTCTTACAAAGGAATTTGAAACATCTGAGCATATGTTCTGGTCAGAGTGAAAATTTATTTTAATATTTTATAGCAATAATAAAATTGAATGTATTTAAATCAGATTAAAAATAATTCTGAATGTGAAGTTCTTTTTCTCTAACTTTGGAATAAAACTTCCTTATTATTTTAAAAATAAGTAGGTGAATTTTACTTTATAGATATCTGCAATTAAGACTACAAATGCGTCAAGGAAATTTTTTTTCTACTATTTATCCTATATACCATGTACATTTTAAAAGTATTTTTTTTATCTTATATAAAGTTTTCATGCAGTTTTTGTTTTAAGGTTAAAATTTTTTGCAAAGTAACACATCGGTAAGTTATTCATGTAATCGAATTTTTAAAAAATAATTTTTTAAAAAAATTCTACTCAACATATCTAGAAGCAGCGATGAGAATATATACTTGTGATATCCAAAAAGGAAGAAGAGATGGGCGCGGTGCAATTATAAACGCTTGATTTAACATAGTGTAATTCATATTCAAAGTGTCGGATGTGATGGTTGTGATTGAAGCGCCGCAAATTTATTTCGTCTAAATCGTGCCGTAATTATGAAAATTTATCTTCTATGCATTTTTAATTGCAGATTGCTTGAATTAGAAATATAGATGTCTGTTTTATAGACAAGCCCGGTAAAAGTGAATTTTAGTGTGCACCCAGCTGCGCCAACAATGCCAAGTCGCCAATAAAGATGGCGGACAAAATAAACAAATACTTCCACGGAACAGTTACGGTTACTATTTCCCGCCATCTAATTAGAACTTTTTACTGATAAGCATTTTTTTTCATACTGCCCGGTGCCTTCTACAGATGCCTTTACAGATGTTTTTTTAAGTTAAAAATTCTGAGATGTTATTCGTTTAAGTTAAAAATTCAGAGAAAAATTCTCTTCTACAGATGCCGAAGGCACCGGGCAGAATTTTTTAACTTAAAAAAAAAACATCCTACGGCTTCGCTAGCAGCGGGAGCGGGAACCTAGTAGCTTCGCTAGCACATTGAACATAAAGACTGTGTGGAAAACAGAAACAGTACATAACCAAGAGAAAAGAAAAAACGGAGAAATAAGCAATCGGAACATTCTCCGTACAAAATTTCAAACAAACATACTTTCCCCACCTTCATCAACTTGTAAAAAAATATATTCCACTCACCCTCCATCCATTCTGCCGGTTCGATATCAAACCATTCTCAATACAAAATTTCAAACAAGCATCCTTTCCTAATTTCATTAACTCGTAAAATATATATGTATGCATATTTAACTCGCCCTTCATCCATTCTACAGGTTCGAAATAATCCCGACATAACAAATTATGAATGGAACCAACCGTTATAACACATTGAATTACGCATTGAATATACACATTGAATCACAAAAGAATTACGAGAACTGCGAAGAATTCCATTTGCAGCTGACTTTGAAAGTGAGAATGCAGACGGTTTTTTTAAAGCGCACACTGACAATTAAAAATTGCAAAAGAATAAATATTTTCTGTTCGTATTCACATTAAAAAAAGAATAACTTTTAATTATAAGCTTAAATTTCTTTATTTAATAAATTTTAATTATAATAAAGAACAAAATTAAAATCTTTAATCGATATTTTTTTTAATATTTTTAATTTAACATTTTTCATAATGTAATTGTAGTTTATGTACAATTCAACCATTGAAAAAAGTAATAAACAAAACATCAGTACGATTGCTATAAGAGGGATCCGATGGGTTGCAATATTGGCGACAATCGGCTGGTGCACACTAATCTTCACTTAGGCCACAAGCCCTACCTTATAGGGAGAGAGACAGAAAAATAATTTTTCCTATTGATAAATGACTCTATTTGTGAGACTATTGAAATAGATGTTTGTTTCTCTATGACAGAAACGGTAATCATCTGTCAAATCGCGTGCATCTAGCAACATTTCATATCATTACCTTGTTTACCTCAGGATTAAAATGAGAATTAGATTTCATTTAGTTTAAATGTTTAACAATGCAGTATTTTTTGGCAACTAAATGGATTTTCCAAAATTATTTGAAGATATTTAAAACAAGTTAGTTAAGTCCTAGTAAGTAAATAATTACATTCTTTCGCAGTCGTATTCTGTTTGGCTTCCGGTCATAATGAAATATCATTCGTAAATGCAGTGATATTAAAAGTAAATCCATATCAATTTTTAGAAAGACGGAAAAAAGATAAGGACATGTCACATTGTAGTTTTATTCGCTTTGCCACAGCAAATCTAACTTTGAGTTTTAACAAAGGAGCAATCATCTCTTCCATAATTAAAATTGAGAGAATCATGGAAATATAGAAGCTTTTCGTTAAATTTGAAATTATGCCGACCCAAATGACTTTTTTGTGTTAGTAGATTTAAGAAAATTCCACTACTCGAAAAGAACTACCCATTTTCATTTCAATCCCGAGAACAGAAAGACAGGTTGCTCTGAAGCTAAATAAGTTTGTACTGCAGGATTTCATCCAACCGTTACATATGTAACATGAATATTTTCTAATCTAATAAACTGTTTGCTCTTGACCTGAAAATAAAATGGTACTCGAACAATTAGTTAAAACATAAATTCTGAAAGCGGATAGTTTTTGTACTAAGAGCTCCGTGAATGTGAGTAAGGCGTATTCGTTTTCAGTTTTATAAGTGTACTGTTAGCATTTTTCCCCCTTTATTTATTCTTCCTCTTCTTCATTCTTGGAGATTTAAAAAATTTGCACAAAATGTGGCCCAGAAGAACATTTTGAGAGAAATTTCTTGTTCTATGAGTACGATATTCGAATACATTTTGAAAAAAAAAAAAACATTAAATTTCTACAACGGAACGAAAACGGTCATAAAATCATAAACTAATCTGAATTCAATGATCCGGATTCTTTCCAAATAATTTCTTTTTTCAAAATAACTTACATTTGTCAAGTCAGTTTCTTATTTTTAATGGATTCTTTTGATCTTTTTACAAATTATACCTTTATGCAATATTTCTAACGCAACTTTTTATTTTTGCATTAAAAGCAAAGTAAACTTTGCTGTTTCAATTATTTACTCTTATTATTTGAAGAATAGAATAATAGACCTTATTATTATTCGATTTGTCATTATTATTCTATTCGAGATAAAACTACATTTCAGTACTCATATCGTATTCGGACGAAAATTGCTTATTTATTTTTAGAGTCTGCATTTAAGAAACTCCACACAACAAAAACTTTGATTAAAGTACTGTTTGGCACAAATTTTAAGAACTCAACAGTTGTAAACATTTAGTCATAAAAGCATTAAAAAGCAAAAGATATTTCAAGGACATAGTAAAACTATCAATTTTTAGAACCTCGTTTCATAAAGTTGTTGCGAGAAAACGTTAATTAAATTCATCAAATTCATTTGTAGACAGGCTGTTACTTCTGGAAGTTATGGTCAATTCCTCCAAGAAATGGGAGAAAAAAGGTTTAGAAAATCGTAAATATATATTCAATTTCATATGAACTTGCAGCTAAGCGAGGAAAAACGATTCTGAGGCTTCCGTTTGGTGCTGAGGCTCTTCGAAATAAGTTCCATTTATCTTCACGAGTTCAGATATTGTAAAGATTATTACTCATTTGGTGGAGTATAAGAGCTGATTAGATCTTTGGCATGAAAAAGGGCGAATGTTAAGTTCGGAATTGCAAACTTCCATGCATAGGAAGGCGTTTATGCAAATTCATTTCATTATAATCATTATCTGTCTAGGTTTTATTTAATATAATCTCGTCTTTCAACAGGAAAACTTTCTTATTAAGAAAAATAGAAGAAATAAAAACGTGAAAAAAAAGACATCAATTCCAATTATAAAAAATAAAAATTATAATTATAAACTTTAAAAGAACATTGTTACCTTGCTTTAAATAATTTATTTAAAAGAAAACATGCTTTTCATAAGAAAATATTTGCACATTTGGAAATATTGAAAAGCGTTTGTAGCATTTAATTAAAATGTAATCCCCTTCATATTGTATTGAATAATGTTTTCATTTCTCTTCACTCACTTAATGCCTTTATTAAATTTCGTTGCACATTGAGATGTCATGCCTCATTGGACATTCGGCAATCGTGACGTCTCCACCAATGTGGAGAAAATTACACAACTTCTTCCATCTTCAACAGCTCTCATATTTTTTTTAGATATTACTATTTTTATGGCAGCTTATTTGATTGATTTTATTGGAACTTTGAAAAATAAAGTCTCAATGTTGGAGGGGAGGGTAAAGCTCAGAATATTCCATTGGTTTAAAAAACATTATTCAATGATATTTTGTGGAATAGAGACTGTTAGTAAACTCTTTTGAGCTCAAGATTTGTTTCTTAGTTTTTCTGCAATGTTATTTAAATTTGAATATATATATTATTAAAATTTACCACTTTTTATTACAAACTTTCTCGAGTTTCTTTTTTCGCTTTTAAGTTCATCATTGTACATTGACTTTCATGGAGGTTTGAAAAAAGCTACAGGCTTTCTTATTTTGCAATCCTTGCGATTCTTTTGTTTCTGTGTGTCACTATGTTCAGTTACGCAAAACTATAAAGCATTTTAAATAAATATTTCTTGCTTCAGGAAGTAATTAATTATTTACATATGTAGATCTCTGAATGAGAGAATTTTTACTCTATCAGTTGAAATCTAATATGGCATTTCATGTCGCCAAGGATGCCAAAAATATCAAACGCTTAAAAGTAGTGGGAATGCAACACAACGACGTCCAACATTTGTGAAGAAATCAGCAACAGGTTTGCAAGAAAAACTAGTCTGCCTGTGTGTTCAAGTTTCCATATTGGCGTTCTCATATTCCGAACTCGGAGCATACTAAAGTAAATTTCAACAATTCCATCATAAATAATACTTTTTCTTCTAATGTAAGGAATTAACTTTCCACGTCAAAAGGATTAAACTTTTCCTGGCCAATGAATACTATATCAGTCACGTTTACATTTTTTTTTCTTTCAAAAATATAAAAGCTTTTCGTGGAAATTAAATTCTTCAAACAAGTTATTGTAATAATTAAATTTAAACTTAAAAACAATTATAAATTTATTTTGTTTCTTTTAGTTCTAATTTAATTGAAACTCTAGAAACAAGCAATATCATTTAAGAATTACCACTAGTCCGTTACGATGTATGACAACTCACCAAAATTTGTTCAGTTTTCTGGTAGTATTCTCAAAACTGAACTTTATGGCATATTGAATAGGTATAAATCTATCTATTCTATTTAAAGCCTGTGGAATAATCTCTTGTTTATTCCTGAAATTCGAACGAAAGCAGTATTTCATTTCTCTTCTAGATGTGTCGGCAAATTTACTTGGTTGATTTAAATGTTATATGTCAGGCACTTTTACCAGTAGAAAGAGATTAAATTCTGTCCGATTTCAAAATGTAAATGCATCTATATAATACAAAAAAGTTCTGTAGTGAGCATTGAAAGTGTTTTCAAATTTCTATGCTCAGAAACAAACTTGTTTGAAAGGTAAGCGGAAATGCTGCTTTATAAACACAAAAACAGTTTAACGCTCAGATTCAGGTTTCTAATGTTACAAAGGAAATATTAGTATCTTTTTGTAAAACAAAGAAAATACGGTAAACGTTGGAAATGTGAAAAAATTTCTGAAGAGATTTATCTATTTCTTCATTAACATGATGTAGTATTTCTTTTGCTGAAAGTAATAATTTTTTATATTAATTCAGAATTATTCTACTGACATGAAAATAAAATGAAAATTTTGAGGGGAAAAATATTTTTTACAAAGCTTGGTTTATGAAAGAAAAATATTACCCTGGTTTCTTTTATTGTCTTGGATTTATACCAACACCAATAACATTCAATTATTACTATCCAACTTTCAGATGTCCGGGTACCTTTCATTCCAGTTAATATTCATAGAACATCACGCACCATGTACTGAATGTGCATAGAATCTTTTCTAGTCACCTTCCATTTTGACATCGGTATGACTATTTTATTCAAATCATTTTGAATTGGGAGCCAAAACTGAGAGAAGTGAGCTCTGGATAATGCTTTTTATATCGTTTGTTTAATATTTCTGGAGTTTCGAAAATTTTGATATATACCCCTTTATACCCCTTTATACTTTAAAATGTAATTTTCAATAAACTGATCACCGTCGCTGAATTCGTCTGTTTCTAATCACAGTTGGTTTTGACTATTTGCGGTCAAGCCCATTTTTAAATAGACAGGAATACAGCGGAACGGATGCGAGAAATTATATTTTTGGGCTTAATAAAGGAACTGATAAAAACCTAGATAAAACAATCGCAATAAGTCACTATATTTAAACTCCGTGACTTTATCGATATTGCCTTGAATTTTTTCTATCAGTTCTTCCCCTCCGGATAAGTTCAAACGTAGACCTATTAGCAGCGTGGCTAATCTTCATGAAAATCTTTTTACCACAAAATTAAAAGAATAAATTTTAAAAAAAAAAGTTGTTTTTTTTTACTTTCTTCCCCCCCCCCACAACTTAACCACTTGCGGTGGATAGATATGCCAAACACTTGAAGATGCCTTTGGCACAAAATCGTGTTGCACAAGTTAACATGTAATTAACTTTCACAGAAGTAAAAATGTTCCACGCCACCGTTCGACTGAGATTGTTCGCCGGAACACAGTTTATAGGAGCACAGTCTTGGGTCTAAAATTTTTTCATTTAGACATTTTTTTTTTTTTTTTTTTTTTTTCCCGAGCTCTATAAATGTATCGGATACTTTGAGAGTTACAGTGGACTCTTTTGGTACGTGCACTTGTGAATTTCTTGTCTCCGCAAGTGGTTAAAAGCATCGACATCCATGAAGATTTTAACTCCTCAGAGGCGAATGAAACCAAATGCCCCCCTCCTCTTCCGTATTGCTAATATCTGGAGGGGAAATGCGACGAAACGTTGCATGATGTCTGGGCGAATATCTAGAGCCTTTCCGACGGCCTGATGCATTTACGAATATGGGCGTTAAATCTGCTAAATGACTCATTGTAAGACTATTCCCGTCTGTGGACGTCGGCCGGGAGCCTCCCACTAAAATGAACATACGTCAAAGAACCCGGGAAATAAACAAGAGAGGGAAAAGAGGGCAAATTGTATCTGTCTGAAGATGCTCACGGGCCGTCGGAACGGGGCTTAATGTGTCTGGCCTTGAAGATGCCTCTATACCTTGCCATCATTTTGGCTACGTTGCTAATGGGTGTTCAGTAACTTTTTTTTTTATATATAAATGTCGATCACTAAAGCAAGCTGTTTGTCTGACGAAAAATCACAAATATGCCACATATTAAAGATACTGCATATAATTTTTCTGTCTATGGGCAATATCATATTTTCATCCCTTCCCACCCGGTAAATAGTGTCGCAGAAAGAGGAATCCTTGCCTGGCCAACAATGCGCGATCGTCATGCCCCTTTCCGAAGAATGCCGCCTCGAGGGAGTCCCTCCAATGAAACGAGAAGAACGTTGGAGCCACACAAGTAGGATCGTGAACATTGATTAGAGGGAGAATTCCTTATGCTTACACATGTGCAGTTCGGTAACTACATTAAAAATTCGCATTTGCGCATGTATATTTCAGATTTCCTTTTTAACTATATGTGTATTTCAATTTCCTTTGTACTACAGCATTGAAATTCAGCAAATACGCTGAAGTTTTTGCTTTTGAAGGTAAGTGATGTTCGTATAGAAGTCGCTGATGTTTTTTATCATGATTTAATTTTTTAAGTAAGTATTACGTTCTTTATGCATTTTCAAAGGGTATCGTCAAATTTTTGAGAATAAACTTATCAAAATTTTTTTATATAAATTGCTCGAATCTTTTATAGTTCATTTCAAAAGGAGGAGCGATCGATGTAAGAACTTATTATATTTAATACAAAAGAGATCAAGTTTTTCGGATATGATGTACAAATACGCTGAAAGCATTTTAAAACAAATTCATTAAAATATTTTAAACTTGGTTTCTTCTTGACGTAGTACTAGCCACGTTTGGCGACCAGCCGGTTTCCACTATTAATATTCGCTAAAATGTTCGATTAAATATTTTATGTAATTTGTTTTCATAATATATATTTCAGCAAAATATTCTTAAGCTTCAAATTTTGATAGTCATGTAATTCACTAATACTATTATGTAGGCCTTAATCCGTTCTGTTCATTCTATTACGCATCTAATTTTCTATTAGCTTCCGTAAAGTTCAATTTTAAATTAAAGTGGAAATGATGAAACTGCAATTAATATAAAAACGTATTTTAGTAAATCCGAGCACGTCTTTCTTATTAAAAAAAAAACGAGAACTGAAAGTAGAATCGTTCAGCATTGAAGTCTTATGTGCACTGCAGAATAATTTTTATAATTTATATCTCAAAGAATTATTAAACAAGAATTTCACTGATTCAACGAAACATTCAGTTTTTAGTTTTATTTTCAAAAGGATATAAATGCTGTCTGTAATAATATTTCTTTTTATTCATAAATATACTTCAAAAAATTATGAAGTTTAAATTTCAGACATTCCTTTTTATCCTAGAGAATCATATAGAGCAAAATATTCTTGATATTTTAACTTTTAAATTGATAAATAAATTCTTTTCTATCTGCTGCGTTCAAATCTGACCGATTTATTAAGTTCTGAATATTAAAATATTAGAACAATCAACATTTTCATAATCTAGGCCAATCACTCTTAAGAAACTCTGGGAGATGATTGGCTTCTTTGAGGCGGTTGATGAAGTGATCTAAAACCACCCGTTTTTAAAGTATAGTGATATTGAATTGTCATAAATCGATCAGCTTTAGTGATTGATTTCGTTGATTGGAGTGCAAGGTTTTTTATTTGCGTCTTAAGAATATTTTGTTAAATATGATTCACAGGGCAGATGATATATGTAAATATTTAAAAGGCGTAATTCATCAGCATTTATTGAACTAATTTATATAAAATATAATTTTATTTAGATCATTTTGTTAGCAGATTACTAAAGGTTTACAAATTAGCAATTCTGCTCCGGTTAGAATAGATAACTTGTACATAATAAACCATATTTGCCTTAAATAAAACTGTTTAAACAAATTAATAATATACGTATTGTAAAAGATAATAGAAATCACTTGCTTTTAAAAAATATCATGCTTCATATTTATTTCATTTCATACAGACACGTGCTGAAAATTACTTTTATACGTTTAATTTGCAATGATAGTCAACTTATCTTTTGATTTAAACTTCTGTCACGTTGATAAAAATTAATTTTTTTTCCATTAACGTGCTGGTGCAGCATAAATTTTATTTTAATTTTGCACGAAATAAATTGTTAAAAAACAAGATTAAATTATTTTTTAAAAATTCATTAAAAACAGAAATTTAATTTGTTCGCTAAAACATTAGTAATATTGAGAAGATTATTTTTTGAACTTCAATTTGATGTAATTGAATCAATTTTGTGCTGTCATAATTTCGGAAGTTATCGCGTAAAAACGTCGAAATTTTGTCCAATTTTTAATTAATTAAAATTTTAACTAAACATTTTTTAAAAAATCACTCGCTGGTGCACATTTTCGACCTCCAAGGTGTATATGGGCCAAATTTGGTAGAGGTTGTAAGACTAACAGTCTGGCCAGTAGAGTGCCAACACACACACACACACACACACACACACACACACACACACACACACACACACACACACACACACACACGCGCGCGCGCGCGCGCGCTGAGCTTTATTATAAGTATAGATTTAAAATATTGTTCTTTCAAAGTCGAGATGAAGTTAGCATTATTTCTTACGGATAATTAGCAATGAAAAGCACACTGAACAGGTTCTGCGATTTTGAAATAATTAACCCTTTGTATGTAAACCATTATTATACTAATTTCTAATAATATCATTACCTTCTTTTAAACAGATTTGACATAAATTTTAAATCTTTCCATGCATCTCCAGTAGTAATAGAATATATACAAGGTGTCTCAAAAACCTTGACCGCGGCTTTTTTCTGAAATATTGATCGTAGACATATACTGTATATAAAAAAAGTTGCGTAAAAAAGGGCGCAAATTGTTATGAAATCAATTAAAGTTTTCAGGGGATTAACTTTAAAAAATACAAAATTTAAATTTTTATACTGACCCCGTACAAAAAAATTCCCAGTGAGTAAAATGTGCCCCATCCTCTAATAAGGTCAAGTACAAAATTTCAGCATTTTATCCCAAAAAGTCTCAAAGATATGAAACTACATAAATGCTGACTTAAACCACTTTTGGATGCCTGGATATGAATTAGCAAAGAGAAAAACTCATGTCGGATGTTCGTGTCTTAGGGATAGTACACAAATTAACAAAGAAAATAATGATTGAATAAATAATAATTTTACTATTTATTGGTTCAAAAGTATTAAAAATGTATAGAAATAATAACTTAAAGGAAAGATTACTTTAAAGGAAGATTACATACGATTTTTTACAAGTTACTGACTGTACTATTTTTAAGTTATATTCTGTAATTCATGATATAAAATTTTAAAGTATTTTTCAGGAAGCAGAGATTTTAAAATTTGCATTTAAAACTAAAAATATGAAGCATATTTAATTTTCTTGTGATGCATTCCTGCGTCGCGTCATCTGCATTGAAGCTGTAAACATTTGCATTTTAATTTGTGATTGATCTTTCTCCAACTTTGTTTTAACATATCTTTGAGAATTTTCATGATAAAATTCTGAAATTTTGTACATGACCTTATTAGAAGATGGGGCACATTTTACTCAGTGGGAATTTTTTTTTGTACGGAGTCGTAATAAAAAAATTTAAATTTTGTATTTTTTAAAGTTTAATCACTTGAAAATTTTAATCGATTTCATAATATTTTATACCTTTTTTTACGCAACTTTGTAATTTACAGTATATGTATACGATCAATATTCAAGGAATAAAAGCCACGGTCAAGGTTTTAGAGACACCCTGTATAATAAAGAATAGTGCGGCCGACGAGATTTATTATTGTAACACGAAAGGAAATCAGCAGAAGTTTTCATTTCGTAGAATTTAATAAACTAGATTCGTAATGTTGAATGTTTTGATGCAAAAATAGTTCATAATACTTCATTGCTTAGTTTATGAATGTAAATAATCTGCTCTTTCTGAGAAACAAGCGAATAAAGTGATTGGTAAATTTTCATCGAGCTGACTGTAACAATTATCTAAAAGATTCTGAAGTAGAAAGAAAAATTCCAGCTTTCGAAACTCGATCAGTTTCTACCTGGGAAACAATGGAACGTTAGTGTGTTAAGAATATGTTACCAAAAAGGATTGGGATTGTTCTAAAATTTCAGATTTCGTAATTTTCTGCAATACATATATTCAAAAACAAAAAATACAATCGCATTATTTAGAAAATCCATACCCCACCCTAATTATGTGTTCATTTTTAACGATTTAAAAATTAACTTTTGAAAAAAAACAAGTTTTAAAAGAACAATATATATCTTAAGTAAAGTTAAACAATTTCAGTTTTCAAAAGAATTGTTTTCATCTACATGAACAATAACTGCTGGATATACAATATTTTTGAATGGATGCGTATGTCTACGTGTATCTTGTAAACATAAATTAAAAGCGTTTTTAAATCCTTTACACGCTTTTAACACTCTCATTCTATCAATGCTTTTTTTTTAATCTTTTGTCATCGTATTATGAATATCCAAAGTGTGCTTTAAACTAATTAGGCTCAAAATTTGATGTAATCTCAATTTACATCAAATTTTGCCTATGAAAAACACATGCCAAGTTTCCATTTATGAGCATCATATTCAGATGGATAATAATTTCTTAATTATTTCTTTCAAAATCGCAAAGATCGAAAATGTGAAGTTCATCAACAAAATTTTGAAATTGAATTTTTGGTAGTTAAATAATGTCCTTTTGTATACTTTGTCTCAATGCAGATTTCACTAATGGGTTGTACTCTTTACAAAATCGGCATGTGTTCGTACAGTCGTTACTAATAACAGATGCTGTTCATTTCAATGTATGCCGTTTTATTTGGAAGCTTGTGTAAGTAATATACTTTAGAAGCACACAGGTATTTTTTAAAATACTGATTGCATCATTTGTTTGACAATATCATTCTCCAATAATTCTTGCTCTTGCGATCTTAAATTCCGTTTAATTCTTAATACATCAAAATTTTGAAATCTGTATGGGGAAACGGATATTTCGTCACAAAAGTTTGAAACTACTTCTCAGTTTGTTAGGATGCTTCGAATAGATAGATGACCGAGCAAAATGAGTGTCCAGTCTTATCGAGCCAAATTGTTCATTTCTAAATCACTAGACAATCATATACTTCCAATGAAAAAATTCTAAATGACATAAATTATTTTTATAATTTTCGAATCAAATGTTCAGCTGAAATATATATATATATATTATACAGTCTTTGCTTGATTCGTCATATTTTGTAAAATAATCTTGTTACATTAAAAATTGTAAAATATATATACTTAGTGATACTGTAATATTTTAAAGAAAATGATTTCATTCTACCTGAGAACCAATCAATTTATGAAGCTACCATTTTAACGGCTGCCTAGGGGAAGAATTTAAAGGCCCCTGAAGGAGAACTCAAGACAACCGTTAATAGGATTAAAATAATGAAATTCAAAAATTACTCTTCTGATAAAACTGACCGAATAAATTTTTTTTTCAAACTGTTAGCTTCTCTATTATAATTTATTGAATGTGGCTGATAGGACCGCATAAAGAACAAATATTTTATTTTTTCTGTGATATCATTATTGAATTCTCGTACTATAATCCTCTAAATTATTGGAGAATTTCTTCCAATAGAACGCATGATTACTTCGATTTGTTTTAGAAATTAGCTACTAAGCAACACATATAGCTGTTGACTTAAAATAAGTGGATTGTCTGTGGAAATATTCGATCAAGGGTGGCACTTCGTTAAGAAACGAGCAGTACTGCAAAAAATATTTCACAAGAATAGAAATCTAATATAGTTCTCAAAAAAAAAGAGCTTTAACGCTAAAAAGTCCAAGATTTTAAATTGTAATTTAGAAAATAGTTACCGTATCTTTCTACGCTGAGCGCCTCTTAACAAAACACGAATGCATATTTGATTGAATCAATTTCTATTGGAGCAATTTGAAAAACCGAGACCATATGACAGAGCGAAAAAATAAAAGGAAAGCAAAAGCGAGCCTTTTATGTAGAGGGGGGGGGGTAAAAAAAGGGGCTTCATGCAGTTGTCCGTACGGTAAACTTGGATCAAAATAGTTCAGCCACGCTAAACTCAATGGATGGAATCTGTCTGTTACTGCGCAGTAAATAAATTTTACGTTATAATGCGGGAAATAAATTTTGTTGCTATTGGCCCGTTACAGTGCAGTTCTAGCAAGCGTCATCGTTATTGTTTTTTTTTTTTTTTTTAAGAATACAGAAAATATTGTAACCATCGAAAAATTGGAACCCGTCATTTTCACGAAACTCCACATTTTTAACTTTTCTGAGTTCGGAAAACACATTTTTGGCCTTATATCCGATTGTTTGTGACAAAGATAATTCGGAAACGCGTAGAGCTGGACGGTTGAAATTTGACATACGATCGTTACAACCAAATTCTTTGATTTTTATCAAATGTTAAACAAAATCCGTTCAAAAGGTCTGTCTATCCGGTTGCTTTAATATAAACGATAACTGCGAAACGAATAGAGCTAGATGAATGAATTTTGGTACAGAGGTTTTGGGCCAAATTCAACAAGCAGTTAACCGCCTGTCATTCTGTAATTCTAGAAACATGTAAATTCTGCGACACTGAACGCAATCAAATATATCAAATTGGAACTCAATTTGTGACTACAAATGTAATTCTGTGTCAAAATTTTGTTTCAGTCGGTTGAGAAAAACTGGTTTAAAACACAAATTCGGTTTTCGGGTTGTAATAATCGCCAAAAAAATTCGCCAACGATACTATAGGATTACAGGATAGATTTAGTAAACATAATGATAATTCACACCGTAAGTATCATACCCCAATGCCATGCAAATATTATCGCTCTCTGGGATAAAATTTTTTGTAGAGGGTATGCGAAGAAGTTTTGGAGGGACCACTCCAGTTGGTATTTTACGTTGTTTATCCAATTCTCAATGTGAATAAGAAACGAAGCAAGTTGGAATTCAATTATAATACATAGATATAATTTTTCAAAATAATTTCGATATGCTGATGCTTTGCAACCTTTTAGTTAGGAACAGATCATTCCTTAATTGGTGTTTACGAATACACAGCGAAAGTGCGGTCAATTTCGTAGCGTTTCCATTACCGGGACTGAAACCCCTATACCGGAAATGTTTGAAAATATTTATATATATCATTTCGTAAAACTTGTTTTCTCTTATTGGAATTATAATCCTTTAAAATTTTAAAATCACAATTTGATCAGGAAAACTTTCTAATTCTAAATGGATAAATTCTCGAGTGCATCAATTGTCAAGTGGAAATGCCATTTGAAATGTTATCAGTCCAATTCGAAGTAATTGTTATATGAGCTGAAAATCAGTAAGGAACAAAACGACGATAAACAAGACGTGGAACATTCCTGCATTTTTATCTAGTTACCTACTCCTCAACTCGTACGTAGAATAAACTGAAATACCAACGTTGTTCGGAATGAAATTTACGTCAACACGAAAATGAAAACTAGTTTCAGAAATAAGCTATTTAATTTTCAAATATTCTATTTATGCAACTATTTAATTGTTAAATCTTATTTCGTGGCTTCAAATATAGTTGTCACGTGCTTGTTTCAGTCGTTTTCAAAGTCTTGTTTCAATATTGGACTTCCATGACTTCGAAAAACTCATTTTTGGCATTATAGGTGTCTCTCCATTTGTCGTCTGTGACAAAGATAATTCAAAACTGCTACAAGCTAGATGCATGAAATTTGGTATATGCAATAAAAACACAATTTATATATTTATCGAATTGTGGGCAAACTCCATCCAGAGGAAGTCTGTACAATTTGTAATGGGTCGTCAATCTGTGCTTTCAGAAACATCTAAGCGTGGGGGACAGAAAAACGCAATGACTTAAATATATCAAATTTGGTTTAGGATTTTGTGACTACAAGTGTTGTTCTGAATCAGTTTTTTTTGTTTCAATCTTTTTTGAAGATCGTATATAACAAATTCGATTTCGAATGCTATTTACCATATGCCAGGAATTGACTGCGAAAAAAAACTCGCCAAAAGATCACACGATCGATTCAGTAAAAGTGCTAAATTTACGCCAAAGGTCAATATTTAGTATTTATTGTACGGCAGTGCCATGAAAGGGGTTTTCTGGAATGACTTTATAATGAAATATGCAAGAAACATTTGGGGAGACCAGTTTCTCTGGGTTTGGAAAATCTCGCTCTAAAATGTGATATTAAATTTTGAGCTTAACAATTTTCAGTTTTTTAAGATTCGATTGTTAATACTTGCAGTATAACTACAACGTCTTCTAGAGGGAGGGGGGGGGGGGGGTCCTTTTGATCACGTACTTAATAAGATGTAAATATTTGTCATTGCATTTCATGAACAAAAGGAATCTGAATCTCGGGCTTTTGCACCAATATAAATTCTAATTTTTAAAATGTTGTAGAGATTTTTATGACAATTTTCTTTAAAAAGTTGGTATTTCTTGTTAATCCGAGCCAAATTTCTGTACCTAGTATAATACGCTAACACTTACGATTTTAGTGATTACGTATTCTGAGATGTATATTGAAATTATTCCGTGAGCCTTAAAAATGGTTGAATTTGTTTTATATATCTTTGGGGAGAAATTCAAGTTTTATAAAGGGAAGTTTGGATTTTATCTTTTTTTTTTACCGATACTTATCAGACAATTCTGTTTTTATAATTTAGATCATTACCCGTTTTCAACATGAACGTTTCATTTTCTCGAGTCCTCCCTTTTTACTTTCTGACGAGATCGTATTCTCATAAATTAGTTCTAGCATAGCGTAAATGAGTCGTCTAAATACATTCGAAGAAGTTAATAAATGAGTTAAAAAATTACTCATTCTTACTGCCCGTTGCAGGTAATAAATTCTGTATATTCATGGCGTTGGATTTCGATTTTCACCCGAAAAAAAGTTGTTTTACTTTGTTATATACTAAGTATCGAGAGAGAAAATATTCTTATTGTTAAAAAAATCGTATTCGACGTTTATCAATATCTTCGTTTCAGACCCCTCTGAATCCGACATCAAATTTAGGGAATTATCTCTGTCTGGTTATCTAAATACAACTGAACTCTCTAACTAGCAAATGTAGACAGCTAGCTGAATAAAATTTGGTATGCAATTTTTGCATCTGAGGTGAATATCCGCATCCAATTGTGAACCAAATCCGACGTGGGGTTGTACTTCTGCGTGCGTGTGAACGCTGTAATTCAAAGGAGCAATACCATAAAAATGAAATTTGATATGCGATCTTTACACCAAATTTTTTATCACATTTTTAGCAAGATCCGGACTGTCTGTCCGGCTGTTCGAATATAAGTTAATACGATAATTACAAAACGAAGAGAATTGGATGAATAAAATTCGGTACAGAGAGGTAACATCAATAGTGTAGACATGTGTGAAATGTTGAGCAGAATCCAAAAAGGCTTTACCGTCTGTTGGTCTGTACTTTTAGAAACATGTAAACATGGTGATTGAAGAATGCCCTGATTTAAATATAACAAATTTAGTATGTGATTTGGTGAGTACAATCGTTGTTTTGTGTTTAACTTGTGTTTCAATCAGTGTGGAAGAACGCCTCTAAACCGCAAATTCAATTTTTTTTGGAGTCTAACCGAATGCCAGGGATTAATCGCGAAAAAACTTACCAACTATCCCATGATAGAGCCAGTAAAAAGGCTGAATTCATGCCGAAAGTTAATATTACATAAACTCTTGCACACAAATGTGTAAAACGCTATCTTGCACGACAAATTTATGAGCAATTTATTTATACAAGAAAGTTTTGGAGGGACCACTCCCGCTGGTAAGAATTGACATTGAAAAGTATTTATGTAACGAAATAAATTTCTTAATGACATCGATCTGATGATAGCTTTATAACTTTTATAACCGAAAAGAGCTGATTTTCATAAATATATAATTCATAACATATCTTTGACAATTTAGAATCTTAAACAGCATCTAATAAAGCGCTTATTTTAATGCAGTGAATAACTACCAATTACAATTATTGGTCCTAGTAAAGGGTTGATTTCATTCTTCTTGGTCACAATTTAGCCTCGTCCGAATGTAGAGCATTTTGAATGCTCTTGGTGCTCTTTCTTATAAACATACTCTTTGTGCCCTTGTGCCCTTTTGAATTACGCTGCAACATTCATAATTTATTTTCATTTTAAAGGCAAAGTTATATCTTGTTCGAAATCATTTATTTGAACATAATTGATGTGGTTTTATCTTTTAGCAAACGGCTTCCACTTCGAATGTTCTATTTAATTCCTTTTTAGTAATTGCAAATCGCAGGTTAATTCACACATAGGCAAGTCACAGGAACGTCGATTTTGTCAATTCGTCGATGGTTTTAATTTTGGACAGCTCATTTATAAAAATGATCACTTGCATCAAGAGGCTTCTTTTATTTTACATGGTCCGAGATAAAAAAAAAAAATGTTCCAATTTTCGAAAGTGTTAGTATCTATTCCAGTTCTTCTTTCTTCGGAATAACTTTACAAGTGCAAAAGAGCCCAGCAAGGCAAATGACTATTTTGTTAAGTCAAATTTTTCCATAACTCGAAAATTGGCAAGCGTTTTCAGGAGTAATTTTCTATTCATTAATATTAATATATTATTCATTATTCCGCATTGGTTCCTCATTAGCATTATTATATTTTTAATTATATTTTTTAGCTTCTAGATCAAGTACTGGCGTCAAAAAAATGAACATTTCTGGAACTTAGTTACTTAATATCGCATCTTCACAAAATTGCTATCATTGAAAATGTTTTAAAGGAGCAGGTTTTCTTTAGTAATTAATTACTAATTCTAGGTACTTCTTTAGTACTTTACTTAGATAAACTGATTAACTGAAGTAATTGTTACCTTGTTATTGATGATAGAAAAATAAATCTAATTAACCAAATTAGTGCCTCATTAAGACGAACAACTTCTGTGTTTAAGGATTTTTTAATAACTGCAATTTCTTAGAAGTTGGGGGCTAAAGAGTGACTTTCTAGCCCTCATTTTGCTTGAAATTAAATTTATGAAATATTAACTTGGATGAAAAGGGATCTATCTACCTTTGGTTAAATCAGCTTGTCGAGAGGAATTTTTTTTTATTATAAGTAGAAATTGAAGTATTACCATTACTTTTTAAATTAGTGATTCATTCTGCCTTTTTTTTAGTTAACACCTCGATGAAAAATTTACTGCAACTTAATTTTTATGCCTAATGAAATGCGTTACTCTAACCATTAATCTGTGTTAATTAAAAACAGGGAATTTTATTTTCAAGAGAAGCGATTGTTAATGGGATTAATGTTAATATTTATTAAATGCAATAAGGTTATTTTATTACAAAAATATTAATTTTTTACGTAATTCAACAATATTGTTGTGGATAATGTGGACAGTAAGTGGATTTCAATGCTGTAAGCAAATGCTGAATATTGAAGATTTAACTTATAATAATAATAAAATTTCCATTTACAAAAATAGTATGGAAGTAAAAGTTAGAGGAATAAAATTCCACTTATCTGGTTATAGAAATGCATGAGGGTAATATTTATGGCAATGAAACAATATTTGGAAAAAACTTTTTTTTTTTTTGTTCTAGTGCGAACTATACTGCGCAAAGAGCTGTTTTGCTTAAATAGATGAACTACTAGATTTTAGCAAATCTTCACATTTGAGAACATTCTGAGCCCGAAAAAGCACATTTGAAATGGCATCCATCCCTCTGCTGCCATGCTAACTCAAAAATTGAGTTTAGAAAGATGCAATTTGTTATGTATTATACATCTCCAAAAGTTCATTCATTTCATTTAAGACTAGGCATCTTTGGTGACCAGCTGGTTTACCAGGAGTAATGTATTCTAAGATTTTCAATTAAAATAACTATGTACCTGGGTCTCTTAATAGCTGCTTCTGCAAAATATTTTTATGCTTCAAATTTCGATAGTCACATAACTCGTATTATTATAAAAAACCTCGCTATATTTTGTTCATTTTACTCTATATCTCTAATTTGCTCTCAGCTGCCGTAAGATTTAAATTTGAATTTGAAATGGAAGAGATAAAACTTAAATAATAAAGCTATAGTCCTGGATAAAAACATTATATATATAACTACAGAAAATACAGCATTGTAATCTTATAACAAAATGCTTTGTGGTGCACATAATTTATGCAATATATCAAAGAATTATTCTATAAAAATTTCTCCGATTCATCATAAATTTTTTTTTATTTTGTAAAGGATTTAAATGTGGTAAATAATATTTTATTTTATTTCAATCAATAAATATTCTTTTGAAAACAATTATGAAGACTAAGTTTTATATAGTCCTTAGATCCTGTAAATCATAATCAATAAAGTTATCTTGACAATCTAACATTTCTATCTTTTGCAAGCTATCCTTACCGAGTTATAAAGCTTTGGATATGATTATTTTAGGACAATAAATAATATCATTATTTTAGACAATCTGCCTCAGGGAAAGTCCAAGCGCTGATTAGTTATTTTCTTAATGACGGTCGATGGAGAGGTCTAAAATCGCACGTTTTTATAGAAATAGAATTGTGACAATCAAATTTTCATAACTCAGTCGGTTTTAATTGAAAAAGTGAACTTTTATTTTAAAATATTAGTATCTATTTAGTGAATTTTAGTCTTTATTAGTGAATATTTTATTAAATGACACCCAGAACAGGGATTCTAAATTTAAAATTTGTGATTCATTAGAGCATTTATTGATTCAAACTGCATAATATATTTTATTTCATTTAAACCATTTTTAGCATATGTATGTATGTCTGTTACTAAATATTTACAAATTAGCTGTTAGGCTCTGATTGGAGTACATATCCTGTACATATTAAATTATGTGTGCCTTAAATAAAACTGAAATATTTAATTCATAATATATCTATTTTAACACGTCGCAAAAAACTTTCACCCATTCATTTCTTTTAGAAAATATCACATTTCACATTTAATCCATTTTATACAGACACATGTTGAAAATAGTATTACTGAAAATCAAACCAAGAAAGTTTCTTTTTTAATTTAAATTTTGTTAATGTGACGGCAACACGGTGATAAAAGTTAATTTTTTCCCATGCAGATTAAAATGATCGCGACCAAGCAGATAAAATTTTATTTTTATTTTGCGCGAAATAAATTGTTGAAAAATATGGTTAAAACATATTTTTTTAAATACATTAGCAATAAAAACTCCATTTCTGGTTAAAACATATCATTAAAAAGATAATTTTTTGAACTTTAATTTGATGTAAAAATTGCTTTTGTGGGATAATTTTGGAATTCTCTTGAAAAAACACCAACATTTTGCTTAATTTTCAATTAATCAAAATTCTAATTAAAAATTTTAAGAAATAGCTCCGAGGTGCACATTCATGACCTGCAATATATATATGTGCCAAATTTGGTAACTGTAGGTCAAACAGTCTGGCCTGTAGAGCACCAACACACACACACACACACACACACACACACACACACACACACACACACACACACACACACGTTAAGCTTTATTATAAGTGCTAGCCGCCTTTGGCGACCAGCCGGTTCGCCAATCCTAATGTTCGTTAAAATTTTAATAATTAAATATTTTACGTAATTCCTACTTTAATAGCTTCTTCATTGAAATATTTTTTAAAACTTCAAATTTCAATTCACTCATAATATTATAAAGGCCTTCAGTCATAACGTAATATGTATCTCTCTAAGTTTCTGTTAGCTCCCATAGAATTTATGCTTTAAATTAAAGTGAAAAGGATGAATCAGCAATTAATATAATAATATTTTTTACTGAAACAAAGTATTTTTTTATAATATGATTACTGAAAACGGAGTCACTGAGCGTTTAAACTTTATGGGCCCTAAAGAATATATATATCTTAATTTATGTAATATCTCAAGAATTTGTCAACAAAATTTCCTCAGATGAGGAATCATGAGCAGATCGATTAATTAACAATGTTTAATTTTAAATGCATCAAATACTAAGAAAATAAGCAGAATCGTTTAAAATAATCGGTCGAAAACAGGTTAAACTACTTAAAAAACGATATACTTAAAACTATAAGCATATACAAAAAATATATAACTAACATAAATACAATTTACTTACAAAAGCACACAACTAACCTAAAAATAATTTAAATCGTCCGAATCTGTTGAATCCGTTGTCAACAATCGGAACACAATGCGCCTGCGTGAATTTTCAACTCCAGTTACGGTAACACAAATGCGTGAATTTTTCTACGCCAGTTGGGGTAACGTTATACAGATTAGAAATTTTAAATTTCCGTTATTCTGTTTTATTTTAATTCAAAAGTACTTCAGAATGAATCTGAAAGATCGATTAATTAATAATGTTTAATTTTAAATGCATCAAACATTAAGAAAATAAACAGAATCGTTTGAAATAATCGACCGAAAAATGTTAAGCCTAAGCCTCATTAGTGTGGGGGAAAAAACTGAAGCCTTACTCATTTGGTGGTGGGAAAATGAAAAGTTTTTTTTTGGCGGGAAAGTTAGTTTTTAATTAATAATTAAAATTCTAATTCAAAATTCAAAAAAAGGGACCCGAGGTGCACATTCCCGACCTCCAAGGTATACATGTATCAAATTTGGTAACTGTAGGTCAAGCGGTCTGGCCTGTAGAGCGCCAACACACACACACACACACACACACACACACACACACACACACACACACACACACACACACACACACACACACACACACACACACACACATTGAGCTTTATATTAGTATAGATAAATATATTGAAGGTGCCATTTTTCAAAACTTTTTAACTCTCGAAATTTTCATCAGAAGTTCAGAAGAAGAAAAAAAATTATTGACGGCTAATTTCATTTCAAATAATCGATTGAATGAAGAACATTGGCAGGCGTAATGGAAAAATTCGCATAATTAGTTAAAATGTCTAAACTAAGATGTCTTTTTGAGCTATTTCCAATGACGCCAGTTTTGTGAAAATGCGATAATAAATAACAAAGATTCAGATGCATCCCATTATTTTTGTTGGAGATCGTACAATGTTTTTACTTCGTTTTGTTTGTGATAAAATAATTTTGTAGAGATGTTGTACAGAGAAACCCCAAAAATCTGTCCACTGAATCCTTAAAATTTTCAAATTTCTTTTTCTTTGTCTTCTATTGTTTCTGAAAAGAGGGAATCTTACAAATTTTTCTCTGTCTGGGCCCGTAAAAATAACCTTTCTCAATATGGCTTCTGTCAGGTTTGTCACTTTGAGTACAGATATTTGAAGCAATCCCCATCTTTAGACGATGATTTTGTAAACAGCTTAATGAGCCCTAACTTTAAATAAAGAGGTGATAATAAATAATTTCCAGGCTGTAATTATGGCTTTTTTTTCCAGGTGCTAAGACACCTTGAAATGGTCGTCAGTTTTAGACCAATAAAAATTTTTTGGCTTTCTCCCATTTAGATATTTTTTGTGTAACCTGCCTGCTGACCCTACAACATGGTTAGTATTTTAAAGTACCCATAAAACATCCAGCGATAGTTAATTGGCTGAAGAGTCATATACAAAACATTATACTCGTTACCTACCTGCATCGAGTGTCCTAAAGTATTACCGTTATGCTGCAAGATTGCTTTGACGCTTTTTTCAAACGAACCTGTGATCAGGTGTCTCTGATAACTCATTTGTCAAAAGTATTAGAACATCATAACAGACAAGTGAGAAAGGTTCCCCAAAAATTCCTTGCACACTCTGTAATGAATGCGTTAACTAAAAGAACGCCTTGTATGGCATTGGAGTACAATAGTTATGAAATTATTATTAGTCTTTGGTTTGGATTTAGCATTTTTACTGAATCTATCGTGTGAACTTTGGTGAGTGTTTCGGCGATTACTTTAAATTTAGAAAAGCTTAGACCTTTAACTAGACCATAAAGATCGTTCTGTCAAAATGGTTGGGTTTCTCATCAGCAGGAAAATCTGAGTTAGGTTCGTTCTGGGGAGATGATTTGTCTTCATCCCCCCAAATCACTCCGAATATCAATCAAAGAGGGTGTAAAACGGGTATTTCTGAGTTATGAGGCATTCAATGTTTGGTCGGACTAAGGTTTGATTAAAACATGTTCTTTTCTATTTGATAGCTATTCTAAAATGTTAATCAATAATGTCGTTTTCCTTACACTGTACGTCATTGGAATACCAAAACGAAAAGTTTCTCTTGCCCCTGATTATCATTTTGAAAAATATGAAATTATTATGGGATATATGTATTTTATGACCCGAGAATAGGATATCAGATTTCAGATTAAAAAGAGAGAAATGTATGCTTAATTAAACTGAACATTACCGTTTTACAAGTAAATCTGACTTGCTGGAATTGTTTATTTTTCCTGGTTTCATTAAGTAAAAATCTAAGAAATAGACAAAATGCAGTTTTTTGAATTCAGCTGACTTGTAATTTTCGCTTTCTATGTATAATAAAAGAACTAGAATTATTACTCTTAATATTTGTATTCGTTTGTAGTTCGAATTTCTCAAGAGTTTATTTTCTTCTATCAGATTCCTTTTTTTTTTCTTGCTGTCTGGCAAAAATTAAATGTAACAACTTTTTAAAAATTTTCAATAATTTAGTTGATTAATTATTAAATTGAGACTCTAGGCGTTGCAGTTAAACCTATTCTTCGTTTAAATTTCACAATTTTACATACACTCGAAAGGAGATATTTTAAAAAATCTATGTATATAAAAATAAACATTTTTGAACGTTTTTTGAAATGCAAATCTAAAGATTTTATCCGATCTTAATGAAACTTGGCTCACATGTTCTTCAAAATAAAAAGGTAGGCCATTGTTGAATTTTTAGTGTATAAATATTTATCTCCTGAAAATATTTTATAAAAATGATTTTAATTTTTTTGAAAATTCAAAAAATATCTTTAATTATTCTAATTTTATTTCCGTATAATTTAATTTACTCTTAATAAAACAATTTTAATTCAATCATTTTTTTTAAAATATTTTTTATGCAGTTTGTAAAAATGCATTTAATATAACGATCAAGATTTTTAACATTTTCTTTAATTCCTAATTTTATTATTAAGTCTATTCGTACAGTCGCGTGCTTTAACTAGTATTAAAATCATGATAAAAAAAATTACTTTTTTATTTTCTCGTACAGAGAATTTACAAAGAATTGTAACTGTCAAAAGATTCGACCACAAGGTTTTCACGAATCTCCGCATTTAAAACCTTTCCTAGTCCGAAAAACGCATTTTTGGAATTACATTTGTCAATGAACATACAGCTAAACAAAAAGATCTTTGAGCTATAAGTATGAAATTTGGTGTGTGATCTTAATACCAAATTTGTAGATTTTTGTAAATTTTAAAGGAAATTTATTCACAATACTTTATTTGTCATCTGTCTGAGAACAAATGAATATGATAAAAAACGTAAGATTTTAGATGTTAAAACCTAGAATACAGTTTAGCATCTACACTATAAATCTGTAACAAATTTTGAATCATATCCGTCAACAGACTCGCCGATTGTTTGTCTGCACATTTGTATGCACGTAAATGAGATAAATTAAACAAAACAATTTAGATCAATGGAATTTAGTTGTTGATCTTTCTAAAAATGTAGTCAAATTCTGATTTCAATCAGTCGAGAAAATGTGTAAAAAAAATGCTGAAATCAATTTTCTTTCTGTATATTATGAAGTACAAAACGCATTTACAAAGGGCACTTCGGTTTCTAGGGTAGAACATGGTAGTTTGTTATAACAATTCAGTAGAATGAAGTCCATTTATCCATAAAGACATTTTTGTATATCTGGAACCTCTACCTATCTACCTCGGCACAGTTCAGGGGAAAATATATCATTTTTGTTTTCCTCGGTGGAAGGAAGGAATAGAAGTCGCTGCTTTCATTAGAAATCCGAAACTTGTCATAGATGTCGCCATGTTGTTCTCTTGGTCAGTACTGTGGGGGAAACAACATATACGTAATCTTCGTTTCAGTATTCTGAAGCGACCACTTTCCGACGGTTCTATCTCACTAAGGGGTGAAACGCGGAAGAATGTCTCCTTTCCACTTTCCTTTCACCCATATCTTGCCGAATGAAACCCATTCTAACGCATGTGCAAAAGAGCAGAGGGATTTAAAATCCGTTGACAAAGAATAGTTTATTTTTTAAACTAAAAACTAATTCATTAACACTAGAACGTCCGGAATTTCGATTACCCTTAAACGTCCGCTTTGGTCGTTTCGACATCGCGATATAAAATAATTGTAATAACGAAATAATTGCGGGGCTACTGTACAGTAGGGTTTTAATATTATTTTAATAGTAGGTTTTAAAGACTTTTTAATATTATTTCATGTAATTATGTATTATGACTTAATATCATAAAAACTGTAACAAAACAAATTCAGTGAATCTTGTAAAATGAAATAAAAAATAATATTCATAAATATTAGTATAATAAGCAAAATCATAATTTTTGTGAGAACGTAAGTTTTTTAATCATCCGTTTTTACATATGTTTTGTACCTCAATCATACGCATAATGTTTAGTACGCAACCTCATTTGCAATGGATACAGTGATATTCAATTTTTCTTGTACATTTTCCGCACACCATTTTCTTGCAAGAGACGCATATTTCTTTAATTGCATTTCCATTACACTTTTGAATTTAGAATCGAAGATCGAATGATTTTTTTATGAACAGATAAGCAAATGCTGTGTAACGAAACACTTGGACACAATAATTTTAGAATAACTGATTCTTTTCCGCAATCCATTGAACTGAATCAAGGTCAAATAAATGTGCGATAGTACTTTCGGAAGTTTGTTTTAGAATTATCGTTTGTTGAACGACAGCTATTTATATTGATTAATTGTCTTGGTGTCGAAACGACTCCAGCGGCCGTTCTAGGTATATTTAGTAGTTAAATCTCACCTAATAACCTAGAACCATAAAACTTTTTTCTGTGTAATCACCATGGAAAATGATTAAAAACCACGAAATTTTTTTTTAATTCTCTGCTAAAATGCGGAAAGGAGAACCAACTAAACAGGCTCTGGTGTCCAATACACACGGACGAACGTTCTAGTATTAATTGTCCTAAATCCTTTCTTATATTCCAATAGCATTCGTGACAAAACCGTATTAAAAATCAGTCATTTGAATTTTACGAGGTACAAAAGATTCAGTATTCGAGTTTCATTTACATATTTTTATTTATGGAGAATAGAAAGAAAATTCATTTATTATCATTAAAAAGTTTTCCCCCGACATTTTGAATTTCTGCGTTTTAAACTTGCATGAGTGTATGTGCACATCACAAAAGTGCAACGATCTAGGTGAATGCAATTTGGTATATTGTCAATGTTTAGATCTGTGCCGAAATCTTTCAGTTCTTCTGGGAGACGTCTGTCCGTATATGAATACGGTAACTGAAATGGAACTAATGATACCACGATACCAATCGAGAACTTTGTTCCTGCCAATTTTGATACCTGTCCAAGAATGAAAAGCTTCAAATGGGTTAAGTAATTAATTGGTTGAAAATTATCACTTGACATTGTAACAGAAATTAGATTCCAGCATCGCATGAATTGACTGCATAGAAACTAAGTAAAGACGTACCAAATAAAAAGAAGAGGAGGGGCTGGAGACTGTTATTTCACAAGATACAACTTTGAGATTACTCAAAAGATGTATTCATATTCGGAGGAACAAAGATGCAGATTAAATAAAGATGTTTATTTGATTTCAGAATTTAATTTACTCGTTAAACATATAAGGGAAAGTTTTCAATAAGATCTTATTTTATTTATCAAAATCATTCCGGCTTTTTAACTATCTTTTTCACATGCACATAATTGTACATACAGAATGGATGATCAACCAACTCACAAATTTAGCCCAAAATTTGATACAGAACTTCTACTGATAAAACTTTTATATATGTGTGCGTGTATATGTATAATAAATTGCTGTTTGAGTTTTTCATGTCTCCCATTCGCAAACACACGAATGAACAGATGGCTGCCTTATTGACCGATGAATTTTTAAAAAAGATTTTATGGAAATCTTTTTTATTAAATGTAATTAATGTAAGTGCCACATTTAAAATTTAATTCATTTTGAATTATTAAATCGAAATGCGAACATAATTACAAAAGTAGGTGGATTCATCCTTGAATCTTATGGGAATTCTCATTAATGTTTGGATATAGCTTTTTCCTTTGTTTAGGATAATTCTGGGTTTTATGAGTAATCCTTTTCTCCCTCAGAATGAAGCCTTTCTTGCGACAAACTATTCGGTTATTTACCTGTGTTAGAATTTTGTCACATTCCACCTCTTCTTTTGGTCAATCTAATTGTGGGCACGCAGAAACGATAATTAACAATCCAGATAAATAGTTGAAATGTAATATGTGACCTTGAGATCTTGATTATAGAGGTTAAATTCCCCCCCCCCAAAAAAAAAATCTGAATAAAATTAAGATTATAAAGCTGCGCAAGATACTCCTGCCATAAATTGCTATCCGAGTGTGTTTTTGTATTGTATAACCTTAAAATGCAGCGCTGTAAATTAGAAAATATTCATTCGTTTAAACTTGTTTGAATTCATTTTAATAATAAATCTTATCGATAATGGCAGAATCCATTTTTGAAGTATCTTCTGAATGCTTTGGAATGTGACCTTAGTAGAAATGAGTAAGTGAAAATTAAGAAATCTGGTGTGTTTGTTTGTTGTTTTTTTTACGCGATAGAAAAATAGTGCAAAAATGGGGTGCGGCTATTTTATCACTGTATAGAAATGCTTTTGTGAATCAAAATGGAACAATTTTTTAAAAATCAACTTTCTACTGTCTGTTAATTTTTAGCACAGAGAAAGAACTCGAGAATATAACTCGATAGTCCGTAAAATAATTCTTATTTTTTTATATAATACGCTTAAGTTTTTTTTTTTTTTTTTTTAATTAGAGAGTAAGATCGTACGGAAATAAATTTCAGTTCTCCAAAAATGTAATTTTTACATTATTTTAAAATTCACGAAAGTTTTGCTCACGATCGAAAGTTTTGAGGGGAAAAAAGAAATTGAAAGCGAATTAATTGAAATTGTGATTAAAGTTTAGAAAAATTTCTTATTGAGAATTTAACACAGAAGAAGTATTTTCTTTTTCTTTTCCATATGCCGCGAGGTGGATGCTCTTCTCCCAGCATGCTACCGCACGGATGTGAATACTGGCCTCTGCGATACGTATAGAATGTCTTGCTATCGCTTGATAAAACTTTAAGGAAGGAAAACTGACATTCTACTATGGACTGGTCTGACCTGGCCTTTGCTGTAATCCAGAAATTTGAAAGGACAGATTGCTTCGTTTATTACTCTTCAATGAACAAACTCGGTGTTTTTTTCTCGGCTTCTGTTGTGGACGTTTTGTGAAGAATTTGGACTTTTTTTATGAACTCATTATCAGAATTTTATTCGACACACTTGGACCTCATAGAATATTCCCTACTCTTTTTAAAGTGTTTGTATTTTTTTTCTTTGTTATCAAAATCAGACTGATTTTCATTGTATTTAAATTTTGAAAGAAAAAAAAAAACACTTCGCTAGTCTCCTGCAAAAGAAAAAGGAGACATTTTGGCGGCCAATCAAAGGCTCCCGTGACCCCACATCTCTCGCATCCGGACGCCGTTTTTATGAGCTGGCATGCGACTGCTGTGTGGTTTCAATGCGAGTAGGTTCTTTGTTTGTGTTCTTTTATTCCCCATTACATACGCGAACATTACTTAGAGACTCGCTGTTATTTACTATTGTATCCTGTAAACATCTTCTGCTTCCACCTACTCTTGCAAAACGTATCAAATATTTTTCTCCATTGAAAGGATTGTTTCCTGTCAAATTTCCTTATAAAACTTTTACATTTTTTAGCAAAGATTCTTAATTTAGGAGAAGTTTATAAATTTAACTAAACAGCTATCAATCCTTTTTATTAATGATTTAAAACGTCGTTAATTTTAATATTAAGCAAACCCTACTATTGCAAGATCAGATTTAATTGCAGTTAGGTTTAATTATTAAAGTGTAAGTTCAGTTGCCATTTATTTAATTATAAATGTACCGTGTAGCGTCTGATGCATTCACTTACAAAGAGATTCATGATCTGAACCTCGGATTTTTTTTTTAATCTTAATTGCAATCTCAATCGTTTTTATACATTTGTGTTAGGGCGAACTATAACGATCTCCTAAACTTTTAATTCAGTTGCAGCGCTGAAATTAAGATTTATCCTTTTTTAAATCATTTATATCTTTTAATTGTTTGATTTAATTTTTTATTGTCAGGGTTAATTAAATTTCACGTAACTGTTGAATTTTAATAGGAAAACGAAAGAATTAATTTTATTTTGTAATCTAAGAATTCGAATTACTTGTATAGTGCGCATGTTTCCGACTTGTTCACTCCTGTCGCATACAATTGTGAGACTCGAATCACTGAACTTAAAATCTTCATTGAAGCTATGAAATTTCTAACAATATTTTTCTAACAATAACCACTCGATCAATGGACCTTTTTATTTTAAACCCTTTCTAGGATCATGGGGAAGTATGCTAAACATCAAATTCTTCAATATTTACACGAAGTTATATAGGTTGGTATGAGTTTTGACAAACTTTTAAATAGGAAAGAAACCTAGATGCCTCAGTTCCTTATCTCGCACAAATTGGCGCGACTTGATTTTTTTTCTTGTTAACAAATTAATCAAATTAAATTTAACTCGTAAGCTAAAATTCTTGAGCCAATTTCAATCTTAAAAATATTTCAATATACCATGTTTAAAGAAGAAGGGGAAAAAAATAGTATTTTCAAGGGTAAAATTAAAATTTATATCTAGAAGCTCATAATTTTGTCCTGAGTTCGTGAAATCTCGCAACGTTTTACCTTATTACCGCGACTTAGAATTGGAACTTTTAGAAGCTTTATTTTAAAACCCTCCCCTAAAGACCCATTTATCGCAAAATCGAGTGCCAAGTGTTCAGTCTAAAGTAGAAGTGGAAAATTTAAATTTAAGTGTTTAATGAACATACTGCTGTACATTTAGGATTAAAACCAGTGGTTTCGCGAAAACTCTCTCACATTATCTAATAAACTTGTCATGCAAGAAAGCGCCTTACATTTCCTTCATGTACAATAGTTACGAAATATTAACCTTTACCGTGAATTTAGCATTTTTTCTGAATCTGCCGTGTCACCATTGGCGAGTTATTTGGCGATTAATCTCGGAAATGTGTTAATAGTATCAAAAAAATTGAATTTTTGTTTTAGGCACGTTTTTCTCAACCGATTGAAACAAAATTGCATGTGTAGTCACAAAATCACATAGAAAATTTGATATATTAATCTATTATAATATTTAAGTCATTGTGTTTTCGAATTATCGAGTTTGCATATTTCTTAAAGTACAGATCGACAGACAGTCGATTCGTGGTTGGATTTAGCTCAAAATTTGACAGGAATTTATACTAGAGATGTTGAATTTGTGTACCGAATTTTACCGATTTAGCTCCCTTCGTTTTGTGATTATCGTGTTAACTTACATTCGAACAGTAGGGCAGACGGAACATTCTCCGAGTAGATTTTATTTAAAATTTGACAGAGATCTGAATATTTGATTGAACAAATTTCAGCAATTTAGCTCAAAGCGATTCAGCTGAACTGTGCTTATGTCTGTGACAAAGATAACTGTTTTTTCAGTTTTCTTTGTCACAGACGGATGTTTTCTGGAAATATGTTTTTTGCACTCCGAGAGGTCCAAAACGTGGAGATTCGTCAATATCTCGAGTTCAAAATTTTTTGACTATTACTATATTTTCTCTATACTATGTATACGAGAAAGTGAAAATCAGTGCATTTTATTAAAAAAAAAAAAAACAATTAGATCTTAAAATATGAACTCCGCGATCTTCATTTTTAGACATGGTTAAATACTTTTTTCCCTCGAAACTATTGCAAATTACTATTCTCAAAAAATGAATTTTATCCTCTCAGTTGCATGCATCCGTTTTTCTTAACCCCTTCGCATACAATGATGAGTCCGAATCGCGCATTGAATTACTAACTATTTAAACTGCAATTAAAGGAAAATATTAAAAAATTTAAAATGCAAAAAATCACTAGAAAACGTACCATTACCTCAATTATCTTTATATTATTCTAGGGATTAAAATAATAATAATTGTCCCGAATAAGATATGCCATCTAATTAAGAAGTTAAATAAATTAGTATGTGAAGCAGTTAATGTGCTATATATGAATATTCTATGAAAACTGTTTTAATCATCTTTTTATTAAGACATTTTTATCCAAAGTCTATTAAAAATCTAGAAGCATCTGAAATTATATAGATGTTGTCGCAAAGAGTCATTGAAAGAAAAAATGACGAAGAGAATTTTTTAAAATGCATTTCCCGATAACATAGTTGCAATACTAAATGCAAAATCTGAAAACTTTGGGCAGTAATTTTTTTAATAAGTTTAGAGCGTACATCAATGAGCTCTGTCAGTAAAGCTGAAAAGATACCATACCACATATATTTATTTTATTTTATTTTATTTATTTATTTATTTATTTTTTTTGTCGTCAGATGAAGTCTGTAACATTTCTTTAGTATAATAATTGCAGCCTGTAAATTAGATTGTAAAAAAAGATATTTTAATTTTAAATAAACCTAATTCATACTTACAGAATTTACTTTTTCCGGTGAGTTATAATGAATTAAAATAATTTTGCTACAGCAAAATAACTCGTGTTAGCATGCATATTGTACAAAAGTGTCCAAAAAAAAAAGTGTTTTACTAAATTTAATCTAACCATTAAATAGATTTTAGTCGGAGGATTCTCACAGTGAAATAAATAAAATAAATTTACCAGTTCGTTACCGAGGAAGCAACAATTAGTTAAAAAAAAAATTACGTTTAGAACTATTATTCATTGAATTCTGAATTAGGGAGAAAACAATTCTATCACCCTATTCATGTATAGTATAAAAGTGTATTTCCCTAATAACTCCACTTGCAGGTAATCGAAATACTCGATGAAAACCATTTTTTCTCCTAATCTATGATAATCTAAGCCGAAAGACAAAGATTAGTCGGCAAAAACGAGACATCTTATTCACTAGTCCGTTTATTGATTATTCTGCTAAATATAGTGAACATTATAAACTGAATAAACGATATTTAAATCAGATGTCTAAAAATCTGCGGACTTAACATCGTCGGCATCCATCGCATTGAGTTCTTAGTCGACCGATCAAAAAAATTTGGCAAAATGCGATATCTCAACTTTTACCATATCGGTTATATTGCAAAACATAATAAAATTATGAACTGAATGAACGATATTTGGATCAGATGTCTAAAAAATCTGTGGACTTCCATCGCATTTAATTCATAGTCAGCCGCCCAGAAATTGTCGGCAACGTTATTTCATTCAAAAGACTAAAAATAAGATCGCGAATCTGTGGATTTAACTGCTTCGACATGCATTGCGTTAGCCTGGCCGATCAAAAATTGCCCACAAAATGCGACATCTTATTGACCTGCCCCCTATCGATTATTTTGCTAAATATAGTCAAGCTACTTAAACCATTACATGGATATTTCAATTGTTTACAACATATTAACTTTAAGGTGGTTTTTAACTCTTTAACATCCAAGCACTTTTCAAGTGGCACTCCCTTTAACATCCAGACTTTCTCAACGTGTCTCTGAAAGACATGGACTCTTCCTAGCTGAGGGGCAGTTACCCCCCACACTCTGAAGTAATAAAACTGTCGACGCTCTACCTTGAATAATTGCCTTGCGGTTTTCGACAACGAGATTCATTTTCCATCAGTTTAAGAGTTTTATTCTAATGTATTTATATTTTTTAGTGTGAAGTGTTTCGCTCATCATCTTTGTGGGGTATATTTTTTTACAAAAAATTTGAAATTTATTCTATAATTAATTTTTTTTTTTTTGTAAGTTTCCTGTTAGGCTTCCAAACCATTTAAATAAAAACTGGCTTTACTAGCAATTTCAAAAACATCTTTATGTTCCATTTAATTCTCAATAGGCTTTTACACTCTTTTTATTGCCAAAATTAAATAATATGTCATATATTACCATGTAAAAAATTTTTACATAGTAATGTAAAACATACATTATACATATATCAATGCAATTAGTACATTTTTTTACATAGTATAGATGTCAATGCTTTCCAGTGATAAACAAGATAATGTTTTAAATCTTCATTTAATACCGAAATAAAAACAATCGTTGGATAAAAAAAATGTTATTGCTCTTTTTGAAAGATGTTTCGAAAATAATATGTTCTTTCAACACTCAGCTAAGATTTTTTTTTTATTGTCTTTAGCATTTTTTTTTAATATAAACGATTATCTTTATTGAATTTTTAAATATAAAATATTACTTTGCATTTTCGATAGTGATACTAAGAGAAAAGTTTTAGAACTTTAATTAAATTTTTAAAGAAGTTTTCACATTTTTTTTCCCCAAAACCTTCCGGATTCTTGCTTTTACATTAAATAATCGAAAAAGAATGTAGGGTAAATATAAATTCCAAAAATATCTTTATTTTGCCACTCATTTTTACTAATCTTTTAAAATATAACTATTAAATTTTTTTTCTAACCAAGGGAATATATTACGTCAAACGTTATATATCTCATCTATCGAATTGTTTCGATAGATGAGATAACATATTTTTAAAACTTCATTTAATAATGAAATAAAATTCGGGAGAAAAATTACTCAGCGAAATATATTTCGAAAATACATTCCTTCAGTTTTCAGCCTGAACATTTTACTAAAACATTACATTCTTCATAAACTAAATATGAAGATTTAACACATTTAAAATTACATTAATCATAAATATTACATTTTTAGTATGAACTATCATGTTGAATTTTTCAAGCTGAATTTCTGATTTTAAAATGTTATGTGATGTTTTCTATAGTATTGTTAAGACAAGATAAATTTTTGAACGAAAGCTTCATATTAAATTTCCACAAATTTCCACACGAGGGAATCATTTGCAAATTTTTGATAATATGTACATTATATAGCATTTTTTGACTCCTCATCTCTATCTCTCTTGTTCATCTGACCCTCGTTAGTTTCATCTCCTGCTTCTTTGCTTAGAATAAACGAGAAATCAGCTAAAGTATCATTTTTTGGCCAACCATCATCTTCGTTGATAGATCACTGTCACTTTCATCAGAATCAAGTAAAATTGCTTTAATTTCTTCTTCAGTGTGTTCACGATTTCTTTTACTCATAATGAAGAAATAATAAGCGTAGAAAAATTACTCTGATAATCCAAACACCCGATTCACAGTACATAAAATAAAGATTCAGAAATTCACAACTGAAGAAAAATTTTCAGAATGGCATTCTAAAAAGGAACTCAGTATTTATATAACTTATCTCATTCTTTGAAGAGGGCGATACATCCAATCTTTTTTTTTTTTTTAATTCTATTTTAAAAGCGGTAGTTTGTACACGGCCTCAGAATTTCCGACAGTCCTTTGATGAAAGAATAAGATGCTTGGAGTGTAAAACGACTTCCTTCCATAGTAACAACTGTCGCTACCCATTTTGTGAGAAAACTGCGATGTGAATAGGCCGCATTGACAATGCAATTGTTTGTCTTTATATCATTACAATAGTCTTACTACTGAAAAGGGCTTCTGATGCTTGTCCGAAAAATAAACAACGTGTCGGTATCCTTATATATCATTCATCGTTACCAGAGAACTTCAGTGGAAAATTTCTTTTATAAATGGCCATAAAATCTTTCCAATTTTGAGCTAACAACACGTGAAAACAGAAACTAAAACCCTTTCAAAATACAAAATGTACGCCAACAACCCATTTAGTGAATTCCTCCTCAACCCCCTACCTCCCTAAGGCACAGGGGAAACTACTGTGAAAAAGCCGCGATTGTCAAAGATAACGAGGACCTCCTGGAGTGTTCTGTAGAGTAGCCTCTTTTAATACCCATCACCCCTAAAACGGCTTACAGCCGCCCCACGTGGATGTTATAGGGTAAATTCTCAAACCGCCCCGCTGGAATCGAGAGGGTTTTAAATTATATTCGAGAATGTGCACCTCTCCACATCCATACTGAAGTGGTGAAGAGCTTTGCCGACGAAACTCTCACTCTCACCGACTGGGGGAGGGAGAAGCGGTAGCGGACAGGGGGTGATTTTCTCCCTGCTAACGTTGCCTCTGAAGATATGCTATGTTACTAATGCTTAAATAATTAAAGCGAATTCCATAAAAAGTAATTATTTAGAAATATTTAGTGAAATTTTTTGTGATTTTTTCAAACTATTATTGTTTCAAATGTTGAGCGAGCTCAAAACTCCCGTAATAGTTTTCTGTTCGTTCTTGGCGTCGCGACTCACAGTTTTGGAAATCTTGCTTTAGCCAATGGAAGGGCCGTATTTCGTTTTCTCAAAACGCGCGCATTCTGATATTTACTTAGAACACGTGTCGAATAAATTTCGAGCAAATTTTGCTCAAAAGAAGGTTTTGAATCATAAGCAAAATTCGCAACAGTGCACAATTGATTCTTTTGTAGTTATTTTTATTTGTAAACATGTTGCTCTCATCAGGAGAAAAAAAAAAAAAAAAGTCCAGTTTCAATCTAAAACTTCAAGCAATCAATCATTCATTTAGTAAATAAACTTTATCGCAAATATTCGTCATGAGTGTCAACAACAGTTGATGTTGCTCAATGAGTGCAATATATAGTTGTTCATCGTTTCTTTTTTTTTAATTGAAAAGTGCATGGCGAGAAAAAATAATTATGTCTTTCGGAACTCCACAATATGTTGTTAATATGCTTTGTTTCATCAATTGCTGCCTTAATTATGAAAACTGGTTCAAATACAATCGGAGAAAATCACTGTGATTTATCTCTGCGCTGTATGAATGACAGTATCTCAGTTCCGGTAGGAAATAGTTCCTGACTGTTTGAAATTATTTTACAGTTCGTAATTAAGTTACATGCCTTATTTGTTTAATTCTTTATTCCTTAATTCATTTTTTCTTACATAAATTAATTTTTCGTTCCTTAATTAAATTAATACTTTTAAATGATTATTAAACACATCAAAATATATATTATATTGGATTTTAAATGTAATGAAATTTTATCTTGTTATTCATTATAATTATAATAATTTTATATTTTTTTCATTTACCTCTTAATTTTTTTTTTTTTTTTTTTTTTTTTTGCTAGGTGATAAGATTAGCAGCTCTGAAGTGTATTAAAAAAACCTCTTGTCCTGTTTTAGGTACTGTTTTTTTTATTTTAAATTATATGTAAAAATATTGTATATAAGAATGATATATGCTATGTACAATGATTTTGTATATTTTTGTTTTTTACGCATACCTCTGATATTCTTTTTTAATGTCACAGCAGTCAAAATGTTTCTCAAATTCAATAAATGCAATTAAATGATCTTTGTTTTTTTTAAGAAACTAAATTGGTGTTTTGTTGTGTACATTATAACTTGATAATTTAGTATTAAAATATCTTATATTTGACTTTGTGAGAAATTGTAATGAAGCAATGATATTTAGTAACTAAGTGTAAATGTAATTACTCAAAATAAATAAAAATTGTTAGTAATCATATGTTTTTAGATGATTTTTGAACATTTAAACTATGTAATATTTTTCTAAGAAAAACTGATAGTAAATGTATTTCTGTTTAATCATATTATCTACCTTTTAAACATCTATTTGTAATTGTTTCTCCAGATAATTTATCATGTGCTGTTAATAAAGTCCGCAAAATTCAGATTCATCTGAAAGACATCCGTATTAAGCAGAAAAAGAATGATTATTGGATCCAAGTAAAATTGACTTCATATGATGATTTAATTAAACAAGGTAGGACTTAGATTTTATTGAGTTTATATATTTTGAAGATTCATATAATTTAAAAATTTTAGACAATTTCAAATATCATTTAATGAATGGTGTTAATACTTTATCTATTTTCTTTGAACCCTATATATTAATATTTATACTGTGAATAATAATAAGATTTTATTGACAATTTTTTTTTTTCAGTTTTGGAGGAAATTTTTAATATTTTTTTTTTAAATTTAAAAATAAAGATAGCTTTTAGACTTTGAAAACATCATAAAAAAGTTGATTTATTTTCTTTTTAAATTTTGATAGCATTTTAAATGCTAAAAAAAATTATAAATACAGTGTTGAGCAATTCTTATATATGATTTGTTTAATAGTATATCATTTTCTCAATCTCTTTATTCATTCTATATGATTGTAAAAATTATTTCATTTTAATTGACATTTTTTTGCTATATTAGAAAAGAATGTCAAAGTAAACAAAAATAGAAAAAAAAGTTTCTGCTTCTGATGAATATAAATTCAAAGAAATAATTGTGCTTATATCTGTTTGCTTTAGAAGTCATTTTGAGCTATTATGCATCTAGTTGTTGGAGTTGATCCTAGAAACATGACATTTGTGCTGGTATATAATTAATCACTTTTAGTAAAAGCAAAATGTTCCATGTTGAAAATTTATTTACTATGTCTTACTACAGCATAATAATATTCTTATTTGAACTGCATAATATTATTCTTATTTAAAGCTTTAGTAAGAAATAGTTTTCAACTTAATATAAAATTAATTAATTATTTACTTAAAAATTAATGCAATAATTATTGCATTTACTTTCAAAGTTTGCTATCTTTTGAAAAAATTTATTTTTAATTACTATGCCAATTTAGTTATTTCAAATAACATGAACCAGTTATTATGTTGAATTCAATTTCATTATCCATTCATTTTCAATGTTTATAAATTTATTTTCACAATTTTATATCCAATCCCCCACAAAATTCAATTTCATTAATAGATATTATCTTTATGTAGGAATGAAGTTGTTATTACATATTCAGAAAAAGCAAAATTTTGTGTATTGAAAATGATGGTGAATTTTTATATCTACCAATGTAACAAGTGAGAAATTTAATATAATTGCATCAAGTTTTCAAATATATTTTTATCTGAAAAATACAATAGAATGATCGGGAATAAGTGACTACAGATTAACTGGGATTAAATGGCAGTTAATTCTGAATTTTGACAAAATTTTATATTTATAAAATTATTTTATATTTATAAAATTTTACCAAAATTTCCATTTATTTCATTTTCTCAGTTATGAAATTAAAACATATGCTATTATTTGCATTATTTCTTTACACTTCAGTTATGTAAAAAATTTATCCCTTTTTATTTAAAATATTTTAGCAGATATTTTTAAAAAATTAAAATAGTTCATTATTTTTAATTTTCAAATTATTTTAATATTTTAGGAAATCAGTCTTTATTTGTAAAATTTTCATTTGAAGAAGGCCATACCTGTTATCAATTTTCAATACCATTATTCTTTTTTACATCTTCAAAGGTAAGTTAAGAATTATTTATTTCTTTACTTTTTTTATTTCTACAAAAACTTTTTAAAATTTTCTTTTTTTATTATGAAATCCATGAAACTCGTGAATAACAACATAATAAATTGTAACAACTCATCTTTATCATAATATTTTAACTACTTTTATAAATGCTCCTTTGTATATTTTTCAAGAATTTATATTTTTTGAATGACTTTTCATGTATCTAATTTAACCGTATTAAAGCTTGTATTTTATTTTATTTTATTTCTTTTCATAATTCAAGAGAGTTTTATTTAGTTTTGAATCTTATATCAATTCACTAAAAAAAAAAAAAAAAAAAAAAAAAAACTTTATTGAATTGAAAAAGAAAAAAGTACATTAAGTCAAATCAATTCATAAAACATTGTTTGAAAATTATAAGATGGTTTACACTTATGATTATGCATCGAATTATTTTTTATATTACAAGGAATTAATTTAATCGAATATCTATTTAATAGAATCTTACTTATTTTTTATTCAATGCAATAACACACAACATACAATAGAAAAGTAATAAAAGTGCTACACATATATACATAAATATAAATAAATAGCATTCTTTATATTGCTATAGAGGCAATAATTCTTTTAGTAGAATCATAATAATTCAGGGAGGGGGGGGACATAAATATCAATTGCACATAAATGAAAGTATGCACTCACAATAGGTGTTTGTTTAATGATATCAATTGTCTCACAACAGAATCACTAATTCATTAAATTTCATTAGTTGTTCATAAACCATAAAAATTCATTTTAAATTTGTGCTAATGCAAGTAGATAATGTAGCATTCTTCATATTTTTAGAAAAACACTGATTCTTTCTGCAGAATCTAGGGATCCAAGAAGGGGGTGGGAGAGATGCTAAATTGCTTTAAATAATATTACTAGAGTCATGTGGAGACAAATATATGAATCAAATAATACATGTCAAAATAAATTGTTAAATCAATGAATAAAATTTCTATATCAAATAATTGAGCAAATTCTATTTTCCTTTTATGCCTATTGAAAATGCATTACAATGCAAAATCAAAGGAACATAAAAATGAAAAATAAAGGAAATGAATTGTAAAGAATATTGAAAATCTTATATTATATTTAAATTATAGGCATAATGTCTTGAACCATAGACAAAAGATAAATTCATGATAGAAGGCAAATTCAAATCCAGAATACAAACTGACCACAAAAAAAGGAATGTTTTTACCTATATTATTATTCTGAACTCAAAATTTATTTCACTAAATTACCACAAATCTTAGCATCCCTATCAATTTTGAGTAAAGATGTTTTTGTATGTTTCTCAAAATATTGTTGATAGATAATGTTGTATAAACATGAAATATTTTATTAAAGATTATAACATGATTGGTCTGATTGATTTTTTTCTATTAAAAATTTGCTTGATTTTTTACTAATTATGCCTTAATAATTCATCTCTAGGACATCTTACTTCCTTGCTTTCGAATACAGATGCTACAGAGAAACTATTTGAGACTTTTCCTCTCTGTCCATCGTGAAACTGATGAAGTAATTTCAATTCAAGCCATGAAATACTCATTAAATAGTAAGTTTTGTTAATTTTTTTAATGAATTACTCATTTTAATAAAACCTTATGAAAAGGGACATAAGAGAACATTTTTTTATTCTGCTTTCTTCTCTGAAGTTCCTTATCTGAAACTTATTTTAGTTAGTTCCCAATTTTTTTTTTAATAAAAGGGAAGAATTATTGTTGAACTACACAATAATGCGATATTACACAAGACTGAATTCAAGATGTTTCCATCTTCTGACCATGCTATCTAGAGACTAAGAATAGAACTAGATGTTTATTATTAGATATCTCCAGTTCAGTTGATAGTTTTCAAAATGCTATATGAATAAAATTCATACCATGTTTGTTGGTGGTAGTAGTAGGAGATGTCTAATCATTTTGGCTGCTTTATTCTATCTAACATTATATAAGAGGAATCAGTCAGTTTGATTTCTTATCTCCATTCTGTGATCTTTGAATCTTTGCTATCATTTTGTTTAGAATTATGTGTTTTTCTGATTATATTTTTTTTTAGGAAAATGATGTAATGCACATTATAAATAGTTTTAATTCTCTCATCAAAAAAAATGTTAAAAAAAAGAGAGAGAGAGAGAGAGACCTTTGTAATTTAGTAGTTGAGTATGATAAAAGTGAAATTCTGATAATAATTTTACTCTTAACTTTTTTTTTTCAATTGGTTTAAATGCTATCTTTTTAATAAATTATCTTTTATAGATACTTGCATAATTCATCTTCACTGCCCTTTTAACTTACGTTAGATCTTTTTGAAAACTGCTTTTTAAAGAAAACTTTTTGTCTTTTTTTTTAAAAAATAAATTTTGAAGCCTTAATAATTTATTTAATTTGTAATATTTTTGAATTTTATTTTGTCACTAATAAAATTACAATATTTAATTATTGTAAACTTACATTTAAAATAATAATATTAGATTTTGTTTTAAATATATATTATATATTTGCTTTTATTTTTAAAATACATATTTTATCTGGTTTGTGCCTTATCTGCAGTTTTATAATTTAAAATGTCATTCTTTTATAACATTTTAAAATTGATTTGCATTGCATTTAACTAAATGATTTCATTGTACTTTATTGCATTGCAATAAATGTAATTAATCCTTGTTTGATTAAATTCAATAACTAAGTGGAGTAATTTTAGAATAGTGGTCAAATTAACTGAATATTTCCAATAAAGGAATACGCAGTTGGTATTATCACTCCAGGGTTATAGTTTTGTTTTTATCTAAAAAATAAATTTAGATGCTCTGTTGTATAAATATTATATATTAATACAAATATAGAAAAAAAATGATGTATTGTGAAGAATGACTGTTTTGTGCCCATTATTACCTTTTCTTATTACTTTTTCTTTAATATTAGATAACTGCTTTTTTTAATTATTGAAGTCAAAAATATTCAAATGAATAATGACAGTGGATTAATACTGTTATTAATGTTTATATTATAACTAGCTGGTACTCGGCGCGTTGCTGCTGCAGAAGAAATAATTTTAGAAATATCGTTTAAATTAACCGTCTTATTTAATTAGGAATGATAGAAAGAATGTTATTTATTTCCCTATCGGCAATGAATACTTTCATTGAAATTCAATGATTTATAAAGGAGAAGTACAAACAATTTTTATTCTATTGTTCTGATTTTATTACTCAAGTGCTTTAGGGTAGACAATGCTTTTTGTTGTTCCATCTTCAGCAAAATCAAATGAATTTCTTGGTTGTCCGACTCGTAAACATCCAATAAAAAACAGATTTTCTTGGTTCAATCTGCATACTTGAAGTGATTGACCTACCGCCTTGTTGATAATCATCGAGAACGCAATTCGAATGGAGAACTGCAGTAATTTAAAATCAAAAGCCATGTCGGCGGGAATAATGGGAATGAGCACATCTTCTCCAATCGATTCTCCGTTAAGAATAGTTGAATAGTTTCTTGCCGCACATTTGTCTTTCGATTCTAGCCTCGGGTTGATCTTGAGATTCTGAAGCAAGTGAATTTGGAATTCTTAAACGATCTACTTTATTGCTCGCTTGTCGTTCCTCATTTGTTTGAGAAGCTCGAATTGGCATATTTCTATGTGCTGCGCTGGTAGATCTATTAAGGGACGAACATTTGGGGACAAATTATTTATCGAAAGCAATCAACACGATATACGCTTGTATAACCGATATATCGTTTGTCGATTTATTGAATAAATAGAAAAATTACTGTTTGCACTGGAAAATTTCCATTATATATAACTTAACTTAATCGGCATTCACAATAATAATAATTCTATTTTGTATGTGTGAGATAAACTCTGAATAATATGTGCGGTTTTGCCGCAAACAAAATATTGTGCACGCTGAATGACAACATCCTGTGTAGATGGCTATTCATTGATAAGAAGAAAAAAAATTACCCCTTGCACTACATTCATTTCACTCACATTGAGTGGCATCAATCATAATAATTTTATTGTATTTGACATATGTGCGATTCACTCTGAATGACACGTGCTGTTTGCTGTTTATTATTTGTCAATTTTAAAATGTAACCTTCGCGCAAATGCAAGCAATAAGTTGGTAAAATTTCATCGAAATCGCTGGAACGGTACGGTAGCGCATAAGATACTAACAAGCAAAAATCATTTTTACATATTATATATGATAGCCTTCGCTTAAGTGCAGGCTATAAATTAACCAAATTTCATTGCATTTGGTTGAACGGTATAGAAAAGCATAAGGTACGAACAAACAAAAATTTATTTTTGTATATTATGATAACTGTACTATGCCTATAACCTTCGCTCAAGTGTAAGCAATAAATTGACCAAGTTTCATTGCATTCGGTACTGACAAACAAAAATTCATTTTTATATATTAGATTAAAAAAAGATGAAAGCAAATTTCCTAAACTGTAGATTGTGCTAAAGAACTAAAGTTGTAAACGTACTTCAAAATTCTTTAATATTTATATGCAAAAATAAGTACAAAAATAATCTTCTTTAAAGTAACTATTATACTTTGAATTTCTTTATATTTCTTGTTTATCAACATATCCATTTTTTTCTATTTATATTCTTAATTAGAAATTATAACAATCTTTTTTTATTTACATTGAGGTAAAAAAATGTTTCCCTACCAGAATAGGGTTGTGAATGGAAAATTTCTTTTGTTTAGTATATAAAATATTTAAAATACTCAAGTACAATAGAATACATTTGCATATTTGTGTGACTTGGCTTATAACATAACCTAGAAGAAGCATAATTTTACAATTAATTTCAATTATTTCTGTAATTAATTTTATTGTTATTTTTTAATGTTAATTAAAGTATGAAGAAAGTATTATAATCTTTCTTTATTATTTTGTCACTTTTGAAAAGCCCACAGAGTAAACTTCATTCAAAGCAATTTTGACTAAACTATCATTATTATAGTTTTAATTATGATATGAGAAATTCTTTTAATTTGAAATTCGATAACATTTGAATAATCCCTTTTGTGTTGACACAACCTGTGTTAGTGTGAATTTAATCAGTTTTAGAATTCATTTTTATTTGGATCTTGAGTGTGTAAGATGTTTTTTTTTTTTTTTTTTTTTTTTGTCTTATTGTGTGCTAGATTGTGAATAAAATTTATTTACTGTTTTTAAATTATTCATGCATAAACATATGCACATACTATCTGTATTAATAATTTGCAAACATATGCTAAATTATTTGTATTACTATTGCTGTTTTTTATGTGTATATCAAATTCCTTTTTAATATTCTAGATATTACTGATGGTCAGTGGCTTGGAGGCAGTGTGTTCAAAGCTACTTATGACTTTGATGATGAATTAATTTATTTCTGTCTGAATACTGTTCAGGATTTAAAATGTCCATTTAATAATAGCATTGCTATTTACAAATCATATCCAGATGATGTTTGCAGTATTAAACAAGCTCCAATATACAGTAAAACACTACCGGTAAATATTGTCTTTCTCTGCTGTAATACCAATGTTATTTTAAGGCAGAATGGAAAGAATTTTTAATTTAAACTTTAATTTTTGTATAAAAGAGTATTTATTGGATATTTTTTAATAGAATTCAAAATCATTTGTGATGACTTAGCATAAAACTCTGGCTTCATAAAAATTCATCCTTATCAAATAGTTTAATATCATAATATAAAGAAAATAAAATTAAAATAACATTTTAAACTCTAAATATATTTCTTTGCGCAACTGCAGTTCTGGCAAGTAATCATTTTATTTTTAGTTAAATATATAATAATAATAATAATGATAATAATTAACTATTAATATTTTGCTGAATAGAGATTACTTGGAATCTTATTTTATCTATATCAATTTTTCCTATTTAATTTCGTGCTTATGTAGCAAACCAGAAATATATCTAACCCAAAAATAGACCATAAAGTTTGCATATGTATAAAATTTTCTATTTAGAAATTATGTAGTACTATAAAAGTATTAAATTTAGTATGCTGTTGCATGTTCAGATGCATGCTTAAATTTAGCATGCATCTGAATATTGAAAGCGAACATAACCATTTAAATGACTAATTAATAAGATCCAATATATTATAAATGAATAATTATAGACTTGCAATTCTTCTTGATGTGTTTTTAAAGCAGCAAAATATTTAATTTCATCACTAACTCAGGATTTTGAACAATCTGACTTTCAAGTGTAGTCTTCTTTTTTCTTTTTCATATATGTAGTATAGAAAAAGTATAATAATCGTCAAAAATTCGAACTCGAAATTTTCACGAATCTCCACGTTTTAGACTTCCCTGCATTCCGAAAAACACATTTTTGGAAAATGTCCGTCGGTCTATCTGTCTAAGACAAAGATAACTAAAAAACGCTTTGCGCTAGATGGATGAAATTGGTATACGGTCTTCACTCCTAATTTTGAATAAAATCTGTTCAGAAGAAGTTCGGCTGTTCGAATATAAGTTAACATGATTACTAAAAAAATGAAGAGATCTAGATAAATAAGATTCGGCCCACAGTTTTAATATCCATAGCGTAGACACCTGTCAAATTTTGAATCAAAACCAGTAACAGGTTGAATGTCTATCGGTTGTACTTTCAGAAACATGTATATGCGATAATTCAAAAACGCAATGACTTAAATATATCAAATTAGGTATGTGGTCGTGTGACTACAAGTGCTGTTTTAAGTCAAATCTTTGTTTCAGTCATTTGAGAAGAAAGCACAAATTCTATTTTCGGATACTATTAAACTCAGGCCAGTGAATAATCGCTAAGGATGACATGATAGATTTTGTAAAAATGCTGAGTCCACGCCAAAAGTTAATATTTAGTAATTATTACAGAGAGATGCAAGGTGTTCTCTGGATGACAAGTTTATTAGAGAGTATGCGAGAAAGTTTTGAGACCACTCTCACTGGTTTTTCCTGGTTGAAGAACTTCTTAAGCAATTTTTCATTCTTTTAAGGATACCATAAGACCTTTCACCAGATGCATTAGGAGTTGGGAAAGAGACAAGATATTTTGCTTTAAGAATTGTTCAAGTGCATATGCAAACTGTTTGAAATTAATGCATTCTTCACTAATCTATTTTATCTAAGTCATTTTGATATGTTCGGACAAGCAAGTCACTTTTTTTTCTCGTATTTAGTCATCTTCCATGTTTAGAAATTTACAAAAATCCCAAATTTTCATCAAATTTGGAATATTTTGCTTCTTTTATTTCCATTTGAATTATTGTAGAATCAATTTTTCCTGAAGAGTAATCTCTTAATATAAAAATTCTTTTTATTGTTTCTGTATATAATGCTATTTTCATGCTTTGCAATTTCCCAATTGTTTTTCCAGTCACTAAAACCATCAGTAAAAAAAAAAAAAAAATTTCACACAAAATGATTTGCATGATAAGCAATAAGCATATCCTTTTTAGTTTGAATATATCATCCATTCTCATTTTTTCATCTTTTTTTTTTTTTTTTTTTTTTTTTTGTTCAGAAAAATATATGCTTATATGCAAATTTAGGATAAATATAGTAAATACTTTTGACTGTAAAAAATTATTTTTTTAATTTATTGTGGTATACTCTTTATAATTTAACCTACAGCCTCAGTGTTTATCAGACTCCAAGTTCCAGGATCTTTCGGCATAAGTTAGTTTAATATTAGATTCTTCAGAGAATTTATCAGCATTTAATTCACTTACCTCTAAATGAGTTTTTAAAAAAAACTTTAGATTTATTGTCATGTTATTGTTAATTTCAGATATCACTCTAAATTCTACTTAGCGACTATTTTTTTTTTTTTTTCATCTATTTCAGATTTACTAGTAGCTGTAGCTGATATAAAATTTGACTTATTTAATTCTATTTGTGGAAGCTCTCTTTTCCTCCTCCTACAATTTTCTTTTGCACACATCACTAACGTTGTATAAATATTTTTCGTAACATCACTTAATAAATCTTATGATATGTTACACGGTTAAATAGACGAACATTTTTCATGAAACTGGCATTCATCAGAAACATAATCAATGTCATTCTATCATCTGCTAATCAGACTGACACAGGGTTGGGGGAAAAAAGTCTGATCTTCATAAATAATTAATTGTACTAAATATTAAACACTGAGAAATGAAATTGAGCAATAAAATGAACGAATTCGTTCAAAAAGTGCTCGATATATTAAAAATATTGTGGAATTATTACATAAAAAGAAAATGAATTTATCCCAAGGATTATAAAACGTGTTTCCCAAAACGCTGACAATTCAAGTTGATTTGGAAATGTATCGTGTGTGATTAACCATGACAACAACCAACGAAATATTTGACAACAACAATCGAAATATTTTAATATCTAAATAACATTTAATAAAACAAATAGGAATTTGGCCAATTACACTTGGAAAACTATTCATTTAATCCTTTGTTATTTTTATTATTGAAATGATTTGGGATTTTTAGCAGAAAATGCGGTAATCCCTTACTGTCAGAGAGTCGCAGTTAATTGATATCAAAAATGAAGAATTGAAATTGAATGAGAAAAATTTGTAGATACCACTTTTGAAAAATATTTTTTTCAGATCAACATGTTAAGAGACGAAGTTTTTGGGTGATTGATCGTGAACTTGCTCCAAAGATTTGTTCAAAGAATACTTCAAACAATACATGAAAATATTTTCAATGTCATTTTCTTGGTTACAGAATTAATCCTATATTTTTTATTTCATAGAATTCTTTTATTTTTACGAATTTATTTGGCAACTTTATTTTTTTATTGACCTTGCAGCAATGTGACCCTAGGCAGCTGCATAATCTGAAATTCGCTACTGCCTATGACATGATGAATATTATTAAAATCAAAATCGCAAAGGCATAAATTAAAGTTAAGAAAACAACATATTAAAAATAAAAATTTGTCTAATGTGAATTTTTCCTTTGTTTTTAAAATTTCCTATTAGGTTTAATGTTACAATGTCATTATTGTCATTCTTAAAATTGTACCATATCCGGGTTTTTTTTTTTTTTTTTTTTTTTGCGAAGTAATTTTGTTATTCATATAAGAACGTTGGTCTCTGCTAAATTAAGCAGATTTCATGATGTTAAAATGATCTCATAGATTACTAGCAATTTTTTTCCCTCCTAAGATGTAGATTTAATGACACAGCACATGAAATCTAGTTTAGAGTGCCCCTTCATTTCGACAAAGATTCCAACTGTACCAGGTCACCAAAGTCAAAAATTAAGATGATGACAATAACTATTTTACAATATTATTTATCTGGTCGAGAATCTTGATTGGCATCTTCGCATTATTGGCATCCTTGGTGAAATGAAGGTCCACTCTAAATTAGATTTCAATCCTGGCATCATTGTTTTATTTATTACTTTTTTGTATTTAAAGTTTTATATGAACTTTTTATTATATATTTTTTCAGCCTGATGGCAGATTAAATATTAGCCGAGAGGTTCTGTCACTTTGTCAAAAATATTGCATCTACGTAAGTAAAATTTTCCTTTCCTTTCATTATGCCTTTTTAGAAAAGTCTGGCTTTATTTTTTGCAAATGCATAACATTTCAAATTTATCAATTTGTGAAACTTCAGAGTTTATTTTAAAATTATACGATTACAAAAATTAAATAAAATATATATAAACATGAATTGAAATATTTCCAAATCCTATATCAATAAACTAAACTTCATCATTATTTTCCAAAAAAATTTCTAAATATATTTATTGTTGCTATATTTTGAGCTGTACTGCCGGGCATGAATGATAGCATGCTGTTATTAAATTCATTCTCATTTCATTAATATGCATTTGTAAAATGTTTATATTTTAATTATATTTCATAAAAAGTCTTAATATTGCATTTCAGACGAAATAAAAATATTTTTATGACTTAAAAAAATTTCTATTTTATGATATAATTATTAGAAATTCTGTATTTAAAAATTTTGTTTATATTTCAAGAAATTAATTTACTTTATCAGTACAAATTTTCTTATTGTAAGCACAAGTGGAAAACTTATTTTCTTAAAATAAAAAAGTTCTTCATTTTTTTAACTCTTTATGCTGAAAAAATTAATTAAACACTTTATTATTCATATGAATATAAGAGATATAATAGTGTTTGAACATCAACTGCTTCCCAGTGATTAATCTCACACTCACAAATCGAAAATGTCACATTCTATTGATTATATTCACCAATGATATGCTCTTAAACCTTAAAGTCACTAATATTATGCAGTTAAACTTAAAGTTTGCTAATATTTCATATAATTAAGTTAAAAGTTTGCACAGTGGCATGCGATTAATACACAAATATCTTTAGTTATTTGTGACTCAAAAAATATTGTATAAATTGATTTTTTTTTTTTTTTTTTTTTTTGCCGAAAATTCTTTTATATCTTTTTATTTTTCTATAATTTTTTTATTATTAACGAAATCAAGTTATGACAAAATGATACCTGCATAGAAGATGCTTGAAAGATGTTTTTTGAATGCAAAGAGTTAAATCTTTGTATTAATAAACTAAAACTAAATGGTTTTAGTGTTTGAATTTAAGGGAACCTTCTAGCAGTGTATCAAAAATGAAATAGAGATTTATTTTTGTTCTATACAATTGAGTAATTTAACCAATGTTACATAAAGGAAATTGTATTATTAATGGTTAAAAATAACTGCTGTACAATGAAACAAAATAAATATGAATAATCAAGCTTAAATCTTATTTATTTGTTATGTTTTATGAATAATCAAGCTTAAATCTTATTTATTTGTTATGTTTTATGAATAAAAATGTTTTAGATATTTATAATGGCAATCTTAACTTCTTCAACTTGTGGAAATCTAACTTTAAAGGCACTAGTTTAGACTTCTGCTTAAAGATACATTTAGTGATTGAAAATGAATTTAATAGAGTTGAAGAAAGAATTTCAAATATTTTGTAGAATATTTAGATTATTGTTCTATGATCAATTTAATGCATTTTTTTTTTATTTGGTAAAATGTTTTATTCAAAGTCAAAATTGTTGAAAACTAATATACTTTATTCTTATTGTAAATTTTCTTTTCTAGGTTATTTTCAGTAAAAGTCAGCAATGTGGAGCATTGCATCCAAAATATTTCATTGATGTTGCTTTCATCCAATGTATAGTAAATTTTGGAAGAAATATTTCACATTTGATGACTTACTTTAATTTATTTTTAGTAAAATGTAGTTTTTTATTATCTTAATATATAAAAAAAAACTTATACTTGGCTCTTTTTTTTTCATTATCTGACACTTTTGAACAAAATAAATCGAACTATAAATAATTCCATATTAAGCATAATTAAATTGTGTATAAGGTTGCTTACTTAAATTCAAAAAATCAAATATTAATTTTAAGTATTCAAAATTTTAATTGCTGATATTCATTTATCATACATATAATATTTTAAGTATTGCTTATGATTTAATTTTGCTTCAATAAATTGTTATTTGTTTATATGTAGGTAATAGATTTTTGTTATTATGCTATTCAATTACTACTGATTGAAATTCCATTTTTTATTATAACTCTTTCAATCTCTTGGTGGGTCAGTATGTGAAAACCTTCACTATAAAGTTATAAAATCTGGTGTTAACAGTTTTTTTTCTATGTTTTTGTGTTTTCATTTTAGTTAATTGCAAAACTGATTGATTAATATCATATGAAAGAAATTTTAATGCTTATTATCATTATGTTACTTATTCAATATGTCAATAAATTTATTTAAATTTAATTTTTTATTTCAGTATCTTTGTGCAAATACATATTTTTAATTATTATTTAATATGCACATTATGAAAAAATGCTTAGAATAATAACAGTCTTGAAATAGTTATTAGTTAAATATTTCCTTTTTTATGCAGAAATATAAAATTTTTATTATTTTATTACTAAAACTTATTATATTTTACACAATTCAATATTTCTTCGTCGACTTTATCAAATTCGGAAGATTTATTTTTATTATTATTTTTCCTACTAAACACTTTCAAAACTTTTAATATTTGAGTCATAGCTTTTTCAAAATGGCAGATACCTTATTTGTCGAAATTTTCAACTTTTTTTGCTTCGTTTTTAATTTTTATTCCATTTCTGCATTTTTGAATAAGCTGAACTTTTCCTTCACATTTTAAGATTTCCATTTAAGTGCTACAGTCACTACCAGAAATCTAAAGCTAGGCTTGATTAAAAATTTTAAAAAATTCTCATTCCAAATTAGGAGAAGAATTTGTAAAAAAGATACTAATTGTCACATACAAGTGAACTACAAATATTAATTAGACTTCCAAGTCGTAAACGACTTCTGAGAATTTATGTTGCAGTAAGAATCAGTGAAGCATTTTTTAAAATTTAATTTGTATTACTTCTAATAAACAAAATCAGTGGAGGCATTTTGATTTCAATAAGTATGCATATTTTTTATATAAAAATAATTACTTATTCAATATACAGAAGCTGCATTCCTTTAATTGAAAATTGTAGAGACTTAATAAAAGTTCTATCTACAGGTATTCCTCTGTTATGTTTTCGATATATTGCAATTATTATTCCATTAGTTTGAATAGAATTGTAATTCTAAGCATTGTTACTATACACATCATTTCTGATGAAAGCTCTAAAGGGCAGAATAGAAAAATGCAATTTTTCTCATTTGATGGTTTGCATTTATATCGGTAATATATTATATGAGACTGAGTATCATATTGAGTATAACATAAATATTTTTAAAATGAAGTTAATTATTAATATTTGAATTTCTTCTGCATTGCTTATTATAATTATTTACTGATACTATGACTTCTTCTACAGTACCTACTGCAGTTTCTGATACAGTGCCAACAACAATTTCTTCTACAATTTCTACTTCAATGGCAGTGGATACTGATGAATTTCACACTGTTATTCCTGAACATGATTGTGAAAAGTGGAATTTTACCATTGATGTTAAAGTTATTGAGTAAAAAAATATTTTGTTTGTTTTGTTTTAACCTAAAGCATAAAAACAAAGTTTTTATAAAAAATAAAAAAAAATATAAACTTTGTATATATTCTTTTAACAGCATGCAACTTTTTCATTCTTTTAATATGTGCTGACATGTTGAACATATCTGATTTACATATTTATGATAATAATTTCTAACTTCTTTTTCATATGACTTTCTTTTAAATTTTAATACCGAATTCTATTAATAATGAAGAAAAATACTTACTAGTAATAAAGAAGAATGCATATGTTTTAATGCTCTACAAAACAGATTACCTAGAGATTAAAAAAAATGAGTTACCAATTCACCATAGTTATATTTTGAATGTGAAGCTCGGAAAGACTTTTTGAAAATTAAGCATTTAAGATTGAAAATTATATATATATATATATATTCAAATCACTTTTATAATTATATGAAATATTTAATGGAGATTCTTTCTTCCATTGTTGAAAGCTAAAGAAGGAAGATTTTATTATGTGCATGATTTGCATGAAAAAATCTGAAAATGAAATTACTTATACCATAAAAGACAACTTGTAGTTTTCAATAGATTACACAAATACATAGGTTTTCAATGGTGCTATAATGCCACCGGGCTCGTCTTTGTCATGCATATTCCTCCTTTATATAGATAATCATGAATATCAAGTTATACATACGATATTAATTGAATATTAAATTCAATTAATATTTCCTCCAGTCCAATGCCGCCTCAAATGATGGATAGTTTTTAAATAAAGCATTTTTCCATTATGTTAAATTATCTTTCTTAATAATATCAGAAAATAATGAGTGTGTTGAAGCTTTACAGAATAGACAATTAGTGGTTTCAGATTTTGTGCAAATATACTTTGTAAGATAATAATATATCAAGGAGCGAATTTTTTTTCTCCATTCTATAATCTTAGTGAACAATTGTGTCGCCAAAGGTGGCTAGTAATAAATGAAATTTCTGTAGTTAGTAATATTCTATAATATAGATATATTTCAAGGTTTTTCAAACTATGATACATGCATGTATAATGATATAGTATACATTTTTTTAATTATATAATTTTTTTGCAAAAAAATATTCAGAATTGTTGTAAAATAGTCTCCTCCCTCCTTGCTCAACATTTTTTTTCTTTTATTTTACTGTACAGTTAACTGAAGATACAGAAAAACGCTGCATAGGATGTCACAAGATTCATTTATATTTTCATGATTTAGAATATTTAAAACTGGATGAAAGATTCATTTCCTGTTGCAGATACTATATTAGATATTTCATGTAATGAAAATCTCAGTTGGATCAGTTTCTCCAGTTTTCTTCGCCAATTAATTTCGCCACTGTGGCATTGTACTGTCAGAATGTTCTGTCATAATTGTGCAAGCATAATTTAAAATAAATCTTTTCTGTGATAAGATGTTGTTCAATATTCATTAGCGGTATTATATTAAGCTGATTAAAATTAGTCGTCTTTGGTGTTATATTAATGCCATTCGCACTATTATGTAGACTGACTTTATTAAAATGCATCGTATAAAAAATGGATTATTTTAAATTACAATTGCTTAATAATGATAGAGCTTCCTTATTAGTTAGATGTACTTACAAAGTAGAGAAATTAACTGGCTACGAAAATTGTCAAATTAGCTCAATTCTTGAGTTAAAAGTTCGTTTTTTTTAAATATAATTTTGCAATATAATTGAGAAATTAAGGTAGAAAGAGAGATGACCCTTATTAACTTAACTAGGCATCATAAATTTTCATGTGAAATAAAAATTGGTGAAATCTGTGCAATGGTTCAGACAGAATCCTCGTCGTTTCCCTCATAAAAAATGCAAATCGAAGTAATATTTTTGCGATTTCTCTCAAAGGTGTAGAATATATAATAATCAATGACGTATATGTTAATTGCTTTTGTATGAAACAAAAATTAGAGAAATCGGTGTAGTTTTTGTGACGAAGTCTATTTTTTTAGTTTTGCCAATTATTTTAAATATTTAGATCTGAGTGAAGAGCTAATGCGACTAGTATTAGGATTATAAAACAGAATTTGTAAACCTACTAACCTTAGCAAACTTATTTGGTGATATTAGAAACATAGACGATTTTTGGATTCTTTAACTTTTCTTCTTATTAAGTGATGTTAGTCAAGAGCATTAACATAACACAAAGTATTTTGAATTTAAGATTTATCCTTGTCATTTATTACTTACTTTTGAATTAAAAGGAAATCAATAATCATTTCTGTTGAGTTTAGATTTAATTTTATTGTTTTGCATAACAAATTAATTTTTAAATGTATTTTTTTTATTATTTCAGAAAAAATATAATTGCAACAGTATTTCTCTGGCCCGAATATGAATTGTGTTTTAGTTCTTATTATATGTATTTGTACAAATTTTCTTCCCCAACTTGTGATCCAGATTGTGGACATCAAACGTGTAAAACATTTAAATTTGAGGCAGGACCCAATAATAAGGTAACATTCATTTTGTTTCTTTCCCTCTGCGTATTCTTTCTTTTCTTTTTTTTTTTATTTTCACATATAAGAAATATAGAGGATGTATAGTATTGTCAAAAATTTCGAACTCGAGATCTTGATGAATCACCACATTTTAGACCTTCTTGAGTACAAAAAAACCTATTTTTGGAAAATGTCTGTCTGTCTGTGACAAAGATAACTCAAAAACACTTTGAGCTAGACGATTGAAATGTGGTATACGATCTTTACAACAAATTTTCATATTGCTATCAAATTTTGAGTAAATTCTGAAATCTGTTCTGGCTGTTCGAATATAAATTAACCTGATAATTTCAAAACGGAGAGAGTTAAATAGATAAAATTCGGCATACATATTTAACATTAATAGTGTAGACATCTGCAAATTTTGAGTCAAATCCAAGTTTGTCTGTCAGTTTGTGCTTTCAGAAACCTCATGAAATTACTTATCTCAGATTACAAACTACTTACCCTACAAATTGCTTATCTCAGATTTCTAACTTGTGAGGTGATGGAACATGACTTCAGAGATGTCTCATAATATTTCATAAATACTGAGTTGGAAATCTGGGAAATTTAACATTCAGTACAGGTAGTGGGATTTTTTACATGCTCCTGAAACCATGTGGAATGCGATATTTTCTTGAAGAAACAGTTTGTGATTCGGTTTATCTGCAATAATTATTAAGTAATTTTGACTTGAAGAAACTTCTTTCTCTATTTGCCTCTGAACTAGATAATGTGAAAACAATTCTGGACATTATAATTATATTTTTTGAAAAAGTATTCTGTATTTCTGTAAATTTGCTACAATATTTCTTTTAGAGGCACTGAATCAAGTATTACATGTTTAGTCTATAATAAATTTACAAGATTTCAGAATTTTACTTTAATCCTTACTTCCTTTACTTTAATCCTTATATGTTAATATTTTAACTAAGCAAAAAATTATATTGCTCCTAGTGTGACTGTATTTGGTTGAATTGAGTTTCTACTAATTTCAAACATGTGCCTAGCACTATGTTGTAAGATGTTAATTGGCCTGACATTATGCATAGAATTAGTTAGTTGACAGTGACATCTGTTTGCACAATTCACAACTTTTCTAGTATTCTACAGATCCTAGAATTAGCCATGTGAATATTCCTTACTGTGTAACTGGGTTGTCATCAGCTGGAATTGCTCTGGTTTATTAGTTGTCCCTTCCTAGCCTGATTCTATTTCTAGCCTGAATTCACATCTTGATGCAAGAGAAATAATTTCTTTTCTGATCAGACAATACTTTCCCTCTATGAAAGGAGTTTAGTGATGATGATCTGTTGCTCACTGCAAGCAAATGATGAATCAGAAGTAGAATCTTGGTGGGCCAGTGATGTCAAATTTACCTCTATCTAAGCATTTGCTTATGATAAGAACAAAGAACATTTTGATGGATAGTTGCACATGTGCTATTTACATTCTCACTACTGACACATATTGTTTATATCAGAAAGTTGCTCCGCAAATTCGAGAATAAGGGTAGTCATAATGTCTTGGTTCTCCAACTTATAATATCATTCACTTGTGATTCACTTCTCATTGTTTTTTACGTTGAATTCTCCTTTATATATATATATATAATATTTGTCTGTCGATGTCTTCTTTTCTTATTTAGCAAATTATGTAATTTAAACATAAGCATGTAATTTAGTTAATTCATTCATGATTTCTTAAGATTATCGTTTGTTTCATTAATTTCTGTAACAAATAATTTTTTTTTTTTTTTGCATGTTATGTTGTAATTTTTTTTAAAGTAGGATTTTGCACATTTTTTTAAATTTTTTTATTTATGTATGAACCAAAATAACCATATCTCTGTTCCCAATTATGTTATTTGCGATGATGCAACAAGAATGAAGGAAGAAGTACTGTAACAAAGATGTAACTGGGGGATTGAAAATCGAAAAATCGATTAGTTTTATTAAAAGGCAATTTTACAACTTTTACATTCCAGATTTTAAAAAATTAAAACGTTTTAATCAAGAATAGAAGGAAAGAAAAAGAGGAAGAAGAAATGGCCTTTCTGAAGCCGGTTTTTCAAAATAAAATAATAAATAATAATATTATATTTCAAAAATTTGATGACTAAAAGCCTCATCTGTGAATAAAGAAGTTTGTTTCTGATTTCCTTTCTAATATTTGGGTTTTAAGATGTGGGAGGATTCAGATCTAAATTATCTTTAATATCTTGATTAATTCCACTGGGGGTTGCAGGATTTTTCACAGTTTAACATAAAGATTAAGTCAGATAGTCTCCATATTCATATTGATTGGACATTGAATTTGCTCTGGCATTCATGACAAATAATTAATAAAAAAAAGTGTTATTCCTTTCTTAAATCGTAAAATGCATTGTACCATTGCCCTGTTCGAAAGAAAAAGGAAATAATATGTATGCTTATTTTGTATAGCATAATGGCAGTCAATTTTGACAGAAATAAATCGACAATATCTGTTTCTCTGTTTTCAAATTGCTTTTTTTAAATTTTTGAAATAATTTTTTTGTATTAGCTTAATTTGTATGCTGAAAGTTCGATCGTGGTTTATTTTAGATTTTTTTGCGAAAACACCAAATGCAATGGTTCTGCCTAACGCAAAATAAAAAATACAGCGAGAAAGATAGAAATGATCGCCGAAAGCTTTGCAAATACATGCAGGTAAAATTTGTCAGTCCATATTGACATTAAAAGCAATATAAATGCCAGCAATTCCTCATATAATTAGCAAAAATGCATGCAGTTTCGAACCTTTATATTTCAAGTATGAAGGTCACTTGGAAAAAAATTCAATATACAGAACATATAGAGAGAATTTTTCTGACTAACACCAATTTTGCATAGTTAATTTTTAATTTCAAAATAGTTTATTATCAGAGAAATTTGATTAAAAAAAATGTGATAATTAATAAAGATTTTTCAAAAATGTTGATACCATATTTAATAAAATGATAGTTCATAATTTTTTATTGCTGTATCTTTATTTTTTTTCCCTCAATTTTCTTTTTTATTAAACTGAATTTCTCTTTCAGATTTCAAAGGTTTTCATTTAGGGCCATACTCAATATAAGAACTTAGGAGCAAAAACTATTTGGACTTAAAATTCTTATTCTAGTTTAGGGACGAATTTATAAAACAGAGCTTAGAATAATATATGATTACCCATTTATTGTTTTTTTTTTATACACAGCTTTCGGTCTTCCTGAAATTTCGATTGCAGTTTTCTTAATTTATATTATTTTTAATGAATGAAATCAATCGTCGCATTTTAACTATAGTAAAATTTTGGTTCGATTTATAGAAATTTTTCGATTTATATAAACTGTTTTTCTATTAAAAATCCAACATTTCCAAAAAAAAAAATATAGAGATAGATATCCTCCTATCGATATGTAGGAGTATTACAGTACATACTGAAGGGTTTTCAATATAGTATTACCATCAATGAATCTTACAAGCACATTACAATTTACCTGTACTACCAAATTATGAAAGCGCTTAAATTAATTATTTAAATATGACAGTTGTTTTTTTGTTGCATATAATTCTTATTTTTAGTACATTCGTAAATATTTTAGAATTAAAATATTATTTAATTTTGATTTCAAATAAAATGATGTGGAGAAAGTTGAAATTTGCTTAACACTTGATTTGAGTTTTTTCCAAGTATGTTAAATTTAAAACATTTAAAATGAGAAAAAGACTAAAAAATTGAAGGCATTATTCTGTATTTAAACTATGGATATTAAGTTCCTTATATATATTTTTTAAAAATTTCATTTATGAGTATCTAGGACATTCTAAATAATAATTTGGATAACTTCAGTTTTATATTGTTAAAAGTGAATGAGTCTTAGTTCAAAACTCAACTTTTATTAAGTTCATTAGAAATTTTTCTGCTAACATATTTATTTTGTGAACATTTTTGTGAAATGTCGCTATTATACTTTTTCAATGAAAGAGTTGCCATATATAATATCGACTGTTTAGTTATCTATGATGTGCTAATGATATTAGCTCAGAAATCTTTTTATGCATTATTATTTAACTTTAATTGCGATTTCTAATTTTACATTCTCCAGTGTTAGGTTTCTGGAATGGAGCGGAAGTATGAAACTCGTTAAAAAAAGCCGAGGCACAATCTGGATATTTGTTCAGGCTATCGTTTTACATAAATTTGACCTTTTATGTCAGCAATTGTGAATGATAAAAATTTTTGTAATTAAGTGCTTTCTTAATAATTGTTATACATGCATTATTATTATTATTCATAATTTTCACTGCAAAATGAATCACCGAGGTCTTCTATCATCCATATATATAAAAAATTAAATTTTGTATTTTCAAAGATTATAAGGAAAAAAAAAACATTCATGTGTATACAAGAAAATATAAAGCAATACAGTGTAAAGTTGTGAGAGGTGTTTCTTATATGTTGCAGGAATTATTTAAGCTTCATAATTTTACAAATTATCTACTTTTATTCCTCAAAGAAAGGTGAAAGGGGTGAAACTAAAAGTGCTGCAAAGCAAGTGGACGCCGATATTTTGAATACAATCTCTTCTTTGGTAGTAAGGGCAAAAAATTTATGAAAATTGGCATTTTGACAACATTACATTTACAATCAAATATTCAATTGCTTTTATGATTTAGATGTATTTAAAATGAAAATTTGCTTGTTTAACAGGAATATAAATGTTAAAAAACACACGAATGATGTTTGCCAGTCTAAATTAAAATCTTTCATTCTGATTTCTTTTTAAAATAATGAAATATTTTTCCTCGAGCAGAATTAATATTCATATCAGTTATTGCAAATGAGTAATATATATATATATATTTTAATGTTAGAAAAAATTCAAGAAAAGGTCAGAATTTAATATATTAAAAAAAATCTATAGTACCAATTGAAGAAATCTGTGAATATTTGCAATAAATTATATTTTGAAGAAAATATAACTGAATCTGAATATTATAACATATGCAGAATTAAAATGATACTAACTCTAATTCATCAGAATGAATTGTAGCTCCTAATCTCTTTACTTCCCTAGTTTGTATTAACCTAATTACTTTGTTTGTATTCAGATAAACAGTCACATTCCAGGGCTTTCTTAACAAATTAGAGCTTTCTGAGTTAAAGTAGCTGTTGTAACTAGGAATTTGTACAGCTATAACACACACACACACACACACACACACACAAAAAAAAAAAACTTTTTTATAGTGTGATTGAAGAACTGAATCTAATGCACTTCTGTCGTATTAGATATTATAGAAATATGAATCTAAATATTTTTATTCAGGTAAGATTGATAACTTCTATTACATATATAACTGATTTTCTTTAAAAAAATATTATTTTTTTTAATTGAGACACATGTTTGTATTTGTGAATTTGGTGACTGTCTGTCAAGCTCCAAATTGTATTTTTACTTTTAACATATTTAAACTTATAATCAAATATTTTTTTTAGTTCAAAATTAAAATCAATATAGTTTAGGTGCCCTTGGAAATAGCACTCTTGGTTTGCAACCTAATTGTATTATGAGATAAGACAGTCCTGGCACAGTGAGAAATTTTATATGTTAATTTTCTGTATGTTTCATTTCTTAATAATTACTGTTCTTATGAATTTTATCAGCAATTTTTCTACACTCATAATTAAATTGTTTATCCAATGGCATACAGTTGTAGGTTATAATTTTTCAAAAAAATTTATATTGCTATGTATCAGATTTTGGAAATTATATGTATCTCCAAAAAGTGTCTACATTTTTTTTTATCATTCATTACATTATGTTATGCATTCCTTATCTACTGCATACCTATCTACTTTTATTCCAATAATTTCTTTTACATCTCTGCTGGCTTGTGTAAGGATTGCCTGCAATTATTTGATTTGAGAATGTGAAATATTCAAATAAAATTTATTATCATTAGAAAATTTCTAAGCCCATTTTTGTTTCTAAAAAAAAACGGACTGTTGATGTGTGTAAAAAATATAACAATAAAACAACAAATCGTAATTCTATATTCAGAATATTTAATAATAAATAGTATATATATATATATTCTTTCTTTTTTTTTTTTTTTTTTTTCAGGAAATTTTAAAAGTTTACAAAAATGTTGACATCTGTTTCTACTGTATATTGGTAATTTTTTTTTCATTTTCTCTCTGTATTCTAATAATTTCCCTTGGATTTCATGAAAAATAAATATTGATATCCATTCTTTTCAGGTTGTGCCATTTTTAAATAGATCTCCAGTATTTGAGTGGACAAGAGATTCTGGTTCATTTAATGTTTCTGGTGATTATTTTTTCCCTTCCAATTTATAATAAAGATAATAATAACTGTAACCTATCTAAAAGGTCTATAAATATTTCTCTGATCTTATGGTTATTTCTTTTTCAAAATTGGCATAAGCATATTATCAAAGTCATTTTGATTTTAAGTTTCTTCTTTGATGGGTTGTTAGCTTTAAAAAATTTTGCCTCAATAGTTTGAAAATATATCTTTCTAAAAGAACTTAGAAAAATGCATATAAAAAGCGGTGTTGTTGTTTTTTAATTATCTTTAAAGTATGCATAAAATATTGTAATTATATGATAAATGATTCTCTTAAGATCGAACACTTGTATTTTTTATTCTTTTTAGGGAATATCTAATTGACAAATTTCACCCATGTAGTTCTTAACCATTATTTAGGGAAGGCTACACATCTAGTTATGCATTACTATTTATTATATATTTATTATAAATTATCTCTTTAACAGCAAAATACGCTCACAGTTAAAAAGGAAACAGGAATACTAAGATATTTGCATAATATTGTCTGCCCTTAATTCAATATTACTTCCTGATTCAGTTCTGCCAGTCCTGATTGTGCAAAGGTGGCGGAACAGACCCATGGAATGTCGGTAATTTATATTAAGTATAAATTGGCAAATCACAACATGTGAATTGCGTCAGTTCAAATACGCAGAACATCAGTTAAACCTTTTTGTAGTGTTCAATGTTTGATTCTACAATCTTTATTTAGATTTAATTGTAAGAGAGAATGATTTGCCAGAATAAATTGAATTTAGATAGTTCCAATGAACTTTCAAATACGAAAGCAGGGGAAACGTAATTTCAGTTAAATTATTTTAAAAATTCAATTAAATTTTTTAAAAAAAATATTTGAATGTTTCGGTTTCTCTTTTTTCTTTTTTATCGTGAAAAATATGGTGAATAAAGAAGAATGTAGAGAAAAAATAATTATTCTGTCAAATACAAGCTGTTCTTGAATATTTTGGCCATCGAAATCTTTTAACTTAATAATTAAATCATCAAACCGATTTGGTGATTTAATTATTAAATATCGGATTGTTATACTGTCTGTATTGGTTTCTCTATAGCAGAGGTTCCCAAACTTTTTTTTCTCGTGGACCACTTTCAAAGTTTTACTATTTTCGGTAGACCCCTGCTGCTACATTTCTACTGTATTCCCAAAACTCCTAAAAAATATCACCCTAAATTGGGGGTGTTAAGAAGAAAAAAAAAAGTAGCACATTTTCTTGTGTCCTATTTATTAAAATAATACTTGTGGTTATACAAAATTATAAACATTTATTATTACAAACACTTACAACTTGTGAACCCCTGTTTTCTTTTCATGTCTACGTGGACCCCCGTATGGTCTCCTATGGACCCCTGGGGGTCCACCTGGACCACTTGGGAACCTATGCTTTATAGGTATCGAGAATTGAAGGCAAGCTAGAATACCTCTTCTCAGCCTATGCTATTGCGTTTAATATTTTGTTTGAGCCGAAAATTTCACCATTATACAACAAATCTTTGGAAGCAAGTTCCATGAAGTTATGATGTGTTTTGATGAAAACAGCATCATGCTTCATGTTGATGAACGAAGGATTCAACTTGCCAGTTTACTCCCTGGGGGGCACCTCGAAATGAGGATGAGATGCTTCCGGCATGGTGGTTGGATCACGCTACCCTGGAGGGCACACGAAAAGGTGGGGTTCTGGCTCCTCCCATCGATGACGGAACGAATTGTACCGTGGCCGGTGATGGGTCTTAACCACAATTCCCGCCAGTGTTGTTGTGGCGGCGGCCCGGTCATTCAATATTTATTATCCGTGTGCCTTCGGGCGAGTCGGAGAGTCAGTGATATGACTTAACTTGCCAATTTGGAACTATGCGAAGTTATTGTGGCTCAATGGTGTCATCTTTAAACAATTTCGTTTGGATCTATGAACCTAAGGTCTGTCCCTATCAAAGGATGTACTTTTGCTTAACAACGACCTACATCTTTTCACTTTATGGAAATGGAATGTGGTAGCAGAAAACTTTATAGTCATAGAATCAGTCTGGTTGACCTTTGGTTCAAGAAATTTTCCATTGAAATGGTCACCGATAAACTTGGACTTAAATTCCATTCAACATCTTTCAAATACTTTGGAAAAATATGCATTATTTTCACGTCATTTCGCACAGCATCTTTAACAGAGGCAAATTCGTACTGAAGTTGACAGACCATGTTTCTCGGATATTTCTGTAGACGTGTTGGATCTATATGTGGTGGCGCGAAGGCATATAATTATATTTTTTATTTAAACCATAAACCATATGACTGGTTACTTGTCTGTCTTTTCGTATGCATGTAAGCGATAACTCGAAAAATAAATGAACATAAAATGCACCTAAAATAAATGAAATTCACTGTGTGGTCTAAATGATGTAAATCTAAATCAAATTTTGGGCACAGATAGATAAAAAGAAGAGATCCAAAACACATTCCTGATATCTTTTATTATATAGTGAATCTAATAGCATAGCACGTCTTATTACCGAATTATATGTGAGAATAAAGGGAAAAGCGCTCTTGCTGATTATGTACAGTGGTGGCCAAAAGTGTGGACATTTTTTGAAAGTTTCATGTTTTTCAACTTTGCGTGCTTGTAGAATATATTAATTTTCACTTAAATACAAATGTTTATATATCAAATTGAAGGTAATTAAATGTAGGATTTAATAACAAAAACAGTATTACAATATCTGTATTACAAACAAAGTTGCGCTAATTTTAGTAAGATGTATCTTAGATTTGCATTTTTTTAAAGTGATACTTACACAATCAATACTTAGTAGGATAACCCTTATTTTTTAAGACAGCTTCACAGCGTATTTTCATCGAGTGAACGAGTGTTTGGAGTTCATCTTTCGGAATAACATGGTGCCAAGAATCAATTATAGATTCAATAAGTTGTCTTTTATTGGATGGACGTTTTTGTCGTACAAGAATTTTCAAACGTCGCCACAAATTTTCAATTGGATTGAGATCAGGATTGTTTCCTGGCCATGGTAATACATATATGCCTTTATTTTGAAACCATGCTTTGCATACTTTTGCTGTGTGGCATGGAGCTGAATCCTGCTGAAAAATAAATGGTGCTTTGTTGGGGAAGAAATCCCTGATGGAAGGTATCAATTTTGGTTCCAGGACAGTTTCGATGTATTTTTTGGCATTCAGAATGCCATCAACCACTTGAATTCAGCCCACACCATTTGCAGACTTACATGCCCAAATCATGGCATTTGTTGTTGTTTTCATAGTTGCTTCAATGCAATGAGGATGAAGCGCTTCACCTACTCTACGTCTCACGTATTTTCTACCATCGCTACCAAAGAGCGATATTTTAGTCTCATCGCTCCAGATTACTTGCTTCCATTGATTTTTTGACCATTTAATGTGTTCTTTTGCCCATTTAACTCGTTTTTCGCTTTGCTTTTGATTTAAATATGGTTTTTTCCTTAGAATTCTAGCTTGTAGTCCAAATCCTGATAACCTTCTTCTTATTGTTCTTGAACTTACTGCAATACCCGCTGCACTCATTTCACATCTAATGGCACCTGAGGAAATTTTTCTATCTTGAAGGCATAGCCGTTTAATTTTTCTATCGGCAGTAGCACTTGTGCATTTTTTTCGGCCTGATTTGGCCTTATTTCCTACTGATTTCGTTTTTTCGTAACGTAAACAGAACTTTCGTACACCAGAACAAGTCACTGAACCACCAACTTGTCTTGCAATTTCAGCATAATAGAGGCCATTTTCTCTCAATATGACAATTCGGCTTCTTTTTGTAGATGTCCAATCAGTTCTTCTTGTTGGTGACATTGTTTAAAATTAGTTTAATTAAAAAAAAGGACTTAAAATATTAAAAAAACAGCAGTACTCTATTTAATTGTACTAGTATGCATCATTCCGCAAAATATTTCCACAACAATAACTCTTTTACCATCCAAATAATCTAAACTATAGTTACAGACATTTGATTGGTCCTCAGAACAGTTTTGTGATTGGCTAGTACGCTTTTATTACAAAACATGTCATTATTGAAAACGATTTGTGTTTGTTTGTTCTACTAAAATAAGCGTAACTTTTTTTGTAATACAGATATTGTAATACTGTTTTTGTTATTAAATTCTACTTTAAATTACCTTCAATTTGATATATAAACATTTGTATTTAAGTGAAAATTAATATATTCTACAAGCACGCAAATTTGAAAAACATGAAACTTTCAAAAAATGTCCACACTTTTGGCCACCACTGTATATAATATATGTTTATATTTCATTGAATGAATTTGGAATTTAATATTGTAGCAATGTATTTCATGAGCATTCATTCCCTATCTAAATCAGATTTTTTAGTATAGTTTAAGATTTTGAATTTACTTCATCTTGTATATGCTTACGCCCGATCATTGTATGTGTAATAAAATGCATTTTGATTCAATATCGATACAGTTTGACGTTTTTATCCTTAAAGTTATCTAAAAGTTACTGAGGAAGGAGTTAAAAGCATTATTTTATATTGAATGTAGTGAAATAGGCATACATTTTTTTATTTTATTTTTAGTGTAAAATTTGTCTTTTACAGAAACTGTTGCGAGTAACAACACAAAAGTGGATCAAAGAGAGAATGATCCAAAATTTCCCTCCAAAGTGATTGTAGCAATTGCTTTTCTGTTGTTTTTTACTGTTTTTGCATTATGGTCCTGTTCCGAGCATATCAGAAGTAAAAGCTTTGCTTCATATAATGTAATTATTTTTGAAGAAATTGTAAATTTATATATATATATGTATATATTAATTTAATCCCTGTTATGTTTTTCAGGATCTAAAATAAAAACCGATAAAGTTCCTGAGAAAAGTAATGAAAGTGAGTTTTATTTTGTCTTCGATATTTCCCATATTTCTTTTATTTGTATCTTTATGGATCAAGCTACTTTTTTTTACATTTCTTTTTTATTTTCATTTGTTCACTCACAATTGGATTTAAGAAATAAAAATATTTCATAATTTCATCTATAAGTAAAAATATTTTTGTAATACTCTTGCTTTCGAAACTTTTAACTAGTAATAAATTAAGCATTATTACTAAACAAAAAAAAATGATAAAATGGCTTTTTGCTCTATTACTGTGAACAAAAACTTTCTGGAATTCTTTATTTAAAATATAGTTATAGTAGATATCATCTGCAAACTTTCATCAAACACTTTTACGAATTCTAGAAACATCTGGCAGCATTCAGGATTTTTTTTTTTTTTTATCGTCTGAAAATAAACTTATTTTTAATGATATAGACTAAACTGTGTTGATTTCCCGAAATCAGAAATGTTATTGAGTAAAAAACATGCATTAAATTTTGTTTCGCAATGAAATTTCTGCTACAAAAGCATTTGAAATGTTGTAAGAAGCTTTTAAGAATGACTGTTTTTCAAAAAGAAGAGTATTTAATTAGTTTAAAAGTTTAAAAATGATGACCCGCGATCTGGTAGACCGTCCTCTTCGATAGATGAGAAAGATATCAATAAGGGCAGAGAATTGGTGCTTAGGGATCGCCGTTTGACAATAAGACACATTATTGAAGAATTATTATACATTATTTGGTTCCTGTTAAACAATTTTAAAAGATCAGTTAGAGTTGCGATGTACCACTTCTCAAGTTGCACCAAGAACAATAACTTGCTGAAGTAGTCTGAGAGATGCTTTCTCAAAGTGATTCCTTTTTAAAAAGCATTATTACTGGTGATGAAATGTTGATGTTTGCTTTTGACACAAATACATCTCAACAATCAAATGAATGGTGCTTGAATGATGGAGCAAAACCGAAAAGATCACAATATTTGGAAAAATAATTAACGCATTTATTTCGCTTTTTAAAGAAAAATGAAATGTAGCTTAGGGAAAGGATATTATTGCTTGGGTATTAATTTATTTTTTCTTGCCATGGAAATGTACCAGTTTTTAAACATGCTTATTTATCACGTTTCTATGTTTATAAAAATGGAAATATTTTCCACACACTTTATAGTATGCTATATTTATGAAATTTTGTACATTCGTGTGCTTTCGATGACATTATATAGTTTTAATATTTTCTGATCTTAATTATTAAACAATCGATTTATTTAATCTAATTTTTATTCCATACGATGGCACTACATAGTAGTGAATTTGAGAAAGAATTGATTTCAAGAGTCTATAAATTAAAGGCTTAAAAATTAAAAATGTTTTTTCTTTTTTTTTTTTAAATCTGCATTTAATGAAACTAATAAAGGTGTGTTTTCAAAATTTTTCAGTGTAGTTTATTTTGCATTTATTTAAAGCTAGTCGCTCTGATTTCAGTTAATGTTCCAGAGCTATTGATTATATTTCATTGCAGTTAAATCGCTTAAAGATAACTTCATGTCCATGATTCTGTCAAATTGTCAGGATTAAAAACGCATTATTTTAATTGTCTTACATATGTTTTGTGCAATGCGTACGTGAATCCTTCTAATGGAAGTTAGTCTCGTGTTATCATAGCGCTATTAAAAACGTAAATGTATTGTTCATCTATCTTCCAAATTTTCTGGTATTGAAATTTCACTTTTTTATTATTATTATTATTATTTAAACTATTCAAATATTGAACAGAATTCTTTTTCTTTAGTTTTCAACAATGGGAGGAAATCATGTAAATTTTTGATGGAAAGTGAAAACATTTGAAATTCAGGGCAACAGCATAATCTATTGTTAGAAATCAGGGGGAGAAAAGTATGTTTTTAAGAAATTGCCAAAAATTATGTATAATTTACGTGACTGTTAAAATGATATATTTAAAAAGACATTTTTCCTAATTTTAAAACAATGAAAATTATATTTTTGTAAAAAATAAATAAATAAAAGTAAGTTATTGTGAAAAAATGCCGAAATGCAGGTTAATGTTTTATTAATTGAAATTTTGTTTTAAAAAGAAGTGCACACTCCAAGGTCATATCTGCCATATTTGATAGTTATCTGCCATTATCTGTCTATCTGCCATATTTGATAGTTCCAGGTCAAATAGTGTGACCTGTTTAACGTCAACACAATAGGCACACACTCAGAGTTTTGTTATTTTTTGGGAAGATAATCACATTGCTATGATCTACGAAATCTGAAATTTGTATATATGATCTTTGTATTTCAATTTAGATTTTTGTTTTGATAGTTTTTTCCCCTTTATTTTTAGTAGAAGAGAGAGAAAGCATACCTTTGTTGCCACTGGTCGTGGATACTGTCTACCTTTTTCATCCTGGCGATGATGATCCCGTAGCGGATAAAGTTTTATGGTTAAAGCAGTTTCTTCAGGAAGACGCACAGTTCAATGTCGTTACTTTAAGGGATGTCCTGCCTGAATACTTGAAGCGACCCAATAGATATATTTCTGAGATGTTGAGTTGTGATTGTTCTGGAACTGGACCATATTGTACGAGCAAGAAGAAATTTATTGTCATCATCTCTGAGAAAGTTCTATATGATTTTCATGACAGCAATCATATATGGGTAAGATTTTATGCTTCCCCTTCCTCTACTTAAACTACTTATGCCGTCGAGATGGAGTCATTCTTCGAAGATCATTACTGAATTTAGCGTTTGATTGGTGTCTGGCCTTTACGGATTTACTTGTCATTATTCTTCTAGGTCAAGTAGACCGACCATATAGAATCTGAAAAATGAAACTTGCTTAAGTTGGGCATCCGGTAATTAATACATAACTTAATTAGATTCTTCACTCTCGGAGAATTTTTTAAAAATCGTACTCACTTTTCTTTAATTGACACTAGTTCTCCAGAAAATCACTCTAAAAAAACAATATCCAGTTCACTAAAAAGTAGTTCCATTTAAAACTTGAGAATTATTTCTCATATCTTCATTACTAAATTTTTTTAAAAACTTGATGTTTTTTATAAGGGAAGGCACTAAAAATAATTGATATATCGAACTCCAACTATTAATGAAATCGAGTTCATCTTCAGTGGGACTTGCACATTCGTTAAATACTTCTCCACGATTCTATACAAAGGTAACAAAAATTGTCAATATTATTCATACAATTTCAAGGCTTGGTGTCGGGGTCTCCGAGAAAGCAATAAAATCGATTTGTGAGCCTGGAACGCCGACTTTATCCGCCATTACGGTTCGCGAATAACCGATGGTTCAGCTTTCTACTGTGTTGAGTTAGTTTCCTACTGCAGAGCAACGTAACCTATCACTTATATCGGATTTTTAAGCTCTTTTTGCTTTTAAATTCAATATATTTTCATCACGGAGGCCCAGTTTGTATGCTAAATGCACTCAGTATTGATAAGCAGGTTGGTTCTAGGTGTGTATAACCTGTGACATGGTACAGAATGCCAATGGCGCCATTTCATTATCTTAAATTCAAAAATTCGCTCTTATTAAATGGATGCCAGCTGAATTTTTATCGAGCTGGAGAAGTTATATGAATTTCACTGATTTCTTATTTTGTACTTTGAATATACATACTTTATCATTTAGTGTATAACAAGCATAAATGACATGAAACAGCGGAGTGCCAACTACCAGTTTAAACCTCATACAATATTTTTTTTTTTTTCTTCTACAGCATTTTTAATATAAATTACATTTTTAAAAAAGACACTTATTTGCATTGAGGGTTAAATGTATATGTAGCAGTAATTTCCCCAATAAACCAAAGATTAAATAATAATTTTGATTCATATTTTAAATACAGCTAGTATCTTTAAAAAAAAAACAATTGTATGTATCTCTAGATTAAATTCTGTTTTTTAATACCATAATTCTCCCTTCTTTAGAAATTTCAGGAAGAAAAAGCGTTTCGTGAAGTGCTTGAGTTCGTTGAGTGTACCGACTGGAGAAAAGCCTATTGTCATTTGTTTTTAGTTGTTTTCAACGAAAGCATTTGCATCGATCATAGATTCAAGAGCTTCCTTCCAACGACAACCTATGGAGTCGCCTATGTTATGCCAAACGGTGTGCTAAATTTGTGCACGAAACTAAATCCCGAAATTTCGAGTCATTTGCCTATAGAGAACTTAAGCATCCTGTTGGAGCAGTAGAATATCAGGAATACTGGATCGGAATTGCAAAAGCTTATTCTATGAGGTGTCTACCGCTCATGAAACTCAAATTGTGGTCCTGAATTTTCTTTTCTTGGGCAGATATCGAGAATACGACAAATTTGTCCCTCGAAAAATTTTTAATTATTCGATAATCAAGTGCTTAGTTGCAAAGAAAAACAATTAAAACAATCTTATGTGTGAATTCTAAAATAAGAAAAATGACTTAAAATAATTTGTTTTAAATCATTCTGAGGTTTCTTGGCTGCTTTTGAAAATTGCTATATGCCCGGTTTCTAACTAATTAATTTCAATTTAAGCACAATAATTTTTATTGAGTAATTTAAGTTCTTAACTTGCTTTTAATTAATTACATGTAAGAAAATAGTCCTTACTTGTTGAAGTATGTAAAAAGGCACTTATTGAGAATAGAATATGTGGGTTTTCCAAAAAGAAAAATAGCGAATGCAGATGATTAAGTTTTTTTCTATCGCGCTGTCCTTTGCTAGTGCAATGACACGTTTTTGAGGCCTATATCAAAACTGCAAAGGTCGCAGTGATCTGGCGTGTTAAGATCTCAACTTCAGGGCCAAAAAGCTTACATCAAAGAACTATCATGTAAGTAAATCTGGTGCACGTTCAAGCAGTCAGAGTTATGTCCTCTCATTGGTACGGTGTGAAAGTTTAGAGAAGCGGTACCCGATTGGAAACCACCTTCGTCATCTGATTGTGGTTCAGAATTATAAGAGCCATCCCCATATAGCTCTCATATTGCTTCAAAATGACACATAAAAATAAATGAACTAAACCAAAAATGCAAAGTGGGAAATCGAAGTTAGTATTCTATAGTTTCACAACTACTATATGCTAAATGGAATCACTTTTGTGGTAATTTTTTGTTATGTTTTATAAAGGAAAGTAATAACTTTGCCATTTTCAGTTTTATTTTAAAATTATTACCCAAGATACCCTCAAGTGACTCGCGAGCCACAGTTCAGAGACCTTTATATCATGGTCGCGATTTTTTTTTTTTTTTTTTCCCTGTTTAGTTTGAGAAACTTATTTTATACGAAACTGTAAGAATTGAGTTGAAAGTAATGTAGGTTTTAGCTTACTTAAAAAAAAAAAAAATGAAGTGCATTAAATGCGTTGAAAAGACAAGGTCAAGAATTTTCTCTCTTGGAAATGCGGTGGGCACATCCTTTTTTTTATTTATACAGGGTCCTTACCTAGTCAATTTATTGATGTATGTACAAATAATTATTATATGCGTATTATTTTGTGAAAAATATGTATTGATTTATTTTTGAAATATATAAAATATTTTTAAATCTTTGTGCAGAAATTTATTATAATTTTCTTTTTTGAAACCATTATTAGTTTGATATAAGTAGATTCGTAACTGAATTCTATTTCTCTCCCCCCCCCCTTCCTTCTTATAAGCTTTTATTGTATTTTGTTTTCGGCGATTTATTATGATAACTAATTTAAGCTCTATTCTAGATTCTGTGAAATATTTTGATCAATTAGCGACTCCTTAATTTGTTGGCCATAAAGAAAACATACGTTCAGACGAAGTATTAAACAGGACTATCTTTAAATAGCAAAGGTTGGCCTTTAATCTAATGAATTAGCCCCATACAAAGTCTACAAAGGAAGTTGTTCAAATTAAAATTAAGTATTATTTTAATTTCGAATGTAATTTGTTTGCTCTTAAATTCGCATGCAAATCAATGGCACCCAATTGCTAAAATTTGCCGCTTTTACATACGGGGAAAATTGCGTGCCATTGACTTTCATCCTTCAGTATTATATCAAAGGGATGATACTGAAGAATTCTGAGTAAATTTAATGTAGACATAAAGTATATGAAATTGCAGTAAATTTTGCTCTCGCAAATTAGTAGCAATTTTTGACTCATTTTTGAAAAGACTCAGTTTCTATAATTCGCAAGAATCATATCGACACACAAGCGCAATTTCATTTCTAATTAAGAATGCAATTATTATCAGCTAAAATAAATCTGTTATTTTTATTATTATTATTATTATTATTTGCGATGATTCAAGGAGAAATCATTAATGCTACATTTTTTTGACATATTCAGAATTTTAGAAAGTTACAACAATGGAAGAAGTTAGATCGACAAAAAGAAAAAGTCAGTTTTAATTTTATAGCTTATTTTGCATATTGTGTTTATATTTTTAAATCTATGATAACATCTATGAATTATCTGAAATTGTTTCCCATACTTAATAAAGAATAAGTAATTATTTAAATTTTCCCCAAAATAAAATTCATCGACGTATACATATAAGAAATCTTGAAAAATCTGAACGAGTTTTTAATTTAAAAAAATAATTTTCTTATATTAACTTTCATGATAATATATGTTACGAGAATTATTTTTTATGAAATTGTTATTAATTTTACATAAAAACCAGGAGGATTCTATTCATTATAAAACAGAGGTACAAAAATTGCCTTCAATATGAGAAGTTTCTTTACATTTATTAGATTTGAACATTTGTTTAGTTATACTATTATTATCTTCATTAAGTGCAACTGAATAACTTTCCATTTGCAATTTTTTAAATATATTTATTTAAGAAACTTGCTAAGCAAGGTTCAGTAAATTACATAAGTAAATTACATTCAAATACATTCAAATCTTCATTCTGAAGTTTCTAAAGTATCAGTTCTTTAAATATATATAATGCGGCAGTCCGCTTTGTCAGTACATGCAAGGTGGTGCAATTCACGACAGCGTCGAATCAGTAAAGCATCAGACTCTACCCCTTTAAAAAAATAACAATAATATTTAACCTAAAAAATTTACTTTTCATTATATTTATGATGATAATGAAATTTAATACTCATTTAAAGCAAGCAATCCATCTCTTTGCTTGTCTGAACAAAAGTATTCTTATCTTCGAACGTTTCTATCATCATGCCACTGTGTATATGAGGACATACGTGGTGTACAAATTTCTTATTTTACATCTACTTCTGATTGTTGCAATCACAATAATTTGTGCAATGTTTGTCTTTTCAAATTTAATATTGAAATTTTTGTCTGACACTTTCGTTCAGGCAGATAGATGCAACAATCCTTTAAAATTTCGATTAGAAAATGTTCTTGATACCCTCTCTGAAATATCTGATAGCACCACAAAAAAAAAAAAAAAAAAAAAAAAAAAAATTCAAGCCACATCTTTGAGAAAAACTCTCAAATTTAATTCTGTATATATGATAGTTTTATGTACAAAATATACTGAACAAATTTAATGTTGTTAGCAATATTCTTCAAGCTGTAAATTTTTTCTCAGGCTCCTAAAAGTTTAAATAAAGTGTACTACTTTCTGAAAGAATATAAATTAGATAAATGCTCACGGATAGTAAAAAACTGTCATCTTGTTCAAATATTGCTACAAATTTTATTAGCCAAGAAGCATTTAAACTTCGAAAAAGAAAAAGAGACAAATTATGATAAAAACAGATTTTCGGCTGCTTTTTTTCATTCAAACACCTTATCTAATGAGAGTGAACCTGTAAATATTGACGATGGTGATAATTATAATGATGATTGCATTAATGAGGAGTGGAGTTAGGAAACATCCTACTTTATTAGCACTAGGGGCCGTGGTGGCCTGGTGGTAAGGTCTCGACTTCAGAATCGGAGGGTTACAGGTTCATGATCCGATTCCATTGAAAAACCGTCGTGTAAGCGGGTTTGGAGCACGTTTAATCCTTCCGGGCCAAATGTCCTCCCGCTGGTGTGACGTGGTGTGGAGAGGGGATTGCCAGCTCAGGTGTCGTCCACGTCAGCTGACCGCGGTTCAAAATTACTAGGTCCGTCCCAAAATAGCCCTAGTGTTGCTTTAAAACGGAACGTTAATAAACTAAACTAAACTTTATTAGCATTAAATGTTGGATATTGTTACAATATCTTCATAATATTGTCCCTTATTTAAAATATCCAGCAACAGCTTTGAGATATCGTACCTTGTGCTAATACGGTAGGAACTGGGACTGATGACAATTTTAAAAAATGCTGTAAGTACCGGATGCATATCAATCTCTTCAGATACAGATGTATCGTTTCATGGAATTTCAACTTAGTTCGGTCGAAAATTCTAACATGGCGATAGATTTTGCCCGTTAAATAACAAATTCTATAATTTCAAGAAATTAGAATATTTCGTTTTCCAATATTCATTTTTTGCTGCTAGTGTCGTTACTATCTAGAAAAATAATAGTGTTGCAAATTATAAATATGATGCCTTTATTGTAAAAAATTTAAGTACTAGAAAAATTGCTACGAGTAAAGCGAAAAGGATAATCATCTTTTGAAGCATCAATTGATCTTTCTCATTGTAATGCAGTAAAAAATTATGGCTCAAATAATTCAACCCTCGGAAAGGACTTCATCATTTTGCAAATAAATAAGGAGCAAGAAATGCCTATTAAAGAAAATTGGTGCTATATGGTTACATTATTCAAAATCTTATTGATAATATCTCGAAAAAATACTGGTGTTAGAGAAAGAGAAAGCTCTGCTTTTTACATATGTCGAAAGTAAAAGTATTGATTAAGAACGGTGTTCCGTCTTAGAGACGCCTTTCCCCTATTCCAGCTGTAATCATCAGGAAACCGGCGCATGCGCAGTTTCTGTTGAATCTTGATACGCTTCTTTTTTTACTTTGTGATTCAGAATTTTGTAATGCCTAATTAGAGATGTAACGGATGTGTCTCCTGTTGCTGTGTGTGCGCGTGCTTTTGTGATGTTATGTTAATGTGCTTTAGATGTCTTCGTCAGTAGCTGTTTTATGTATAATAAATGGAAAAAAGACAGATCAGGTCTCTTTTATTTGATTACCCACGAGCAAACGGTATTGTGGTTTTTAGCCTTAATAGAAAATAATTAGGAAGTTATTGATTAAAAAAAATAGACACAGATCTGGAAATGTAAAATACTCACACTATTTGTGTAAAATGCCCTACTAGATATAATTATTGATAAAGTGCGAAATAAAATATTTGAAGAGATGCAGACAGCTTAATGCTTTGTCATTCTTGCAGACGAGAACATGATTTTAATAAAAAGGAACATTTATCGATATATGTGCGCTGTCTATACGATAGGAGCGTTCACTTTAATATATTGAACAGTTGAAAATATTGGAAGCTAAAAATCTGCCATCAAAAATTGTGAAGGATAGAATAAATTTTCAGAATTGTATCAGACAGGCTTACGATGATACTGTGGTGAATAGTATATAAGTCAGTTAACAACTAAGCTGCACGAGCAATTGCTTTTGCATAAAGGTTTAGTAACTGAACTGCTAACCACAAGGTCCCAGGTTCTATCCTCGCGCATCTTAATCCCTAAAATTGGTGTCCTCGGACGATGAACCTACAACCTTCGTACAGCTGTTGTGGCGCCATCTACCCGCAACCAAAGTTATCAGACTCACTTGACGCATCAACCACTTACCCACAAACGCTCGCCATAATGCTTGGCGCTACTCAACTGGGTATAGGCCCATTAGACAACAGCTAATAAATACATCATCTCTCAATAGCCATATCGTTCGCCTCACTGGAGGGAGAGTCTGTGGTGAATAGCATATAAGCCAGTTAACAACTACGCTGCACGAGCAATTGCTTTTGCATAATGGTTTATGCAAAAGCAATGGTTATGCTACCCATTCGCCACAATACCATAGTATCCGTGAAGCACGCGGGAGTTAATGAAATAATAAACGATTGTGTAGTTCTATTAGCAAATTATATTCGCTGTATTTAATCAGACTTGATTCTAGTTGACCTTACTAAGTCAATACAATACGTATGGGATTACTTATCATTATGGCAAAAATTCTGCGTATTTGGAAATACACATATTAAATGAATTAAAATGCAAACAAACGGAAAAGGATTTTAAATTTATGGAATTAAAGGAAAAATCAAATACTTTGTGGGCATTCCAAGTACCAATACTATGAAATGTTTGTAAAAGATTTATAATTTGTATGATCTGTAATTAGATATGAGTGATATTGATAACAACTCTGACAGTCATAGAAGCACAGAATCTATTTTATCAGTTTCCCCCAGATTTTATTAAAATATTATTTGCATGACAACATGTATTTGAGTTTACAAAGAATACTTTTAATTTTCTTTAATTCCTTGAATTAGACTATACTGATGCTCATAAAACATTTAGTGCTTCTTTGAAGACTTAACCCTATTAACATAACATGTCCAATAGCATTGTTATGATATTTTCACGATATTGGTTGGCATTTAGAAAATTGAGCAACATCGGGAAGATGTACTATATTTTGTGCTAATAGGGAATGAATGTAAAAAGGACATCATTTTGCAAAATCTTTAGAATCAAGCTATCAACGTTAGAGTGCCACAATGGGCACGCCACGGCATTGATGCACTCTAGCTATCGTCTGCCACGATCAGTGAATGTATGACATAGAAGTTTATTGCTACATACATACAGAAAGCGAGCTAAAAAATTTGATAACAAACAGAAAGTGGGTATAGTGTCTCAAACAATTTCAAAGCCAACTGAAATTTTTTTTATTGTGGATTGTTTTATGCAAAAGGAGAAATTCCAGAAAAGGCGACATTTTAGCAGGTGCATTATTTATATAGTACCATAACGTTTGTTACAATTTATTTTTATTCAAAACAAAGAGATTAAAACCATTTTTTTTTCAAGAAATATTTTCCGTCATGTCTTAGGCCACAAAACGAAATTAAATTATGTTTTTTCGAGGTGAATAAAGTAATAATGTTAGATATAAAGGCCCTGGTTCCTCAATCACCCCTATTTATGAAGACAGATGATATCGTCTCCAAAAAGAATATAGTCAATTTTAGAGCAGCAAAATACCATGATTTAAAAGTCGAATTGGAGAATATGGCATGTTTTTGCAAAGAAGCTAAATGTATTTGAATTGAAAACATAGTTACAACTGCAAAAATGCAACTCAAGGATTGCTGACGCTTTTCATGAAATGAATAAGTTAATAAAAATTGTATGCACTCAACTAGTATCAGCATGCCTGAGACAGAAATTTCAATACATTGTGAATTAACAAAAATTATATGTGAACTACAATAGTTCAAGATTGGCTTCAAACCTCTTAAATGTGTACAGTATCATGTAAAAAAAAAAAAAGATTTGCATTACATTATAGAAAATGCATTATATTGTCACTTCTTCCTCTCCTTTCAGTAGACACTATTGCAACTCTTGATCTAAGCTGCGCAAGTGAATCTTACAACCGAATATATCATTGAAGTATTCAAAAATTCATTACACCAGTATGACATACAAATTTATAATATTACACTAATATGACATACATATTTATAATATTACATCAGTCAAACAACATAAAAATTTGTATCAAATTGACATATCGTTTACCTGATAACGAATACTTTTTACGATCTTCGCTAATTAAGGGAAATTTAAAATAATTTTACACAAAGGAAAGTAAAGATTTGAATAACTTTGAAGTAAATGTAAATGAAACAATTTAAATTGTTTTAATGTTGTCTGCTTGTGTTTTCCCTTTGATAATGAAAGCAAGTGGTAAAAATAATTTTGTTAGAATGGCAATATTTTGAAATAGAAACTGCGAAACTGTCATGCTGACAAATGTAACTTGATTATCTTTAAAAAAAATCTTTAAAAATGTAAAAAAATTAGCAGAAATATTATTCTTTGAAATAAAAAAAATACTTTAAATTTTTATTTAAGTAAGTACTGATTATGTTTTATTGAAGTCTGGTCATGTCAACAAGTAATATGACTGTTTCTAGCATGGCGGAGGAACTTTCACAACAAACACTTATGGTAAACAAACATGTGCCAGTAGTTGATGGCATTTCAAAAGATGAGCTATCGATAAACCTAAGTGCAAGTGAAAAAATTATAATTTCTGGTGAAGTGCTACAACCACCAGTGAATGAAACTGGTGAATATGATCAAAATGTTTTTGAACAAAATCGAAGTAATATTTTGCAAGAAAATATTCATCCCCTTTCTGATCATTCCTACATTCATACAACCAAATCACCTACTTTTGAATCTATGAACACAGAAGATTTAAACTCTGTCGGTAGTCCAATAGCTCCTGATAAGGACGTAAACAAAAATTTAGAATTACATAATTTGTCCTTTGAAACTGATAAATGTGTTTCAGATTCTTCTGGAAATCATTTAAAATCCTTATCTTTAAATGAAGATAACGAAATAAATTTAAATAATGAATCTTTAACTTTTAATGCAGTGGAAGGCAGTTGCAGTGAAGATTTTTATGCCAATGAAACAATTGTCAGTAGTAATCCTTTAATTATATCTGAAAATCCTGTATCATCTAACAGCTCATCAGATCAGACTGTTTGTGCACTTCCCTCTTCCTCAGTTTCATCATCAAACAATTTTGCCTTATCCAACTTAAAATTTCTTACAACAAAGAAAACCAATGCCCCTTTAGGATCTGTGGAGAATCCTATACAAATTACTCACAAAGGTGATTCATTTGAAACTACTCAGGTGTTAACTCAAGCTCAGTTGCAACAAATATCATATGTTTTGCAAAACCAAAGAGCCAATAGAATTCAGAATGGAGGAAGATCTGTATTATTTGATCCCACGACAAACACAAGAATTGTTTGTCGTATTGTACATCCTTCTGAATTGCAAGGCACTAATTCTACAACTGAGACGGCTTCAAAGCCAACTGCAATCAGGAGAGCTTCATCTTCGCGAGGAAAAGGACGTCATAGGAGAACAGATGATGATGACAGGGGGACTAATTTGACTAAAGAAGAACGGGAAGAAAGAAAAAAACAAAGACCCAGAACACGTTCTGGTCGTATTTCTAAGCCACCATCTTACATGGTGAAAGATTATAAACGTATTCATCATCTTGATTTTAATGAAGATGTTTATGACTCTGATGGAGGTTACTCAGATTATCATTTAAGTGATGAAGAAACAGTAAAATCTGGAACTAAAGAAGAAGTATTACCACCAGGTATATTCATATTTTTTATTCTTTTTTGGGGGAGGGGATTTTTATTTTATACTAATCACCTTTGGTGATCAGCTGGTTTATGGATAATATTGGTGGTATTTAATTTACATTAAAATCCTTATGTACAGTTTGAAGATTCTCTGAACAGTGTTTTGAGCATCAAATTGTAATAGATATGAAAGTCATATTATTTTATCTGTTTTGTTTATTATGTATGTGAACATTCTTATTTTAGTCATATTCAGTTATTCATAGAGCCATTGAAAACATCATTCTCTGTATAATCCATCTTCTATTTGCATTATATTTCTTGTCATAGTATAATTTGTCAATCACTTTCTTCTGTAAAGAGCTGAGATAATAAACAGAATTGGAAAAAATTGATAATTATATGTTTGATGAAACTATAAGAGTAATTTAAATGGCATTATAACCATTTCATCTATTGTTAAAAATTAAGCAAACAAAAAATTTCCAAAATTTTAAACAGGGACCCCCCCCCCTCCATAAATTGGTATTATTAATAAAACAGTTTTTTTGAAGTGTGCAAAAATGATTTTTATGCAATAATATTTTGAAGTTATTGCCAAAATATGTCAAAGTCTCTCTTAATTTTTTATTAATTCAAATTTTAGACAGATTATGCTTAGGTGCATAGTCTACTGTCTGAAGTTTACCTCTGATAAATTTGCTATTTATAGAACAAATAGTCTGTATTTATATGTTCCTTTATTTAATCATTGCCGTCACATTTTATTGTGAAAGCTATAGATGATAATTAAGAATAATATTTCAGCTGCATTTATTTTATTTTTACTTTTCTTATTTTACTAAAAGTAATATTTGTATTTTGTTTTCCTGAGATAAATATATATTACAAAGTTATAATGTTGTTTAAAAGAATTCTTCAGTGTTTTATTAATTTAAATGTTTTTATATAATTCTCATTATCAAATTTACCACAATTTTATTTTTTATTTATTAAGGTAAAGATATCTTACTTGAAGCCTATTCTGCTCTTTCCTCTCTATCAAAAATAATTAAATGAATAATTCATTTATTATGCCTAAAAGATTATCGAAATGAGGATTTTTTTAACACTTACACTTGATAAATAAATTATCTCCTTATTAAAATTTCTTGAATATTTTTAAAATCTTAATCTTAATAAGCTTCCTAAACTTAAAAGCAAATCTTTGATTTTTCTAACTTGTTGTTTTGAGACGAAAAATTCAGAGCTGAAATTTGGATAATGTCAATCTTAGCATAGTCAGGTAGTGGAAAAGAAAGTTATGAAGATTGTTTTGATCGATTCCAAAGATGATCATAAGATTTTTTTTTTTTTTTTTTTTTTTTTTTTGCCACTCAGTACAAGGAGAATTTTTTTTTTTTTTTTTCCAAATGATTTGGTAACAGTGGAGTAATTGTGTTTAAAAAGTTATATGTGGAAAATAGAATTTCAATGAAAATCTTTTTATCAAAAAAAAAAAAAAAAAATGCTGCATATATACTAACTTTTCCTTAAATGTATTCTTATACAAGGATGGGGAGGGATCAATTATCTTAAATGAATACTTTCTATGTACAGTTTTTACTTAAAAATTAATTGCACAAATTCTGTATTTGATTTCTGATTAATTTTAGAATAGTTAATTACTTAATTCTATTTTCAATTCAGTTACTCAGTTCAATTGGACTGTAATTATGCCAACTTCTATGCAGTAGATATTCCTTTAATCATACCATTTTGTCTTTTTTTTTAATGCTCTAGAAGTCCTTTTCTTTAGTTTTCTTAATGATGAAAATGCTTTCTACTCCATAACTGTTTAATAGTTTCTAACCTAAATATGTGTATTGCAGAAAGGAACAAATAAATAAAATAATTTTATGAATATGTGTGCAAATAGTTTGTTCTTGGACAAATTTATTTTTCTATTTATTTTTCTCATTAATATTTCTTTCTAATATTAGAAGTTATCAAAAGTAACAAACATAATTAATATGGACTTTATTTTTCTCTTATTGACATGACTTGCACTTGAATCTTTTTTTAAAATATGAAATTGTTTAACCTTTCAAGATTCCATTTTAAATACTTTGATAATATCTTGATTCAATAAATTGTCTTAATGATATATTTATTCTATTTTTCCAGATATTGTAAGTAAGAATCCACCAATTTTTTTTCTTCTCTCACAGAAGTACAAATTTTTTGCTATCGCTCTGAAATGATCATGGTTGGATGATGAAAGTAATTTTAATAGTTAGAGAAATACTGAAAATTTCTAATAAAGTGATTACTAAATGGAAATAAAATCAATATACTTTAAAGTTTTAGATTCCAATTGCATTTAGAAACACAATTCTAAAATTTAATTCCTTCATTAAGTAATGAATACCATTTTAAAATGGAATGATATAATGTCTGTTAACTTTTGGAGGATATCCAGTGGTATAGTGACCAAGGAGGTATAAATATCCTGGGAGCACTTTGGAGATAATAGAATTATTACATTTGTATCACATTTTTAAATGGAATGTCAAAGGGGTTGGGGGGTATAATATTGTTTCCGAAGCCCTGTTAACCCTTCCTAACTTATTGATGACTGCAGTTATATCCTTAGTATGAGATATGAAAATAATCATCATCCTAGGCTTCAAATACCCTAGCTACACTACTGAGCATATCATCTCATTTAATGGAGGCATAGTGTATATGAATATTTATGTGTTAAGAATTTATATTGCAGTATGCATAGTGTACATTGTCATTATCATTGTAATATATGAAAGGTTTCTTTCAAAGGAGTTACTACATCAAAGCAGCGGAATTATGCTTGTCAAAAATGTCCAAAAGCTTATATTGGAAAAGGTGGTTTATCACGACATTATCGTTTGAATCCAAGTCATGGAAGTATGCAAGAAGGGGAGGATGTCAGTACCCAAGGTTCTGTAATTTACTGTTTTTTATTTTACTATTGATTTTATTAAAATTTTATTTTTCATTGATTAATAGAGAAATCTAACTTTAAAAAAAATTCTGTCATTTTAGAAGTTAGTTAAAATTCAAGCAAAATTTAAAGTTCTATTTTCTTCTACATTTCCTTTTATAGCTTTAGATTTGTTATAAATCATGAATTAAATGTACCTAATAGTATTGTTAGGCTTTTCTCTTTTGGAAATGACAAAGTAAATAAATATATATCAATTATATACTTTTGATATAATTAGTATGACTTGATAGTATGATATAAAAATTCAGAAAGTTTTTTCAAGTGGACTAAAATCAAGAGATTCTTCAGAAATAGTTCAGTCTGTTGCCTGAGAAAACAGAGCGTTTTTAGATCAACAAATCAAATACTTAAGTTGTTCGTTGTCCTTTTTGGAGTTCAGTGCTCATATGGTGATAAATAAAAAGCAATCATTTTTGGTATTGAAAAATAATTCTAATTACTTTCTCAACATCATAAGTGTTCCTTTAAATTCCATTGAAAGTGTTTCTTACATTAATAATATAATTTTTGTAATATTCTGCATTATTATCAGTGACCTTAAAATAAATTTATATTTGATTTTCTTAAAATCATTTTATAAGCATTTAGTATAGCTGAATATCTTCTGAAATAATATTTTTTATTACTTTTGAAATAATGCTAAAGCACAATTCCTTCGTGTTGTAAGCTAAATTGTTAAAATATGTATTGACCAATCTACATTAAGAAATTTATAATAAATGTAATCACATTATTTTTTGAAATTTCTTTCTTTTATTTAAGCAGATGAAAATTCAAGTAGCTCCTTAGCATCATCTGTTTTGAGCAGTTCTGGAGGACAGAATAACAGCCAAAATGGTACTACTTCCTTTCCTCAAGTATCTGTTCGATTTGAAACTGAAGGCTCTTTAGAAAAAGCACCACAATTGCCATCTTCTGGCCAAGTAAATGCAATATTATCTGCAAGAAGAAAGTCAAAGTTGAAGGAGGTATAAAGCTTCATTGTGAATTATTTTTTAAAGCTTAAAATAAAGAAATTCAAAAATTTTCTGAACTGATAGTTATGGAAAAGTTGTTCAATGATAGTATCAGCATCAAATTTATCATTAATTTTTCTTTTTGTAGTGATTTTAATTTATTTAACAGTGTAAAAACTCATTCAAATAATCATCAAATTTTAAATTCTTATTATTTAGATTATGTTGAAAATTTGCAATTTTTAGAAACCAAGTAACTTGACACAAATAATCATTTCTGAAATTTTTAATTAAATCTTTTATAAATTACTTGACCTTAATGACTTCAAAACCCGAATGTTTTGTAAATTCAAAATGCATTAGTATTAGATATTATTAGATGATATTTTTAACCAGAGAGAGTGTTCTTACCAAAACTTTCTCGCCTACTCCTTAATAAAGGTGTTTTCTTAGAGAACACCTTCTCATGATATTAGTGTACAGCAGTTACAAAATCTTAATTTTTGGCATGAATATAGCTTTTTTGTTGAATCTCTCATATGTTCATTGTCAAGTTTTTTGGCAATTAATGAAGAATATGCAATTGAAAGTATCCGAAAATCAAATTTGTGTTTTATATGTTTTTTCTCCAAATGATTGAAACAAAACCCCATACCAAATCTAATATATTTAAATCGTAGCATTTTTGAGTTATGACATTTATATATTTCTGAAAGATAGGCAGTCAACCTCTTGTTGGATTTTATTCAAAATTTACAAGTGTCTACTCTATAAATATTAATTCTAGGTACTAAATTTTATTCATCTATCTCTCTTCATTTTGTAGTTATCATCTTAAGTTATATTCAAACAGCAGAGCAAACAGACTCCCTCTGAATTTTGCACAAAACTTGGCTGAAATCTACAAATTTTGTGCAAGGACCATATCTAAATATCCTCCTTCTGGCTCAAAGCATTTTTGTGTTATCTATGTAACAGATAGATAGTTAGACGGATATAAAGCTAAAAATTTGTTTATCAATCTCAGGAAGATCTGAAACATGGCAATTCAACAAAATCTTTCGTTTAAAATTTTTGATTATTATAATATATTCTCTACACTTTGTATACAAAAAAAGTAATTACACATCTTTGTAATGTGTGCTATATGACTTCCTAATTTTTTGCCATTTTTCTTAGAAGTTGAACTTTATTATGAAATTTGATGTGATTAAACTTCAAGCAATCTTATAGCTTTCTTGCTGAATGAAACATGTTAAAATGTAGGCATAGAAAGTAAAATAATTCAGCATTAAAGTTTTATATGGGCTATAGAAAATTTTTTGTAATTTACATAAAGTATTAGAATTATTCAATAAATTTTTTTGAATTCAATGGAAAATTTGCAGCGACTAAATATATGAATATTAATATGTAGTCTTGTCTACAAAATTGTAGATATGTATCAAATTATAGTTTCAATCTGTCAAAAGAAGGATATTCCGAATACAGTTCTTTTCTTTGTTATACTGCAGTGCAAGAAACATTCCATATTGTGTTCTATAAAAGAAAGTTGAGGAAAGAACATACCTACTGGTATTTTCTTTAAATAAATTCTTAAATTCTAAAAACAGAAAAAAAAAGCTATATAAAATTACTTACATTTAAACTCTAAGATCGGTTTTGATTACTATGAATGCTATAATAACAAGAATAAAATATCAGTTGTGGGTGGGTTTTTTTTTTATGCTTTGCTTTTATTATGGAAAGTAAGATTCTTAGAATTTTCTTGATTTGTTTTGGTTGTTTAGAGATACAATGCAAGATTCTGCAAGACAAAAATCAACAGAGTTCTTAAATTCTTCTCTTTTAATTTCTTTAAAATTCTTTTGATTGTATTTATATGTTTCTGAAAGATAGACAGTCAAACCTTTGTTGGATTTGATTCAAAATTCTTTTGATTGTGATAAATTATTGGAATAGTCGCAGAAAAATGTAGGATTTTGCTTATTTATTTTGTGAAATGAATAACAAAATTGTAAATAAAAAATTGCCACCTAAAAATTTTCTCTAGAAAAAGTAAAATTAATTTTATGTATTTTTTTAACTATAATTAAAAACGGTTATTCAATGATTTTGTAGAAAAATATTATTAAAATAGGTCTCAAAATTAGAATTTAATTTTAGTGGAAAAGTGCTACATATAAAGAAATATATATGTTTAGATTTTTAAAAATGTATATCAAAATTATTAATTATACCTACTCCTTTACACCTTTGCTGTTATTTAAAATTTTGTTTTCAATGTATAATTAATATTTTTGAGAAGTTTTAAAATATTTTAATTTTAATACATTCATATAATAGGAAGAATGTTTTAAATCAAAGCAATAATATTCAACTAATTTGAAATGTTTAATTGACATAATGTAGGTAATTGCAATTTGTTGAACATTATTATAGAAAATAAACAACAGATAGGAACAAACTACTTTAGCTTGTTATCTGGATTAATTCTATGAGTGATGTATGTTTTATAATAATTTTTTCTCCTTTTATTTTGTTTAATATATCCTTATGGCCTTATTGATTTTCTTTGTGGAATGTATTGTAAGTTTATTAAAGCAAATGTAAAAAGAATCTTACTTTTTTTTTTCTTTCAGATTTTAAAAAGTTATTCAGATGAAGAATTGATAGATGCAATACTTCCTGATTTAGCCCAAAAGGTTTCATTGTGGGATTTTTTCTTAAAAAAGTGTGATGAAAAGTCAGATGGATTGAGAATTTATGAGATGCTGAAAGAATTTGAAAAATTTCTTGTTGAAATGCAAAAGATCTCTCATGCTTATCTGTCACCTGCATCATATGAAGATCATGGGAAAACAATCATTAATGTAAGAAATTCTGTTAATTCTAACATTCTTTATTTTTAACTATGAAATCTATTAACTGTCTTTGATAACCAACTGGATTCATGGTTGTGTTTAATTTCAGTTAAATTTCTTATGCATGGTTTGGTATTCATGGTTTTCTTAATTATGTATTTTTAAACATCAGATTGTCACATACATTTAAACTGTGTTATTTTAATAGCCTTATACTTGTTTTTGCATATTGTGTGATAAATTTCCTTAATACCATTATTTTTGTGCAATTATAACTGTTTGTGTTAACTAATTGCATATTATATAATATGGTAAACTCACTTTATTTCTCATATAAAGTTTGCAGTTGATTTAAATGTAGGCATATATTCTTTCCCTTTATATGAATGTTTACTTTTTTAAATTTTATTTCTCAAACCTTTTTCCTTTTTGATAAAGTTTTCTGCATAGTATATATATATGATAAATCTATCAATTTTAATTATAATTTGCTCAATTTTTAATTTAATATTAATAAAAATATAAGCATTTGTTATATGTGTTCTTTTAAAAATTTGTAAAAGATGGTTAAAAAACAAACAACCATTTGTAAATTGTGCATTTATTATCTATATAACTGCTTCATAAAAACCCTTGACTTTTATTTTGATTTATTTTACAGATCTCCAGCAAGCAGATTGCTGAAGCATTATCATTAGAAAGAGGAGCTTATTTTGTCAATGACCCATCTACTACCATTTCAAATGCTGCCTTCAGTGAAAGTTTAAGTGGTGAATTGAACCAATCTGGTGATATTATCCAACCTCATGCGAAACGGAAAAGAATTGATCAGAATGTGGAAGATATTAGCTCTGGATTACCAGATCAGATTTTGAGTGATGTTCATGAAAGTGGTAATATAGATTTGCCATTGTCTGAAGTCAGTTTTCCTGTGAATTCTGATTTTCAGAGACAAGATAATCACATATTCAGTTCAGCTCTTACTGCAGTTGATCCACAAAATGATTTAGCTTCAAAGAGTTTATTTGATCTCAGCAGTTCTACCACTGTTACTCCTAGTTCTTTGTCTTCAGGTTGTCTTAGTGCTGTGAATACTTCTAAGTCAGAAAAAATGAATATGCTTTTCACCACAAATGGTGCTCAACAATTACATAACTTACAAATTCGTAAAGTACAATTATTGGGAACAGAATCCCAGCAGCAAGTACTGGTGAAAAATAGCACAAGAATGTCATTGAACGGTTTTACTCTACCTCCAGATTTTAATTTAAATGAAATTTCATCTAATAAGACTATATGCATGAACAACAGGGAAGTGGAAGTAGATTGCAGTAATTTAACGGCAAAAAGTACTTTTCAAACTCTAAATCTTAGTGGGAATATTGACATTCTTAGTCAGGGTTTACAAGAAAGTGTTGGCATATGTAACAATCAAGCAACAGATCATTCTTTGTCTGATTTATCCCATGTAAATAATACTCATATTTCTAATGAAAGCCAAATAACTGATACACAAAAGGTCCAAGATGAGGTGTCTAAAAATATTGTTAATTGTTTACCTTTGGTAGATGTACAAAATCCTGCAACCATTGTTAGTGACAATGAAATACAAACTTGCTTACCACCTGATATCACTACCAGTAGCAACACTTTGGAAGAATCTAGGGAATTTGAGGTAAGGCTATTTAAAAAAAAATATTTAAAAATAATTTAATTGCATAATGTTCACTTTTTTATATTATTTAATTAGATGATATTTGCGGTTTTGAGAATGATTACAGTTTTGATCCAAATAAGAATTTGAAGAAGTGCTTATAGATTCTCTGTAATTTTTACATTGAATTATATTGCCTATACATAAATTAATCTGGTTTTATAAATGTTAAAATTCAGTAATTTAATACAAGTATGACTCATAGATAAATCAGTAAAATCGTTTGTGTTTGAAATATGTGTGTGTGTAAATGTAAAGCAGCCAACACAAGTAATAAATTAATAATAATGTGAATAGTAAATGAATACATAATATATTATGAGAATTTTTAATGAGCATAGATAAAATAAATAGCTAAATGGGGAAAAAAAGTATAAAGTAGTTAAAATAAATATCCTTCAAAAAGTAGCAAAAAATTCTGCTGAATTTCTTAATAGAGTTGATCCATTTCTTTTTTTTCACAAACAAGAGCACTTTAAATAATCTTTTTTGAATGCTATGAAATTTATTTCATATTTCAATGGTAATTCACCAAATAGACCTCTAGTATTGATCCCCATTGACATTGTTTTAAACCAGTGGGAGTAGAATCTCCAAAATTTTCTTGCATACTTTCTAATAAAGGTCTTACCCCAGAGAATGCCTTCCATGGCATTGACATACAATAGGTACAAAATATTAAACTATGTGGGAATTTAGCATTTTTAGTGAATCTATTGTGTGATCCTTGGTGAGTTTTTTTTGACAATTAATTCGTAACATGCAGTTAATAGTATCCGATAATCGAATTTGTGTTTTAGACTTTTTTGCCCAGCTGACTAAATCAAAACTTTCACACAATACTGTACATATAGTCACAAAATCGCATACCAAATTTGATATATTTAAGTGATTGCGTTTTTGAATTTTTGCCTTCATATGTTTCTGAAAGTACAGTCTGATAGATGGTCAAGCCGATGTTGGATTTAGCTCAAAATTTGACAGAACATCTATAGGTGCCTATACTATAAATATTAAATCTGTACACCAAATTTTATTAATCTAGCTCTCTTTATTTCTTAAGTAATATGCTGAATTATATTCAAATAGCCAGATACATAAACTTCCTCTGAGTGGATTCTCTCAAATTTTTATAGAAATCTACAAATTGGTGTAGAGATTGTATATCAAAATTAATCTTTCTAGCTAAAAGTATTTTTGTGTTACCTTTCTTACAAACAGACATACAAACATTTTCCAAAAATGTAATTTTCAAACTTGGAGAGATTTCAAACATGAAGATGTATCAAAATCTATTTTGAATTTTTTGGTGATTGCAATACTTTTTTTTACTGCATATGTGAGAAAGTAAAAATTACTTATTAAATTTAAGCATTTTTAGCTATTTTTTTGTATTAAAAATTTCATGAACCCAAAAAATAAAAAATGAATTGCAAATTCATTATCAATCGCAAAATCATTAGATCTGGGTCTAGTCATCTGCTCTCAAGAAAGCCACGAAACACACACTCATTTATTCACTTTCATTATTATTTAAGATAAAATAACAAGTTTTATTTTCAAATCTCTTATGTCAGTTTTGATGTTATTTTATTATTATTATTATTATTTTGTTTTGTTATTTTCCATTTTGATAGGTTAGAATTTTTATATTGCTATTTTTGTATACAGTATAAATTTTTAGTTTATCTTATTTATTTTTAAATAAATATAAAAAGTAAAAATAATTGATTGATAGTTTTTTTTATTTTGTTAAAATGAAGTTTGAGTGTCTAAAAATCTAATCACTTAGACAAGAAACTTGTCAAATTTGATTAAAAATAAATAGGCATAATTGGTAATAATAGTAATGATTGTTAGATTCTATTTTTATGATGAATATAGAGAGATAGATAGATTTCCTTTATTTACACAGAACATTTTCATATCTTTGATACAAGAAAAATGGCTTTGTGAGTTAATAAACATTAATATGGGTATTTATTGTGGTGCCAGACTTTGGTTCATGCATCTAAAAACTTTATATTTTAAATAATAAGCTAAAATTCATTCCTATATGTTATAATTCGATATTTAAATTATGTTGCATTCATAAATGTCTCAAGGGTTTCAAGAACTTAATTAGAGTTATAGCTTAATCAATACAACAATTCCTTTTTAAATCCAAAGGTATCTGTAACTTAATTAAGTACCAAAAAAAAGTATGCAGTAAAGAGGTTAATGTACTTGTTTAAATATGTATGCATGCCTTTTTTCTTAACCTTTCCTTTTAAAAAACTATTTAATAAAATGTCTTATGTAGATTGATTATTAGTTTTCTGCATATTAAGTATCTGTTTAATTTATCTTTAGATTCCACCAAGTGACATTGCTTCTGAATCTACCAAGACCACCGATTCTTCCCAAATTTTAAGGCACTTTGTTTTACCTGATGGTCAGTTGATTGGTGTTTGGTCACCAGCTGATAGTTCAGAAAAGTCTGTGAATGAGCAACTTGTACAGAACTGTTTGCCTGGAAATCTTATTATTGTACAAAATCCTGATGGTACAATACAAGTGCCTAGTAACCAGAACCTCACTCTGGAAACTTTGCAAACATTTGTGTCAGTTGATCCGGGGCAAACTACTTCCACATATACTACAGTTCATATGTAAAACTGTACATTTTTATTTATTTGAAAAAAATTTGATAAAGTGACTTTTGTACCTGCTGTTTAAATTAATGTATATTTGACAAGGTTTTTAAATGCATGAATGCATCTTTATTATAAATATTTATAGAAGGAAAATATGCTTTGTTGTGCATAAATTGTTCCCTCCAAATATAATATATTATTCAAAGTTATTTCTCTGTGTGTATAAATGTTTTAAGATGTTAAAAAGAGTAAATATGTTAATTATTGATATAATTATATAATATTGGCGGTGAGTTATTTTTTAATATTGTTATAGTTTGTTCTTGTAGTCTTTTCTCTCTCATTGTGTAATTTAAGAAAGCATTATTGGAATTAGAAACTTGAAGAGATTTTACTGGTATCTCTTAATTTAGAAACATTTTACCAGGGTCCAAAACCAAAGGATGCATTACCTTTTCATCTATTAAATAAGAAGTTCTTCATTTCTTAATGGAAACAGGTGTCTTAATAAGTCTGATATTTACTATATAGAAATAAAATATATAAAACTTATTTTAATTTTTTAAACCAAATAAGTTTCAAATATGAAAATGCTTGAGGAAGTATCATCTCTTTATTATAGTGATACAATATATACTTATTCCTCATTAAAATTGTGACATCTCTGATTCTAGTAATGACTTGGCTTAAAAAAATATGAATTCTGCTTCTTATAAATCATAAAATTTTCAGTTTTTTTTTTTTTTTCTTCTTAATATTATGAATGGAAATCCAATGTTAAACTACTAAATTCTGGTCTTCTTACTTGGGTTGACTTTGTATTGGTATCCAATTTTTTTTTGAATGGCACAGGAGAAAATGCTCTAATATAATTTCATATAGTTTTCAGTATAAAACATTACCTCAGTAGTTGTAATTTTATGACCCTTAAATGCTCATAATATAATTCTTCAAAGAATTTAGAACTTTGTAACTACCACCTGTAAATTTTTTAATTTCTGGAGCAATTATATGAAATCATTATTTCTTTCTTTAAGTATGAGAATGTATCTGTATAAAGACTATCCAGGTTTTAGTATGAAAATACATTAACCCTTTTACTGCTAACCTAGCCCAACCGACCATGCAAATTTTATACTGCTTTGCCAGATTTTATTTCCAATGAAGGGTGCAAAATTTAAAGAGAAGACATCCTTGGTAATAATTTGTTTTACATTTTGCAGCCCTCGTTTGAAACAGAAACCGTATCTCTGGCACAGAATTTGCATAACCGGTTGGGCTGGATTCTTAGTGAAAGGTTCAACTCTTACATACTACTGTATATGGAATGTTTTCTTATATTAAAATTAGAAATTGTCTTATTTTATTATACATATTAATTTATTAGGGTGGATATTTACCAGCATTCCTTAAGAAGAAGCATTGCATGAATTAAGAATTTTGTCACTGTTGTTCAGATGAATATTACTCTTACCTATTTTCTAATCCAAATAACCCTGAATGTTTTTAGTCTTGTAAAATGCTGTATAGCATTGAAAATATTGTACGGTATTTGCATGCTGTTGCGTCTTTTAATCTTAAAAGAAATTTTTGTAGATAGTGTTAGTTATTTTTGGAGATTTCAGAGACTTAGTTGTTGAATTTCTCTAATGTAGTTTGATCTTAGCTGATATCAAATCTTTTGAAATGAGTTAAAGATCTTATATTAATATGACATGGAATTAATGTGGTTTATGTAATTTGGCAAAATTACGTAGTACACCCCAAAATAAGACACATTCTTTAAGAAAGGAGCTTTATTCTAACTAAACTAAACTTAGTTATTGTGTTGGAAATATGAACTTTACCTATTGTTTTTCTATTTTGAAATTTTTAATTGAGAAATAATGACCAAAGAACTAAAATAGATGTGAAGGCCACAGAATGACATTTAAAAAATTTCCAAATGTAATAAAAAAAATTCAAAAATAAATTCTCATGATTACTGAATTAAAAACAAAGTAAATATTTTACTTTTTATTTATTCCATGACATTATTTTTACTATACAGGATTCTAAAATTATTCTGTTTATTATTATTTATATTGACTTTCAAATTGGTATTAAACCTTTAGTTTTGGACTCTGTGTAATATATATACTTATTTCTTATTTACAAGATATTTTAGGAACATTAAATGAAGCTAGATGAAGCATTTTAGACTCTTAGTTCATGTTGAGGATTTTATAAACATCTTTTTTGTGTTCTTAAATGTTTTAATCAAATTACTTTCATAATCAAAGTATTAGAAAGTATGATATAAAACTTGTTAATGGATTTCAACCAAATTTATAACCTTTGTTTGAAACAAATTTTTATTCTTCTCTTGATTAATGAAAAAATGAAAGAAACGTGCTGCTTTTTAACTGGCCAAATTTTGAATTATAAAAATTGATACTGATTAATTTCTTTAAATTGTTTATCAAATTTCATTCTGTAAATAGTATTTTACCGCTGCATTGTTCATTATGAAAATGTAACAGAGTGTAGATATGTATATTTTACAAAAATTAAATTATTTTTTAAATAAAATGAAATTTGATATTAATTTTTTAAAAAAAAATTTCTTTTAACATTGCTTAGCTGTGATTTAACGTATGAGAAAGTATTAGCAGTAAAATCATTAAATTTGTTCAATAGCAAAACAGAAACAAAAATAAAATTATTCAGGGACATTAATAAACTTTTAAAATGAAGGAAGGTTTTTTGTTTGTTTTAGAGAATATTAAAAACTCTTTTAAAAGTATATGTCTAATTTTCTTGTTCATTTTTAAAACTCTGAATGATTTTGATGTTGTTTATTTATGTCTGTTTAATTATTGTGATTAGCCTTCTATGATGTGTAATGGAATAAATGCAAATATCAAATATTTTTTTTAAAAAGTCAAATTTTTTAATTGGCATTTTTTTTTAATTGTACCATCTAGAATTTACATTTTCAGATGTACAGTTAAATTAATCTCATTTTCGGTTTTGAAAATTCAATCTAATTCTAAACCATATTTCATTTGCCTAAAATATTATCACTGAATTGAATTATTATTATTATTGCAAATGGATTATTAATTTAATGAGGTATATGATTATTTATGAAGTTATTGGCTAAAAAAATGTAGGTGTTAAAGAATGAATATTGTATATAATTAAATTATCTAAAAGCAGCAATATTTTGAAGTTGCAGAAATAAAATATATATTTGAAAATTGAAGTCAAAATAAAAAAAAAATTAAAAAAAATGTAAGAATTTTAGTGAGACTAACTGTTTAGTTTTATTCATGATAAATAAATTTTTTTGTAGATTATCTATTTATTCAAAGAATAAATTTATTTAATTCTAATATCATAATTTATTGAATAAAAATTTTAGTTTTTGAAAAATATGAATTGGTATTAATGTTTGTAAATGTGCTTGTATGTTTTAGTGCAATGTCTTTTGTATATAAAAGAGTTTTTATATGTTCCATACAACAGCAAAAAGGTTTTTAAACATAGAAATCATTTGCTATTTTATTTTTTGCTTATCAGTGTGTTCACTGCTGTATATGTGCTGTTTTTAATAGTTGTTGACTGTTTTTAAAGGTTTTTAGTTTTTATTTTATCCATTTTAACATTACCTTATAATATAATTTATTTTTTTTACTCATAACATCATTTATGTATTTTTATTCCTCAAAATAATATTGATGGATGAAAAAAGATTAAAATTAGATATCCTATATGTGTGTGTTTTTTGCTGTAATTTCTTTTACAAAATTGTTCTTAACAAATTAACACATTCTTATTTTTAAAAAATAATTATCGATTATTTTATTTACTTTTTTGTTAGTTGAATTTTTTAAGCAAAATTTTAATGTAAGTTTTTATATTATAAACAATAACACATAATTAATTTTCAGACATGACACATTTCTGCATTTTTGAAATTGAATTTTATCATTTTTGCAATTAATGAATTTTCTTTTATGTAAAAATTCTGTAGTATTTTTAATATCTCAAGCACTTTTTGTATAAATTTAATCATTTTATCGTTCAATTAATCATACTTATTTTACTTCTCATTGTTTATGTTTGGCACAATTCATTATTTTATGAAGGTTAGCTTTTTTTTGTTCCAGACTGTGTCATGTCTGATTTTTATATTTTAAAAATGATATTGTTGAAATATTAATAGTTTCTTTCTTGTTATAAAATTTCAGTTTCAATAAATTTTTGTCAATGAATATGAGTTGTTATTAAATCCTTTATCTTTACTTGTTTATTCTTACAATTTTTTTTTCTTTGAAGTTTGGTGAAAAGAGAAGATTTTTAATACCTTATATATGGAACCTAAACCTTACTTCATGTTAATGTTTTTATTATCATTATTATTATAACTCTAACATAGGCAAAATCATATAAATGGAAGAATTGATACAGTAATATAAGTGGTTTGAATATTATTAAAAAAATATATATTGCTGCTAGTTGTGTTTGGAATCAATTAGAAAAAAATTAAATTGGTACGCAGATTTTTATTTCTAGTATCCCACACATGAGCGTTTTATACTTCGTAATAAGGAAAGAAAACTGAGTAAACATTTTTGGCCATGGTATAATGACCAGGAATACTTAACAGCCCTATGGGGTGCCTATGAGACAAAGCATTAATGCATTCACATCATTTTTTAAAATAATATAACGGAAGAAAAAAATAATGTCATGCTCCTGGCATCATTTGTATTAACTAAATCATTGATGTTGACTGAGGGTATTGTGTCCTGGATGCTTGTTACCTTCGCTTAGCCATTGCATTTTGGCCTCATTTTGTCAAACGATTGAAATCAAAATTTGACACAGAACTATAATTTTAATAATGAGACTTAATTTTATCAAAGTCTTTGCTTTTTTGTTTACATGCATGCAAAAGTACAAACCAACTGAAAGTCAATCCTTTGACGGATTTGGTTAAAAAATCTGATATGTATTTACATTATTAATGCTGAATCTGTGTATCGAATTTTATTTATTTATCTTTACGTTTTTTGTAGTGTCGTGTTCAGTTGTGTTCGGATAGCCAACTGAACTTCTACCGAATGGTATATCTGCAATTATACTTTACATTATATTTGCAAATATACTGTAAAGACCACATACAAAGTTTCATTCATCTAGCTTTATGTTTTATTTTATTTTATTTAACTCAATGAGGTATGAAACTTGGTTTATATTACTGATGTTAAAATGCTGTTTTAAAGTACGATTCGAACTATTTTGGAACGGACCTCGTAATTTTGAACCTCAGCCAGATAACAATACAATACTTTTCATATTTCCCATTCGAGAAAGTAATCAGCGTGAATGGTCTCCCCAAAATTTTCTCGCATAAACTTTAATAAACTTGTCATCAAACGCCTTACATAACTCCAGCGTACAATAGTTACAAAATATTAATTTTCACCGAATCTATTGTGCCACGTTTGGCGAGTTTTTTGGCTATTAATCCCTGGCGTGCAATTAATACTATCCGAAAATCGAATTTGCGCTTTAGATACATTTTTTTCAACGATTGCAACAAAAATTTGACACAAAACTGCACTTGTAATCACAAAAATCGCATACCTAATTTGATATGTTTAATTTCGTTTTGAATTATCTCAGTAACATCTTTCTGAAAGTACAGACCGACAGATAGTCAACCTGTTGTTGGTCTTGTCCCAAACTTTGACAGGTGTCTACATGATAGATGTTAAATCTATGTACCGAATCTTATCTATCCAGCTATCGTTCTGTAGTTATCGTGTTAACTTATATTTGAACAAGCGGGAAGACGGACTTCCTCTGAGCAAATTTTATTCAACATTTGATAGAAATTTGCATATTTAGCGACAATAAAATTCCAAATTTCAACCATCTAACTCGAAGAATTTTTGAGTTATCTTCGTCAGAGAGACACACACTTTCCAAAATTGTATTTTTTGAACTTGGGAAGTTTTAAAACGTGGATATTCTTCAAAATCTCGAGTTCGAAATTTTTGACTATACTTTCTCTATACTACGTATACGAGAAAGTAAAAAGCACAAATTTAAAGTAACAATGGGTTTAAGGGCCATTCATATAGCCTCTGTTGAAAATAATAACGTCTATTTTAATTGTGATTTTTTTCCATTTTTGAAATGAAAGGATTTTTATTGTTGAAAATATCCCGTTGCTTAAAATAACCAATTAACATCATTTTCATCTCACACACTGGAAAAGAGCTGTAATAGTTCCAGTGTTTTATAATTATCTTTTATTTATTTATTTAAACTAATTTATTAAGGCTATATGAATGAAATGAAATATGAAGTTGTATCTGGTTGGAACCTGACAATAATTTCCAGTCTAAAGCCCGCAACAGTTGCATGTTATTTAGCGTTTCGGATAATGGAAAACAAATTATTTTGATAGTTGGAAATTTTTTCTCTCTTAACTGTGGTGTGATATTTATGTTACTTAGCTGGTACGTCAAGACAGCCTTAGACAAGAAAATCCATTTCCTACAAGAATATTATCATTCGAAAGCCGTTCCTTTAAGTTTTCTCGTTTCCGGCCTAGTGATGTTCTTGGTCAGTTTTCTCGGAATAAAAGCTGCTGTTGGGGGTCATGTTGTAGAAGACGCATCTGATGCAAAATCTGCCGCCTTTTTCTTTCACATGTATTGGATAGCAGCCACTATTACAGTTTCTGCCATTCTTGCTGCCGCGTTTGCTTGCTTCGTGGAAATTTACTTCTTACGTCACGGACTCAGAGAAGGCTTGAAAGCTGGAATGGAAAAATATAAGCATATCCCAGAAATAAAAACGGAAATTGATCGATTACAACTTGATTATAAATGTTGCGGTGTTGATAATTATAAAACATGGTACAATATATCGTGGATTGATGTTCAGTATCTTGACACAAGAGATCCTGGAGTAGCCAGGTAGGTTTTTCAATCATTCTTTGTTGATTTAATCTCTTTTTTAAAAATATTTTTGGTATCTATACATATTTATGTATTATACTTAAGGTGCTCTTCGCCATATTTAATTTGAGACACATTGTGCATTGTCTTCTTCACATCAACGTTCGACGAAAATTGTTGTCTATCCAAAGCTTTCTTGACTTCACTGAGCACTGAGATCTCATGACGAAAAGTCCGAATTGCAGAAAATGACTGAAGACATCTCTGTAGTAATTATATCTTGTGGATTTGGATTGTGATAAGGAAGATACCGTAATCCCAGCTGATTTTTTGTCCTTATTTATTCATGACTTCAAAAAGCAATAAGAGATTTTATGACAGAAGGTCTGTATTGCAGAGAAATAACTGAAATCATCTCTCTTGTATTTCAGTCTTGTGGATTTTAAATTGTAATAAGGACGATGCGGTTTTCTTATTTGATTTTTGTCTTTATTTTTCCACACAATGAGCTCAACATTACCACAATAATGAGCTCAACATTTATCACATAAAATTTCCCTTCCCATGATTCCCTATCTCACCGAGGAGGCATCTCAGTGATGATGATGAGAAGTTCGTTCCCCGGGTGGATACATAAATGGTGGGAGTCGGCTACCTCCTATCGGTGACGAGCCATTCTTCCCACGGGAAGGATTCTACCGAGGCCAGTGATGGCCCTTAGGACTCAACCATAATTCCCGTCAGTTTCTGTCTCAGCAGTCCAGTCAGTCAGATAAATCCGTGTGCCTTAATGGCAGATTGGAGTAGCCGGTTAATGCTCCCATGAGTCTCTTTGGCACTTTGAGCTTTTACTGTTGCTGATTGTTTCAAGCACACTGTAAGCTTCATATTGTATGCGGAGTTGATTATTCTCCTTTTACATACATAATACAATTATATTATATATATATACACGATAAATCATTCTTATATGAGGTTTTTCTTTCTTTTTTTTATCGTGCCATTAAATAATCTGTTTATACTTCAGAATATTTTCAAAACCTTAGGTTAATAAAACTGGCAATATTGCCTCCTTATTTACTGAAAGACCATTCTTTGATTAAAGAAGCATTCGAAATATTGCCAGTTAATTTTATTTAAAACCTTTCTTTATCGTTTTAGTACAAAGTTCTCGAGAATTCAATACCCTTCAATCAGTCATCCAGCAATCAAGAGAGGCAACTCAACTTTTTGGTTTTAAAAGCGCAGATTGGCTCTTTGGGAGTAGAACATTTCAGCATGAAGACTGAATAGAACTCATAAAGATGAATTGATGATGTCAAAATGAAAAAAAAAAAAATGTATCAAATATAGAAAGGATAATAACAAATTCGCAAAATTAACAAAATAATAATTTTACTCGCTCAAATTGTTATTACTTTTGACATTAACACCCAAATATTTTTCTGATTTCATTCGTAATAATTGTGGAAAGTTTATTAAAAACTAACAGATCTTTGAAATTTTGTGCGCCATTAATAAATAACTATTTAGACTTTCAGTCTTTTTTCTGAATTAAAATTTTTTTTAATGTGATGATGATGGATATTAATGTATGTAATAATTAATCTTAATTAATGGTATAGTTTTCAAATTTTTTAAAATTATAAATCAAATATTTTAGATTAATAGGTTGTGTGCTCATCATGCTTTGCGAGATGGTTCAGCATAACGTCAAAAACGTTTTATTAAACTATCGAGTTATTCATACGATAAACTGTTCGACTTTTCAATCATTGCTACTGGAAATTTTGGAATTGATTTAGGGAACAAATGAAATGTTGAAATAATGTTGCATATGCCATACATATTCAATCGGGTTCAAACTGGAGGAGAAAGAAATCACATCGTATATCACTCTATATAATCTTTTTTAAAGCATTCATCTACGATGATTGTTGGTGGGGACGAGATTGTCATCTATGAAGATGAAATCTGCATTCATTTTCCTTTAAATAGATTAATATAATATTCTGATGATTATTAGGTGTGTGCTAAAAGTGGGTAAAAAGTTCATAGTTAAAAAATAGAATTAAAAAAATAGAATTTAAATAGCCATCAAAGGACTAGCTACTCAAAAAAAAACTTTCATATGCTTGTGTACTAGATGCAAACACCCCACCCCGGAACAAAAAAAAAAAAAAAAAAAAAAAAAAAAGCGGAGAAGGTCCTAAATGGCTCAAGAAGAGCCCACATAATATCCACAGCAACAGTATCATCGAAAGATAATTAGTAAATAATAAAAAAAGGCAGTTAAAACTTTGAAAACAGAAAAATAAATGAAAAATAAAAATAAATAAATAAAAGCAAGGAGAAAAATATAAATAAACAAATTTTAAAAAAGTAAAAAATGATGAAAATAATCAGAAAAATAAATATATACAGTGACTTAGTCAAAGGTAGAATCCCTGATCATTAACAAAAGATTAGATAAAGAGGTTTTTTTTTTTTTGATACTAACAGGATACTGTCCACTTTTAACAGTGCTTGACTTTCTCTCTTTCAGAATATAGTATATTAGAATGATATACCAATAAACATTGCCGCCCGGGATCTGCATTGTAAACGGAGCTCTGTTCAAGAACTCTAGATAAGCCCACATCACTAGACCGCAATATCTTGGTGGTAAAGCCTCAGCTTTGGGGTTGGACGGTTTCAGGTTCGAGACGCGATTCCACCGAAAGCTGTCATGTATACGGATATGGTGCACGTTAAATCCGTTGGGCCATGTCCTCCCGCTGGTGGGGTGGAATATTGGAGGGGGAGTGCCTGCTCAGATATTGCCCCCGACGTCTGACCACCGTTCAGAATTGAAAGATCTGTTCCGAAATAGCCCAAGTGTTGCTTTGTAACGAGACTTTAATATAATTAAATCTAAACCAGCAATCTAGTTCTATCTTAATAGTGATGTGTAACGACTTCTTGGTTGTGACCAGTCAATGATAAGATTCAGAAAACACTCAAAGGTGCACCGTTTTGCTTTACAATTAACATGATCTCCTCTGTACTAGGCTAACCGGCCCTGACAGTGAGCTATTGTGAGAGGAACACATTTGATAGACTTGCAAATATATAGATAAATCAAACTTTCCCAACGTAACAACACTTTTTTTTTGTCGTGTGACTATTTAAGCCAAATTTTTGCGCAGTAGCTTCTGAGGGTAAAGACCCCTGAGCACCCGAGGGCAGAAGTCTGACTTCTTGCTCAAATGAAGATAGCACACACACACACACTCGCTTGCATAACCCCTTTTTACAGGGGGGGGGGCTCATTCACGCACTTCATAGAGAGTGCACAAGGAAGAGAACAACCATGCCCGAACCAGGAACGCCTAGATCACGGGGAAGACGCGCTACCCCTAGGCCAGGGATCCGGCGTAAGAACACTTCGAAACTGAATTATGTTGTAACGCCTCCAGTTGCAGTATTTTTCCATTTTGTTTAGGAGAATACCGCTATTACCTATCGTGTTGGGATGACCATTATTAAAGCATCTCCCAAGGTTTCCATTCTCATGAAATCGCTACTAAAGGCTAGATGTAACAATAAATGTGATTACTGGTTCTCGGGATACTTTTTTCCTGCTCCAATTACATTCTTCTACAGAAATAACAGTGGATCCACCGAATCATAGCTATTGTAAAAATAGGGCAGTAACTAAGAACCAATTCAAGAACGTCTTTAAATGTCTAAATTCTTTTAGCTAGTAAAACAGATCTCCAGATGGAATGAATACGAATTAACTTTTAAATATAATAACTATGTTTTCGTACAATAAAAAAGGCAGCATTTTCATTCCAAAAACATCACTTTTATTAAAAAGAATTCTTAATAGAATTACAATACTTTTAGAATATATTTTTATTTCTTAATTATACATAGCTTACATTATTTTTTGGACCGAGAGGTAAAAAGGAAAAATTATTCACCTAAGCGATATAAAAAAAAATTAAATATTTTTTACTGTACGAACAGTTATGAAGTTACCCGAAATATCGAGCTTATACATTGCTTTGAGATAGCACTAAATCTGAATAAAGGCTCTTATTAAATACTCTGTCATGTATTATATCTTTGAAGAGATACTTTCTTCTTAATCAAATCGTATTTTAACGTGAAATACTAATTTGTTATTTCAGAATATGCATGTATTTCTATTTCAATAGAAATTCCTGTTCTAGTGCATTTTTTTTTCTAGAATTCAGTAATATTTATAAGTATAATTGCAATATAAAAATTTAAAAATAAAATATGATTCGTTACGAATAGTTAACGAAACTGAATTCTTTTGACAGAAATATGAGAGGAAATCTGTATTTTGGGAAAGATGTACCTTTCAGCTGTTGCAGAACGGATATCTCCCGGCCTTGCGTAGACAAAAGAATCGAAGATACTAGTTATCATTCCAAGTACATTTATCCATCAGATCTGACTATATATACTGTTGGATGTCTGGAAACTATAACCAAATACTTAGCACATACTGTATTTTTTGGAGTCGGTGGATTCGCTATCGTATGTTTGCTGACTTGGGTAAGAAATCTTTCATGGTAATGTATTGTATTCTTCTAATAGACTGAATTGAACATCTAGACTATCTATAATCTTCATTTTATTTAACATTTTTGTGTTGTCAATATGTACATTATTATTATAGAATCGAATGATCAAAGACGGTGACGTATCAACTCTTAATTATGTCTGATGTATATATATATATAAACATCAATTAATAATATTATAAATGTACTTTCTAATTATATAATAAATAAATATTTATTAAGTTCTGGCCAATCATCCATCCAAAATACGCGGGCTTCCATGTCAAATTCACAGCATGCTGCCACGGTATTTTTCTAAAAAACCTATTAGTTTAATTTTTAGTTGAAATTTAATTCAATTCATTTATTTGGAAAGGAAACTATAATATTGAAAATATTGATAATTTTATATTAGCCAAGTTTCAACTTTGGCTAATATAAAAAAAACTAAAAAATTACAAGAACTGTTATTCTATCTTAGATATCAAAAATAAATTTCTGCATATGGAGGAGAAAACAGTAAAATAATCTCTCTCTTTTTACATCAATAACAGTCAAAGCACTTATGACTAATAGTATATATCTACAATACTTCTTGGAATACAGAAAAGGAAGAAATTACAAACCAATTATCCCCAGACTTGTTATTGAAAACAATCGGATACGAAAAATTCCATATAGAGAGAAAATTATCTCGCATCAAATCTTCTGCAACTCTACAGTTGAAATTATCTTTTCACGATGTTATTTATTAATTATAAGAAATTTAAATTATTTATTATAATGAATTGCACTCAGTTTATAGATTTGGTTACGACCTTCACTTCCCTGCAGAGTGCTCTAATATAAAACTTATCATACTTGCTTTAGAGCATTATTACGAAATTTTGAATTATTATTATTTTACATTCGCATTTTATTTGGGCGTCTTATAGAGAAAGATATTTCTCAAAAATATATTGTTCTAAATCCCTTCCAATAGTAAGGGATATTAAACTATAGTAATTTTGTATTTATTTCACTTATTTCATGCTTGTAAACATGGAAGTTTATAAATGTGTATCTATCCTCTTCTAAATATGAAAGAATTCTGAAATTTCACACATTTGTTTGTTACCTATGACAATATACTAGTTTAATGTGGTCAAATTTCATTATCAGTTAATGATTTAATTTAATTAACTCAGATTTGATAATATTGGTATCAATCAAAATTTATTTCAAGATTTCATATTATTTATAAAAATGAAATACAAACTAAAGACTTATAATCAAAAAGTAATTAAAGTGAAAATTTTCTTCGTTTTAGCATATTAATAAATGTGCGATTTGAATAATTGTTTTCCTTAAATTTACTTTTCTTAAAGTATGAGATTGAATAATATATATCATGTAAAGTGATATCGTGCATTTATTCTATTACTTTACATATAACTTTTCTCTCAGTTATTCCCCAACCCTTGTATTGAATATAATAGAAATAATAATTAATTTTTTTTCCTGGAAGGACTATTTTTTTTAAACTTGTAAATAAATAACAAATATATTTGGATCTATTCAGCTTATTTATTACAAAATTATTTACAGTAGTACTCAAGTGTTGCCTACAAAGAGCTATTAATATAGCTTGGGATTTCGTGCAGAAAAAACACACACACACACAAATCTTTACCAATTTTAAGATTAAAGATAATTTACAAACGAACAATTGAATATAGGTTATTAGAGATAACAGTCGATTTATATCGATTTAATTATAAAGCTTAATTTTTGGATTCATTTCCATTTAGAAGCAAATGAAACTGATAATGTGTTTTTCGACAATAGGGTTTTTCTTTTAAATTCTTACCTGGTTATTCTCTGTCTCATTCTCTTTTAGATCACCATGGCAATCATATCTAGGAATTTATACAAATCTTTGACTTGAACTTCTCTTAGAGCAACTAGATGATGCATTTATTTTTTTGGTTAAGAACAACTGGAACTAGAAATAAAACTACACTGATAAATGAATCTTGTTTTTCCAACTTGTATGTTCTTTTATGATTTGTTATTCAATTACCAATAAAAAACATTACTTTTCTTTTATTTTTGAGAAGACAGCATTTCCTGAATATGCACGGCAGTGGATTAAGCCACGTAGAGCCCTTAGGCAAAGGGAACTTCAACGCCCTTTTATTTTACCCTCTCAAAGCTCGATACTTTGTAATTAATTTCATTTTAATATGCATATTAGAAATTTTTAAGTAACAGATATTACTACAAATTGAAATAACAAAACTCTTTATTATGGGTTGCCTTCAAGAGATTTGATCTCAATATCTTACAAAATAAATAAATAAAAAATAAAATTAAAAAAAATTGCAAATTTTTTAAAAATGGCAAATACATAATAATATTTATTAATTATAATACATAATAAATAAAAAGAATTTTAGTAAAAGATTGGACAATTTTTAATTTCCAAATCAATGTGTAACTAACGAAGCGAAATAATAGAATATACAAAGCAAACAATTCTAAACTTTCATTAAAAAATGAAATAGATTAACAAATAAATGGAAATTATTGTAAAACTAGCCGCCTTAGAGACCTGTTTGTTCACCGAGAATATTTTTTGTGTTATTTTCAATTAAATCTCTTATGTCTAATTAAATTATTCCCCCAAGAAAATATTTATAAGCAAGACATCAAAGGCGTGTTATATCAATAGCCTTATATCTTTATTGTCTTGTGTATATGAACCATCCAAATGGAACCAAGTCCCATGACATCACAGCGATATTAAAAATGTAATTTTCAGCATAATTAATCTTTTTATTTCTTGTTGTTCATTTTATTATAATGATATTAAGAATATAACATTCCGGTCTATTTATCATTTAACTTTCGAGGGATTGCAACTTCATTTTCTGATTCCTAAAGGTATTAAGCATAAAATGACATCCTTTGCTTTTAAAAACGAAATATTAAGTGATTAAATAATTTATGAAGCAATGAAAACGATTTTAAATTCACTTCAACAATGAAATGTTAAAGATTTATTTAAAAAAAATTTAAGTTCAGAAAGGATAGCAAGATACATAATTTGATAACATTAAAAAATAATTTTTAAGTTGTAAAGTGATAGAAAAATAATATTTGTGTGATAATATTTTTGGAAATTATTGCGGGGAAAGTTAAAATTTGGTTTAATTTTTTATTGATTCAAGTTTTGATTAATTTTTTTAAAAAATCATTCCCCACTGCACATTCACATCCTTCAAAATAAAGAGTGCCAACTCATTCATTCACATATATGCTCTTTATTATTAGTAGAGGTGAAGGAATCTCTATTAATAATAAAGAGCTTCTAATAAATCTCTACTTATAATATCATCTGGAATAGTGACATTCAAACCTTTATTACTCTGCTAATTTTGGTCGCAGAAAAGCAGGAATCATTGCGTTTAAAATGTCGGTGTGACAAAAATTGCGTTTTATTAAATATGACAGGAAACTATAAAAATTTAGACTTCATGGTTCTTTCGGCAGCACATTTATTGACTCAGACAGTATACAATATAATATTTAATTTCATTTAGAGCGTATTTTCATTTGAAAGTATATTTCTATCTCTAAACGCTTAGAGATAGGTCAAGATTAGAGAGGGTATCATGTATATATTGAATGAATGATTTTCAAATTCCAATTAACTTAAAATAACCATGTCAGTGCCTTTGTTTTTCAAGATTTTTGCTTTAAACAGTAATTTTTAATAAATTTTTTTCTACAATTTAATGCTTTTGTTAAAGTATGCGTTTCCAATAATTTCTTATTTTTTTTTACTTTTTAACGTTAAAACGAAACAAGCCAGCGCAGAACAATTCTTATTGTGCAATTGAGCATAGCTTTGTCAAAATTAAGAATACGAGACACTGTCTATAAAAACTGTCATTAAAAGTGTGATTACAAGGCGTTTTCGTCAGAAAAATGAGCCATTAGTATGTGACACAAATTAGATAATACTTAACTGAAGGTTAAAGGAAGCAAATTCAGATACTTTCCCAGAAAAATAATGAGCTTAAACGTGAATTTGGTTGACGTGTTTACAATTAATATTTATTAAATAAATGTAGCACTCGAAGTCATCAATTTCAACTCAATCACCAAAATATACCACATTTCTCCATCTTAAACATACAAGATTATTACTCGATATTGAGAAATGCCGGAAAATATTATTTCATTACATTTTGTCTTCAGATATTTACTGCATTTATTCTTTCATGATAGCAGATTTTGAAATGGGTAAGTCATTATTTGCATACCTGCAGTTCTCAATAAAGAAATAGCTGTACTTCGTGTTTATACTGGAATAAATTTCTAAGTTTGCATAGTCGAAATTGGTTTCAAGATTTTAGTTTATATTCTCACAACAAAACTGCCAAATTCAAAAACTACTGGGAGAGTGATCATTTCTACTTTCTCGTGTACTTACACAGTATGACGTATCTTGTATTTAGTATTATAGTATAATGAAGAAAAATGAATATGCGTTTTGAAACTTTTCCAGTTGATCAATTGCAATCAAAATTGGAAACACAACTGCAATTACGATAATAAAAACATACGTCAAAATCTATTCAGCCAATTTGTTGCTTTGAGTTATTTTATTCACTTCTGTACGGATGAAAGACAAACCATCTATTGGGCGAGTTCTATTTGTTAATATCTATGTTCTTTATATAATGACATCATACATGGAAATAAACATAAAATAATACATAAAAATAAACAAAAATAATACATAAAAATAAACAAAAATAATACATAAAAATAAACAAAAATAATACATAAAAATAAACAAAAATAATACATAAAAATAAACAAAAATAATACATAAAAATAAACAAAAATAATACATAAAAATAAACAAAAATAATACATAAAAATAAACAAAAATAATACATAAATAATGTACAAAATAAAAACAAAACATACATACAAATAAACAAAAAAAACATAAATAATGCGCAAAATAAAAATAAAAAATTACATAAAAGATAAACAAAAAGTAATGCATTAAACATTTATCTAATTTTTTATGCTTTTGATTTATTGTGTTTATAAATAGAGCACAGGACTCAGCAACCTGGTGGTAAGGTATTGACTTCAGGACCGGACTGTTACCGACAAGAAACAAAGTTTCATCAAAGATCCTTCGTGTATGCACCTGTGTACTTGACGTCTACTTCTCTATCTCTGCTACTAATAAGGATGAATGTGTGTGTGTATGTGATGTAACTCGTATGTGTATGTGATGTAACTCGTTTTTGTATGTGTTGTAATCGTTTGTGTATGTGTATGCGATGTAATAGATCGTTTGATCTAGAGATACTAAATTCACATACATACATATACTTGTGTGGATGTAAATGTGCACCTCGAACTGATTTTTTTTTTAATTTTTGATTAGAATTGCAATTAAAAATTAAGGGAAATTTTAATATTTTATCGTGAATATTTTCCAAAATGTTACAGCACAGAAATGATGTTCTTTCGTCCTAAAATAAAAATAATAAATAAAAATATTTTCAACTACATGAAAATTTTTACCATATAATTTATGTTTCTATTTTCAATAAAATTAAAAAAAATATTTTAAATATATTTTATAACAATATATTTTATTATTAAAGTAAAAGTCGTTTTCATTTTTGCTTTTATTATTTTAGTAGCCGCCTTTGGCCACCAGCCGGTTGGCCAGTATTACCGCTCGCTACAATTTTCAACTCATTATTTTAAGTAACTGGTCTCTTAATAGATTCTCAAACAAAACATTAATTTTCAAATTTTGATAGTCATACCAAACTTATACTGTTGTTCAGATCGTTTCGTTCAATTTACTATATATATTTTGCTAATTTGTTGTCATTTACGGTAAAACTTCAACTTTAATTTAAAGTGGAAATGCTGAAATTGCAATTAATATAAAGATATTAATATAAAAACTAAGTGTTTTATTTTATTTATCATCTTTATTGTTATTTATTTATTATTATTATTATTGAATATGAGTACTGCAAACAGAATCGCTCGGTATTTAAGTCTTATGTGAACTACAAAATATTTTTCATAATTTATGTAATATCTCAAACAATAATTCAACAAAAATTTCTCAGATTCAGCATAAAATTCAGTTTTTAGTTTTGCTTTCAAAAGGATTGAAATGAAATCAATAAAAATATTTTGTTCCGGCCTATAAATATATTTCAAAAATTATGAAGTCTAAATTTAATGCAGTAAGGTATCAGATTCTGAGAAATATTCTGGACACACCAAATTTTAAATAAATGAATGAATGTTTCTATTTTCCACGATCAACTAAGACTTATTTATGAAGTTTTGAATGTTAAAAATTTAGAATAACTCAACATTTTCATAATCATAGGCCAATTAATCTTGAGAAACCTTCTCTTCTTGCGTACAGCCGACCACCCCGCCACCACTGAACGTAGCAGTATCGACAGAATCTTGAGAAACCTGCGCGCTGATTGGCGTATTTTCTTTGAAACGATCGATGGAAAATCTAAAATTATCCTTTTTTTTTATTGAATAGTGATATTCAAATTTTCATAAATCAGTCAGTTTAAGTGATTGATTTAGTTGATTGGAAATTAACTCTTTTTATTTAAAATATTAGTGTTTCAAGAACATTTTGTTATTCGTGATTTCCACAGCAGAATCTTTATGTAAAATCAAAAATTCGTTATTTATTAGAGCATTTATTGAATCAAGTTACATAAAATATAATCATTTTTCATTTAGACCATTTTAGCAGATCTGCGTCTTACTAAAGGTTTAAAAATTAGCTGTGTGGCCCTGATTTGAATGGATATCCTGTTCATATTAAACAAAACTTGCCTTAAAATAAAACTGATTTATTGGATTAATAATATAGAGAGTGTAAAAGATCATAAAATAATTTTTCTTGGATTTATTTTTTAGAAAAAATAATATTTCATATTTGTTTCATTTCCTACAGACACGTGCCGAAAATTATATTTTTGCAGATTTCATTACCAAAAAGATTTAATTTATTTTTAATTGGAGCTTTAATCAATGTGATGGCAACACTTTGAAAAAAGCTAATTTTTTCCTATGAATGTGAAACGTGCTCGTGCAGCTTAAATTTTATTTTTATTTTGTGCGAAAAAAAAATTGTTGAAAAATATAGTTAAAATATTTATTTAAAAATTCATTAAAAATAGAAATTTAATTTTAAGATTAAAACATTGGTATCATTTAAAACATAAATTTTTGATCTTTAACTTCATGTAAAAATTAAGATTTATCCCACAGGGAAATACCTCATAATACCTCACGATTAATTGCTTTGTAAATAACTAGGTTCTCTCTTTCCTGGTCAGTATAACAATGGTAGAGGAATGAGTTGCCTTTATATCGATGACTGGCTGTACTCCTTCTTGTGTGATGGATGTATAGATTGCATTGCAATGAACTCCATTCTTATCTTAGTGCACGAATAGGCTTCTCTTGTAGGCCTGTTCATTCATTTTTCGCCGGATGCAAAGGCAGGACGGGAGTAGCTCCTTTGTGGTTAGAATTAGGATCAAGAAATCTTACTTACTTAGGATCAAGAAATTAACTTTAGAATCAAGTAACAGTGACATTCTTTTTAATTGTGTCTATTTTTAAATGCTGCTGCTCTTGGCTTGGATGTCCCATTTTCAACAAGGTTAAGAACATTTTATAGTAGTAGTTTCAAATCGAAATGTTGTTTCTAAAACTTTACAACTTCAATCACTTTAGTGATGATCCATTGTGACTGTTCCAAGAATTCATCGCACCGAGAGGTGAATTGTGGCTATTAAGTTGAAAAAAGTGATGTGAAATTTAGAATTTTTCCTTTCTTCCTAAATATTCGAAAACGACTTATTTAGTCTTAAACTATTAAAAAGGTTATAGAGCGTAAAAATCTGTGTAAAATGAATACCAACTTTATATTATAGAAGTATAAACATTCGTTCTTATTTAAATTCCGATAATTTTTTTAATTTCAATAAAAAAATCCCCTGTCTTCTTAAACATATGTTGTAAATCAAATAACTAGCTTAAATACAGATTCTATGCAACATGTTTATATGTATGCAAACGTATTTTGGCAATTGCGTGGCCGAAAAGAAGAAATTTCTGAAATTTAGTTTCGATTTATTTCGTCCTGGGAGGCTTATTAGAAACAAGGGTGAAGCAATGAGATACATCAGTCTACATACTACCACAAGAGACAAAAAAAGATCGAAATGTTTTCCTTCAGTGATTTTAATATGAGATTTTGATAGGGATTTCTTACGTGTATTTTTAGGAAAGGAAACTTAATCATATTTTTAAAAAAAATTGTAAGCATTAGGGATTTCTATCCCGTCTCTTGGAGAGTGAGAAAATACTGAAGTCAGCAGTTTTATAGAGCACGTGTAGAATTAATTAAATTAAAAAAAATTAAATTGGATCAGAAAATAAGAGACCATTTTAGAATGAAGTTAACATGGGCAAATTTAAGATAAAAATTTGGAAATTAATTAAGATTGAAATTAGATTTTAAAATATCATTACAGCTCTATAGTATAACTGAATTAGAAAGCTTGCGTAGTGTGGAATTTGGAAAAGACGTTCCAGCTAGTTTTTCCGAAAAAAAATGTCAAATTCTTTTTTCCTTCAGTGATTTTAATATGAGATTTTGATAGGGATTTCTTACGTGTATTTTTAGGAAAGGAAACTTAATCATATTTTTAAAAAAAATTGTAAGCATTAGGGATTTCTATCCCGTCTCTTGGAGAGTGAGAAAATACTGAAGTCAGCAGTTTTATAGAGCACGTGTAGAATTAATTAAATAAAAAAAAAATTGGATCAGAAAACAAGAGACCATTTTAGAATGAAGTTAACATGGGCAAATTTAAGATAAAAATTTGGAAATTAATTAAGATTGAAATTAGATTTTAAAATATCATTACAGCTCTATAGTATAACTGAATTAGAAAGCTTGCGTAGTGTGGAATTTGGAAAAGACGTTCCAGCTAGTTTTTCCGAAAAAAAATGTCAAATTCTTTTTTCCTTCAGTGATTTTAATATGAGATTTTGATAGGGATTTCTTACGTGTATTTTTAGGAAAGGAAACTTAATCATATTTTTAAAAAAATTTGTAAGCATTAGGGATTTCTATCCCGTCACTTGGAGAGTGAGAAAATACTGAAGTCAGCAGTTTTATAGAGCACGTGTAGAATTAATTAAATTAAAAAAAATTAAATTGGATCAGAAAATAAGAGACCATTTTAGAATGAAGTTAACATGGGCAAATTTAAGATAAAAATGTGGAAATTTATTAAGATTGAAATTAGATTTTAAAATATCATTACAGCTCTATAGTATAACTGAATTAGAAAGCTTGTGTAGTGTGGAATTTGGAAAAGACGTTCCAGCTAGTTTTTCAGAAGAAAAATGTCAAAGTTTCTGAACTATGTGATGCAAAATCTCTCAAGTCTCCTTTGCATACGAATTTTGAACGAAATCAATGCAGCAACGATTCATAAAAATACAATTTATTTTAAAAAGCAAATGCATTTTTTTTTTTTTTTTTTTGCTATATATTAAAATGTAATATCAAACATAATAGTTCAGAAAAGATATTTTAAATACAGAGATGAAAAAAATATATTTTATATACCAATAAACTGTATAATTTCATTTACAAACTCATCAGGTTTTTCCAAGTGATAATTGTGGTAAACATCTTTTGCAACAACAATTTTGGAATTTGGAAAACGTTTCTGAATCACGTCCTTGTCTTTAAGTCTGGATAGAAAAATGAAGAACAAGAATTTTTTTATATTAATAACATGTTGGGGTAATACATAATAAGGAAAAAAAATTAAATACTACTTTTGAAAGCAAGATAATAGCAAAACCAATTTACAATATTATTTGAATAATATCAAAATTCATCTTACACAAAAATTTTGCTTCATTATTTGTGATAGTACATACATTGTAAATGTGGAATTGCTGCAATTTTTACTAATGCATAAATTAAATTTTCCCTTTTTAACAATAATTTGAATAATTTAATAATTAGTTAATAAAAAGTTTTTTATTTTTTTACTATGTTTTAGCAAATAAATAAAATTAGGCAACTTATAATTTATAATTAATTTAAATTTTTAACTACTTTTTCCTTATTAGGTAGAAATTGATATTTAAAATAAACTTTCTGAATTACATATAGCTGCAGCCCTTTTTCTTCTTTATGAACATTTATGCAATCGCAATTAAAAATAAAAAATAAAAATATTAAATCGCTTGAAAGTGTAAATTTTTTTCAATTAAATCATTTTATTGCATTAAAAAATCAATTAAATATTAAGGCTGGCAGTGGTAAAGATTTTTTAAATCTTGCATATGAAACTGTATTTCGACATCTTTCATTCAGTAATTGGAAAGAGGCGTCATAATCAAGAAACGCAATTGAAATAAGTGATCTTTACAACTATTGTGTACACGCGGTAACTATCGGTACTGAAATTAAAAGCAGTTCTTCTTGGATAATTCTTTTTTTACGAAGAAAGTCATATTATTTTCAGACATGGTTAACTTCTGCGCTTTTGCGCATGCGTAAGGAGGTATTGATTTCACCAAAGTAAGGCTGAAAAGAAAGAGGGAAGAAAAGATGTTTTCATTTTGTATAATGATTATGATCTTAAACCGCACCTTTTTTTAAAGCAAAAATGATTTACACACTTAAGTGAATAGGTATTTCAAGTCTACCTCTTCCATTTCCTCCAATGCTTTTTTCAATGCACTTTTTGGGAACTTGAGAATTGTTGCACATTCCTCAGATGTGGAAAGAGTAAAAATTTCTTATTCAAGGGGGAAAACGCTGTTAGCTGTTTTAGGAAATAGCGAATGAGTTATTTATGGGTACTGAAATGCTATAATGTTTTGACAGCACGAGGAACATGTCAGTTTGCACCTTTTCTGAATAGAGAACTTATAACTTCCTGTCATACCAACAGGGGGTTTTGAGTAGCTAAAATCACGAACTGTAGACATGATATATACAAATATGAACTGATAAAGAAGATTCTGACTTACATGATCTTCTTTACTTATTGTACGAGAAATGCCCCAATTCATTTACATTTGGAAAATATTTTTAAAGTTGGTGAGAAGTGAAAATTTTATACAAATTAATTATTGAGATATTTAAGCAAGAACTTACATAGGAATCGTTGAATACTCTCCTGAGATGAACAAAGCTTCTACAAGGTAAACCGAATCTTCAGACAAATCTGTTTGAAAATTGTGAGCACTTGCCAGAGAATTGATAACAGCGTCTATATTGAAGTCCCATACAAATTTATTCGACTTGTCCTTGTGAAATGGTAAAGGAATTTTTGGTGGTCTCGAAGTTTTATTTTCTGATTTCTGAAAGAGAAGAGAACGATTATGAAAACAAGTCTTCATATGATTCGAGACTTAAGTAGTAATTTTTCTTCCCTCAGTCTTCCTTTGCTATATCTTTATGCACTGGAATATCTTTATGCTAAGGCAATTTACTTATAATTGCATAGAGAATATAGGCGACATGGATTATATTTTGGCTAAGTCATTCTTTCAAAGCTTAAAACTGTATATTTGAATCACTTGGGAATGTGCTTCTATAAAATTAATTTTGAATAAATTATTAATTTTATAAGCATAATTCCCTTATAACATTTTGCTCTTGAAATAGGACGCTATTAAAAGAGAAATTGCATTGTTCAAAACTTCATATTCTTCAAATACCGTTGATTACTTTTTTTTTTTTTTTGCAAAAACTCAACTTTATCCTTAATTTATGATCTCTTTCTACAAATTAGTACTATACATTTTTGCTGTTACTTCAGATTCCAGTTACATTATAGTGCATTGCCTCCCCTTCATAGTATTTTTTTTTTTCATTTATCACACATTTTTGAACTTCTAAAGAGGGAAAAAAATAATTTGTGCCAAATAGCAATTTACTTTCGGGAATAGTGGAAATTCAAAGGATTATCGATATGACGCCCAAAGACAATTAACGAAATAAAGAGCAGATAAACGTTCTTTGCAAGTCTAAACTTATGTTATTAATGCGACAAATAAAAATATTGAAATAAATTTTCTCTTTCAATGCCTCATTAAGCAAATTTTACCTTTATTTATTCATAATTTTTACTAGGAAGAATCATTTTTTAAGCTATGCCGAATAATTACCATGACAGAATTACTTTCGCATAAGAGGCGGAGTTTAATTGAATGATCGCTGTCTGACAGTGAAAGGCGGAAAATTGAAGATAGAGTCATATAACCATCCTTGACCAAGGATCAACTCTCCTATGGAAGATACATTCCGTCATTGTAGTGGATGCAACTGAACCTCATAATATTATTATGCCCACCAGAGAAGAGAGAACTTAGTTACATATTCGACAACTTCTCATCTACGTATTCTGGCGATACAGGAAGAATGGTAACTACATAAAGAGTGAACCCTTCTCTGCCTTGATTCCGAGGTGTACTTGAACAACTGACGCCGTGATAGCAAAATCCTGAAGGCCATTCCCCGCCAAGATATAACCCTTCCCAAGAATTCACCTGTAATTGGAGTAGAGGTAACTCGATCTCACAAGGAAAGGTTCTGCCCACCTGAAAAAGGAGAATCATTCTGTTGAACGGTGATTTCTCGTAGTGGTGCTCCGTCGTAGGATCTGGTGTGGTGTGGTGTGGAGAGGGGGGTACCAGCTCAGGTGTCGTCTTCGTCATCTGACCGTGGTTCAAAATGACGAGGTCCGTCCCAAAATAGCCCTAGTGTTACTTCAAATTGGACGTTAATATAACCAAACCAAACCAAACCGTCGTAGGATAAGCCAGATACAAAGGAAGTCGAGCAGTTGCATATTTGATAGACAGATAGATTTTTTTAGATAGATTTTTGGTGTTTTAACAGGATTAGCTACCAATAGAAACATGTATTCAACGGCTATAAAAAAAAACATCGACACACCTTGCACCAAGCGAGAGAGAATAGTTGCTGAAGCTTCTTCTGCGCTGCTGCTTCGGAGAAAGAGGGTGGAATTTCCTCCAGAGAATTTTTTGCCATTATTAAAATGGATCTAAACTGCTGAGTTTCTTCATATTGCTCCTCATCAACAGAGATAGTCATGTCTACAATAATTAATTTCTCCACCATCTCAGGCTGTTAAAAAAAAAAAGAAAAGAAAGGGGTTTAGTCCTACAGATATTTAAAATAAAGTTTGTTCACCATTTTTTTTTAAATGTAATTTTTCAAATAACGAGAACAGATGTAAGAAATAATGATTGGTAATAAGTATAAACATTGAGTTTTGAATGGAATTTTGATATCAAGGTTGAGGTAAATTCCATATAAGTAGGACAACCGGGAAGGGTTTAGTGGTAAGGTATAAGCTGAATGGCTTTATTCACGAAATCTGATTTCAAGAAAGATTCATCGTGTATAAAAGCCAGATGCACATTAAATCTGATGTTGCGTGTGCGAAACACCTAACGTTACTGTAGTAGGAAAGTTTGGAGAGGGAAGTGCTGCCTCAAGTGAAGTTGATAGCCATGTAGGGAATTTAGAGCTATAAATTTAGCATGTACTTATTCCTTGCGTAATGAGTGGTCACAGAAAAGTTTTTTTTTTTTTTTTAAACTTCAATTAAATTTTTGGTTAAAAATAAATTTTAATTTTAAAGTTTTTTCTTAATAATTTCAAAACATATTATTGCACAAACACCACTTTTACACAACTTAAAGATAAATGGAGAGATAATACTTCTATAAGGGGTGAAAAGTTTAAAAAATTAGCTTTTCAGTTCTTTAATTTTATTTATGTAGTTTTTTCGCTTATTTTAATAAATTTGTAAGACATATTTAAAAATATTTTTTATAGCATTACTTTTCATAATTATACTTGCAGTTACCTGCGTTTATATACCTGACACTTTTTGTAGGCACGCTATTGTTGCCATATTACCAACGAAAGCTCTTTCGTACGTTTTTTATTTCGTGCAGCGATATCGAAAGAAACTGAAGAATGCATATTATTAATTTACACTGAAATTTAAAACAAAATATAATCAGTTTGGAACAAAAATAAGAAATATTCCATGGTCCTTTGAGTGGAACTTCGAGTAATCATAGTTGTTCAAAAAGAAATATAATCATATTCATTGGTTCTTTTTTAAAAAAGAAAAATTCTAATTTGCTTGTTTTGTAAAGAATATTAAAATAATTCTTGACCATTTGAGTTTCAACTTTTTTTTTTTTTGCATCTTAGCTTCTATAATTAAGAATAAATTACAATCAACAGAGTCGGGTTTTCCCCATATCAAAAATTACAACTAATCCATCAACCTCCTAAATCTCTACTAATAATAAGGTTGAATGTGTGTGTTTTGGTGCTCAACAGGTCGGACTGTTTGATCTAGAGCTACCAAATTTAGCACATATATACCTTGGAGGGTGAAAATGTGCACTTCAGAGCGATTTTTTTGCAATTTTTAATACGAATTTTAATTAATTAAACAGTAAGCTGGATTGTTCTGTTTGTCCATGATAACTTCCGAAAATATTACCGCCTAAAATAAATTTTACATCGTTTCAAAATTTTAAAAAAGTTATCTTTTCAATGATACTAATTTAATAACTGTGCGAATTTTTTCTTAATTTTGGCAAATTTTTAATATATATATATATATATATATATATATATATATATATATCATGCGATTTTCTTCCATTTTTGAATGCTCAAGAAGAAGGATATTATTTAATATCTATGTAGTTCATTAAACGAATAAAAAAATAAAAACTGAAAGCATAGTTACAATGAAATTAGAAAGTTGATGAACCGGACATTTACGCTTTTAATTTTGATATGATATAATGGGATTGACCTCCATTAGAACGTTTTATGTATAGAGCGAGAGGAACATACAATAATAAAAATAATTTAATGCCTGATAATTTGCCGAAGATATGAGCATGAAGTTATGTTTGCAGGATTTAAATAAAATTAAATATAACAAATATTCCTGGCGAACTAGCTGGTCCCTATATCCGACTATATCACCCTCATCAATTGGGAAATGATTCAGTAGCATTACCCGACTTTACACTAACAAGGACGATTTAAAAATCAATGAAAGTTGAATCAAGAAAGTTCATTATTACAAAAAAAATTCTTACTTTTAACAATGTAAATCTTATTGCTGCTCTACCGCCTAAACTGTGAGCCACGAGAATAGCCTTGGGAATGTTTTGCTTCGCCATGAAGTGATCCAAATCTGCTACAAGGTGTTCAACAGTGAACTCATCCGACCAACCATTCGATCCGTGATTTCTCATTCCTATAGCATAAACCTGAAAAACAATATTGGGATTGAATTAGTATTTTATGGTAAATCTTTTTTTCTTTTTTTTAAACAACAAAAGATTAAATATTTGGTGTCGTTTTAAAAAAATTATTTTATTTTCTGATTAAAATCACTTCTTTGATTTCAAATTTTTACTTTTTTTTAATGTTTATTCTATTATGTATGATATATAGAGTATTACATTAGCGAAAATATTCAACACCAAGATTTGGATACATCTGCATGTTTTTGATTTTGAAATTCGAAAAGCTATTTTTGTAATTTTATCTTCAAATGAATGCATATTGTTAATTTACATGAAATTTAAAACAATATTTTATCAGTTTGGAGCAAAAAAAAAGGAATTATTACATGGTTTTTTGAGTGGAACTTTGAGTAATCAGAGTTGTACAAAAAATTTAGTCATATTCATTGGCTTCTTTTTTTAAAAAGAAAAATCCTGATTTGCTTGTTTAGTTAAGAATACTAAAATAATTCTTGACCATCTGCGTTTCAACCTTTTTTTTTTTGCAGCTTAGCTTCTATAATTAAGAATAAATTAAAACCAAGAGAGTCGGTTTTCCCCCAAATCAAAATTTACAACTCTTAAGTTTTTTAAGTTGTGTCTAAGTCTCTTTAAGTTGTGTTCGTCTTTCAAAATTAAATTTCAAAATATTTCAATTCCATCCAAAATTTCTTAAAAAAATTCAATTTATCCTACTAACAATATGAAAAAAATTGATATATTTTGCATCAAAATTTAAGGAAATATAAAAGGTAAAAAATTATGTATGTATATACTTAAGGATGAAGTTCCCCTTCAATTAATTTCTTGCATGTTTTTTGAAATCAAATTTCGAATTATTCACCGTTACCATAAAAAAAAAAGAAGCAAAATGTGATTTTCGCAGTCTCTATAACTCTATATTTTTTATAGAATTTTTGAAATAATGAAGGAATAAATTCTCTAATTATCGTTAAACTGCCATAAATTTTATACAAAAATCTCTTTATCATGTACATAACCAACAATTCTACAATTACTTATTTTCTGACGGTATTAGTCAATTTTCTGCTACAATTTCGCAGGTTAACGTTTTCATCTGTTGAGATGACAGATTTGAATTATATTATGGTATTATCTGTTAGCATATCATTAGTTCAAAAAGTATTTGAACTTATTTGCAAACGTTTCATCCAAATAGTGCTATTAAAAATTAGGCAATCAGAGGGTTAAATCAGGTACTCCAATATAGGATTTGTTAATATTTTAGTGTAATTTAAATTTCTTTTTGAATAATTCTTTCTTTGTCGTTTTAGTCATTCACACGCTTCATGTCCTTAAAATAGTATCATCTTTTTATGTCAGAATTATCTAGAAATGACGGTGATGCTTTTTTAGTATCTGTTTTTTTGTGTGAGAATAATAAACGCAAGCCAACCTGAAAGTGTTTATTAATGCGAATATGATACTTTATTTTCCACTATCCAGCATTTTTTAAAAATAGAATTTGCATTTGGCAATGCATTTATTCTATTAGTAAATCATCATTTGTTTCAATCTGATTTTAATGGTTAGTTTTGATTTAAATGTTTAATTTATTGCACATTATGGATTCGGAAATTTCACATTTTATTTGCACCTATTTTTTTTAAATGCCAGATTGTAGTAGAAGTTAATGAGTTGAGATTTACTATTCAATAGTATTTTTTATTTTGTATTTTGCATGGCATTTTCACGGAAACGTAGAATTGCAGTATTTTGGGAATCAAATTTCATTATTCTTGAGATAGATTAATTTTTTTTGTGTGTGCATATTTTCATTTTATTGTTCATTTAATCATTTATATTTTCCTTCTCAATGTTTATATTTGGCAATATTCATTATTTTATAAAGTTCATCTATTTTTTTAATAAAAATTCTAAGCCTTTATCATGGCTGATTCATTTTTGTAAATGGACCACTAATTGTTTCAATCACATTTTAGTGATTACTTTTGATTTTAGAGTTCGTGAACATAGTAAATAGAGAAGATCCCTCTGTACAGAAACAAAACTTTTAATTCTATTATATATTAACATTTACATTAATATTTAATTACTATGTATTAACATAAAGTATAATACATGTAATATTTTTCCATATTTTTAAGCACTCTGCCAATGTGTATGATATTTCTATTACCGATAGTTAATATGTGATAATCATATTTGAAATATTTTCAATAGGATAACAGCCTGTCTAGATGAGCAAGTCTTCTAGTTTAATTAAATAACAACTGTAGATTTATTTCAGTAACGATTTGAAAGTCGTGCGAGCAAACATACCTTTCTTCCAGTGCTGTCAGCAATGCGGCTCTTTACTTTGTGCCAGCAGTTAGGTGTTGCTAGGAGTCCGTGAATGAAAATGATTGGTGGTTTACTCTCAGTATTTTTGAGTTTATCAGAAGGCTCGTAAGATGTGAAAAACAAATCCACAGGTGTCGGTCTGAAATGAATTGTTTCATGCTCATATTGTGTTAATATTTTCACCAATAGCTTTTAATAAAGTACAATAGGGCACCGTTCATACTTTTCATATTTAAACATTGTTTACATGTATACATCATTTCATCACGGTCAGTGGTGGATTTCCGATTCCAACTGCCAAGTGGCGATAGGTTGAGAGGGGGCCGCAAAAGGATAGATTAAAAATCTTCATTTCCTAATTGCTAAATAAGTAACTTTGTAAAAAATACAAATGCAAAGAATTATAAAATAGTAGGATAAAATGATCAATTTATCAAGTATAATTGGTCAGGTTCCTGTAAGTTTGATTACATTTACTACGTGATAAAAATATTCATAAAACCGAACGTCTGCTTCAATAATGGTGTCTACAGATGTATATGTTATGCAACTCGGAAACATAATCTCTATCTTAAATACTAATAAAAATGAATGAGCGTGTGTATTGGCCTCTACAGGTCATTTGACCTAAGCACCACATTTGGCATGGAGATTAGAAATAAGCTCTTCGGAGTGTTTTATTTTTAAATTTAGCTAGAAAATTGCATTTTCTCTAGATTTAGCTTGTTTATTTAGCTTGTTGCCCTTTTGGCTGTTAGCATTCAGTTTTTGACGAATTTGATGTAAAATGTGATACAACTCCTCTATTCTAATGATTAAAAATTTGTTAAATTTATTCTTTCTCGCTCTTGACATTTTTAACTCTTCAACCGGCTGGAACGTAGAAAGTCGCTCCAATGTGTCTCTTGAAAACCGCCTGGAACGTAGAAAGTTGCTTTCCGAAAACTGATTTAAACCCGGCTCCGACGTAGAAAGTCGTTAATACTTTCCCCCTTTAAATGCAATAAACGATGTGGTTCATCTGCTTGTTAAGGTCATTCTGTGGTTTTCGCTGACAGTTAGAATTTGGGTAGTCCCTCCAATTAGGGGAAATAACGTTCTTTTGATCTTAACTTTTGGATCTAACTATTTATTTTTTTACGGTTTAGAGTGAACTTTAGTAAAAGTGTTTTTAATTATTTTTTATAAACGTTTTTATTTAAAGTATCTTGATAAATTTAGTTACTATCATTCTTTTTTACTGCTTAATTATTACGTGTATATACAGAGAGATGAACAAATTGACTCTCAGCTGATGGATTTCATTTGAAATTTAATAAAAACTTACAACTTTTAAATGAAGATCATGCACCAATTTTTTTTAAATCTAAATTATTATGTTTTTGAATTCTTGCACAGATTTAATTCTTTTATAAATAGCTTAAAATAACAAGTAATATAGTATAGGATTAGAAGTTCTTGCGTTTATTTCTTGGAAAATACAGTCGAATCCTCATTTATTGAAAGTCCATGCATCGGAAAAATTCTAGAAATTATGCTATTTTCAAGAACCTCGGATTTCCATTAAAAAATATTTCTATATATCAAATAAAATTTCTATATATCGAACAAAAATTTTGTTCCATATAATAGTGTAAATAATTATCCCTTGCCGATAATAAATAATGGTATAAAATAAATGTAATTGTTTATGCATGGGCAATAACTTAATGGTAGCTGATTACTTATGGATCTGAACAAATTAAAAAATTATTTCAGTCTTGATGAATTCGAAGATGATGATGACGATGAAGATGAATTAATTGTAAAACAAGAAAACAAATAATGGAAGTATTCTAAACGGTTCGATACGGTTTGAGAAAGGTTTCCGAAAAACATTTTTTCTGAATAAATTTGAACATTATTTTTTAAACAGGTTCAGTAAAAGTTTATGTTCAAAAATACTTTTCCAAAAATAAATAAAATTTTTTAAAAATGACTTACTATTATTAATTTTAAAATTAGTTACTTACTTTTTCTTTACATATAACCAAACATTTTTTAATTCACTGTAATAAAACTGAAAATTACATACGTATTTATTTATTTTTTAAAATAAATTTTTCTGTAAGTTTAATTTTTTAAAAAAAAATCTTACTTAACACCAAAATGTTAACTACTCATGATTGTTTTTAGTAAATGCAGCATGTCGATATTTCGATATATCGAATGCTTTTCTACGAAACATAACGTTCAATGCTAGAAATTATGTTATAAAATTTATACACGAGTTAGCTCGAGTTGAGAGTTAGAAATTTATGTATTATTTCTTAATGATTCATGATATCATATGTATTTCTACATGTCTTTAGGCTATGCGCAAGGCAATATGAAACTAAGCGACTTTTATTTTAAACATAGGTTATCATATAATGTATTATATATTACAAATAATATGTATCTTTTATTTAAGACAATCTGCTTTTGGCGACAAATCAGTTTCGTTCAGAATATTGATCATATGTAATTACTATGCATAACTTACACATGATTTGTTCTACAAAGTATTTTTTAGGGTCAAATTGCGACAGGCATTAAAGGTGTGTTATTTTAATAGCCTTGGACCTTTTCAGAATATCGTGTATATGACTCTTATTATTGGTCATAGAAATGTTACAAAAAAGGCAACTAAAATGTCATAGAAAAATGTCATAACTATCTAGGTTATTTATCGCCTTATTGTATATTGTCTTTCGCGATACTATAACTTCATTTCTTATTCCTCATTTAATTCATTTTTTTATTCCTTATTTATAACTGTGCTTTCAATAATGGAAAAAATACTAACGTAAAATATTTCATCTAATAATAATAAAAAAAATTTGAATTTCATTGCAATAAAGAAAATATTGTTAAAAATTATGTAAAAAATACTTTTAAATTATTTTTTTTAATCAGCAAGAAACTGCGCGACTACTAAATTCATATCATTAAAAGGATAATTTTTTTGTTTTTTTAGAGTTGCTTTAAGGATTATTCATAAGCTTGAATTTTTTTAGAAGTTATAGTGAAAAAATGTTTTTAAAGTAAATAAAATTTCGAAGAAATGTTTCAATTGTGTTCTTGTATAATCTCCAAAGTACATCTATGCAGAAAATTTGGTAATTTTAGGACTATTTGTCTATCTTGAAGAATGACAAAAATACACAGGCACACATTCCTTTTATCTTTGTAATTAATCTTACTAATACACCTTAATTCATTTTAATTGCATTATGATCCACTTCTTAAATTAGAGTAATGATACATTACGATTTTTTTGAACTGTCAATTTGACTTTTCATTGCCTATATAGGATCTTTTTCCCCTGGCAACTTCTTTAAAAAATAAAATAGCATCCCGTTTTTATCCAGAAAATTTTGTTATGATCCAGAAATTAAAAAATAAATGAAAATCAATCAATTAAAGGGGAAAAAAAATAGTTCGGTTAAAATAATTTTTCAGCAAATTTTGATGTTTTTTTTTTTTTTTTGGTTGGTTGGTGATATGTTTTAAAATTTTTGTTACAAATATTGATGAATTTGAAAAAGGAATGAGTTTTGAGTTTTGGGAAGATTTAATATTATTCCATGCAATCTTATTTGAATTCGCGGCTTTCTAGATTTCTATTTATTAAGAAAAACAAAAGAATTTAACAAAATATTTATTTTATGGCAATTTTAATCGATAATGGAGTTCAAATAATTCTTATTAAAAAATGAAAAATCGTTTGCATTTCGTACTAAATTTACTTTTAATTTTTGAAATTAACATATGAATACAATTTTTTACCTGTCAAACTTTTACAAATACTTATTGCAGTTTCTTGAATGCCTTTTCTTATCTAATTAAATTTTCATTTATATTAATTGATTTTAAATCAGTTAATCTTTTAATTTATTCCACACATAAAACGAGTTGAGCACTTCTATAGTAATGAAATAAAATCAATTTTCTCCACTTTATTATTATTAAAAAATTGCGTAAAAGAAATTACTTACTTATTTTCACTATCCATAGCGACACACAAAAGATTTTCAGTAGGCTATAAATGATGAGAAGTTACTAAGTTAATGCTGCATGCTAGTGAATACAACGGGGAAGGCAAACGAAAAACATAAAAGATACGTATTACTCTTAATGCCTTCTCAGACGGCCAAATTCCGTCTACACTTTCGTGGAGAAATGCGCATGGAAAAATGTGTGTAGTGACGTCACGTGGGGATTTGCTGTATGGTAAACCTAAAACACAGGTGTACTTTATGGCTAATTTATCGCTCTTTATTGCTTTTTCTGTTTTGTGAATACCGTACATTCCGTACATTATATTCTGGGATATATTGCTGTTATATCAATTTTGTTAATTTTTCACTAATAATGACCGGTTTACATACAACCCCCCCCCCCTAATAATTGCATAATGTATCTGTATTGGTATTTTATAGATTAAATTGTGAAAATCAAATTTAACACAGAAATATGCTAAAAAAGCGATTTTGTGAGTTGGATATGTAATTAATTTTAAAAATAAAAACTTCACTATTATTTATTGATTAAAACATGAAATAATAACAGAATCATTCATATTCTGCAATTCCCTCAAATGTACTATATAATGCGCTGAACAATATTTCAGCGGTAAGAAAATGAATTGAACTTTATTGACTTTCACAACCGCATATTAATTAAATAATTTTTTAACTGTATGGAAGATGTTAATTACATATTTTAGAAATTCAATAATTCTACCATTATTTAAAAAAAATTTAAAGATTTAATCTGATCAAATACAGTTTACAAGAAGATAGTTCACCTAAACATTAATAATTTTTTTCAATTCTGAAAATAAATTTTCTTGGGTTTTGATGACTATCTACGTGTGTCAATATCTCTTCATCTTCTGATAATTATTGTATGAATTTTTTCGTGTAACATTTTTCTTTAATGATGAATATTCAATGGATTCCAAATAGCCGGCTTTTCACGAATAAAATCGATCAAAACCCATTTTTTATCACACGACCATACAGCCTTTTTTGCCGTGTGATTCGGAAATGTGTTTACAAATTAGTTTCATATTGGCGTCAATCGCGCCATTCTTGGCAACTACGTCACTACCAAAGCCATGCACGATTGGTTGAATTTCGTTTGCAAACAATCTTTCCGTCACTATCGTCTACTCTCAAGCCGGTTGAAAACAGTCCACGATGACGAAAATCCTAGTTGACCGGTTGCCTGCGGGTATAAACGGAAAACTGTCCACGAAAGTGTAGACGATATTTGTCCGTGTAATAAAGCCTTTAAAGGAAAAGCTCGGTTGACATTTAATCCTAATGTTAAATGAAATAAGGAAAAGTATAAATAAGGATAAAGATACAATATTATATTTTTCTGTTGCTTTTTTTTTAATATAATGGCATTTGGATGCAATGCACAAATGCTTAATATTCTTTTAAGTACTTTTTTGCAATTATATTTACACTAATAATTTTCATTTCAAAATTAAATAATAGTTTAAAAATGAATTAAATGCTTTTGACTTAAACTTAACTGGCATAAGGAGCAAAGCATTGCAAAATAAAACTAAAATCATTTAATTTAGAGATTTCTATTAATGTAATTATATGTGGAAATATTATTTAGAATTTTATTAGACAACTAAAAGGCTACATAAATTAGGTAATTTACAAAGGTAGCCTTTGTAAAATAGAAAAAAAAATATGAGGCAGCTGCGCATTTAAGATAACTGTAGTACTTATTAAAATGACAAAGGGAAATGTCTCATAAAAACAATCAATATTATTATTAACTTTATCTTTATGATTATCTTTGATGACATCTGGCTCAACGGTATTAATATCTACTAATAATAAAGATGAATATGTATGCATGTTGTAATGTCCTGATCTAGACTGATCAAATAACGAAGCAGAATTTCCAGACAATTCTTTATTTTACAGCCTTATATATATACAAAGAACAACTTGTTCTAATCTTGGTTAAATAAATAGATATTTACATCTGTAGTAGGAGATACAACAGTCAAATTCGAAGGTTTTTCTTGGAACTCAGTTCTCCATCATGTCAACAAGACAACTCCAGGGGTAGTTTCTCAGACTCCGAACTCGTGGGCGTAGTCCAACTGTCCTCTGCAATTCTTTTCTTCTCTCCTCTCTAAAAAAAAAATCTCCGCTCTTTATTTCGGCAACAATTTCCACCGCTTAATTTACATTGGTCATTTGAGCTTTCCTTCGGCCAATCGGGGTTCAGCCATATGCTCTCTCAGCGGCGCCAGTGGGAAGATCCTTTCACAAAGAGAAACATCTAGCATCTAGATATTCGGACACCCCTTTCTCTTTGAAGGTACTGTCAATACCTCTGGGACGAGGAATTCCGTATGTGGTCTTTCATTGTAGTGGCTAATGAACAGATGCGAGACCACTCAGGTAAAAAGATCCACCATCTGGCTATGTCGAGGAGTTTAGTAAGTAACAGCGACGACACAATGAATCAGTACAACACAATGTCTTATCAGTACTGGGAAACGGGGAATGTTACAATATGTGTCTGTGTGTGTGCTGGCACTCTACAGGTCAGACCGTTTGACTTATAGTTAACAACCTGTATAGTTTATAAGATGAATAAAAGCTAACTTGTAATGTCGCTAATACTGGAAGATAGATGAATTGGGCATTTACGTTTTTATTAGTACTATAAAGTCCGACATGCATCAATTGTTCTTCGTTAAAGAGATTCACAAACGCAATCAAGGGAATTTGAGTAAAACAATTAAAATAGCATAGCTTTATTGCGGAATCGCTGACGTGAAATTATATCTAATTGATTTATCTGAAACCAAATATAGCCAATATTCATAACAAACCAGCTGGCCGTCTGAGATAATTAGTTATCATCAAATATTTCAACTAAATATTTTGTCATGTATAATAAGATGGTCTTAATGAGTTCTCTAAAAAAATGTTTTTAAACTTCAAATTTCAATAGACATACATCGCATATTGTTTTAGAAGTTTTACAATATTTTGTTCATTGTTCTAGGAAAAATTAAGAATTTGCTATTAGAATAAATTATGGAAGTTAGATTTAAAAAATAATAACTTTTAAATATGTGGGACAGTAAAAAAGTTATTTTTCTAAAATCATTTAGTATTGTTACGGAATTAAAATGTTCTCCAGACTGATCCAACTAATTCGTTGCTGACTCAGCACCACTAACTATACTAACTATTCTCCAGACTTCGGCTTATACTGCGGCCCTTTTATAACATACGGAGTAGGGCACAGAAGTTCTCGAACAATAAGCATAATTCACCTCCTATTGATGCTATCGACAAAATTCCTAAAAATTCTAGTATCATGAAATTTATCTCCAATCGCCCCCCCCCCCCCAAATCGGCAATTGGTCGACAAATTTACAGACAATCCCGGGAATCACTGATCCGGCATCTGATCACATTCCAATAGAACTGTCCATAAAACTATCTTTCCAACAATAGAACTGACTGTGCTGGGAAGCAACATTACAGATTCGCAACAATATTTTTGGGCTTTCATTTAGTTTTTGAAAATTAAAATTTCAACATTAAATTAATTTTTTTTTGAAGAAAAGGGGTTAATTATCAAATTTCTAGATAGTTTGCTTAAACATAATAATTTTGGTTTTCTCTATTTGTAAAGAAATAATTAGATAAAAAAATTCTTCAAGAGCAAAATTTAAAAATTCAAATATGTTTATCTGTTACAGATGCAAGTATCTTTACTTTTTCATTTACGAACATTAAATTATTTTACTTTAAGTGAATAAAGGACGAAAAATGATTATTTTATTTAAATAAAAGGGTTATTTTACTGAGAATCTGATATTTTTAAATCAAAATCAAGATACTAAAAATGTATCCTGGTTGTCAGGTGAAACACATGAAACTAAAGAATAAATTATTATATGTTCAATACATAATTTGTAATAAACGTAGAATTTGCAATATAGTTTTCACAATATTAATCAATGTAAAATTTCAATATTTTTCACTATCATTTCTAATTCAGCTTCCATCGAAAAATGTTTCCAGCAAATTTTCTGGAATAAGATCTTATATTAAACCAATTATTAAGTGCATATAAGTTCGTTAAGTTAAGTTCATAAGTTTTGTGTTAGAATTTTACTTTCTGTTCTGCGTTTTTCAAAATCTCAGTGCTGTTGAAATATTATTACATATCGCACAATATTTACTCAATATAATAGTACAATAATATAGTGCAGGGATATATTGTATTCTGTTTTATGCATCTTTTTGAAAATCTAAACTAGGGATGACGAATATTTTAAGAGCGGTTATTACGTAACCAATATCAAAAAGTCACAAATACAAGTGATCAATACTTTTCAAAGAGGGATGTGATTCAAATCCTTGATACGATCTTATTGATGATATTTCGATTACAGGTTTTGGATCACGATAGAAAGTAACAATCGATATGATTTCACAGAAATTTGCCGGTGCGGTGACTTCACTGGAAAGTAACAATCGATACAATCTGTCCAATGGAAGCTCTCGAAAGAAATCTGTGATTGGATTGAAAAGTGAACGGACCGGTTATTGGAATTATCGTATCGTATCATTGAATTGCATATCACTGAAATTTATCGGAGCGGTGATTTCACCGGAAAGTGCGAGGCTTCACTGGAAAGTGCGAAGTCACCGCTCCACTTTACGGGAGTGACTGATATTCGTATTTGATGATGCACTATTCAAAACAGATCATTTTTAATTGCTCGTGACATGATGACTTTGATTACATGTATTCTGTTTACTGCTGGCGCCATCTATTGATAGAATATAGGACTAAGTAAGCATTTTAAAGAAATGACATATATTTTTAACTCACCTTTTCCAGAAAATAGTTCACTCTAATAAATAAATTAAATAAATAGTTTTGAGAAAAAAAAATTTAAGAAGTAAGCTGAAACAGATAAATTAATTCAATCACACGTTATTTAAATTAGTAAATTAAGTATTAATTACAATTAATAAATTTTATATTTAATATTAAGTAATAATTTTTAATTAATAATATGATTGAAATAACAGTTATTTGGAATGCATATTTAAAAATAACAATAGCAATATTATTTGTTATTCAAAAATTGTGGATTATGCATCTCTAATCTAAACGGAATTGCATAAATCCCTCTATCAGATTGGACCATAAACCATAATTTTTAAGGACCACAATTTTTTTTATAAATAAAACAGTAAATAACAGTTATTTTGAATTTAATAGCTGTCCTCAAATGACTTGAAAGAGTTGATAACTCTATGAACCTCAAGTTTTGAATAAATATTATTCATCATATGAAATTAATATAAATATTCATTCATTTTCAAAGTCATTTCTGTCCTAAGTCCTCCCGATTTTTTGATGATTTTTATTTTTCTAAATCAATCAAACAATCAATAATGTGATTGAAAGGCGTTAACATGTTGTTTTGCTAGCGGGTTTTTTGATTTTTTTTTGTACAGAGATAATAAAATTGACCTTATCTTATTTGAAAGCTAAGACAAAATTAACTCATGAGAGATAAAACTGCGAAAGGGGAAAATTGAAAGAGATAAAGCATTTAAATGAAAAGATACACATTTCTTTTCTTCAAAATTGTAACTGGAAACTTTAAAACATGTCGAGTCCATCAATTGCAGTCGTAGGAGGGTGCATCGTTGATTTAATCAGGTTTAATTTTAAGAATATTTTGCTTTTTAATGGTTATTTGGTGCGCAATTTTTAATAAAGTTTAGACCGGTGAAATTTTTTTGCTTTGAATTTTCATATGCAGTGAAAAATAAAACAGGATGTAATTTATTTTATAAGTATGAGCGTGATTGAAAAAAATAAAAAATGAATTATTGAATTTGGAAATGACAACGGTCTTGTATATTGTACATTTTCTAAACACTTCAATTATACTATTATCATTTTTATCTAGAAATTAATCTGTGTATCTTCATTTCTAATTAAAAAATTTTATTCAGGCTTATTATTCCTTATTCAAATAAATTAATTTCTGTGTTTGTTAATTTTTTTAGTATATTGTGAATACTTATTGAACAAAATACACAGTTATTTTAGTATTACTGATGAAAACCTGAATAGTCATGGGAAAAAAAGACAACATATGACATCAAAAAAAATTAAGACCAAATTATGTTAAATCAATTTCCATTGTATGCATATATAAAATATTGTATTTGCAGCTTTTATTTCTTTATATAGAAACAAATATATAGTTTTTTTTGTTTTGTTTTTTATTAGAGTAAAAGATTTTTTTTCTTTCTCCTTTTTTTATAGTTATACTGTTAGATTTCCACGCCCAGGAGAAACACTTGCTGGACTCAATTTTGCAAAAGGATGTGGGGGAAAAGCTGCAAACCAATGTGTGATGTCAAAGAAACTTGGTGCATTGACTGCTATGATAGCTAAAGTAAAATTTTAAAATAATAGAAAGTGAATTAGAATATATATATATATATATATATATATATATATATATATATATATATATATATATATATATATATATATATATATATATATATATATATATATATATATATATATATATATATATATATATATATATATATATATATAATTTAAATATTATTTATATAATATGACTTATTTATATAAAATATCTTATACTTTAAAAATATTTTTAATACATTATTTTACAGTATAATAAATTCATTAAATTAAATATGCAGTTATTACTGATTGAAAACTATTAGAAATAAAGTAGAAAAATAATTAGATTGTTATTTAATTTTACAATATTAAAGAAAATTTTAAAACTTCGCTCTTTGTAAAATAATTCTACATTGATAGATTTAATCAGTAATTGAAGCATAATTAAAGAAATTCAAACTTTAATCATTATCTTAAAATATTCTGTTCAGTTTATTGGTAATTTCCATTTAAGTTTCATTTTCCTATTTGTCTCATTTTATTATTACAATTTTTGTTATTTCTTAATAAATTTATAAATCATATAGATTTATTCAAATAATTATGTTGTTAAAGTAATTAATTTTGAAATACTTCCAATTTCCTTTTCATTTTTCTTTAAAAAAGCCAAGTTTTATTTTCAAACATCATATATTGATCAATTTTGCATCATGCATCTTATAATAATAACCACAGATTCCATTTTGGGTTAAACATTTATTAAGTCAACATATCTTATGATAAAGACAAAATAGCTTTATCTTCTCAAATACTTATTCAATAATTAGTGATTGGAATTATTACTGTTTAGATGTCAGCGTCCTGGCATAGGGGTAGTGCGTCTTCCCAATGATCTAGATGTCCTGGTTCGAGCATGGTTGCTCCTCTTCTGTGTTCTATTTGTGAGGTGTGTGAATGTGTCCCCTATAAAAAGAGGCTGTGCAGGTGAATGTGAGGCATGAAGTAGCTAAGTCATACTCTTGGCCCTAGTTGGCGCTACTGAAAAAACAAGAGACACTCACTCGGCTTAAATCACTGACAAATAACTGTCAGCGGGCTTGTAAAGTGCCATAAGTCACAACACAACAACAATTATTTAGATAAATACAGACAAAGATCTGAGTATAGGGTATATATTTGGGTATGAAAAGCAAAATTTTTGACAATTATATGTAATTTGGTTTTAATATCCTGTGTTAATTTAAATATAAATTATTTTTTAGCTGGGTGATGACAGTTTTGGTGTAGAATATTTAGAAAATCTGAAACAGATGGAAATAAATACTGGTAAATATTCAATTACTCTATTTTACATTCAGCAAATCTGTTACAAATAATTATAACTATGTCACACTACTTAGGATGATGAATTAATTTATATGCTATAAACTACAGCTATTTTTATCTCAGAATATAGTTATATTTGTGTATACTTAATTTTTTTTCTCCTGTTTTTCTTGGTATCTAATTTACATTCATAGAATTTAATGCCTGCACATTGTATTGTCTCGCATGCCATTATAAGTTTGATACAAAGAATACATATCTAATTTCTCATTACAGAATTTGTATGAAAAATGCAAGGTCAAGAATTTTTAGCCTAATAAAATACAGTGAAAAAATCATGTTGATTTAAATTGACATTAGAGTTTATTCTGCTCTTAATGATACACAATACTTTGTATTTGGTAGGAGGATGATTAAAAATAGGTAATGTCTTTTTAAATCTCAGTTTTTAAGACATAACCTTTACAGTTTCTTTACAATTCCAATTATGCAAGCAAATTTACATATATATAAGGAAAAAAAAAAAAATGCATGCAGCAATGAAAATAAAACGACAATATTAGCTGTTTATAGTAATTTTTTAAGGCTTAATATTATTGTTCAATCTAGAGATCACAGCTGAATTGGGATTTTCAAGCAGTTAAATTTTGACCTCAGTTTGTTGAAAGATAATTTTAGTATTTTTTTATTATCTGTAATTTTTTTTAATTTCTTTATGCTAGTGACATATTATTCAAACTTTCTAGATTCATCCTTTTTCACCAAGTTTGCTAATTCTTCACTAATCTGTTTTCAGTGTTTAGTTTTGAGTACTGATTATTCTTTAAAATTGATTTCAATATCAATTTATTAGCTATGCATGCATTAAGAAATGTGTATTTTTTTTATTAACAAATAAGCTAAAGCAAAGAAATTTTTAATTTTTTTCTCTTTATTATTTGCAAGCATTTCTGAAATTTTATGACTGTATTATTTTTTTCAAATTTTCATATGTTAGTGAGCTTTCAAATATTAATAATATCTTTCAAATGTTAGTAAAACATGTTACTAATATTATTTTTCAAAAAAAGAAAAGTGTATTTTTGTATTCTAAAATTTCCCATACCAGTACAGCATCCATTGCAGTATCTAATTTACTGGTTTGCTAAATTTTCTAGTAAAATTATTTTATTACTTATTAGTCACCTCTACTCTGTTTACGAAAGATATTACTTACATTTAATTTTAGATAAATGATTTGAATATATAACTTCAGGTCTATGGCTCTGTTATATTGACAGACATTAAAACTTGTTAATTGTCTCATTTAAGTTTTGTGTATTGTATACATGTATCTGTCTAATAGAAACCAGTCCCACAGCATACATGGCTATTAAAAAAAAAATGTTCAATTTATCTATCTTTTAAATTCCATAGTACTGCAACTCCACTTTTTTTTTTTTTTTTCCATCTTGTAAATTACCCATGTATTAAACAGAATTCTTCTTTAGCTTTCAATTAAGGGAGAAAGTCATGCAATTAAATATTTGATGAACCAATGAAAAACAAATTTGATTTTCAATGTGATAATGCAATCTAATTTTAGAAATAAGCCCCCCCCATTTTTTTGAAATTGCTGAAATTTAGTAAAATGAGCACAATTTCTTAATTGATATCATTAAAAAGACTATTTTTAAAATTTTGATAATAGCATAATAGTATAAATTCATTTTTGTTCGATGATATTTTTTTAGTGGAAAAAATGCCAAAAATTCATTATAATTTAATTTTTTATCAAAATTACAAAAAATTGCTGACCTGCACATTCTTACCTTCCAAGGTACACACGCACACATGTACACATTGTACTGTATAGAAGCCATTATAAAATTTTTAATTTTTTAAAGTTAAAATATGTGGATTTATTGAATGTTAAATTTGTTTTTCCTTTGATTATGTTTCGATATTTTTCTTAGTTACTCATATTCTTATATTATTTTAAAAAGTTAATAATGATTCAGATTTAAGATTGCAATAAAATTTATCATCTTATACTTGGTTTTTATGATTTACTTAAAATCCAATTTCTTTTAAGATTATAAAAATGATTTTCTTTTGTAAATTCTATTTTAATCATAGTTAATAATAAACATTTAATAACTTTCTTATTTCTAAATATATTTTAGAAGGTTTTTTTTTTTTTTGACTTTTTCTTTTCTGTTCTAGAATTTGTTACATTTTCTAAAACCTCCCATACCAGTACAGCATCCATTGCAGTATCTAATGATGGTAAGAGTTACTTAAAATTTCTATATAATTGTTCTTATGTTGAAAACATTATTTATCTTGTAATTTGTTTGTAGGGCAAAATACTATTATCTATGTGCCTGGAGCAATCATGGAGTTGAAACCATCAGATATATATGATGCTGAAAATTTGATAAGTAAAGCAAAGGTTTTGCTGTGCACTTATGAATGCCCTTTGGATACTCTGTTTACTGCTTTTGAACTTGCTAGAAAATATGGTGGTGAGTTATTGTATTTTTTTGCAAGAAAAAAAGTATGGTTTTTGATTAGATTTTTTTTATTGCATTAAATAATATTGTAAGGAATCTGAAGTTTATTCCATCTGCTTATAAATTTAAATCTAACATTTTTTTAAAATTTCAATTGTATTAAAATCTGATAAAATCTAGAAAAGAAAGATACTAAAAAATGCTTATAAGATTTAAATTAATCCTGTGTAATGTGTTTAACAAGAATGTTACATAAAAATATACTTATTTTTTTTTATTATAACAGAAAATATAATTTACTAGCTTATTTTATCATGCCATAGAATGTGATCTATGCTTGAAATAATAAAAGATAAATACAATTATACATTATTTAGAAATTTTATTCTCTCAATGTTTAAATAAATATTTGTCAATTTTTTTTCCCAGTGAAAACTGTTCTTAATGCCGCTCCAACGACTGATGCAACTTATGAAAAGTTGTATCCTTTAGTTGATATTATTTGTCTCAATGAAATAGAGGTATTTTATGTATTTTATTCTTTGTTTCAAGTATTTTTTAAAGCAATTTTGTTTTTGTTCCGTATATTTTATTTTTCATTATTAACCATGTTAGAAAAAACCATGTTTGACCATGTTAGAAAAAAAAAAAAAAGATGTTATTAATATGTGAAGCAGGTCACCAGATAATTTACAAGATTATTTATATATAAGATCTCTAATATACAAATATTATCTTTTTTTTTTTTTTTTTTTTTTTGCAACATTTGCTCATTAATATGTCTGTTTCATTGTTTATTTGATATAATAATAAAAAAATAATTTTACTTTTTATTTTATTTTTATAGCATTTTAAATCATACATTCATAATTGTAAACTTATGGGTAATTTTTTATGAATAATTTTAAATCGAATAATGTTGATACATAATATTTAAAATATTTGGGCATGAGCAGAAACTAATTAAAAATAAAGTGTGAATTTGTAAAAAGAAATAGAATTATTCATAGGAAATGTAATTAAAAAATTCCATTAAAATATCATCATAGTTCCACTGACAATAATACTTACAAGTTGGTAAAACTTCTTGAAATAAAGTGAATTTTACTGATATATTAATGCATTATTACATATTACTATTATGTAATATATTTACATACACATATTATTATGTAATATATTTAAATATTTATTCATATATTTAGAATTAAATTGTTTACCAGCCCATGACAAGTACATTGGTACATTTACTGATAATTGTAAATCATAATTTTTTTCTATTTATTCTCAGGCACAAGATGCAACTGGCTTGCCACTGAATGATGTATCAGACTGTGTTGAGATATTCAAAATTCTTCATAAGAAAGGTTGTTCAACTGTAATCCTCACTTTGGGTTCTAAAGGTGCCGTTTTTAAAAGTAAAAACCAAGAAGATTTCAGTTACATATCTGCAAGGACTGTGAAAGCTGTGGATTGCACTGTAAATATTTTTTATTGGTTGTAGTGAGATTTCATTTTTCTAAATATTCAAGTGTTCTTAATTTTTTAAGAATTTTATTTAAAAAATTCCATTGTGAATTGAATCATGAATTTTAGTTTTCAAATATTTTTTAAATTTCCAATGGTAGAAGTACTTTTTATTTTAATAATTCTTCATTTCATATTATTAAATATTATTCTGATTGATTTTTTTTCCTTATTTAAAAATATCATTTATTATTAATTGTAAATTTCTTTATTACTTTTTAATAGTGTCTACAGATTCATTTATTTGAGCATGTAAATGTAAGAAAAATAAATTTTACTAATATTGGAGGGAAAAAAAAATATTTCAATTAAAAAAAACACACAATCTGTATAAAATATTTTATTTTGATATGTTAATATTTTTTAAATAACATTGAATTTTTTTATTAGCTCAATATTGATAAGCTTCACTAATATATATAAAGTAAAAACGCAGAAAAATTTTGAGATTTTTACATCTTCAAAAATTGTTATATTAAATAATAGTCAATTTTAACATTATTCCTCTGCAGAAAGAAAACCCTAAAAATAAATAAATATGATCAGAATAAACAGCTTGGAATGAAAATTGAAAGTCCTTGAAATATATTAATGAATTGTTTATAAAGAGATTTCTGATTCTGTCACTTACAATACTAAACTGATTTCATCTAGCATATATCATTCATTAGCTAGATTTTAAAATATAAGAGTCATCATTTTGTAAAGTTTTTACTTTGATTTATTTTCACCATAATGCTAGGAATTTCAAAATAATCTTTATTTTTATATTTATTTATTAAAAAATATAAAGTTTTTAATCATGATTTTTTATTAATTTTTTTCAATACTTTTCCTTAAAAAAATCACAAAATTTAATTTTATTTCACATGTATCCTAATCTTGTTGTTTTAAACATAATTTATTGAAATCTATGGAAATAAGTTGTACTTAAGTTGTTTTTAATGGATTAAAGACATGCATAGTTGCATTCTTGAAGTTTTAGGTGATTATCAATTTGAAAAGCCAAATTTTAGATGTTCATTTCTGTCAGAATTAGGATGTTGAATTGCAATAGTAATCGAATAATTAAAAGACTGTTAGACCATTAAATTTATAATAATGTCATAATGTTTAAAGTTTCCTTTTCTCCTATTTTTTTAGGGTGCTGGTGATGCATTCATGGGCAGCCTTGTCTACTTTCTTTCTGAGTATCCTGATATGGATCTTTCAACTATTATAGGGAAATCCTGTGAAATTGCCACTCTTAGTGTCTTAAAAAAAGGCACACAATCCAGTTTTCCTAACAGAGAAGACATTCCAGAAGAATTTTTCATGCAAAAATAATTATTAATTTATTAGTTTTTATGGAAAATTATCAATAATATATTTAAATATTTTGATTGTAATTGCAAATATATATAAATAATCAAATGACAAAAATTTTACAAATTTTTTTTCTGTATGAATGACACAGATGTTAATATTAATTTTTTCTTTTGGATACTGAAAAGAACTATCATATCAGTAAAGCAGGTTTCCTTACCATGTTTTCTTATCACATGGAATACACCTTTCTCTCAAACCCTATTTTTTGTTGTCAAATAATTGGTTAATGAAGAAAGGTAAAAATAATAAAATGATAAACAAAAGAGAAGTTAATTTTCTAATAATTTAAAAATTGGAGAAAGAGTTTGGATTTCTGAGTTTTCATACTGATCATCAACTTAATATGTTTGGAGATATTAATACTGTGAATTAATTTTAATTTTGACAAAAATGATATGAATCTAAAACATTTAAATTCATAAATCCCATTCCCATGAATTTAAATTCTAAATTGCCTGAAATTTTTGAAATTATTAAGTATGTTCAGTAACAGCTAACTAATTTATCAAGTGTTCTTCTACTGTCTGCAAATGTGTTAAGAGTTATTTTGATGCTTTTGTATCTTTAGCCCACATAGCTGATGTTTTTATATAAATTTCTATCGTATGAAATATAACTTGAATATGTTCTGCTATATTTATATTATTTAATATATAAATGTTGTATCCTTTTAATTATTAAACAAAATAATTTGATTTTATGACCATTTTACCTAATATTTTTTAAAAACATTTTTAGTTTACAAATAAAAGCAAAATAAATAAATAAATAAAAATAAAATAACTGACTATCTCAAAGAGAATTCCAAAAGTTAAATTTTTTTTGTCATTTTCTTTTAAATTTAAATAATGATTGTGATGAATAATCAGCCTTTTAGAAAATAATTTTATTCTGTAATTATAAAAAATAAATAATTATACAGAATTAATTATAAGATATAATTAATTTTGTAATTATAAGATACAAATTTTTACTAGAAAACTTAAAATCATTAATAAGTGAATGGCATGTTCTATAGATTTTATAAATTTATTTATTATTGATGTACATAAATTTTATATATATTATTAAAAAATTGTATTTTTTATAAAGTTTATAAAATAAAAATCCATTTTTTATTTTCTCTTTTTTCTTTAAAAAATGAATTTTAGGTATCAATATTTATCTCCCAAATTTTTTACAGAAATTAAAGATGTCTTATTTTAATTGACCATTTTGATAAGTTGAAATAACATGAAAATTTAAATGTTATTATATATTGAATATATTCCTTTGAAAATATCTGAATCATATTTAAAACAGTTTCCTAAACATTTCAAAATTAGATTTTATGATACGTATATGAAAAACCTTTCTTAAAATAGAAAAAAATAAATAAATGATGTATTGTTTTTCATGCAATAAAAAATTATGTATATTTTATTTATTCTTAGACTTCAATTCACTGTACTAGTTAATCGGAAAAAAAAAATTGATATTTGTTATGAAATTATCATTATATTATGATTTTATAATAAATTGAAATTTGTTATGAAATATCCTATCAAATATTTCAGAGTAATAAAAATGCATAAGTATCTAATTTAGACATTTTTTTTTTATTAATGCTGCTTGAAATATAACATTTATATCATTAACACTAAGTAATGGAAATATAAACCATTTGTTAATTTTAATTTATAAAATATTTTATTATATTTGGGATAAATTAATAACATCACAATAATTATAATTTGCAAAATTAATTCATTTTTTTCTACAAGATTATTAAAATATCACCATTCCTATCCTGAATTAGCATTTATTATTATTGTATTACAAAAATTTGAATGTCTTTGTGAAATAACCTTTCATTGATTTTAACTCATTAAAATATAATGCAATTTTAAAAATAAATTAGGATTGTGGAATAGATTGATGATTGTAGAGGATTATATATTTGAAATCTAATCACATCAAATATGTGATTCTTCACTACATTAAATTTATCAAATTTGCTGAATGTTCTAACTCTAGAAAAATTTGGAAAGTGGGATGATGGCTAAGGCATAATTCTCACTATCAGAATTTGTCACAAATTATTTTTTTAATTTAGAAACAAAATAGGATAATTATTTAATTATTCCTATCCATATTAACCATAGGAAAAAGAAAGTATGAAATATTAAATAATAACGTAACTTAACATGAGAAAGTGGAATCTTATTTATAAAAATGTGGAAAATCGCCATAAATAAAAATTTAATACATGTCAAATAAGTTGCTTACCTTTTCATTTTTCAACATTTAAAAATATCAGGGTTTTTTTTAGGAATTGACACTTATGTTCTAGAAATTACTGTTTAAAATCTTTTTTCATTAGAACTTAAAAACTTCTATAAATACAGTTCATAGAATGTAAATTTTGGTCAGCTGTGCAGTTTTAAAATAATTCTCTAGAATCTTTAATAATGTAGATTTTAAAGAATTTTCTAATCTAAAAATTTCATACACATTTTGGGAAAAATGGAATATATATTTCATAATTTATATAGCATCTAGACTATTAATATTCCATTTTATCGAATCACTCTTTTAATTAATCTTTGAATGGTAAATTTGTAAATGAAGAAAGTCTATTTTAGGAATCATCTAAGGTACATAATGTCACTAAAAATCCTTAATAACTGCTTATTTTTAATGGCCCTTATATAAGAACTTTAAAACTTTTTTTTATCCAGGTGCTTATATTTTCCTTCTAATGAGGTGAGGGAGTCCCATTTCAGCATGTGAGATCTGCCCAATTTTAGACTGTATTTTCTTTGTGTTATTGAATCAACATTTAAGGGATTTCAATAGACCTAGAAGGTAAAAGTTTTATATTAATTTACTGATAGAATGGGGAAAATATATCCTTTTCATTTACTCTATTCTTCTTTCACCTCCTTTTGCTTGTAGAAACAGAAGGAAAAATTCTTTTTTACTGATAATTTTATGCATTCAAATAAAACCATTATTATTGGTTTTTAACAGTAAATTATTTTTCTACATGCAATTACTTGTTTGTGTTAGTTATATTTCATTTGTTAATTATATTTCCACATGATTTAGTGACACAATTAGTTAATTATTTAAATATTTTTACTTCAATTAATTTTTTTGCAAAAGTTTAGAACTTTTTAATGATATGTTGAAAAATGTGTATTGGCATTCATTGTGGACTTTGAACAATGATTCAAGACTTCTAAATCAAAGCATGTTATGATGCTCCAAAATTACTAGTAGGTCATTTGTTACTCTTGCCAAAAATAAAATAATGCAAATAATTTAAAAAAAAAATTTTTTTTGAAAAGAAACCATTCAAAGAAAAAGAACTGTAATCGTTAAAAAAAATTCAAACTCTTATTCCAAGCTAAAATATAAACTATTTTTGGAATTATATCTGTCTGTAAACATTATAACAGAAAAAGCTTTGAGCTGGAAATTCTTAATATCAAATCTGCAGATTTCTATTAAATTTTGAAGAAAATTCATTTTCTTGGAAATTTTTTATTTTTAAATCTGTTTATCTGAGTAAAAGTGAATATGATAACTTCAAAATGCTACATCAGCAAAATTTGGCACGCAGTTTTAGCACCTAAACTATATATCCATATCAAAATTTTGAACAAAATCCATAAACAAATTGATCATCTATCTGTCATTATGTTTGCATGCACATAAACACTGTTACAGAAAAACTCAACAATTTAGAGAAATGAAATTTGGTAAGTAATCTTGTTTCTAAAATTATAGCAGTTACAAATTTTAGATTCAAATAGATGATGAAAAATTAATATTTCTTTATTATACTAGGCCCCTGAAAATAGAAATCTGTATACTCTTGTCTTTCTCAGCCTTGCCCAAGGTCACTTCTTTTTATACCCGAAGGAGGGATAATATCTTTCTTAGGAAATATGCAATGAAGTATTGGAGACATATTTTCTCAAATATCTCATTGTGTTCACATGTGTTGCAGAATGTATTAAGCCATTTTCTCAAATGTATCAGAGTGATGATCCACTTTTAGTTTTTTATATACCTAATATTCATAAATTAGTAAAATTATGATCATATACTTTTAAAAAAATGTTTTGGGAGAAAACTTCTCAGTCGAAATTATTTTTTCAGTAAATTGCTAATGCCAGTATAATTTTTCTAACTACGCATAATCAATAAGAATGCACATATAACAGGAAACAAATTATTGCAAATCTTACATTTCACAAAAGAAATATCTGATAAAGTTAAATGCCTTCCAAGTGGGATTGTAAGAAACTTAATTAAAAAAACTTTCGGAATATATATGAATAAATCTCCAATAAATTAACATATTATTTTGGCAAAGAAAGAGTGCAAAAAAATAAAGAAACACATTCTAAATTGTGCTTTCACCAGACAATAAAAAGACGCTTTATAGATTTCTTGTTCAAATCATCTTTATTCAATGATATTTACTATCAGGAAAATGAGATTAGATTAGGTATTTTTATTCTTTATTTGAAAATGATACATTTAAATAAAATGTGGAGAGTTTTCCATGATTATTTTCATTATTTCTTGTGAGCAAGCATGTATTGTTTTCAGAATTAATAAAAATATTGAAATGGGAAATTTGAATGAAAAATTCTCAACATATAGTCTATGGTCACATAAAGCAATCTAGCAGAATCCACACTGTAAACATTACTAAAAAACTGAAAATTTTACTAACATTAGCCCATTCAAAATATCACCTATTTTTGTGGAAATAAATGACAAAAGAAATAGTTGTCAATGGATAAAGTTAGAATCTGATTTCTGAATCTCTTTATGGAAAAAGAAATTTCTCTTATTAAAGGAAATTATTGAAAGTGAATATAAAGCTTATACTCTTTGGCAAGCCAGAAACTTTTCACTACTAACAAAATAATATAACTAGCAGGGAAAAGTTAATTGTGAGAAAACTGAATGAATTGAAAGAGTTTACAAAAATCTATAAAAGGGAACAATCTTTTATTAAAAATTTAACTACTAAACTAAGCTTCACTATTTAAACTAATTATATATATATTTTTTATACTTGAGATTTGTTTATTTAAGTTTCTTAATATTTTTTTTTGAGTAATTGGAATATTTGGGGACTTATATATATATATATACACACACACACAGGCAGTAACAGCATAATTTTTTTTCTTATACTATTAACAGTAGTTTAATTAAATGATTTAAGATATGCAATGAGTCTTTTAATCAAATTTTTCAAATGAAACTTGCATAAAAAAACATTTTAAATAACTTAATTTCAGTGTTGGTGAAAAATATTTGCTTATTCCTGGTATTATTTATTTTATGTTTATATTTGTATAAAATTGGACACTTAATAAATATCCAACTTAATCTATTTCATCGACCTCATAGTTATATAATAATAATAAAAACTGGTTAGTCCTTATTTTTTTCTCTAAAAGTGCATAAAATGTATTAATTTTTTATGATAAAATTATAACAACAAAACTTCAGAATTTTAGATCCCCAATTAATCGGAGAGAATTCAATTAATATAAGGGAGAAAAAGAACAATATATTTTCATACAAAATTTGGTGAAGTAAATATATTATATCTGTTTAGAAATTTTTTCTTAAAAAATATGATTCCCTGCATTACATGAAAAATATGTAATGAACAAAGGTATGTATATATGTATTTATAGGCTGTACTAATAAAGTAAACATTTTAACAAATGATATATTTTTACTCAATTTAAAATGAGTTATGTCAGTTATACATATATCAATGTATTGAAAGGATTCTCTGGTAATTACATTAAAACTTCAAAGAATCCTGATGAGAGGTTTGATAAATTATAAAATATAGGTAAACTATATTTAAGTTGCTGTTTTGCAATTTATCTAATTGTAATTCATAGTGTATTTGCAATGAATAAATTTTTGTAAAATGCATCATTTAAATTTCCTCCACATCTCAGCAAAAACAGATATCTCAAAATAGGAATTCCAGATGGTTATTTATTTTATAGTTTTGTCCAACTGACATAATGTAGTTCAATGTAGTAATTTTACAAAAAACAACCATTCTTAAAGAATGAATACTAATTTATTTTCATAAACAATTATTATAAATTAATTTTATTAGCTTATATGAATTTTAAACTACCAACATCTTTTGGACAAGTGATTTTTTAAAAAAATCATTGTAACATGAGAAGAGTTACAAACATTTTTTTACTTATGCAAATCGATCCATCTGTCTGAAATCTTTGTCATCTTTTTACCATAAAAAATAAAAAGTCTGTCATCTGTCAAAAATTTTCAAAATATGTAATATAATTTAAATCTAAAAAAGAATGATCAAATCCATTTGGGATAGCTATTATATTTCAATATTTTTAGAACATTATACATGCACTGACAATTTATACATTATAAACTGTTTATAGAAAATGGTCATTTGACAGAATGTGGTGAATTTAATGTGAATGATGAGTTTTATACAAATAATATTAAAAAGAGAGAAAAGAAAATGGGAAAAGTTTCCATCTTCTTTCATCACATCAAGCAATATTTTTTTGCCAGGTTTCAGCTCTTTTATACACATTGACATTTCACAGAACTTAGCTTTCTTGTAATATGCTCATTATTTCATCATATTCCATTTGTTTTTCCATCTCATCTTGTTTCAGACGTTCAATACTATTTTGAAATCTTTGTTTGAGGGCTTGATTTTCAATGTTCATTACTTCAAGTTCTTGAGCTCTACGTTTAGCCTGCAAACTTGATATGATATGTTCAAGTTCACCAAGTTTCTCCATTAGAGCCACTTTTTCTTCTTCTGTTTTTTGTTCTTTCAATAACTGACCAAGGTTTTCACCAGCTGTTGCAGATTCTAACTGAGACACGGCCATACTATCACTCTCATGCTCATATTCCTGTTCATATGGATTTTCCTGTGCTGGACTCAACTGCATGCTCTTAGCTAAATCAATTTCTTCTTTAGATTCTTCATCATTTTTTCCCTGTTCTTCAATAATGCTCTCTAATTTACGAGCAGCCTGCCCAATATCGACAACATTCACATCTTCTTCATCACCACTTTCTTCAGAACTACTTAGAACTTCACCAAAAATGTCATATTCGGCAACATCAGCTGCTTGTGAATTACTCAGTTCCCTTTCTTCAAGAGAAAAGGATTCTCCTTCGAATTCGCCACGTTCATTGTTTTTGGCATCTGCTTTTTCATCTTCAGCATTCACAACCTCATACCGCACATGTAGTGCTTCTGTGTCAGTTCGAAGAAGACGTTTCACTTCTTTTTCTACATCTGGTAAATCAACATATTTCTTTTTTAACGTCTTACGGAATCTTCGCTTCCTAACATTTTTTAGAGGTGCTGTGATGCCATGAGGCAACATGTATCGTTTATCTTTATCCTTTTCTTTTTTCTTAGGGGATACTTCTTCTTCAGGCATCACTGCATCTCCTTCCTGAGCAATCATAATTTGACAAATGTCCGCTGTTTTGTAGAAGATTTTCCTGTCTAATGTTTTACAAGACTCAATAATAGTAGGAAGGTCATTAACTTTTGCTGATAAAGTCCACTTATCAAACTGAACAGTGGCATGTCTCATATCATTATCCATTTGTATAGACAGTCTATCTTCGACATTCATAGCTCCAGAACGTACAGCAGCTTTTAAGGCTGCTGCGGGAGTCGGCGGTAAGCGTAAAATGAATTGACTTTCAAGTTCAAACGGCTGGTCGCCATTATTTTTTCTGTTATCTTCACTCATATTTGCCTTACTTTGATAAAAATATTGCTTAAAGAAATATCAGTATAATTTTAAGGATTACTAACGACGATAGAGAATCAAAACAAACCGAAGTAAAACATACGCAATCATGCGCGGCAGCGCTTCAAGCGAGCGATTTCGAAAACAATTCATCATTTCACTTCTTGATAGTTTACCAATTTCAGATACAATTGAAATCGCAAGGTGTGGGGGGGGGGTAGGAATGCTAGGTGTTCAACATTAAGAAAATAAAAAAAGGAAAAAATAATAATCCTTCATTATTTTATTTATTTAGGATCTTGTAAGTGGCGAGTTGGAAAAACGCTTTGTATATCATTATTGGAAATTTAAGTAAGCTTTGAATATATGAAAAAAATATTAAACGTCTACCACACTGGGGTGTATTTTTGTTGAAACACTCCAGTTTATTTGAACTGACATGAAAATAATTCATTTTCACCGGTGCATTTTTTAAAAAAAAAATTCTACGTAATTGAAAATGAAAGCACACCCGAATTTATTCCATGCTGGTAAAAATTCTTTTAAAATCGATTTTATCATTTTTTTTCGATGTTAGAAATATTTTTATGGATTCTCGATGATGATATACTATTTTAATAATTTCAGAACTTTTAAATCAGTAAATTGATTATTTTGAATCAATACTATTTATTCTATATGCGTAGTATCGCATGGGAGGAAATTTAAGAATTGATCAAATAAAATGTGACAATATTTCTATACAAGAAATAGAATATATAGGTGTTTGCAAGCATTCCTTGTACCAATCTACAATTTTTGTCGAATTTTGATGAAATTTTGCACATGTAATTTCAAATCCACTTTCATATTCCAACTCAAAAGAAAAATTGTTAACTTTTCAAAATAAAAAAAAAAAAAACATTGAAAAAAAGGAAGCAAGATTTGAGTTTTCTCGTAATATTTTTCAAATTAATCCCATAAAAGTTATTTTTCTGCAAAAAAAAAAAAAGTATTGTAATGAAACTAAAATCTAATTTTTTATAATTTCAATTTATAAAATGCTGTTTTTAATTAATTTTCAATGATTTGCAACAATTGTTGTGCTGAAAATCAAATGAAATTTATAATTAACAAAGTTTACTTTCTTATATAAATTAATTGCCAAATAAGATGTTTAGTTAAAAACAAACCAACCCATTCAATTCAATATGCTTTTTAAAATGATATCAATCCTATCACATTGAATGAAGTGATTTTTAAAAATTTCATTTACAAATATTTCTTACTGAAATATTTTCTTACATCAGCTTAAACTGACCATAAAAGTTCTAATTTGAATTTTTAAATGTGACAAATATTTGCTTCACTTTTCAATTACAAGTTTGTAGTTATTACTCAACTACCAGCAATATATCACAATATTACCTGCAAGTTCTTGTTTAGAAAATTCACTAAAAGAAATTGAAAACTACCATTCTTAAAATAATTTATTGTTTAAAAAATTCCGACATCTCTTTTTATACTTCAAAAAATATTTTGTTATTTTTGGAAATGTAACTTCAATTTCAGGTAATTTTATTTAGCTTTTAAATCAATTTAAAAAAAAAAATCCAATGTATAGTGAAGCTATTTTGAACTTTTCTAATTTGTAACTTTTAGTTTTAAAGTTATCCATTTAGACATTTACTTTAAAACAGTATAACAATGTTTTATTTCAAAACCAGATGTCGAAAAAGTTCATTCATTTTTGTTTAAATTGAAAGGTCAATTAGATTCATAATTAATAGTCTTATAAAACAATAAATTAAAATTTTAAAATTTACGTATTTTATTTTAGTTTAAAACAGGGTAAACAACATTCAGAGTAAACAAACTGGTCTCCAAAGACAGCTATTTCATCAACAATACAATATTAGCACAACGCTTTTAAAGTAATAAAACTCTTTTTTCAGAAATTACGACAAAAAAAAAAAAAAAAAACAAAAAAAAAGAGGATAAAGCAAGGCATGCTGTAATTAAAATAATAATGAAAAAAAAAAAATTCATTGTTTAATTCTCTAATAAAACTGTCCTTTTAAAAATTATCTTTACTAAATTTGCATTTGCATAAATGGCCCTTATGCATTTGTATAAAAAGTATACTGTGTATTCTTCATATTTTTTGTATACTTATTTTTAATGCCCATATGACATTCAATATGTACAAAGTCGATATAAGCAAGTCATAAAAGATATTTTATTTTTATTTATAATTCAAATATGATAAAAATGGGTGTACAATAACAGAATTAGCAAGTAACTTATAAAATGATTTTAAAAAGTCCATTTTTGTTTTCAGTTTCAACAATAAATTTACATTAAGTGCAATTTCATAACTAAATTCTATTTGATAAAATTTCATTTAATAAAAACTGCATAAAAAATAGAAATGTACAATGAATTAACACCAAGTATGATTAGATACAATTACGATGAACTGAGAATGATTAGATACAATGATTAAACAAATATTTTATAAACATGGCAAATACAATGCTTCTGTTTTGTGTAATTTCAATTACACAATATTAATGATCAGCATTAAGTTAAATTATATTTTATTATGCAACTGAATTTCAATTTTTAAGAGATAACAAAGAATTTTGATTATAAGGTTAATAAATTGATTACATTTAATCAGATCCCATATAACTGCAGTAAAATTATTTTTATGTTTTGCCAATTTGTGATTGATTATAAAAATATGATGATTAGAGTGCAAAAAATTTAAATAACTATTTCCATTAGTAATTTATATATAACTAACACACATCAACTTATGTAATAATTTATAATTGATACAAATGTATTTATATACTTTTATCGTAAAAATTATATAAGTTACTTATTATATTTATAATTCACATGTATTTCAAAACAAAATTATACAGTTCTTCTAAGCAAATTTTCATAAGCAATCAACATCTTTTTAATATGCGCCTTGTCCATCTCCAAGTAAGAATTAGATTGATCCAAAAAGTCAAAGCATAATGAAAGCCTATTTGGTCAATTATTATGCACATGACCATTAGGCATTTTTTTGTCGTTGAATATCTGTACAAATCTAAAATGAAGATCAGTCAAGACAATGAACCTAAAAGGAATAAAACAAATAATAATTCAATACATACATAAATTCCAGAAAAAATTAGGCAGATTACTAACATTTTATTTAAAAAAATATCATTTTTTATCATTTTAATATAATATTTCACATCAAGATACTTAAAAAAATTTATATTTATTTTGGAAGTCAGAGGAAGTCATATATTCATATTTCCAAATGTCCCTTTATACATAAGAACTAACATTTTAGATTTGAATATAAATATTCCCTGTTCTTACAGGTATAAAAATACCCATTAATAAATGCAAAAAAATTGATATAGTTCATTAGTATGCTTTGCTTTGAATTTACATAAGAGTTTTAAAGATAAACTTCAATTTTTTAATTGTGATAAAATAAAAACTATCAGAAAATTTAAAATATATTATACCAATGTAAAATTTTTCTGAAAAAAAAAATGATTTAAATTTTCTAGTTACAAAACCTGCACATTAGAGAAATAATAATATTCTTGTTCACAGTGAAAGGAGGAAGGAAATTTGGGACTTATCATATGTAACATATAGTCTGTTTCAACAGAAATATGTATAATTCCGATTGAAATACTGAATTTGTAATGATATTTTCTCTAGAAAATGCAGGATGTTCAATAAAAGAAAAAGGTTAAACTAAAGGCTAGCTATGAGAATCTTTTTGAACCAAAAAAGTAATAATTTACAATACTATTCATGTTATAACATGTTTAGATTTGTTAATTTCCACGAAGTGAGAAATAACAATATGGAATACTAGATAAAATTAAATTTCAAATGAAATTATTAAAGAAAAACCATGCAAGAATAAATCAGAAATAAAGATTTAACTTTTGTATTTAGCTTAGAAGTAATTTTTAGCACAATATAATTTTTTTTTTTCATAAATAAACTAATGTAATATAAGATTTTTTAAACTATTTTATTCATTTTGATTGTTATGTTATTGATAAATTATTTAAAGTTAACAACCTAATGATTGTATGCAATCAACACACCATACTATTTGGCAGCAGTGAATTAATCGTTTCCCATTGGTGAATTTCAAGTTCCACTGCATATCAGTAGTAAGCATAGTCAACTGACTAATTAGACATATCTGACCAATAATATATATTTAGCAACATATTTAGCCAGCAGGTAAGTAATACACAAATGTCTATTACTCTTACATAAATTTAATTTTATTCATTGAAATATTTTTGCACCAATTTTATTCTTATCAATCTGTATGAAATAATTTCTTCCTAAGAGAATCAATATCATTTAGAAACAAATAACCTAAGAGAAATACTTTTATAGAAATAGAAATATATACCAATTAAGAAGAATATACCCTTTATACAGTGCATATAAATAACTTTTTACAATTATAGTTTTTCAAAAATAATGTGCAATTTGAAAAAAATTTAACTCATTAAGAGCAGGTAAAAATTATATGCAACATATTTAAAATCTTATATACACATAAATGATTTAAATACTGTATAATAAATAACACTAAACAACAATAAAAAAAATGATATTCTCTTACCATATACATAATATATTCTCCGAGGAAATATTTTATTTATATATACTACTTCTGTAATAACTAGCCTTCTTGTAATATGCTCATTATTTCATCATACTCCATTTGTTTTTCCATTTCATCTTGTTTTAGACGCTCAATACTATTTTGAAATCTTTGTTTTAGCGCCTGATTTTCAATGTTCATTACTTCCAGTTCTTGAGCTCTACGTTTAGCTTGCAAACTTGATATGATATGTTCAAGTTCTCCAAGTTTCTCCATAAGGGCCATTTTTTCTTCTTCAGTTTTTTGCTCTTTCAGTAACTGACCTAGATTTTCTCCAGCAGTTGCAGATTCTAAATGAGATACAGCCATACTATCACTCTCATGCTCGTATTCCTGTTCATATTGGTTTTCTTGAGATAGATCCAATTGCATACTCTTGGCTAGATCAACTTCCTCCTTTTCACCCTTGGATTCTTCACCATCCTTTTCTTGTTCTTCAATAATACTTTCTAACTTCCGAGCAGCTTGTCCAACATCTACAACATTCACATCCTCATCATCACCACTCTCTTCTGAACTACTGAGAACTTCACCAAATATGTCATACTCAGCAACATCAGCTGCTTGTGAATTGCTGAGTTCCCTTTCTTCCAAAGAAAAGGATTCACCTTCAAATTCACCACGTTCATCGTTCTTGGATTCAGCCTTTTCATCTTCAGCATTCACAACCTCATATCGTACATGCAATGCTTCTGTATCTGTTCGTAAGAGCCGTTTCACTTCTTTTTCTACATCCGGAAGGTCAACATACTTCTTTTTTAAAGTTTTACGGAATCTTCGCTTTCTAACATTTTTTAGAGGTGCTGTGATACCATGAGGCAACATGTATCGTTTATCTTTATCCTTTTCTTTTTTCTTAGGGGAGACTTCTTCATCAGTCATCACTGCATCTCCTTCCTGAGCAATCATAATTTGACAAATATCTGCCGTTTTGTAAAAGATTTTTCTGTCTAATGTTTTAGAGGATTCAATAATTGTAGGAAGGTCATAAATTTTTGCTGGCAAAGTCCACTTATCAAATTGAACAGTGGCATGCCTCATATCATTTTCTATTTGTATAGCTAGTCTGTCTTCTAAATTCATAACACCAGAACGCACGGCAGCTCTTAAGGCTGCTGCAGGTGTTGGCGGTAGGCGCAAAATGAATTGACTTTCAAGTTCAAAAGGCTGATCGCCATTATTTTTTTTATCTTCACTCATACTTGTGTATATTAATCACACTAATGAAAATAACTTGTAAAGAAATATCAAAAAATAAATATAATGGAATACTGGCAGCCTCACATCATAGCATAAAAATAAATTAAACAGGCATGCATGACATTTCATAAACAAAAATTTATGGATACTTTTAAAGTTGTATTCATTTACGATTCCACACAACAAGTAAATAATAGCGCCTTTCTGAATAGAAATATATTAGAAAATACCTTTCCAAACTCCTTAAAAACTGGATTTGACTTTCGCACGGCTAACTTCTAATAGACGTATTTCGAATTTGTCACAGAGAGAAATCTCCTTCTCTGTGGAATTTGCTAGAAAAGTGCACAGGAGAGACCTCTATCGATTGTTTTTTTTAAAGAATTGAAATCATTGTTGTCCAGTCAATTTAAAATAAATGAAAAAGTTAAAAGTAACTAAGCTAATCTAGTTTTACCTAATAACATATATATTTTTGAAAATCTCTCTATTATAGTTATTGTGTTTTAAAACGAATGTTTTGGAATGTATACAGATAAATAAAAATAAATAAATAAACAGGAATTTTAAAGACATTAACTCAACTTTTTCCGGTTAAAATTTAATCATGAATTGCAAAAGCTTAATAGGATGGTTATAAAAATGAAGGATTACTTACATGTATTCTGTTACACTTTATTCAAATGTTACATATTTTTTTATTCGATGCCGAAAGCTTGTTTTTTAATTTTATTTCCTTTTCTATAGATGGCAGCACAAGTTTATTTCCGTTTACATCTAGAAAGAATCGAGTAAGTAAATTATAAATATATTTTCTATTTCATTAAAAATGTTTCGACACGTTGATGAGAATTTGATTCAAACTTAACTCTTAAAACAAAACTGGCAGATTATCCACGCTCCTTGAAGACTAAAAAAAAAAAAAATAGATTTTAGTTTTAACATTACTTAACTAAAGTGTGTCGTGTCAGGATGGCCGAGCGGTCTAAGGCGCCAGACTCAAGGTTCCACCTTACTCTGTTGCAGAGTTATGAGTGTTCTGGTCCACGAATGTGGGCGTGGGTTCGAATCCCACTTCTGACAGCGATTTTTTTTTTTTGATTATCATAGTGTGCTATCAAGGAGCCAGTTACTATGTTACGTGTTTCTTTTTTTATTTATTATTTTTTAAATATTCTCGTACGATATTTTTCAATCTATTCTTTTTTTTTAATTATGCACGATGAAGTGCTATCTAACAAGATCATAAATTCTGTCAGATTAAATAAAGTCCTTTACATTGTGGGAACACGATATTGTTTGAAGTTGATGTCGAAATAGAATGACCAGAAGCAGTGGCAATCAAAAGTATTCGTACACTGAAGAACTTAACGTTTTATATTACTTCATTTGTTACATTATGCCAAAAAACACAAATACTATGGCTCGTGATTTTTAAGTTTTTGAGTAATTTCATAAAAAAAAAAAAAAAAAAAAAAAAAAAAAAATCTGTAAAATTATTACAGAAAAAAAATTAAAAAAGAAAAAAAGAACTTTATTAATAAAATTTTTGAGTCAAAAATGTTTGTACACTCTATAAATGTTCGCAAAAATTAGATAAATTATAATTTTTTTATATTTTGTAGGATATCCTTTAGCTTTAATTATTTCTTTCATTCGATTATCATTGAATCTACTAACTTATTTGAAATAGCCGTTGAAATCGATGCCAATTCTTCCAAAACAGTGGTTTTTAACTGATTTTTATATGTTATGATAGATTTTGTTTTTATGATAGATGTTATGATAGATTTTTGTACACTCTATAAATGTTCGCAAAAATTAGATAAATTATAATTTTTTTATATTTTGTAGGATATCCTTTAGCTTTAATTATTTCTTTCATTCGATTTAGCATTGAATCTACTAACTTATTTGAAATAGCCGTTGAAATCGATGCCAATTCTTCCAAAACAGTGGTTTTTAACTGATTTTTATATGTTATGATAGATTTTGTTTTTATGATAGATGTTATGATAGATTTTTGTACACTCTATAAATGTTCGCAAAAATTAGATAAATTATAATTTTTTTATATTTTGTAGGATATCCTTTAGCTTTAATTATTTCTTTTATTCGATTTAGCATTGAATCTACTAACTTATTTGAAATAGCCGTTGAAATCGATGCCAATTCTTCCAAAACAGTGGTTTTTAACTGATTTTTATATGTTATGATAGATTTTGTTTTTATGATAGATGTTATCATAGATTTTTGTACACTCTATAAATGTTCGCAAAAATTAGATAAATTATAATTTTTTTATATTTTGTAGGATATCCTTTAGCTTTAATTATTTCTTTTATTCGATTTAGCATTGAATCTACTAACTTATTTGAAATAGCCGTTGAAATCGATGCCAATTCTTCCAAAACAGTGGTTTTTAACTGATTTTTATATGTTATGATAGATTTTGTTTTTATGATAGATGTTATGATAGATTTTTGTACACTCTATAAATGTTCGCAAAAATTAGATAAATTATAATTTTTTTATATTTTGTAGGATATCCTTTAGCTTTAATTATTTCTTTTATTCGATTTAGCATTGAATCTACTAACTTATTTGAAATAGCCGTTGAAATCGATGCCAATTCTTCCAAAACAGTGGTTTTTAACTGATTTTTATATGTTATGATAGATTTTTTAAAATTTTCTCTTCTAAAATATTCCACAAATGTTCAATAGGATTCATGTCGGATGATTGTAGAGGTGTGTTACTTTTTTCGGGAATGTTATATAATTTCTAGAGCTTAGCATTATGAGTTCGATACATTATGAGCTTGAGTTCGTTATCTTGGTGAAATATGTAGTTATTTTGTAAACCTATTTGTGCAAAGCTAGAATTTAAATTTTTTTTTTCAGAGTGTCTAATAATATTCTCGCGATAGATGCAATAAAAATAGTAGTTCAGGCAAAATTCTATATTTTGTAATTACTTTAGTATAGTAATTACTTTTGTCTTGAGGTCTTGTTACTCGGCTAGGAACCATAAGGCCACGAGTTCGAGCCTCGCCTCTGACCAATCGCTACACAATTGTTCACCAATGCCATGCAAGGAAAGGGATAAGACCTTATTTGGAGAGTATGCTAGAAAATTTTGGGGAGACCACTTGGGGTTGTTTTCTGCTGATTGAAACTAATATGTGACGTAGAACTACAACTGTAATAAAAGATCTCTTATTAAATTTCATTTATATAAATTGTAATGTTTTTTTTAGCTATCGCGTCTACGTCTACACGCATACGTATGTACAGACCGACAAATGATCAACTCTTTGACGGATTTGATTTAAAATTTGTTAAAAATCTATATATCAGATGCTAAAACTGTATGCCAAATTTTATTTATTCATTTTGCATGAATTAAAAATTGATGAAAATCTACACTTTAAAAGCTAAAAAGTGATTTTTTTTGATTTTTTAAAAACATTTTTCGTATTTACATGGTGAGAATGTACAGACAGACGATTCATCCCTAAGTGGATTCGGTTTAAAATTGGATACAGATATACACTTTAGAGGCTACATCTATTTTATAATCTTTATTCATCTAATTTTTTATTCTTGAAATACTAAGTTTCGAAGTTAACGGGGTTAATCCATATTTCGACAGACATTCTTCCTCAGAATGGATTTCACTTAATATTTCATTGAAAATATTAAAGGTGATGTTAAGATCATGTAGTAAATTTTATCCGCCAAAGCTCAAAGCATTTTTGAATTGTCACGTTCGCAGACAAACATAATTCCAAAAATTCCAAACCGATTACTAATTTTTCTCTTCGTATTCTTCGCGTACAACAAAGTAAAAATGAGATGTAAATTGAATGAAATCTTCAGTTCAGATTGTCAAGGACACTAGAGGAAACGGAAAGCGTGAAAGGGTAATCCCCTTTGTAGGGAAAGTAAACAATTGGTTTTTCCCTTGCAACTCTCTTGGCATTTGGTTTGGCGACATTAGAAAAAGGTTAGTTTCGCTTTTAACACTATAAACATTAAAATAAAACTCGGCGTATGTTTGAAAAGTAAATCAGTTTTGGTGCAAACGAAATTTTAGACGGGACTTCAACGCAAGTGTGGTAAGTTTTTGAATAATTTTGATTGATAACGAAAATTAATTTATTAAGCTTCTTTAAAATAAGTAAGTAATAAATAAATTTTTCCTTTTTGCTTTAAAACTGTTGCGAATTGTTATATTAGATAAAATTGCTTTATCTTGTGCTTACTTGTACATAAGAAGCACATTTTCGATTCATAATTATTTATACAAAAATTTTTAACTATCGGTATTTTTATTAATGCAGAATTTTTTTTAAAAAAATGGATAATCCGAAAATGAATGCTACTTTTTATATATGAAAGTTTTATATTTATCTGTTTTTTCTTCCTTTCTCTTATTTTCAATTTTAAAACATTTATCTGATGTCAAAAGAGAATAATAAATTTTTCTACATTTTGTAGCTGATTTTTTATAGGCAATCGAATTAAATTAATGGACATGTAAACTAAACATGCAAGCTATTTTTTTAAATGGCATGGCATGTAACAGGTAAAAAAAAATGCACTGAACCTAAAATTAAAAACCGAATAAGGACAAAAAAAAAAGTGCATAAAGATTTCTTTAATATTAGAATGATAAATGAAGCTGTAAATATAGTTCTGTGAGTAATTTTTCCATAAAATAGCTGAATCATATCTATGAATGATTTCTAATTTATGATCTGACATGAATGCCAATTATTTCGGAATTGACAAACGATTTATTTCCTTTTATGAGTGATTAATATTTGCTTCACCGATAAGTACTTTTATACGTGGAAATAATTTCATATGGCAGTTTTCGAGTGTTTTAAAACTGTTTGACATATATTTGTTAATCTAAGCATTCCAACTTCACAGAATTTGACTTCAATTCTAAAAAGCATTTATCGCATTCCCCCCCCCCCTTTCATATGCATTTGGCTAGGTACTTTCCTTTGTTTTCTTCGCTTTCGAAATGCAAAAAAATCCCTTAAAATCTTATTTGTTTTTGGTGAGAATGTCAAAAAATTTTATTTAAAAAAAAATCTTAAAATTTTTATTGTTGCAAATGTTGTGGATCATTATTAATTATTAAATTGGGAATTTTAAAAGCTACGAAGTTTTTATTAAAATTTTGGTTTACATTTGGTATTGTTTACATTAGTTGGATTGCAAAGGTATTTGCTGTCAAGTTATTGGAACCTCTGTTATATGGCATTGTATATCTTACTTTCTGCACATTCTGTGTTTTTTAAATCGTGCAATGTTCCAAAGAAGTTAATAATATGCAATATTGTACTTCTATTGTAAATAGTATCTCAAGAATATTGTACAGTATCACAAACTTTGATGCAATATTTTTGTGCTGCTATTATCTTAAATGTTTGGAACAATAAAAATAAAAATGTTTTAAAAAGGTTCTACTCGCGTATATCAGTGTAATAAAATTTAGAAAATATTTTTTTTAACCAAAAATTTGAAGATTAAAACAAAAAATCGTAAAAGTATGAACGTTGTTACAAAACTTTTAAAAATATTCCTTGAATGATACTTTTTCATTCCTGAAATGAGAAAAGACATTTTGTCATTAGATCAATTAATCAAAATTTGTAAAAATGCTACTCATTTAAAAAAAAAAAAACACAGTTATTAAATGTGAATATTAAAGTTTTTAAAATTATATTTTATTTAAAAAAAAACACAGTTATTAAATGTGAATATTGAAGTTTTTAAAATTATATTTTAGGACATACTTAATACTGAGCAATTTATCATCAGGGCTAGGAGATGGATAATTTCAGACCATGTGCTGCGCCTACAAGGTTTGTATTACCTTTCTACTTAAACTAATATTGTTCAAATATAAAGTTAAATAAAAAAAAATTATGATATTTTTTCCTTATTTTGCTTTTAATGATAAGATTAAAAAAAAATTATAATTTTGTATTTTCATTGAAATTTGCTTTGTATTTTCATTTCTTTTTTAAAAAAGAAATGAAAATACAAAACAATTTTTGAACATATAGCATAACTCTACTGATCTGTGTTATGCAGGAATCGGGCCGGTTCGGATATTCGGTAATTTGAATGATTAGATAAAGCTCAGTGAAAAAGTCGTTTGACTGAAAAAAGCTTAATTTATGAAATTAAGCTTAACAAACGTATAGTGCTGAAAGTTGCAATTATTGTAAGATTTTCATAAGATATCCAATGCAAATTAAATTGTCTTTCATCCATTGTTCTATAAATAAAGCTACTTTTAAATAAATTGGATTGACGTGATCATTTTTTTCAGTGAGATTTTTTCAAAACTGAGGTTTATGGAATTATAATACTTATGACATTGTACTCTCTGAAAGTAAAAAATCGTGTTATGTTGAATTTATATGTCGATTAGGAGATATCCTGTACAGCATAATTTTTGTTAATTAAAGGAAGATTGATTGTGAATTTGAAAACATGTTATGTATTCAATGAAATTTCATATTCAGTGTGAACAAAAAATTAAATAAATTCACCCTAAGTGATAATAAATCAATGAAAAAAGAGCGGTAGACATTAAAGGAGAACAAAATAACTTTAATAGCAATTAGCTGAAAGAAAAATTAACTCCCTTTCCTACTTATTATTTTCAGCAAAAATTCGCCTTAATTGTCCGAAAAAAATGCCTTTGTCGAAATATATTGTTATTAAAATTCAATTTTATATGTGACAATATTGATCATACTATTAATCCTCCAATTCAGTTTACAAAAAAAAAAAAAAAAAAAAATCTTATTAAGTACAAATAAAGATATTTCAAAAGTCGTAAAGATAAAGTCAAATCTATGAATATGACTAAATTTATAGTTTTCCAGATTATGTTAAGGTAAATAAAAATTGAAATGATTATTTTTCTTTACAGAGACCGCTTCCCGAAGGACGAGAAAGATACCAAGGGACAGAATCCTCAGAAATTGGATGAATCAGCCGCTCCGAAAGTTCAAAATCTAAGTCTTCGGTCAACAGAAGAATCGCCACAGAAAAGTAAATCTTTGGGGAAAAGCTTATTTCCCTGGACGAAGAAAGATGAAAAACCAAAAGAAAAGACAAATGCTAACGAGACTAAGACTTACCAAATATAATTACATTAATTTTTTTTATTATTATTATGGATAGTCAGTTTGTTTCATTATCTATTAAAATAAAATTTTCAGGATTTTTGTTTGCATACGATTTTGTATTAAGTTTCTGAAATAAAATTTTTGTTACACTGCCAAGTAGTTTATTCAAATGAAGAAAAACTCACTTCATGGGTCGCACAATAATGATTTCAAGTATTTTTGTGGATTGATCAGAATTCTCTCATCTGACAACAACCGAACCTCATCGATACCTAGTAAAACTTCCCCGGATCATTGGTTTATTGATCATTGATCAGTTTTATTGATCATTGGAAGTTTAATTTTTTTTTGTGTTGCCATTTATAGAAAGTACAGTGTTAGTAATTTTTTCTTTATTGTAGTTGTATGAATTGTAACAGTGAACTTGTTTAGCTGACATATTAAAATAATTAGGAAGATGAAAGGAGCAATTCCCCAGGCCCAATCACTGGTCCGATTTTTGCAATTTTTATTTTATACATAAGTTCATGAGATCTATATATTTCACTTGTCAGTCGTTTGTCTCTAACCATACACCATTCCCGAGAGAAACCTGAAAAACATTATTTCATAATAGATTCTCTATAGAAAAAGCGACCACTGAATCCCCTAGACCCAATCATTATACCGATTTCTTCAACTATCTCATCTGGAAGATAATAATGTTTCATTTATTATGAAGAGTCTCTTCTCCTCCTCTCTGATTTCAGAAAATAGAATTTTGACATTGCCTCTGGTCTGAGTAACAAGAACAATTTCGCTACTTTATGTGCATAGCTAACTAATCACAATGCTGTAGGTTTTCTGTACGAATATGATTTAAAATAGTGTTTACATTTGGTATGATAAAATGTAGCCTATCAAAGTGCATTGACATTATTGAATTAAAGCTATTAATATTATAACTCACCCTGAAGGCGGATAGTTTAAAATAAAAGAAAACTAGATTTTATATTTTAGTTAAAAATTAAATACCATTAAAGATTATCATGCAGATTATATATAACTTCGAATATTTGTGTACTTACAAGATTATCAGATGAATTAAAAAAATCATAGTAGGCCTATATTTCGGATTTAAATTTAAGCTTTCAAAAGTACTGTAATTTTGATGCTACCGGATTTTGGGGTCTAATACGAGAGAGTTTACTTATTAAAGCACACATCAAAGATTTAATGAAAATTTCGTATCGTAAGACTTATTAGATAGCTTATAACTGTGTAGATACATTACATATTATATTCAAAATTTGTTTCGACAGATTTAGATGTACTGTTTGTTTTCCAAAAAATTATTTATTTTCATAATATTAAATTTTAAATGGATTTAGGAAATAGTTCTGATAAGACCGAAGGAAGTTTACTTAATCAAACTATAGGCATTCAATAATCTACATATACAATAGAAAGAAAAATACCGATATTACGTTTTTTTAATGCTATGTAGCCTTTTTAATTATAGAGTTATTCGGAAAGGGCTTGGAAGGTAAAAATTCGCTAAAGAATAATATATGCAGCCTTATCTTTACCCAGTCTCATATATGTTCTTATCTCGTATATTTTGTAACCCTTTTCAATATTGCTTGAATGATCTAGTTAAAATTTAAGAATTTGAATTGTATTCAATATCTTACAACATTTTCAAATTTTTAATAGTCAAGCCGTGATATTTAAAAAAGTAGCTGATAACATACTAGATATAATTTCATACTTTTTGTTATGTTTTTTCTTTCTTTCGACTACGCCTTTTATTAAGCTGAAATTTTCTTTCCCATTTAAAATGTAATTTCTTAAGAGGTACATATATATTATAAAAAATCTAAAGATTAGTTGAATTTAAAGTAAAAATCTCATTGCAAGGTAGGAAATTAGATTCGCATGACAAAAGCTAAAAATAGTTTATAAGCTCCAAAGAGTATTTAATTCTTTTTCATAAAGAGCTTCCAGTCTTCAGCAAATTTTTGTTGTATTAAGAATTTTTGAAGATATTTACTTTATATTCCGCCTTTTGAACGGAATCCAATAGTGCTTTTTGATAGAAAAATATTGTATTGTTAATGCGGAAAGTTTTGTTCGATATACAGAAATATTCAATGTGCAGAAACTAATTTTGTATCAAATTTTCCCATTTTTCGAAAAAATTCCATAAATTGAGATGTCTGATGAATAAAGTTCTTTATATGGGGACTCGATTGTATGTAGAAATCACATTTTATTTATAGATAATGAAACGATTGGCTTATAAACTTAAAAAAAATCGCTCACGACTTTGTAAAGGATCATAACATTTAAATTTCCATCATGCGAGTAATACTAAATGTGAACGACATTTGTTTTTCTTTTTTCCCCCTTTAATTATCAAAAGATAAAGGATTGGCGGCAATTCCAGTTACATTCGATTATGCAATCGCTTTTGGCGCTTGTAGGGTTAATGTTTTACATGGGAATTAGGCATCCCGTTTCAGAAATTTAAAGACACTTTTATATTATTTATTGTTTTAATTTGTTGTTTGCTTTGAGTATAATTTAAAACTATTATTCGAATGATATTAAAATCAAATTAAAACTCTTTATGTATGAAGCTTTAGCATATAAAAAAATAAAAGAGAGAGAGAAATTGGTATTGTCAATATCGCCAAAAAGGCGATAAATTCATTTTTGTGTATTGACGTAGCAATGGAACGATTAGAATGATTATTTCAAAGCATTTAAACTTTGAACTCGGACGGAATATGAGTAATTAATTCTTTCACTTTTGGAGGTATTTTTTACCTTTATGTTTATATATATACGCAACATACTTATCATTCTGTCAACAAAGTGAGACTTCAGTCGACAGTTGAAATCGAATTGTGTATTATACGAAAGCAGAAAAAGGGAATAGTAATAGCGGATTCTAAAAAAAATTTTGGTAAGTTTCAAAACTACCTAAATTTTATTTAATCCAGAAAAATATTTTTGATAGCAAGTTTTATGTTGTATTTTTAAAGTACTAATTTGGAAAAATGTTATTAATAAATAAATTTGCTTTTAAAATAAAATATGATATATGATTTTTTTTTATCTGCTTTATTAAAACAGGAAAATTATTATTCCAAAAAATATAGTTAAAAATGTAAAATTTTTTTTTAAATAAATTTTAATTAAAAAGCTTGCGCATTTGATAATATTCTGCTAAGCTTCGGAACTTTTTTATTTTTATTAAAAGGTTAAACTTTTCATATGTTTTTACTCCGATAGATGTCAGCATACGTTTGTTTCCGCATTTGAACTTTTTAAAAAAATCTTTTTTTATTATTCATTTCTGAGAAATTCATTTCGATCAACAAAGCTTCGTTATTATAACTTTGTCAAAACGACTCGCTATCATTGGAGGCAAAATGGTAAAATTAGTAAATTAAATATCACGAACTTAAAAAAACAAACAAACAAAATTTTATGTTAATATTTTTTATTATATAACCCTATGAAGAATTTAAAGATAATAAATATATGAAGAAGAATTAATTAACAAGAACAACAGCTAACAAAAATTTATCCATAATTTTTAACCACATTTTTTATGTTTAATTAAGAAATTTCAATCACTTTTGAAAAAATACAAAAAAATGGGGAAGCTGTGGAAATAAATGCAATTTATTAGAAATAAGTCAGAAGGTTTCTGTGAAAATTGAAAAACAATTATTTTATACAAAAATATTATAATAAATTATTCATCATTTTATTTGAGATTTCATAATACCATTCAAATTTTTGAGATCCTTGCATGTTCGGGTCGGAAAGATAAATGGTGAGAAAGGCATAAATTTTTGTACTATTATATTTAAATTTAAAAAGCGAAACAAACATACCAATGTTTTGTTTCTCTGGTGGAGCTCAAGACTAGCACCTGGTATAAATATAATATAGATATTTTTGAAAAATTATTTTGCATTTCTGATGTAATTTACTGGATTTTGAGATTTTTTTACGAATATCAATATCATTTGAAAATGCTGTTGTAATTTAAAATATTGTAATAATTAAATTTTTTATCACTATGTCACTGCCCACAATAACCGATCTCTCTGATAGCTCCAACTTATTTAAGCTAATGTTAATAAAATGAATTTAATTTGCATTAGATATCTTTCTGAAAGCTTTGAAATATATTTTGGGAATATAAAAATATACTTTGCATAAACTGTCGAAAAAAAACAACAACACATTCTAATTGCCAGAATATTGAGAGATTACTGTATCATAAAATATATAAATCGGACAGATAAAAATTTTATTGGACAAATTAAAAAAATGAAATTCTTTGCAACTTTTTTTATATTGCACTGTTTTACTCTGTATAAATTATACTACTTCTTGTGCACGAATATGGAATGCCGATTTTCTCTTTTGCGGATTTCCAGCTAGCTACTCAGGTACAGTAGTCCTATGCAGTCTGCGGTCCCCTCACAGCATAACAATCTTAGGACTGCTATATTGAGAAGGGGGCCATAAGCAAGTCCATTAAAAAAACTTTATATTCCTGTTTGCTAAATGCATAAATTTGTAAAAAAAATATGAATTCTATGATAGACAAAATATTAATATTTTATTATTATAGGACAAATGCCTAGACGTTTTATTACGTTCATTTAGTTATTAGAATATTTATAAAATCGAAGATCTGCTTCAATTATATTGTATGCAAATGTAGGTTCCGGGGCGCGTAGAGTCATAACAGAAAATTAAAGTAAATACATACTCCAAAATTAAAAAAAAATAATAAAAAAAAATATAAATTTTTTTTAAACTAAAATAAAATATTAGCTGGTTAACAGCATGCTGAAATGTGAAATTAAACTGACCATCTTGTAAAAAGAGAAGCCTCATAACACGCATTGCCTAGGTCCGTTAAATACTTAAATCTGTCACTGTTCCTTTTTTTTAAAATCTATATAAGTGTTTTGCATATTTCATTACTACTTAGAGAGAGAGAGAGAGAGAGAGAGAGAGATAAAGAAGAAATATGAATCAATTCATCTGACTCGTGGAATCTTAAAATAAAGGTATTTTAGTAATTTACTGTATGATGTGAAACGTTCCGGCATTCAAATATTTGTGATATTAAATTGCCATGAAGAAATTACTTTTATGGATAAAATTAAGTAAAAAATTCTAACAATTGTGAAGATAACAAATGTTCTAAATTCTGAACCCTTCCGTTTCCGTGTGATCCGTGTTCTTGTTTTCGATTCTTTCTCTTTGCGATACGATAACCAATAACCAATAACTTTGCGATACAATAACCAATTCCTGACTTTTTCATCAAGAATTCCTCGTATGCTAACATAATATGAAGCATTTTATATTTCATAGTACAATGACAAAAAAAAAGTATGAATTTTATATGTCTTTCACTTCTGCCTAAAATTTTATACAGATTTTCGTTATAATGACAAGACTACCGTTTCGTGTTTCATTTATCTGAATTATTGTGTCTTCGAGTTAATGTATTCACATATTTGAAAATATACCAACCAAGAAAATGTCCAACACTCTGACAGATTGTGTTATTAGATGGTTGGAAATAATAACAGTTTGGTTTAACATATTGACATTGGTAATGATAAATCTATATGCTTAATTTAAACGTTTTAACTATCTACATTTTTGAATGAACTGTGTTCGCATGAAAAGATGATTACACAGACCTTCCATTGACGAATTTTCCTCAAAATTTGATAGAAATATGTAAATTTGGTGAAAAGGTCACATAATTATGTATTCGTGCCTCTATTTCTTTGAATTACTATGTTTACAAACCGACTGACTGACATATTAAAAAAAAAAACTCTAAAAAATCTAAAGCATGAAAATCTATAAAAATATTTTATGCATACAATATTTTTTCTTTGTATACTTCTATATGAGAAAGCAAAAAGGGAGCGTATTTATTAAAATCTTTACACATGCATTAGCATTCATGTTGAAAGAAAACATTGAAAGTATTTTTAATCATAGGCGCTTTTATTTACATATGTGTTCTCATTGTATTCAATAAAAATATGAAATATGCAATTTCTTGTATATTATAAAGCCATTATTTTTTAGATCTCTATGGATTTCTTTTTTTCTTTAGAATCGTTCTTTATGGGTTTCTATATTTCTTTTAGATTACATCGAAACATTCTGATATCTGATACAAGATGAAGAAATGTGCTTGTCCTACGAGGTATGCATTTATCTATTGAATTTACTGACTATAATATATTTATATGTGTGTGTGTGATTTATTGCAAGATCTCATACAAAATTATCAACACCATTCTTGATCATTGTGTTATTTTTATTTAAAATTAAGGTATTTAATTAAATAAGCGAAAGGATTATGACCTTTTCTTAAATAAAAATCAATAGTTAAGTGAATTTAAAATATTAATCTTTACGATGTCTTCCGATATTTTTTCATTCGGGTAGTGTGAGTATCAACACATTATAGTTAATCAAACAATGTCAAAAATTTTACAAACAGCCAATTCTTAAAAAAAAAAGTATAAACGCAGGATTGACTAAAACGAATGAAAAAAAAGCGTTTATCACAAAGTGTGTGTATATGGGAGAGGATGATGTAAAATAACTAGTTAATTAAAAAAATTAGAATAGCATCTCCTGCTTTAGCTTATGTGAAATGTAAAGTGTGAAATCAATTTTAATTTCTACATAGTTATACCATCTACAAATAAAACAGTTTTTTAAATACTTAAAATAACATTTAGTCTGGGATTCTATTTATCAATTTGCTGAGTTATTCAAAAGTTCTTAGATCAGATTTTAAAAGAGATTAGGCATATAGAAACGAATCGCTTTTAGTTTCTCGAAACCGTTTCAAAAATTCTACCTCGAGGTTTTTATGAATCTCCATGTTTCAGATCATCCAAAATTCGAATTTTTTACAATTATGTCTGCGCGTGATACCTCAAAAATACTTTGAGCTAGACGGATGAAATTTGGAATTTGTACTTAACACCAAATTTGTAAATTTCTATCAAGTTTTAAATGAAATCTATTCACTGCTAGCTTATTTGTTTCAGCACAAGTAGCACAATAGCAATGAAACGATGAATAAGATTTAGTATACATTTTTAGCATTTAAAGTGTCTAATTCTAAATCAAATCCGTCAACGGATTGACTATCTGTGGATTTATACATTCCCATGCATGTAATCATAATAACACAAAAACGCAACTTAAATTAAATCTGGTGTTTAATTTTATTACTAAAATTATAATTCTCTGTCGAATTTAGAATAACCACGTCCAAAATGAAGGATCGTTCCTCCTCTCTCCATTATATTACGAAATACAAAATGGTTATGTGTAGATTCAGAAAATAAAAATTTAAGTATTCTTGACAACGACATTTTTTTATGTGGGAGAGATGTGGTAAATGTAATTAAAAATTTGATTGACATAAAGTATTTCTGCCATTGTCTTGCACCTTTACAATTTCGTTGTACTCCATATTTAGATGAAAATTTTTTTCCCTTTTTAGTTTTTAGAACTTTTTTTATTTTTTATTTTCAGAGATCGCTTACCAAAACTGCCGAAAGGACCAGAAAATTCGCCAATACCGCCACCACAACAGATAAAAATGCCAAACAATAATCCTCAAGAGAAGAAAAACATATCTCCACCTAAATGATAATGAACCAAAACTGCATCTGATTTTTATTTTTCGTTTCTGTTTTAAATATGTAACAGTATTCGATATTTTACTTTCCACGGAGTACTTCACCTTCTTTATTTTTTAATAAAATGGTATCTTTCCCATTCTATTTGTGCCTCTTTTTTTGATTTACTAGTTGCCTTTGGAGACTAAGTATTTCGCCAGAGATATTGGTTATATTTAATTTCAGTTAAATCGTTGAGTGAAAACCATGATTCCATTAAATTATCAGCCATTAAAGCTATGTTATTTTAATAGATCAATTCTATGACATAAGATTTTTATATCCTGTTCATCTCTAAATTTATTTAGTGGTACTGTAACTTCAGTTTTTGTATTCGATCTGTAAACTGCATGGATATTAAGTAGAACCCTTCTTTAGCTTTCAACAATAGAAGAACATCATACGACCAAATATTTAATGAAATAATGAAAATGATGCCAGTTTCATTCACAGCAATGGAAATATTGTCATGAAATATACTTAAAAATATGTTGAAAAGTTAATTAAATTTCGACTAAAAATTTTACAACAATCAATTGATGTCGTTAAAAAGATAGCTTTTTGGATTTTAAAATGGTGTAAAAATCACTTTTGTGTTGGAATATTTTCGGAAGTTATACAGAAAAAACATCGAAATCGATTTTATTTTTTAATTAATTAAAATTCTAGCTAAAATTTCCAAAAAAAAAAAAAAAATCGTTTTGAGATGCAGCTCATTCTCTCTCACACACACATCCACGATGTGAATTTTGAACTAAAATACAAATTCTAGATAGAAAAATGGTCTTGCCTTAATTTGCAAAAATGCGTGCAGCAACTCTGACTAATATTATAGTATATTACACCAACAACCTGCTCTGAAGCGACGTTATGGGTATTTTGGGGCGGCTATTTAAATTTGAACAGCGTTCAGATGACGAGGATAGTGCCTGTGTTGACATCCACTCTTTATAGTCCCACGCCACACTAGCAGGGATACATTTGGCCCTACAGATTTAACGTACACTAGGCCGCCTTATACTGTAGTTCTCGAACTAGAGACACGCCGGTCCCAGGAACAAATATTAAAAACAGATTACTGTGACCCACGATTCTCATAAAGGAAAATGGTTTCAATGCTTAATTTACAAAATGGGTGTATAAAATGTCTACAAATAGGAAGCAGTTTATTATGTACTTGCATTAATTGCAATTCTAATGCAAACCCACTTTTATGTTGATTGGTTAAACAATTTTATATTTATTTTACTGTAAATGACTTGATAACATTTACTCTCATTATGCCAAGTGATAAAAATTGCAGTGTCTTGTGTGTTTTAATTAATAAAATAGTAGTAAAGATTAAATAATTTTAAACATTGTTGTCTTTATTGTTACAACTTGCCCCATATCTAGGGCAAATTGTAACAGCCGGCAAGTTTTGAAAAAAAAAAAAAAAAAAATTCTGGTGCAAAAGTCAATAAAATTTTTGAATGTTTTTTTTTTTTTGTATTATTTGGTATTATTATTTGGTGCATATTATGATTAAGTAATTAAGTTCTTAAAAGCAATTATATTCAAGAAATCGCAATTTCCTTTAAAAATATCAGCATTTGCCCAAAAATTGTTACAACTCACCCCTCTCTCCCCAACTGATTTTGCTGAAATGAAATAATATAATTAGTTTAAATTTACTCGAAATGGATAATGTTAAAGATGATATTTTCAATATTCTCATTCTGTATACAAAGCAGCAGACAAGACTGTATATGTAATAAATGTAGGATTTCCTGTTTAATATATTATAAATATTCCACTTCATGATTTTTCGCTATAACTTCATTACAAGAATATATGATATTCGAGATAAATATCACTTTGCGGAAATTGTATCTCTATCGCATGCTGTTTCAATATCAGATGTTTATAAAGATAATTTAGAACATGCAGATTTATCTGATATCAAGGATTATACTAAGAATAATTTTCTATATAATTTTGTGAGTCATAAAATCCTAGAAAAAATTATATATAGACGAAATAAGAGAAAGCAACAAATGAATTTGTGGGATAAAAAAATCTTGTAGTATGAAAAACTATCTGCAAAAATACTTCTCAAATCTTAAAAAAAATTATGGAAATTATAAAAGTTGTTCCCTGAAAGCAGCGGTTTTAACTTGTATTCTATATCTGGAAGTCTTGAGAGATAGATTCAATTCCGTTGAAATAGTATTTATTTTTCTTATTAACGAAACGATATATTTACAACAGTGACTCAACCGTTATTTTCTTCCCTACTATTTAATTATCGTTTTATTTTTTTATCTCCTACACCATATCCTTCCAGTTTTCTTCTTTTAAAGTTAAGTTTTTATTAATAGTATTTAAGGTGTACGTACACACTAGATTTTTAAAAAAAATTTTAACTTTAAAAATCCAGTTATTTTCACAGTTGGTCATTAATATATGTTTAAACTTATTTCAATGAGAAAAAACCATATTACACTAATTATTAATTAATTAATTAACATTTAATGAACTAATTAGCATATTTTTTGAAACATGATATCTTAAATTCTAATTTGTTCAGATACACAATTCTAGTTGGAAATGATGCCTAATATTAGTCTTCATGTTGTCTGCCTTAATCAAGTTATAAAAATATGCAGTTTTTTTTTTAACAATTTTTTCATCAACGATGAACAGAAAAAGCGAGATTTTTTCTGTCATTTTAACTTTTAAATAGCTATTAAAAATTTATTTCTATACATATATCTTTGATTGAGGCACAAAACATCCGCTATTTCATACAGATTATTTTGATACATAAATAATTGTATTTGGTTCATTTCTTGTCGAGTTATGATTGTTTGAATGAAGCAACATAGTGAGAAAAGATAATTTTTAATAAAATGAGTTGTTTTAAAAAAATCGTAACTAGAGTTTTTAATAAAAGCACCTCAAGAAAAATAATTATAACTCGAGAAATATTTCGAATATTGACAACACCTTGGTATCGTTTGAAAGCTAAAGGATCAGAGAACATTATTAAGCAATAAAAAATATTCGATATTTTGAACGATTTTCGAAGTTTCAAGTGTGTACATACACCTTAATGACCTTAAGTTGTTTAAAAATTAAACCACTCGAATTTAATTAATATCTCTTGTTTAATAATGACATTCTCCTTTTTTTCGGCATTACAGCGTAGAAGGTACAGGCCTACAGGTCAGGACTATCCCAGTTAGCTTACGTCATCGTTGCCTATCCAGTGCCACTGATTTCCAGTATCTGATAACCAGTAGGTTGAGGTCTTTTTCAACGCTGTCAGGCAGCCTAAAATGTGGCCGACCTCTTTTCCTGACACCTGTAGGTTTTCTAAATGTCAGTATTGACTTGCTAATAATGCACACCTGTAGACTTGCTAAATAACAATGGCATTGCCAAGTTAATATATTTATGAATTTTTTTAGAATTCCTCATTAAGTTAACATAGACTAATGGATGATTAATTTGAAAACTTTTAAATAAAAAATGGTTTTACAATCTTCCGTAGCATGAAGTCTAATTTAATAATTAGAACTGTTCTTTGCGCATTATCGGTATCCAAATATTTCTTTACACAAGAATGAACAGCCTCAAATTTTCAACTTAACAGACTAAATGCAAGAATCATGTTTAGTTTTTAAACAGCCAAATGTAATTTGTATTCCAACGATTCAATCCCTCTTTACCTGGAAGGATGGCGATTGGAAGTGAAAACGCAGTTTGACAAGTTTAACCTCATATATCTTTAATCTGACAGATTCAACCACAGGAATAAAATTTCATGCCATTCAGCCTATCTTTAATATATATTTAAACGATTTACCCCACTCTCACTTTATCAAGGAACTATAAAATGATGTTGTTTTACCATAAAATATGTTTGTACACATGTGCCGGGTTTAATTAATTAATCTAATTAAGAAAGTGAAGCCAAAACATACATATACAGCTATTTATACACATTCTGAGGTTTATATATGCTTCTTATATATAATTAATTACATAGCAGTACCTGTATATTGAACATAAAAATACCTTGAGAAAAGTTCGATATATAAAGATTTGTTTGATCAGAATAAGCAGAGATATTTTTTAATATGCAGAGATATACTATATTAATATGCAGAGATAAGATGAGAGGCAGAGTTTTTAATATGCAGAGATATATATTACAAAATTTTCATCATTTTCTTACTGGAAACAATTATACTTAATTCATTTTGTTTGAAGGTCAAAGAAGACTAAAAAGAATTAAATTACAAAGAAGTTTATTTTTTAAAATGTAGAAAGAACAATGATTTTTTTTCAAAATTGTAGATACCATACTTATCGAAATTTCATACTATTCCTTGATATATTTATTTTTGTTTTCGCCTTCTAAGTCTTATTACGACGAACTTTTTAAAAAATCAGCAGACTATAAAAAGAAAAATGGACATTCCGGTTGCTGTTCGATTGTGTAATCAAATATACTTGGCGAATTTAGGGTTACTATTTTGTGCAAGAATTTTAAGTAGCATGCCATTAATGTTTTTTTTTTTTTTTAAATTTTATATTACTTATACATATCAAAAATAATTTATTACTTATACATTAATTAATTATATGCAAATGTCATCATAATAGTTATGTTTAATAATAATCGATATTATAATCTCTGCAATCATGCAATTCTAACACATAAGAAAAAGAGAAAATAATGTTTGCTAATACTGCCAAAAGAGCGATAAAATAATTTTTGTAATTGCTGCAAACGGGATGTCTAATGATTTAATGGGACACAATGTATAAGGGAAACGAGTATTTCCTTCCTTTGTCCGTATTTTTCACACTTCATTTTGTATTCTTGTATTGAAATTTGATATAACATAATTTTAGTTGACATTTACACATTAAGTTGTGTATAACAAGAAGACAGAAAATATTACATTAAAAGAGAATTTTCAAAAATTTTGGTAAGTTTTAAAGTTATTTCAAATTTATTTAATCCAGAAGACGCTGAAATTGTATAATTTTGTCTCATGAATCAAAAATACCTTTATTTGTTAGAGTGCTATTAATTAATAAATTTATTTAAAAATTGAAAAAGAATTTGATTGATTTTTTATGAATTATTAAATTGAAAGATTATTATTCAGAATTTAAATACATTAAAATATCAAAACATCTAATAATAATTTTCATAATTAACCTGTTTAAAAAACCTTTTATGTTATTTTTAATCCTATAGATGGCAGCATAAGTCTATTGAAGTTTGTGGTACTGAACGTTTGTTATCTGTTTCCGAAAAAATGGCTTTACCAGCAGATGTGAACAAATGTCAACATGTAACAAAAAATATTTAAAAATTATATATCTTTTAGAACAAGATATTATATGATATCTCTATGATGTTGTTTGATATTCTATAGGACAATATCGTGAAGATATTGTAATAATACTATCAGGAATTTTCTGCACCAATAGGGTATGATGGTATTTTGGGAAGGAAAAAAAAAAAAAAAAAAAAAAAAAGGACAACAATCAATAAACCAAATGCTATTTACTTCGTAAAAAATATCCTGTTTGCTTATTATTTTTCCCATAAATATTTTGACCCAAATCTATATTTTATATACTATCTATATTCTATGGCGTCTGCCAATGTGTATATACGCTCAATTTGCTCTTCTTTCACAACACCACCATCCATAAATAGTTTTATAATTCCACCTAATTAAATGAATGCGGGAATAACATTTTATTTTGTATCAGTGATCTGTATTTGATGTTCGCAATGAAACTGTTTGTTATGATTTTTATTGATTTGAAAGTCTCACTCAGCGGGCTATTTCGCTACATGAAATCTAAAACTAACTGGATTTTAAGTAAGAATATCCCTTAAGTTAAGAAAGGGATTCGTAGAAAAAAAAGGTAATAATAACATATGACTTATTGATAAATGTTAATTTCTTTTTTGTGAACAACCATCTGTCTTTCTATAAATTTCTTTTGCAATAAGTAATGGTGAAAAAATATTTTGAATTTTAACTTTCGAACTGAAATTTATTCTCTGTCAGTACTACTAAGACTGACAATTTAATTTTCATATTTTTAAGAAGATGGATTTATGTAGAAATTTACGGATTTTTTTCTTAAATTTTTTTAATTAATAAAACTTTTTATACAAATCATCAACTCTTAATAATTTCTGTGCAACTCGTCAATGTCAATTTTCTTAAGAAAGTACATGATGAGCTGGACTCGTCATTTCAGTTCAAGGGGTTAATATATATTTCTTTTTATGAATGATTCAGAAATGCTTTTGGATTGGAATAAATGCATATAATCTTTATGCGATATTTTGTTCCATGAATAGAAATTTTATTCGATATATTGAAACTGTGCTTATAATGTAAATCGTTGCCTTTTGAAAAAAAAAAATCGATATATAGAGATTTTTGATATACCGAAATTCTATATATAGATTTTGACTGTATATAACTCCTTGTATGTGAATTTAGATTTCCTCCTGTTTTAGTTTATTTATGTCGAGTATTTCATTTTTATTTTGAGGAGAACCAAAAAGATATTACAAGACAAATATACAAACGAATTTTACTCTGGCAAACTAAGAAAAAGTCGCTTTATTTTTCTGAAAAAGGAAATATAATTAAAAAAAGTTTAATTAGATTTTTTCTGTTAACATTCTGTTTCTACAAATATAACTGTATATATTGATCAGTGGGAATTTGACACAATATTCTTTCCATAATTATGACTTGATATGAATAGCATTATGTTATTTATACTGCGATACTGAGTTTTCATGAAAGGTTGAGTCTTTGTTTATATTTAGAATTGAGTAAATATTACAAATTGTCTTGAAAATACATATTTGTATGTTCTAAACCTTACCCAAACCGCTTGTTTTAAAGTACTCAATTTTTTTTTACTCTATCAATATATTACCATAAAAAATAACTATGTTCACAAATATATTTTTATATTATTTGGGGTGAAGGAAAATATTATTCATATTTTTAATAACAGTGTTCAAAGGGGGATATAAAATGGCCCTAGTGTTGCTTTAAAACGAGACATTAATATAACCAAGCTGAACTAAACAGTACAATGAAATCAAAGCTTTATTTATGTATATATGTCATAAACACGCTTATTTATTTATATATTTTTTTGCATATGCATTATCACTGTGGCTGGTGAAAAATGTGAAGCATACAATTCTTTTACGATTGAACATTATAATTTTGAATGCCAGGAGATTTTTATTTATTATGTCATGAGAGAGTATTTGACTGAAAAATGCCAGACAAAATATTGTAAACTAAATGTTGCAAATATTTTTATATGTTAATATATAGGGAAGTTTAATGGAAACATTTCCAATTTTTTTAAAAAAAAACTTTTGAACATGAAATTAAAAATTTAAATAAATACAATTAATTTAAGCAGAATAAGTATGATAAGAAATATTACATCATATTATTACTTTGCAATCTATCTATAACTGACACCTAGTACTTTTTTCAGATAAAATTTTCCATCAGGAAGTTCTGATAAAACTTACACGATGATGAGACGTGCTGCTCCTACGAGGTATGCATTAATCTATCAAATTTTATTGTTTTGACTCCTACAAAATGGTAGGAGTCTTGCTAATTGATATAAGCTTGCGTACATCATCCAGACGACTATGTATATACCATTCTCCTATTTTGAACTCTTAAAAGAAACTGCAACGAAGTCTTTCTAAAACAGTTTTATTATTTGGTTTGAAATCTTCATTATAAAGTAGACTGGGAAAAAGAGGGATAAAAGTGTTGCATGTAACGATGAATATTTCTAGAAAGTTCATCAAAACTTAGTGGGAAAGTATCAGTAATTTTTTTCCATTAATTTATAATCATTCTTCATTGAAAAGCCTATGTAAATAAATTATTACACACGAACAGCAATTTTAATTACTATTTATAGAGAAGATTTTCAATTTTTATTATTAAAAAAGTAAGTACTTTGAGCTTCTGTTTTTCTATAAACTTAACAAGGGAAATTCGAATGTCCTTAGAAAAATTTAAAGAGAACGTCAAGTAACAATTTATTTTGACCCTCGAATATGGGAGCTCTTTGCAAGACGAATAATTTAATTTTTTTTCCGGTTTGACCGGATAATCAAATAGCCAAAGCAGGAAACTATTTAGGAATCCTTCCATTTTGTTGGCATCAAAACGTTGAGGGATGCTTTCTGTTGCATTTTCAAGGTAATTTCATTTTATGCATTCATTTGATCCACAAAGGTCATATAGTTAGCGTATTCACACTGAAAAAAAATCAAGCATCATTCAAATATTTGGTCTGCTCTATTATTATTAGACTATTATGTATTTGGTTGACTGATTCACAAGTAATCAGCTCTTATAGACTTCGTTTTAGAAAGTGTTAGAAAGTACGCTGTCTAGGTAGAGTATTAGGGTTACATTTTAAACAGTCTCTTTTTTATATTTTGTTCAAAATTACTTAAAAGTTTTTTACATTCTTTTAAAAAGGAGTTATTGAAACCGGGCTGGTGACATGAAATCAAATATTTCATTACTTAAGATTGTCATAATAACCATAGTAAAAATCCTTTATTTAAATTTTTTTTTATATAGATATTAAATTAAAATCAATAACAAATATCTGAATTTGGAAACTGCAGTGGAAAAAAAAAGGGACAAGAGCTTCGAAAGTGGCATGAAGGATCAATCTAGCCTTAATAGTAGTATGAATACGACTCTGTGTAATATACTTCAGCCAGTATGTCATATTTTTTTATTTAATTCATTGCAAAGAGCCTCCTTTCTGCAGCAGTTGTTCTTTGAGTTTAGGATACCATACAATTTCACTGCATGCCACCTATCATTAAATTTTGCCTAAGGACAATTGTGTTATCCTGTATTTTGTAATTCTTAAAACCCATAACGCATTTTTCAAGGACTGATTTGGATCGCAATGAATCACGAAGGTTTGTTAGCAGTATTTCAGTTTCTGCATTAGAAGATATAGTTTGAAAGCTAATTCCCATAAACATCCTTGAATAAGTGTATCTGGCGCAATATAAATATTCTAAAGAGCTTGTCTTAATTAAAGCGTAGCAGTCTGAAGATCAATACAAAAGCAATTTTGCAATTCTGTTTGTGAATCTTTTTATGCCTCGGTTCAAGTAATGTCCTTGTCATCTGATTACAATTTAGTAAAATGGGTTTCTTTCTCAAATTACTCCTAGTCTAGCTAACCTAATCAAGTTTATCTGACTCTTTTTTTTGTATAAGTTCAATTCACAGCAAAGATTTTCTATAATATATTATTTAAATCAACTCAAATTTTTTATTGCAATTCCCACTCACAAATAGCAATTTTCCAAAAGTCTGACCAATGTCATAAAAAAATTTAGCCTTGAAAAAATATCATAAATAGGAACATTTTTAATGTCTATTAAAAATCAAACATGTATTATAAACTGTAATTCTAACTGATTTACAATATTTCTTTCGCTTTAGAATTTTGTTTTGGTCTCTATATTTTTGATAAAAGAATTATTTTCTTTATAAAATTTTTTTTAGGAATCGTTTTCCAAAAGAATTGCCAAAACCACAAGAAAATCTGCAAAAATCGTCACTACAGAATCAACAGCAAGCTAATACCTCTCAAGACAAGAAAGACACATCCTTACCTAAATGATGATGATGAACTGCAATGGAGCCTGGTTTAATTTCTTTGCTTTTACACTTAACATGTGGCAACTTTCAATAAGTTTTATATTTTGTCTTTAATAAAATGATGGATTTTCCATTCTATTGTCTTCTTTTTATGATTTGCGAAAACAGATGATTTTTTGAATTTTCAGTACAGAAATTTAAGAAAGAGGTTATGTTATTAGAAAAAAGAGTGCGTGAAATGTTTACTATGTTATTAAAATAAATGAAAGGGTAAAAATGAAATTATTACACATATATATTTATCTGAATATATTTTTTTGAATATAATTATTTTGAAAGAAAGTTTCTATGAGGAATTAATGTCAACATATAAAAGAACTTTGGAAAATTTATCCATCTTACTCACTGCATGCCACCCTGCTAGAGTCTAAAATCGTCAAAAAATGATAGTCTTTGATTCTTAAAATCAATATTCTTATGTCTAGCTTCATAGTACAGGAAGGAAAATGCATTTCAGACCTACTCCTATTGAAAGACTACAGGCCAAATTCAGATGTTATATTTTTAATTACCTCATAATGGTTTAGTTTAAAAATATCAGTCAGGAAAATATGAAGAAACAAATTTTTTATAAGAATTTTATAGTATTCCCAATTGATAACATTGGTCACTTGCTAAACATGATATATTAAATATAAAAATGGAATATTGTGATAACAAAACTGAATGATAAGGATAGTATAGAAAAATTTATCTTTATGGCTGAACAGAAATATGTTCAATTCAATATTAATGAATTTAGATGGATAAAAAGACTCAGGAAATGCAGGACGGGAAATTTTATAACTGTATCCCATGATAGACTCTGGATTTGAATTATTGCTCTGGATTGTGCATTAATTTCTTTATAATTTTCCCCCTGCATTTTTAGTTGTGACCTTAAGGTAATGACCATCATTATTCCGCTGTTATTCACATTATCTAACTTTTAGCTCATTCTGATGTCTATAGAATTATCAGAACAATGGTACATAAAGGCTAATCGGTCACATTTGAAATCAAATGCTCCAAATTACTGATGAAGATTAAAATTTTCTGACGAAATTGAGAGACTTCCTTTCTACAAATAGATATAAAACCTCTCTACCCCGTTTGAACATTTCACAGAAGCACGAGTTAGCAGCCGTCATTTCCCAGTAGCATGGCCTGCTCACTTGCCGGACATGACCCCTTTCGACTTTTGGTTGTGGGGTTATTTGAAGGATAATATCTACCGTCAAAGGTATCATCTGTACGAGATCTGAAGGACAACATTCGGCCCCATATTCTTAATTATTCGGCAGACTCGCTCCGGTTATCTATAGAAAATATAGTTCTCCGATTAGAGTATATTGTTGAAAATGAAGGAAGATATATTGAGCAATTTTAATTTTACTTTATTTAACAATTATAAACCATATTAAATGGTTTTTTTGTGTATTACAATGCCATCTAACGGTGACTTTTTGTACTAATTTTTTATTTAATAAATGTAAATTTCATCATCTCAATAATATGTAGTTCAAATTTTATCTCATTTCTATCGGAAACTTTTCATCATTTTCTTACTGGAAATAATTATGTGCACTTAATTTTATTTGAAGGTTAAAGAAGACTTAAAAGAATTAAACTATCCAGAAATTTATTTTTAAAAATGTTGGAAGTACACTGATTTTTCAAAATTGTCGTACCTCAAAATTTCATTCTTTTCTCCGACATCTTTATTTTTCTTTCAACATTCTAAGTCTTATTAAGACGAACTTTTTAAAAAATCAGCAGACTATAAAAAGAAAAACGGATATTCCGGTTGCTGTCGATTGTGTAATCAAATATACTTGGCGAATTTAGGGTTACTATTTTGTGCTAAAATGTTAAGTAGCATACTGTCAATGTTCTTTTTTTTAAAATTATTTTTTATTGTATTATTTATACATATCGCAAATATTATATTAATTATACATTAATTAACTGTATGTAAATGATTATAATGCGTTTAATAATAACTTATATTATAACAGTATATATCTCTGTTATTATGCAATTGTAACACCAGAAAAGAGAAAATCATAATTGCTAATTGCCAAAAGAGCGATAAAATCATTTTTGTGATTGCTGCAAACGGGATGTCTAATGATTAGATGGGACACAATGTGTAAGGGAAACGGGTATTTCCTATCTTTGTTCGTATTTCTCTCAGTTCATTTTGTATGCATATATTGAATGTTGATATAACATAATTTTAGTTGACAGTTACACATTAAGTTGTGCATTATAGGAAAAAAAATATTACATTAAAAGAGAATTCTCAAAATTTTTGGTAAGTTTTAAAGTTATTTGAAATTTATTTAATCTATAAGGCGTTGAATTGTATAAATTTGTTTCATAAATCAAAAATACTTTCATTTGTTAGAGTGTAATTAGTAAATTTATTTTAAAAGTGAAAAAAAAATTTGATTGATTTTTGATGAATTCTTCAATTGCAAACTATTATTCAGACTTCAAATATATCAAAATGTCAAAACATCTAACATTAATTTTGATAATTGATCGAAATTTATGAATTTATATAAAAAAATTAAGCTTTTATTTTATTTTTAAACCAATAGATGGCAGCTAAAATATATTGAAATTAATGGAATTGAATGTTTTTTATCTATTTTTTTATTGACTTTAGCAACAGATGTGAATAAATGTCTACATATATAAAAAAAATATTGAAAAATTTCATGTATTGTTTCAGCACAAGATATTATATGATATCTCAATGATGTTTGACGTGTCGGACAATATCGTAAAGATATTGTAACGATATTATTGGGAATTTTTTGCACCAATAGGGTATGATGGGATCATGAAATAAAAAAAATGGCAACAATCAATAAACCAAATGCTATTAACTTCGTAAAGTTATTCTATTTCCTTGTTGTTTTTCTATAAATGTCTTGATCCTGTATTCAGAAGATAGGGTTTTATTATTAATAAAACAGCAACAAAGTAGATGGCTCCTAAATTTTCTATTCACTGCCATTTATTTTTCTGGTTTTTATTTATTAAAATTTTTTTTTAAGACAAGAAAGTTTAACTGAGAGGTATTAAGTTAATGCCAATATTACATAATAGTAAAAAAAATAAAATAAAATAGTATTTACTTCAAATTTTACATTAATTTTCGAATGCACTCATTAAAAAAGTAAAAACGTTAAATAATGCCCAAAATGGTACTTTATTCTTTCACTTTTGGATTTAAAAAGTGTAATAAACGTATTTGTATCTTAATTCTATGGGGTCCGTCAAAGTGTGTCTATGCTCAGTTCACTCGTTCTTCTCAAAATCACTTCACATAATTGATCTTATAATCCCAGCTAATTAAATCAATGTGGGAATAATACAATAAGTTTATTTTGGATTAGATGATCTGTTTTTGATGTTCGCAATGAAACTATTTGCTACGAATTTTTATTGATTCGAAAGTCTCTTTCACATTTTTGTAGGCTGTTTGATTGCAAGAAATCTAAAACTCACTGGATTATAAGTAAGAATTTCCCTCAAATTGAGAAGAGGATTCATAGAAGAAAAGTTAAGAATAACATATGACTCATCGATGAGAATTTACTTCTTGTGAGCAACATTTCGGCCTTCCATAAATTTTGATTGCTATAAATGAAGTTTTAAGAGAAGAGATTAATGTAGGAACTTGGGGTTCTTTTTTCGCATTTTTAAAAAAAATAAATTTTAAAAATCATTATCTTTCAGTAATCTCATTGTCAGTTTGCCCAAGATAGTTCATGATGAATTGGACTCCTCATTTCAGGGTTGAATATGTATTCTTTCTTATGAACGAAGTTAATAAATGCTTTTGTACTGGAATAAGTGTGCATAATTTTTAAGTCCTATTTTTGTTCTATGAATAGAAATTTTATTCGATATGCTGAAACTATGTTTCTGATGTAAATCGTTGACTTGAATATGGATTTTTTTCCGTTTTAATTTTGTTTAAATTGAGCATTTTATTTTTAATTTGAGGAGAGTAAAAATAAAAACAAATTTCGCACTGGTTAATTGAAAGAAAGTTGCTTTATTTTTTTGAGATATAGAATTGAATAAAAAAAGTTAAATTGGATTTTTCCTGTTAATTTCCTGTTTGCACACATATTATTGAAATATGGATCATGAAGAATTCGACGCAGTATTATTTTCATAATGTTTGGTCATGTATAAAAGCATTATGTTATTTATACCTCGATACTGAATTTTCATGAAATGCTGAGTTTTTATTTATATTTAGAATTGTGTGAATATTACAAATAATCTTGAAGATACCTATTTCTATGCTCTAAACCATACCAAACTTCTGGTTTTAAGGTACTCGATTTTTTTTACTGCATCAATATATTACATAAAAAATGCCGGCGTCCTGGCATAGGGGTAGCGCGTCTTCCACGTGATCTGGGCGTCCCGGGTTCGAGTCCCGGTTTGGGCATGGTTGTTCTTCTGTTGTTCTATCTGTGAGATGTGTGAATGTGCCCTCCTGTAAAAAGGGGTTGTGCAAGCGAATGAATGATGCGTGAGTGGCAAAGTCGTACTCTTGGCCCTAGTTGGCGCTGCTATAAAAAATAAGAGACGTTCCCCTTAGGCTTAAATCGCTGTCTTCGTAACAGCGGGCTTGTCAGTGGCAAGTGCCATAAGAAACAAACAACATAAAAAATAACTATGTTTACAAATGTATTTTGACATTATATGTGTTGGGTGAAAATACTGTTTCCTATTTTTAATAACTGTATTCAGGGAATAAAAGTACAACGAAATCAGAGCATTATCTATGTATATATGATGAATGCACGGTTATTTGTTTACATATGCGTTATTACTGTACCCTGTAAAAATCTGAAAGATGCAATTTTGTTTTCTTTTTTTACAGTTTAACATTATAATTTTGAATACCAGGAGATTTTTATTTATGCCTTATGAGAATATTTGGTTGCAAAATATCTGATACATTTTTTTTAAACTAAAGGTTATAAATGATATTTTTATGTGGTAATATTTAAGAGCTGAAAACCTTTTCAATTAACAAAAATCTTGAAACATGAGACTAAAAATTCAAACAAATACAATTAATTTAAGTAGAATAAGTATGGTACCAATTATTGCATCATATTATTTACTTTGCAATATATATATAATAGGCACCTAATATTTTTTTTCAGATAAAAGTTTCCATCAGGAAGTTCTGATAAAACCTACACGATGATGAGCCGTGCTGCTCCTACGAGGTATGTGCTTATCTCTCATATTTTATTGTCTTTACTCCTACCAAATGATAAGAGTCTTACTAAATAAAATAAGATTGCGTACATCATCTTGACCATTATGTATATACAATTCTCCCAATATGAACTCTTATAAGAAACTGCAATAAAGTTTTTTTTAAGACAGTTTTATTATTTTGTTTGAAATCTTCATTATAAAGTAGACTGGGAAAAAGAGGGATAATACTGATGCGATGTAACGAGGAATATTTCTAGAAAGTTTATCAAAACTTAGTGGGAAAGTATCAGTAACTATTTTTCATTAATTTATGATCATTCTTGATTGAACAAACCATGTAAATAAATTATTATGCACGAGCAGCAATTTTAATTGCTACTCATAGAGAAGATTTTCAATTTTTATTATTAAAAAAGTAAGTACTTTGAGCTTCTGTTTTTCTATAAACTTAACAAGGGAAATTCGAATGTCCTTAGACAAATTTAAAGAGAATGTCAAGTAACAATTTATTTTGACCCTCGAATATGGGAGCTCTTTGCAAGACGATTAATTTAATTTTTTTTCCGGTTTGACCGGATAATCAAATAGCCAAAGCAGGCAACTATTTAGGAATCCTTCCATTTTGTTGGGCATCGAAGCGTTGAGGGACGCTTTTTTAGTATTTTCAAGGTGATTTCATTTTGTGCATTCACTTGATTCACGAAGGTCATATAGTTAGCGTATTCACATTGAAAAAAAAATCAAGTATCATTGAAATATTTGGTCTGTTCTATTATTAATAGAATATTATGTATTTGGTTGACTGATTCACAAGTCATCAGCTCTTATAGACTTCGTTTTAGAAAGTGTTAGACAGTACGCTGTCTAGGTAGAGTATTAGGATTGCATTTAAAACAGTCTCTTTTTTATATTTTATTCAAAATTACTTAAAAGTTTATTTACATTCTTTTAAAAAGGAATCATTGAAACTGGGCTGGTGACAAGAAATCAAATGTTTCATTATTTACGATTGTCATAATAATGATTGTGAAAATCCATTATTTAAAGTATTTATTTATATAGATTATTAAATTAAAATCAATAACAAATATCTGAATTTGGAAACTGCAGTGGAAAAAAAGGGACAAGAGCTTCGAAAGTGGCATGAAGGATTAATCTAGCCTTAATAGTATTTTGAATTTGAGTAATATACTTCATCCAGTATGTCATTTTTTTATTTAATTCATTGCAAAGAGCCTCCTTTCTGCAGCAGTTGTTCTTTGCGTTTAGGATACCATATAAATTCTATGCATGCCACCTATCATTAAATTTTGTCTAAGGACAATTGTGTCATCCTGTATTTTGTAATTCTTAAAACCCATAACGCATTTTTCAAGGACTGATTTGGATCGTAAGGAACCACGATGGCTTGTTAGCAGTATTTCAGTTTTTGCATTAGGAGATGTAGTTTGAAAGCTAAATCCAATTCCATAAACATCCTTAACTATGTGTATCTGGAGCAATATAAATATTCTAAAGAGCTTGTATTAATTAAAGCGTAGCAGTCTGAAGATCAATATAAAAGCATTTTTGCAATTCTGTTTGTGAATCTTTTTATGTCTCGGCTCAAGTATTGCCCTTCACTTCTGATTACAATTTAGTAAAATGGGTTTCTTTCTCAAATTACTCCTAGTCTAGCTAACCTAACCTTGCTTATCTGACTCTCTTTCTTTGTATCAGTTTAATTCACTGCAATGATTTTTTTGTAATATATTATTTAAATCAACTGAATTTTTTTTATTGCAATTACCACTCACAAATAGCAATTTTCCAAAAGTCTGACTAATGTGATAAGAAAATTTAGCCTCGAAAAATGGTCATAAATAAGAACATTTTTAATTTTCATTAAAAATCATTTATTATAAATGTAATTCTAACTGACTTGCAATATTTCTTTCGCTTTAGAATTTTGTTTTGGTCTTTATATTTTTGATAAAAGAATGATTTCACTCATAAAATTTTTTTCAGGAATCGTTTTCCAAAAGAATTGCCAAAACCACAAGAAAATCTGCAAAAATCGCCACCACAGAATCAACAGTCAACTAACAACTCCCAAGACAAGAAAAACACATCCCCATCTAAATGATGATGATGAACCGTAATGGAGCCTGGTTTAATTTCTTTGCCTTTACACTAAACATGTGGCAACTTTCAATAAGTTTTATATTTTGTCTTTAATAAAATGATGCATTTTCCATTTTATTGTGCTTCTATTTATGACTTGCCAAAACAGATGATTTTTTTTGAAATTTTTCTTCTTTGAAATTTTTCTTTCGAATTTTCAGTGCAAAAATTCAAAAAAGAGGTTATGCTATTAGAAAAAAGAGCGCGTGAAATGATTACTATGTTAGAAAAATAAATGAAAGCGTAAAAATGAAATTATTACACAGATATATTTATCTGAATATATTTATTTGAATATATATATTTTGGAAAAAAGCATATATGAGGAAAAAATGTTAACATAGGAAAGAATTTTGGAAAATTTGACCACCTTACTCACTGCATGCACCCTGATATAGGCTAAAATCGTTCAAAAATGATAGTCTCTGATTCTTAAAACCAATATTCTTATGCCATCTTTTATGTCCAGCTTCATAGTATAGGAAGGAAAATGTAGTATGCATTTCAGACATACTCCTATTGAACGACTAAGTCCAAAATTCGATACAGAAATACAATTTCGGTATAAAAATCATAGTATAATTCATTCATTTAAGATCATGCTTTTGAGTTGTAATATTCACATATCATAAATTGGTAGAAGTTAGTTCAAAGACAAATTTTAGCGGAAATTCGCTATAAATCTTAAACGAGACGCATCTATCAATTTCGAAAATTTTGAAGTTTCAATAACAAAATGACGTACGATCTTGAGAATAGAATTGTATCAATCCATCCTAAATATGTTTCAAGGAATTTAACCTTTTACAGGCCGAATTCAGATGTTATATTTTTAATTACCTCTTAATGGTTTAGTTTAAAAATATCAGTCATGAAAATATGAAGAAACAAATTTTTATACAAGAATTTTATAGTATTGCCAAAATAACATTGGTCACTTACTAAACACGTTATATTAAATATAAAAATGGAATATTATGATAACAAGACTGAATGATAAGGATAGTATAGAAAAATTTATCTTTATGGCTGAACAGAAATATGTTCAATTCAATATTAATGAATTTAGATGAGTAAAAAGACTCAAGAAATGCAGGAAGTGAAACTTTATAACTGTATCCCATGATATACTCTGGATTTCCATTATTGCTCTGGATTGTGCATTAATATCTTTGAATTTTTTTCCTGCATTTTTATTTGTGTCCTTAAGATAATGACCATTATTATACCGCTGTTATACACATTATCTAACTTTAAGCTCAGTCTGATGTCTATAGAATTATCAGAACAGTGGTACATCTATCACATTTGAAATCAAGTGCTCTAAATTACTGATGAAGATTTTCCAAAATTAAGAGACTTCCTTTCTTCAAATAGATATAAAACCTCTCTTCCCCTTTTGAAATTTAGAGGATTCTCCTTTCATTTCTATTTTCATTGGAAACTCTTTGACATCTGACCGATGAAGATTAAAATAACGACATAGGATGTAATCTTTTTATTTTTTCGCACACGAAACAGACTCATATTATGTAAATTAGTGTTGCATTACGTGTTTAGAAAGCATATCCTTATTACTTAACCAGAAGAATATTCATAAATATTAGTACGTGATTCTGAGATAAAAATTCGAGCATTCGTTTATTAGTTACACGAACAAAAGAGAGCAATTATTTAACAATTTTTATTTTCCTTAATCCTGTTATTTAACTAGTCATGACATTTAGCACGAGAATTATCACGAGTCCTTTCTAAACCTTAAATAAATATTTTTGTAGGAAATCATTATCTTATTCTTAAACAATTTTTTTCCTTTTTTTGAAAGCCTGAAATTCATGCTGCATTTTGTTGTCACAATGGATGGTCTGGAACATAAATAAAAATAAATTTTGATGAAATTAAAATAAAATGATGATGAATTTTGATGGAACTAAAAATAAATTTTAATGGAATGGTAAATGGATTTTAATAAATAATAACAATGGATAGTCTGGAACATAGATAAAAATAAATTTTGATTTAATATCTAATTTTAATAAATAAATTTTGATTCAATAACTAATTTTAATAAATAAATAAATTTTGATTTAAATAAATAAAAAATAAATATAGATTTAATTAAATAAAAAATAAATATAGATTTAATTAAATAAATTTTGATTTAATTGTTGCTATACAAAATTTGTTATATTTGCCCATTTATCAATTCTTTTAACTTTTAAATTAAAGCTACAACCAGGGAAAATTCTGTTGGATTAAACTGGCAATGTATTTAAATGTTTTATATTAATATGAAGATGTATATTGGTGAGCCTAAATAATGCAAAAAATCGTTCAAAATAGTCTTCAGGGTGAAATGCTGGAATTAAAGCAACTAATTTGGTATCTAATTAAATTTTTTGTTGTAAATGCTCAGTGATAAAAAGATTCCTTCAAACCTCTAATTAGAATCTTCATTAGAAAAATTTAATTAGAAGTTTAGTATTTTTTTTCTTAATGTTTTCGAAGCGGATTGTTAAACCTATTTTTACACTATTTGAAAATTAAAAAAAAAAAAAAAAAACACAAAAAAAACAATATTTTTATTAGAATACAAATTTTATTTCTGTGCAATTTTTTTTTCTTTAATTAAAAAAAATATTTCCTAATTTATTTTAAACACAATTTTTGAAACAGTACTTTCCTTTAGTATACCCACAACAAAATTGTGAAGAACGGCTGTAAATATTTTAATAGCCTTATTGCGTTGAAGCAAAAACAAAGATTAGATTTTTTTGGCTTACTTTCTGTTAGCATATTTCAATCTGTTTGATATTCTTTAACATTAGATTTTTTCGGTTACTTTCTGTTGGTATATTTCAATCTGTTTAATATTCTTTAACATGATGATGTTTTTAGGCGAACTTTCTTTCAGTAAATAACACGATGTAAAAATTTTAATAATTCCTAATTCATTGACTGATGTAGTCAAACCTAATATTATCATGGTAGGTCATTTTTGGCTTGAGTTATAAAATGGGTATAGGCGTGCATATGCAAATAAAGGAGCTATGCGACCAATCAGCGTAACGTGATGTGGTCTGCAGCTTCTATATAAGAAAATAAGTATCTGACAAAGCTATTGATCGGTTCTTGCTGATACAATAGTAGGTTATCAAATTTAAATGATTTTGAGCGAGGTGTTAAAGTTATTCACAAAGGATAGGACAAAGCATTTTCCAGATAGAGAGGAAATCTGAATTTTCGAATACGTCAATATCACGAATGTACCTTGAATATCGAATATCCGATAAAACATCAAATATCTGACACTTTGTGGCCGGAAAAAGACTTTGAAAGAATGGAAACATCGACGATTTATGAAAAATCTTAAATGAGATAGATGTTTAACACTTCATCAGATTACCACGGATTTCACTGATGGAGCATCAACAAGTGTCAGAACTATTCCAAGGGATCATAATTCGGTTTTTGGAACCGAAAGCCTACTCGTATACCATTTTGATTCACCGGCATGAAGATTTACTCCTTACCTAGGACAGCTAACACCGTTATTGGACTGTTGATGATTCGTTGCTTTGTCTGACGAATCTCGTTTTCTAGTCGTATCGGGTGGAAGTGCATGGATGTATTGTCCGATACCCCGACCTAGCCAGAGGCCATGTGGGAAACTTGATGGGACCACCGAAGAGCAACCCCACCCAGCACGAAGGAACAAACTACACTTGATTATATTGAACCCTTGCAAACAACAAATAACTCTCTAGAGAAAACGCATATTGGTACGAAAAAGAGTAGAAAAAAAAACATTACATATTTCACGAATCTATGATCTTTAGATGTCAACAGGGGCTGTTCATTCTGGTGGAGCCTATGGGATGATATGGAACGTGTGCAGTTAGCGTGATATGGAACCCCCGATATGCCAAGAAATGAATCTGACAAATAAAATATACATAAACACCCGGTTTTTTCACCTAGACTCATTCATGTCCGCTATGCATTTCGACAGATTTCAATTATTCTAGCAGGACTATACTTATCCAGTCCTCATGCATTGAGAATTACTACTGAGCGGCTTCAAGAGCACTCTTTTGATTTTAGACACTTTCATTTGTCACTAAATCCCTAGATATTAATTTTATCAAACATATATGTGATCACTTACAGTATGCTGTTCAGAAGACATCTCTACCACATGATACTTCTACAAATTTGTAGACTGCCCTGAGGAATTCTTGATGTGATTAGTCTCCAGTATGCCTTCAGAAGTTAGTCGAGTTCATACCATGTCGTTTTACGGCCCTTTTGTGTAGGCGTACTGCAGAAAAAGGTAAATCGTCTTCTGATTATTTGAGGAAAGACGTATTTGTATCGGTTTCCCAGAATTAATTGATTGAGCAGTGACAGTGTGTGCTAATCAATATCATTTCATTAATTAAATTACTTAGTATTTAAATTATGATCAACATAGGATTAGTGGTTTTTGGTTTTCTTCAAAAAGGCTTGAAAATATGATACATTTAAAGTATTTAAGAATTCTTGACTGTAAAATTGAGTGTCTGTCATTGAATTACATGGAATCATAACAGATGATAAATTTTGTAATTCATTTCTGCAACATTTTGTTCAAAGTTCTAGATGATTTTTGTATATTTTCGGACATAATATGGCTGTATATATAAAGTCATCGGCATTGTGGGGATAATTTAATTTGCACTGTTTTAAATCAAACTAATATAATTTAAATTTTATACACATGTGTTTTTAATGCTAACTGAGTAAGCATATGTCAAAAATCGGTAAAAAATTTCATCATATCTGTGGTTATGAATTTTCTTAAAAATAAAAGGATTTTATACGCGAGATTTTTTTTATTTATCTCGAGGAGATTATTTAATTGTTTTCAAAATGTTTCCAAATACTTTTCTTAGTTTTGAAAAAATTCTTTATTTTTATTTGTATTAAGCGATGTGACAGCAATGTTCCGATATCAACGCTTTTGCTTTTTTTAAATTTTACACGTGTTCAAATTTAAATAAAAGATCAAAAGGCAATTAGAATGTATCAAAATAATTTATTTAAGTTATAGTCACTAAAAAAAATTCAAAATAGGATTTTTAATCATACAGTTCAGTTTCGGAAGTCAAGAATTGGGAGCAATGATCTGAAGTCGTAAAATCAAGTTTCTTCCACTAACCCAATTGCAAGAATTGTCAAATCTAAAAATATCTGGAAAGAAAAATATTTTTTTATTAGTCATGTTATGTAATAGGAAAAAAATTATTACTGTGTTTGTTCTGCAACTGATGTCTCTCTGAAAAAGAGAGATGTTAAAATGATTATGAAATGGTATATCTAATTGTGATATCACAGGGAAATTAATCAAAATCTGCAAGTTCAGTCTTTTAATTATTAGAAATTTTTTTCTTTGCCAGTATTAGAAGTTTCAATATAAAGGTTCTTTTCTAATATTTATTATTAATGTAGAAAACTTAAAAAAACATTTTTAATGATATGCATATATTTATTTTATTAGTTATTTTCAATTGTATTTCTGTCCATGATTATATGCATATTCCTCTTGCAAGAAATTTTAGCTCAACGAAGAGAGGAGAATGTAAAAATAAATATTATGCATTTTAACATGCCAAGGATTTCATACTGGAATAATATCCATATTTGCCTCATGCGAGACTTAAAAATCGTTCAAAAATTCTACAAAACAGACCTTTGAGTTAAGCTTTTAAATTTGGCAAGTAATAGCTTTTTGAGTAATAAATGTTTCACTAGGAAAAGAGGATTGTAAAATTTTAGTTAGATTTTTAATTAGAACCAATAAAAATTGTAACATTTTTTTTGAAAACTTCAGAACCTTCTTTTTGCAAAAATTCTGTTATTAAGGCATTTAAAATTCCAAAAATTAGCTTTTCAAAGATATCACTTTTATTTTTATGAAATTCTTTTCTCGATTTGAAATTTACAAAATTACTTTTCATTGTTTTTGTAAGTGCATTTATATTCCTGACCTTTGCAACCATATTAAATACATTTTTTGTGCGCATACAGTTTGGTTAAGAATAATTAAAAAAATGGTAACGTATCGAATAAAATGTATGATAACGTTGCAATATTTTGGACTAGAAATTCAGATCTTTTTACAGATTCTATTTCCCCAAATAAAAAATTCAAGCCATTTTGAAAGATAACTTTTTAAAGCGTTTAAAACAATTATTTTGATTATGAATGATTTTCAAAAATAATAACTAAGTAAAAAATCTCTGAGAATTAAAAATACGACAGTAAGATTATCTGTAAAGTATATTTCCTCTCAAAGAAGTTTAAACCTCCTATTTGAAGTCAAAATCCATTTTTTTCGTAGTCATTTTGCTGTCACAATCTTCAGATAACAGAGCAGCCCAAAATAACGCAGAGTTTTTGCTTTTGATCATAATAAAAAGAATCTGTATCCAAAGGTAATAAGATCGCAGTTGGCCACATCATTTAACCAGAAGAATGATACAAATCGTAATTTCTTTCACAAATTTATTTTTGCATCGTTGCCACACATGAATAAATAAGATAACTTTTTAAAGGCTTCATACAATGCATTTTTATTTTCTCATATACAAAGAGGAAGGAATGTAATCGTTATTTTTTATTTAATTGCTTTATTCTCAAACATTTTTAAATTTGAAAAAACGCTTATGAATTATTATGTATCCCAACAATTGACTAATATATATATATATATATATGTATTTTCATTTTTTAAAGTAAAACATTTCAACTGATAGATCTTGATAATGATATTTTTTAAAAAGAGGAAAAGCTCAGTCATGGTTTAATATATATGCAATGATATTTTAAACACTTAATTTAATCCAAATTAATTTCCAAGATTTTATATTAATTTCTCATAATTTATAAAATATTCTCTTATTTCGTGATCCAATTCCACTTTCGGTTTAATTAATTCCTCTGTAAAAATAATTCGCCATCAGTAACTACGTATCAAGAGAAAGTGATAATCTTCGGTGCCCTTGAAAAGGTTTCAAAGGTCACCTCGTGTATTGAATTGGCGAATGGCCAGAAATCCTATGTTATATAAGACTAGTGATCATTTGTTCGTGCCTTATTTTGCTTCTTTACTTCTGCTTTTGTGTCGCACGCTAGCGGACGGGGCTTGTCTGCGCCTGCTTGTAAATAATTATGCTTTCACGAAATGGATATTAAAATTAATTTAAAAATATAACATGTCTCTTCAATGTCTTCAAACTTGCTTCCTGCTTCAACCAAAATAATGTTACATAATATTTAGCCTACAGGATTCGAATAACATTACATATATATGTTAGAAAGAGTAAATATTAAATTAATACTAATTTGAAGGTATATGAATGTTAGTTATTATACTTACATATACCAGCCCATGGTAAGTTGCAGTGTAGGTCAGCTGGGGATATGTGGAGTTGAAGCTTGACACATGGACTGATTAATCGGACGTTGCATTCTTCATTATTTTCATCCAAATATACATCGCTAGGAGGAATGTCCGGATGACTAAGACAAATGGTCAAATAAAAAGTGTTTTAAATTATTTGACCGTTTACATGTAAGTTGCACAAAAATAAGATTTCATATAATGGTTTCTGTAGACCTTAATCCTTTTAAAGATCATGGGAAGTACAGAGAATGAACTCCAAATTTAGGCTATCTAAACAGTTTTGACGTACAGTTTAATAGAAGAAATTTCACTAAAAATAAAGCAATATAGTGCATAATAGGAGTTTGTTTACCTTTAAAACAAAATAATTTATTTTTTAAGAAATAAATTTTAAAATAGAAAAAAAAGTAGCTTATTAAAATCGCGTCATCATCCCAAATATAAAATTGTTTAAAAAAATTGGAGCGCCTATTTTTTTTTATGCACAGTTAAAGCAAAAGTTATTTTTGATTCTAAAATTTCCATTCGGACACATGTATCAAATTTACTTCATTTGTTTCCTCACATGCAATGCAAATCTAGGTTGTAGTAGTTGTTCTTTTCACGCCAAATGTAATAAAGTTTTGTTTTTAAAGTATTTTTATTTTTAGTGTTTTGTTCTACTTCCAATAAAATAAGAACTTCTCTTACTAAAGGCTCCCCAAAAGTGTGAATGGGAGTCTTTTGATATGGTGATTGATTCTAGCTTCCCAGATGAGTAAAGTAATGGCGTAGATTCGAGTTAATGGCAATCAGATGACAGGACATACTTCCCTTGGTGACAGCCGTTAGGACTGAAACATAGCTCCCGCCAGAATTTTATTATGGCTATGATGATTATTTCGCTCACTACTGATCCTACAGCCAGAGGAGGTAGTTCTTTTGCTATTATTAGGGCTCTTAGTAATTATAGCTGCTTTCTGAATTAAAAACTATAGTAGCAAAATCGTCTGAAGATTCTTTTAAATATTTTAATAAATTATAACAACAAACTGTAGCCAAACCGCTTTCTCTTTGTGGATACAGTAATATAATTTATATAATATATTTGCTACTTAACTTCACACAGAGGAAAAGTTATTTTGATAAAATATTTAATGCGTAATATCTAAGCATAAACACTTTCTCTTTAACTAATACGTACGTAATAGTACCTCTAAAAAGTGTTTCCATAAACATTTACATAATAACAGTACAAGTTGCAAGTTTTATTCTTAAGCATGTAGTGCGTATTTGGACTATCGCTGGTCCATTAGAGGCGATAATTCAAATACGGCAATGTTTCTTTTCTTAGCTCCAAATTCATCAATAATTAAATATCTGTGGTTCATTATTTGTTATCTCTAATAATAGCTGCTGCATCTTTATAACTTAATAAACTCAAAACCAGTTATTAATAATAAGTTAAATAAAAAATAAATATTAATAATGGAATATGAATAATGAAAATTTTAATACGATGTAAATAAATATTAATAATGAAAATAAATAATGAACATTAAATATTAATATTGAAATATATTAATAAATATTAATAATGAAAATTTTCATGCGATGTAAATAAATATTAATAATGAATAATATTAATAAATATTAATAATCAAAATATTAATAATGAACATTTTAATACGACGTAAATAAATATTAATAATGAAAATAAATAATGAACATTAAATATTAATATTGAAACATATTAATAAATATTAATAATGAAAATTATAATGCGATGTAAATAATTATTAATAATGAAAATAGATAATGAACATTAAATATTAATAATGAAAATAAATAATGAACAATAAATATTAATAAGGAAAATTTTAATGTGATGTAAATAAATATTAATAATGAAAATAAATAATGAACATTAAATATTAATAATGAAAAATATTAGTAAATATTAATAATGAAAATAAATAATGAACGTTAAATATTAATAATGAAAAATATTAAAAATGAACAGTTAAATTTTAATAATACGGAACATTTATTAAATTAATATGAAATATTAATAATGAACATTTTAATTACGACATTATTATCAATAATGAGCATATTGACTACTAAAATATAAATAATGAATATTTTAACTATGACATGAATTTTTAATATCCTATTTATTTATTACTTTATCGTTACTATTTTCAGATAGCATTGTGTCAACATCTAGTGAAGAAAAGAAGGCAGGCATAGAGGTTTAAAATTCTAACCTTGATTTATAATGATTGATAAATAAAATTTGGTACTGAAATTTAGCATTTGTATATTCTTATCAATTTCTGACAAACTGTCAGTCGATACTTTCGAAGGCGTAAATTCAAAAACATAACTTAAATATCTAAAATTTAATATGTGTTCTCGTGATTACAATCAGCAATCTACTATTCTGTAGCAAGTTTGGTTTAAATCGGTCGGAGAAATAAAAGAGGTATCCAAAATAAAAATTTAATTTTGGGGTATTTCTATATTAAACGCTTCGCAGGGATGAATCGCCGAAGATCCCACAATAGATTCAATACAAATTTTAGATTCATGCCGAAGATCAATATTTCTAATTACTGTTCACCAATGGCACGCAAGGCATTCGTGATTCTGGGCAAGTTTTTCAATTTTATGGGGGAGAGGGGGGCAGGAGCAACACGTTTGTTATAAGGAAAGTTTTACATAGAACAATCCTACTGCTTTATTTTAAATATTTCCTTAGTCAAATTTGTTTTTTTCATCATCACGAATATCGCAAAATCTTGAAATAATTTTTTGAAACTCATTACCAGATGTTGACATGTTTATAAGATCAAAATTTAAACAAATTTATGAATTAAATGATAATGAGTTCTGAAAATATTAAAATAGAGTATTTTCATCAAGAAACCTGAACAAGTGTAAAAAGAAATAAGAAATAACAAATATTTACATGAAAAAAGAAGCGCGATGTGGTTTACAAGATTCTATCTTTACATTGTGAAAAATAAACATTTTCTTTCTTTCTCGGAAGCTGTAAAATATATAACTTTGAGAGTTCAGATAAAGGAAAGAGAAGAGGAAGTGTCTAAATTTATGCAGCCTGAAAGTCCTAAAAGATTTTTGTTAAAGCCACGTTTTATTTAGTCGGAGTGTTTATAATTATTTGTTTTTCCATTTCTTTCATTATTAAGTTATAACAACTCCAGTCAGAGAGGATAAAATGACATATTACAGATATTTAAATTTCGCTGTAGTAAAAACGTTTCTTACGCTCATACAAAATTGTTATATTTGGAATACTTTAAAAAAATCATACAAAGGTCATTTAGAAAGTAAGTTTTCCACATCGCTAAGTGATGACATTACTAAATTCACGAAACACAGAGGCACAACCCAGGTAGATTGTGGGTTCTCGATCTCTTATTTGAACGCCGTTGTAGTTGGTGAGGATATTGACTTTCACTTCTCTCTCCAATTGCGAGTTCAAGTCCTGAACGTTGTTGCGAAATCCTTGCGAAGTTGCGACGAGCCATTCAGTACCAGAGTCGTGAGATGCTCAGTGTGAATGTTGCGTTGAAACAAGATAATGCAAACCGTATATCTCATAAAAAATCAACTGAAGAAGCTTTGATGGGAATTGTTTGACGATCCAATCATTAGTTCCGTCCCGATTCTTTGTACTTGAACTGGAAATCATCGTAGGAAAAATTCTATTGAAACAGTCTTTTTTTTTTGAAAAGTGATGACAGTTGAAGGAATTCCATCCGTTGGACTCTTTACAAAAAAAGATCTGTCAAAGAATTCTGATGCACTGGTTCCAACCTCAGTCAGTTGAATTTCTAAGATATCGGACTATTATTTTGTAGCATGACAAACGTTTCATTTCAGATGGTTATTACTTTAAGATGTACCTAAAATGTTGATGTATATTTTGAAGTAAATTTTCGTAGCTAATTACGTTTCTTTTTACGGGTCGTGGGAAACTTACTTTCTGGATGACGATCGTAACTTAACACAAGCAATAGTCGCTTACTTCGGATCAGAGCCGAATTCTCTGAAGAGAATTGCTGTTGACACGGATCCTCCTTCCGCCCTCATTTCAATATGCAATCGCGATTTCGGAGCCCTCACAATCAGAGAATGATTGTACACGCCTCTGGCGGGGATGTATACACTCTCAACGCCTGGATCTGAAGGAAGCAGAGGAGGAAGTCGACTCAAATGGTAATCTGTCGGAATTGGACCACCGAATTTCATCTGAAAAAAAAATCAAGGAAATTGTATAGATCACTAATATTTTTTGTACAAAATAATGCTGTTCATAAAGAAAAAACAAGCAAACAAACACCTATTATGTATGCTAAAATTCAAACACATTTTATTTTACAAAATATAATCAGTTCGAATTTTTTTTTTTCTGAAACCACAGAATGATAGAAGTAAGCTTACAATGTCTCTCATATATACGTCCGCACGTCTCCCCATTCAGTGAATTCCTTTTTTTCCACATTATTTTGCGTTTTCCTTCACACCATCGCATTTAACACTATGCGCCCTCTATCGTCTCGATTTTCAACTCAGTCTAGACAAAAACTTTGAAACTTACTCAATTTCTTATGTTTTATCACCTTTTTGTATTTGTCGCATCATTTTTGTGTCACCTTGTATACGAAATAATATTGAAATTTCCATAAATTGATGATTTAATCAATTGATAAGCATTTTAATAGATATACTTCAACAATACATGATGGGGTAGGTATAACTTTAAGTAATTAATAAAATATGATTTGCCATTTTCTGGTAGCCAAAGAAGAATCCAGCAGAGATGCGATTTAAAGTTATTTATCATTGTTAACCATTATTTTAACGATTTGTTTTTGGATTTAGTTAAAAGGTTGTCGACAGATGACGCTGCAAATCCCTTTTATTGTTTTCCCTGCAGAGAAATCATCGATACACAGACTCAAAAGGGTTTATAGTTTCGACTTGAAATGGATTGTTCTATGACTGGACGAGCAGTAGAGGGCTGAAAAGCAGATTCTGTAGGAAAGTTTTGAAATGACGTATTCGTTGGTAGAAAGGAATTTCTTGTATTCGAATTTCACCGATTGGGTATTATTGCAACAAGAAATTTTCAAGTGTAAATTCTCAGTTGCTAAGAATTAGCACCTGAATACAATCAAGCAATTGTACGGGAAACTCAAACGAACAGATAATATTAGGGATAAGAAAGTCAGAACAGGAGAACGACCACGTTCGGCTATAACAGAAGCAAAGATACAGGCCACGGAGAAAACAATCGCATGCCTTCCTAGAAAATCAGTCCGAAAAACTGCAGTTGCATATTACGTGAGCAAAACGGTGATGCATAAGATAATTATAAGAATATGCAGCCTTGTTCTGGTACAAAATTCAAACACAGCAACCGCTTCGTACCGTATCCGTTGAGAAAAGGAATGTGTCAGGAAATGAATTGATGATGATGTGTCCGCGTTACCACGAAAAGTGGGGTGCAGTAGCGTCTGAGGGTAAGGGCCCTTGAGCACCCGAGGGTAGAAGTCTGACTTCTACCTCATATGAAGATGACATTCACTTGCACAACCCCTTTTTATAAGGGGTGGGAGTTATTCCCACAATTCACAGAAAGAGCATAGGGTGAAGCACAACCATGCCCGAACCAGAACGCCCTGATCCCTGGGAAGACACGCTACCTCTACGCCAGGGCGCCGGCAGGGGATGAACCGCTAGACATGATTGACGAGGGCAATATTGTTGCGAACTCTAAATGGGTTTCAGATGAAGTATATTTATATCTCAATGAATTCGTCTATAAGCAAAATCGGCGAACTGGGGAACCAAGAACCCTCATGTGTGTCTTCCAAAATCATTTTTTCTCAAACAGAGACTGCATGGGCAGTGTTTCCAGTAGAGGTGTAAGTGGGACCTGTTTTATTCATGATATAATGAGTGCAACGCGATTATTACCATCCTAATTTATGCAAGATGGCGCGAGGCCTTCCCGTACTGCAGATGTTTTCCGTTTTTAGAGGAACATTTTGAGAACCATGAAAATATTGTACTGTGATTTTCATTTATTAAAAGATTTCGAAAAATTATGATGCGATTTTGAATTAATTCTTTATTTATTATTTGTTTATTGTCTGCAGGGCCAACTGTTGCAACTTTTTGAACTAAAACCAAAAATGATGGAGGAAAAATTTATACACTGTCACATGGATTTGCTGCAAGAATTGTTTCTTTTTTAACCTTAAACGTTTTCCTGAAAATCGCCAGTCTATTTCAGGATAACCTGTATGCGTCGTATTTTATTTATTTATTGTCGTTTATTAGAAATAAAACTTTTAAATCTGCTTCTTTCTTTTGAGCAATCCAGTACTATTACTATGGCGAGCAACAGCGGGTCACGAATGCCATTTAATATAAAAACATTGTAGTTAATCGTACAATGACAAAAACCAGCTCATTAAAGGAATGAATACTCACAAACTCTCGGCAGAATGGATCTCCCTTGGAATCCACCCTGTTGCCACCGAGAAAAGCAGGCAGCACATCCGCATCTATGTATTTCAGGAGAAGAGCAGGGGTATCCTCTGAAAAAGTAGAACATGAATTTATAAATGCGAAGCTTTTATATCATTTTCAAAAAATATTTTTACAAATTATATGGCGTATCCAAATGTAAAGGAGATTTTTGCAAAAGAGGTTTTATTGCAATTGGTGGAAGTTAGTAATTTCTATGGAGGCAGCTATTGTATATGTCAGGAAAAATTTAGCTTGACACAATTAGCTATAGTATACTTTTGAGAGAAACAAAAATGACTAAAAAGGAACATCGTGTTATGAATCCTTCTTAACTGTTTGTCACACTGGAAAAACTATAACTATCTTGAGGTTCATTTAAAAATCTTTTAACTCAAACATGAACTTAGACAAGACATTTGGTTAAGTGCGATAAGTATTCGAAATCATTTGCGGATCTTTACTGTTTTAATATGCGGGATAATAGGAACTAAGAAAATCATCTCGAAAATAGTTGATAAATATTAACACTCAATATCCTTTTGAATTTTCAAAAGGGAAATTTCCATTTCGAATGACCGTTATAGTTACTATCAGCACATTTCAAGGACAAATTTCAGCAATGATGAAATTTATCTAAAGTTATTACAATATATCCCCAAATCATTTCAAGGATTATATTCAAATGAATGTTAATATATGTTGTTTATTTTGAAGATATGCCAATTAAAATAATAATTTATTAAAATATTTTCAACTGCTTTTTCAAAAATTTCATGTTTTTGTTATCTGAACGCGGTCAAATTACAAATAACTTCATAAAATAGCTCTCTTGTTACTTCGAAACATTAGATTAATAAAGCTACTAAATTTAAGGCTATAAACAATAAGGTAGCACAGTTATATGGAGAAATTTGCTGGTACAGATATATTAATGATTGTATTATTTTTCAATGCTTTCACCATTGAAGCATGCATTTGACATGTCATGGAATGAGCCTTTGTATTTTTGTGTCATAGAACTCCGCCGCTTCGTTTAAGAAATTTTGTGTTAAGTGAATGATCGTGTATCAAGCTCTGCAAACACTCAGCACGTCATTTCTAAAAGAACGGGAGATAATATTAATGGAATATCTGTGTGACATGATAACTGAGTTCCATCATTACTGACAGTTGAAATGTTACAATGCGTTGCTTCGCCTGCTATATACGGTCGTCATTATTAACCCTTTGACTAGGAATTTAGTAAAAATATTTTTTCCTTCATTTTCTGCGCATGTGAAATCTAGAAAAGGATTTCGCTTATTTTATCACTCTTTGTTTTCACGGTGTTCCGTTACAACTTTGATAGAGAAATGCAAACTGTTATTTACGCCAGTCATCTATTGAATTTTTCTGGAAAATGCAACAAGGTTTCATATTGTGTATCTATCTGTTGCGAAGTAACAACTTTATTTTATGGATGGATCTTGTATTATTCAGTTTTAGCATGCAAAAAAAGAAAAAAAGTCTTACCTTTAGAAACTACATATACGTCTTTAAGAAAAGACTTTCTAAATACGGGTTTGAGGACGTTGAAGGCTTGGTAAAAGTAAAAAGCGGCTGAAAAGTAACAATGAAAGATTTAAAAAAAAAATAAAAAAATGTACCAAAGAAAGGTTCTACTTTTTAGCAATTCTTGAAAAAATTAATGAATATATTGACAAAACAGCATTTTATGATTTAATGAATATATTTTCAATATTTTATGGTTTTTCAAAAAGGAATAAGTTAATCTTATTATATTCTGCATTAATTTTTAATTATATAATTTTAATTAAGAAATTGTGTAGTTTTTATTCCTGGCAAAATATCAAAAACTCCAATATATTAAACATTTACACATTTGGATATACATTTGCGTCTTCAGAAATAAAGGTAAATGCAGCAATTTAAAAAGGTTTTCATAGAATACAAAGAATTTTTTTTAATTGCAAACAAACTATCACATAGTTATCTCAAATTGATAAAAGATTAGCAGAAGCAATATGTATAAAATCTTTATAAATGATTTCGTTTTTTACTTTCATGGCAAGTCGCATTCACACGTTCATTATTTTTTTTAGGTATTTTAATCATATTGTAATGAGTATTTCAGGCGTTTCTAAAATGGTTTCCTGAATTCTGGTAGCATATAAACTTTCCAAATTTTATGTTGCTTGTTTTGAAAATCTTCAAACAGAAATTGCCATAATCCCCCGGGTTCTTTATTCAAATGAAGTTAGTATCTGTAGAATAAATTAGAGGTATACGCGCCTTTTTCTATTACATAAAATATGGAAATTCATGCCTTATATTAAAAATTATTGTCATATTATTAAGTAAAAAACATTAATAAGTCTTTGAGAAAAAAATAATAGTAGAAAATAATCTAATAGAAATTTCTTTGAAATTTTTTAAGAATACCAAAATATAAACATGCATTGGCGATTTTATTTTCAATCAATTCTACTTTCGAAGAATTTTTATTTCTATCGCATTAACACGTGCTGGTCACCGTATTTACTCGTTTCGTACGATTTCTTTAATTTGATGCACTAATTTATTTGTTGGAAAGTTAAATTTACATGTAAAAAGGATTGTGTTGCGACTAGTTCAATGATGATTTGGCTTGGTTTGGTTATATTAACGTCCCGTTTGAAGCAACACTTGGGCTGTTTTGGGACGGCCCTCGTAATTTTGAACCACGATCAGATGACGAGGACGACACCTGAGCTGGCACCTCCCTCTCCACACTACACTACACCAACGGGAGGACGTTTGGTCATGACAGATTTAACGTGCAACTGACCCCCTTACACGACGGTTCTTCGGTGGAATCGGGTCACGAACCTAAAACCCTCCTGTTCCGAAGCCGAAACCTAACCACCAGGCCACCGCGGCCCCCAGTTAAATGATGAATGAACTGCCTTATAAAATATAACATTTAAGAAAAATTATAAGTTTTTTTTTCTTTATTCTTGGAAATCCCAATTCTTTTCAAGAATATTTTTGTCTAGGGAATACTATACGGAATGCCAATGCATATCCGAATGTAGCAATAAAAATACTTACCATTCACGACGAACATATTTTTTCCAAGTTCAGGATAGATATCCTGCATGAGGCGTAGAAGATCAAAGGACGACTCGATAACTAGAAAAGCAGTAAAAGGAAATATTTATTGAATTCAAATTTTATCTATGAAAGTTCGTGCTGTTTTTGTAATGGAATAAAATGTATATAATAAAAAAAATGAAAATAATTTTTTTCTTTACAAAGATAAGCAAAATACTTTGGAAAAAAGATTTTAAAATAATATTGTAATGTCATAACATATCGGGGGGGGGGGGGTAGGAGATATATAAATGTTCCAAGAATCAATTAATGCGAAATGTTTTGAATTTTAAGCCTTTATTTGTTAAAAAAAATAGGGAAAGCAATAAAATATTCCAAAATTTTATGGAACTTATAAATAAAACACGAATAAAGGAGCAGTATTCAGAAGTGGTCTAGAATAGCTAATAACAAGAAAGTTTCAGTTTTACTGGAAAGTCCTTTGTCTACTCAAAAGTTCCCAATTTGCTCCCCAGTTATCATTTTTCTATCGAAAATTGAAACATATTCATCAGTCTGGGGAACTGATTATTAAGATTGTAATATTAACAAGGGTTGATAGAAATTAAAAGCAAATCGTTTTATATAAAAGAATTAACAAAAAACGAGGGACAGAGATGCGATTGCCTAAGAAGTAACCATTGAGTTTGTATATTCGATTGGGGATATTTTTGCTATGCATCGACGATCAGCAACAGATAATTTTAAATGAGCAGACTGGCATGAAAAAGACAAATTTATTTCACTTAATAGTTTCCCTTTGGATTTAGTTTTAATATCTTTCTTTTGAATAAAACCCCTCTCGCACACAGAAGCACGTAAAATAAAATAATGCATTTATTGTATAAATAAATATTAGGAAAAGATAAAACTTGTATTTATAATAAAAATTTTATAAAATTTCATTAATTTAACCAATTAGTCAAATTACAAATAAAAAATACATAACATCAAGACGCTAAAATATCAATGCATTATTTCACTTCTACACTTACAAAAAACGAGGTGAGCCAATAACCAAAAAGTAATATGCATTGGTCGCCTACATAAGTTAATATACTATGACATGAGTTAATATACTATGAGAAACAAATATATTTAGCATTGTTAAAAAAAAACGAGAGAGAGAGAGAGAGAGAAACAGTTTCATATACAATTAAGGAAAAGTGTACATACATATGAAAGAATAACCATGGCATTTGCTTTAGATAAGATGGTTTATATTTTACAGTTAGTGAAAGATATATAAAAAAACGATTTATTTTGTACATTTTACATATTAAGACAGCAAAAAGAGGTTTGTAGCATGATCCGAATTTCATTATTCTAGTTTATAAACCAAGAAGTATATTTTACTTTCGTTGACGTAGAGGCATAGTTATAATTAACAAAAACCTTTAAAGCAAAATTAATTATTAAAAGAATTAAATTAAATATAAATTATTAAAAATCTGAATAGAAAGTTTTTATATCTATTACTACTCCAACATTGATATAATTAATTTTACCCTTCTAATCTTTTTCATATATTTATAAAATAATTTAAAACTAACCACAAGTTCGTGCTGCTCTTGCCAGTGAGAAATCTTCCATATCGACGATGTAAGTAACTTGATTGATCTCTTTTCCAAGCTGTGAAAATAAGTATAAAAGATATGGTACTGGGTCTTTGTAAATATTTACAATTCTTTTATTCACATAAATACAGGTATATGAAGTTCGATAATTAACGCTATTTCTTTTGATGACGCTGTTTACATACTGACGATAACTATCCGTGAATGATTTCAGGTACAGAAATTGTAATAAATGGTAATTTATGTCATTTTGGAAGACCAGAGTGATCATACCTAAATACAAATTATCAATAGAACCTAGAGTAGGAAAACTGAAGACATTCCAGAACCCGAATTCGTCTCGCACCATATATTGCTATAAAGCGGTATGATCTTTTGTAACATGGAATTATTTTTTATACAATAAGAGAAGTTTTTCAAAATTCAATGTTGTACCTTATGTTCACATATCTTAAGTGGACCGCCAGGAAAACAGAACTTACAATTCTCATGGAAATTTAGGTTATTTCGAAAACATTAAAAAATGAGGATATATTTTTTAATATGCAATAAAATAAAATATTGATTTCTTGATTATAAACACCTCTTCAATCTAATTATTTTCCTATTACAGGAGAAATTCTTGCTCATGCCTATAATTTTGAAATTTAATCAAAGATGAATGCAAATACTTCCTGATTATACAAGAAACCTTTTTGCCTTATTTTAACCCTTTCTAGGGCCATGGTAGTATGATTCCCACCAAATTTATCAATCTTTGTATGAAATTACGTAGGTTAGCATAAGTTCTGTCAAATTTTTTTAGTAAGTCAGAAACTTAGATGCTTCAGTTCTTTATCTCACACAAAATGATGTGTCTTGATTTGTTACTTAATTATTAATGAACCAAATTAATTAAATTATCAAATTAAATTTATCTAATAAGCTAAATGAATCCCTTTTCTTATTCTAATTTCAAGCCTAAAAATATTTTAACATAATATGACTAGAAAAAATGGCCCTTTAAAGGGTTAAATGGCTGATTACGTCAATTATATTCTTATAAACATAAAAATACATTCGTATAGAAATTTACGATTTTTTTTATGTCTGTCTGGAAAATATTTTCAAAATTCAGGCATTTCTGAATTTTTAGGCCACTCTTTAAATATTACATTCATTTTCCTTCATTGTGTTCTTTAATTCCGAAAACAATTATATTATTATACGCTGTCTTAGTTTTTTCCCTGTTTTGTTTTATGCTACATAGCTTTATTATATTAATGCTTTGTTCTGCATTAAACAGACAATTTTATAATACAAAAATTCTTTACTCAAGTCACATTCAACCAGTAGGCAATGAGTTTCACAAGCCTTCATAAAAATATGCTTATAAAATAATATGAATATTTTTCCTATGATTATCTGTTTATTCATTGCCATTTTTATAAACAAATAATATAATAAAAATAATATTCTTCATGTTACTGTAGAATTATTGCTGCTGAAATCACTTTCGCCTTTGTGAATTCGGATTGTTGTTTTGTTTGTAATCGGATTGTTTTTGCATACTCCTCATCTGCACAAGTGTAAATTCTACGCTTCTCACTGGGCGGTCGTTATATTAACTAGATGTAATTTGCTTATATACGAAGAGAAAATAAAATTAATTGCTTGCCAAAGCAAAATATGGCTTCAATTTTAGGAAATTCACGTCAAAATTAATTTTCTTTTTCAACACGTATACAGAGATGTATATTGGCCGCAGACACAAGTTTTCGATTGATATAAAAGACTTAAGAAGGTTAAAAAGAGATTTATAATGACCTACGATCTAGTTGATCAAGTCCGATAAGTGTGTTCGACATCGGAGATATTTTATACTTTAATTGGTTGCCTGAAAACTGAAAATTCCCAAACAAATCACAATGTTACGCAAACGTCTTAATTAGGGTGTGGGTGAAATGCTTGTACTCACCTGTTAACTCATGTTCTTAACCTCTGGCCACGGCAGCTGGATGCGAGAAATGTGACAAGACATTGATATTATTTAGCAAGATAACTATCAAGTTTAAAATGCTTAGCAAATAGTAGAATTTAATTAAATGAAACCAACAAAGAAGAAGAGTGGATTTTATGTAACGGAATTAATCAGCCAAAATTGAGACACATCTACCTGAATGGGTACAAAAAACGATATGATCGTTTGAAAAAACAAACAAACAAACAAAAACCCTTTACTAGAACATTGTTTCGGTCTACAATTCAGCATATGTCAAGAAATTTCTAACCTTTTGGAAGATAAGTTCTATTCACCAGTTCTCTTCCAATGTAGCAATTTTTTTTTATATTCCTCATGATCAAATTAAAACTTAAAAAGTGTTAGATTTGAGACTGTATATGTAATAAAACCAAAAGCGATGGAAATAATGAAAGGATACTCAGAAAATAATTTGAAACCTGCTTCATACTATAGAAAATACACATGGTATCAGTTTAAGAGATCAAAGAGGCCAGTACATTGAAAATACTGAATCAAAACTATAAAACATGAAAATAAAGACTTAATATAGTTATTTTCTGGCCTAGCTTCATAAAAGGCGCTGGAACGATATGCGTATTATAGTTTTTCAAGGCATTGATCTATTTGAGCAGAAAAAGATGGGTGGTGCAATTCCAAAATTTTAAATTTTTTTCTGTGTAAGTACTGAAGATTCTCCGTGTGCATGGTGGCTGATGCCCATATAAATCTGTCGTAGCTACAAAGTCCTGCAAGTCATGACAATACCCTGGGGGTACTGGATCTGAGGTGATCGTTCTCTGATTCAGGTCTAAATTCCGATCTGTGGTTGAGTAAATGAAATATTTGAATGAAATCCACTCCATAAAAAGGACTGTGACGCACTCTTAGTCCTAGATGGCGCTACTGAAAAAGAGACGTTAAAACTCGGCTTAAAACCGCTGATTTAGTCAGCGGGCTTGTGTATGACGAGTGCCATAAGCAATAACAATAGCAATCTCGAGCGCATACCTTCAAATAACAATATCGGAAATTTCTTTTCGATTGATTGACATAGGCCGCTAAAAGTCTATATTACGGCTAACCTGCACCGTATATAATTTACGTCTGCATTTCTTTAAATGTACCATATGTAAAATGAAAGTGTGCATTTTATTGATTATACTATACTTTTTATTGGGAAACAAATATATATTTCAAAAGATTAAAATGTAGATTCCACTAACCCTTTTGCTTTGTTCTCTGGCTCTCTTGAGGTCTTTCTCGAACCAATAGCTGCCGTACAAGCAAAGATCGTAAGAAGACAGAGAAGCGACGAATCCTGAATAAGGAGAAACGCACACATACGGTTAAGAAATACAACAAATTATATCTTCTAATTAAATTATATTATTCTAAAGCTGCACATTGCCGTATATTAAACATTTAATTTCAATGAATTCGACGAGTTGATACATCTGCATAAATTTAACAAATACTTTGTCCCAATATTAAAAAGCTTGACAACTGAAAATTAAGGTTACATTAAAATTAAGGTTACAACCTGAAAACTAAGGTTACATAAATTCTCTGTTGAAAATGAGAATTTTTAAAAAAATATTTTAAGCTGTCATTCTTAAATTATAAGCATTTCACTGCATTGTTTACTTGAATAGACAATTTGCAATTTGACATAGCTTACAGCAGACTTTTCAATTCTTAGAAAAACTGCTTGTATATTATTCATTGCAGTAATTTAATTTACATATCTTATTGCCTTTAAGTACGTCATCATCTACAGTAATTCTCTTCTTTTTAGAAGTCCTGCTCATTTATGTATTTACTTTTGTTTAAGAATCTCTGACCTTTCGATGCTCCACTGGGACTGTTTGGGGATGAGCAATATCATTTTGAATAGTGGTGGGACAACAAAAAAGACGTTTAGTTTTCCAAATTTCCATACCACACTACTATGAAGACATTCTTTTTTCAGTAGTGTAACAAAGGCAAGAATTTTTACACAAATTAAGTACTGCTGCATAACTTCTCTAAATTATAATAAGCAATATAGTCCAGTCGACTTGTCATGTAAAAAGTGCATATCAACAATTTTATTGGCTTACGTTGATGAGTTGGTAATCCAAAATTGACCTCTAAGTTTGCACCCGGATATATTATTAGAGAAGGGATGGAAAGATGATGGGGGGAATTTATAACACTATTTTTTTTTAGTTTAAATAAAATTTTATTAATTTCAGAAGAAAATTTTAAATTAAAAAATTATAGGTATAAAAAGTACCTGTACAAGGAGTTACAAAACATTAAAATATCCCAGGAGAAAATTTTAAAAAGATTGCTAGTTTGGAAAAAAATTTCTCATTTTTTTTAAAAATTTGAGCGACCTTTTGGAAATCCATGTAATTTAGTGTAATTTATATCTTCATTGGAAACAAAAACGTAAATATCCGTGAAAAAAAAAGAAATAGACGGAATTCGATGCTGTTTACTTTTTTCTTGTAAATAAAACTCTATTTCTTTCTGTCGCTCTTTTTATAGTATGTGTTGAATGTCAAGGAGGCATAAATACGTATAACACTTAACATATTTGTTTCGAATCCCAGGATTAACAATGAAGAAATTGATAAAAATTTCAGATCAATATCTATATTATGTTTTGAACAATATAGATTTGAAGTTTTGTTGTATTATTCTTTTTCCCGAGAATTAGTCGCCATAAATTAAGACTTTTTCTTTTTCATACTTAATTTTCACCATTCTTTTTGGAAATCTATCATTACGCTATCACATGAAATCGTAAAACGATAATTTTATTAAAAGGTGTTTTTTATTGTTTGATATAAAAGTACTTAAGGCTTTTTTTGGCGAACTTGTTTTTTTTGACAATTCGAATTTTGTGAAAAATAATATAGATGCTGATCTATATACTCTCTAGTTACTAGTTACTCTCTGCTATGTACCATATACTTAAGTGGAATTCCAAAATTTCTCGAATTGAGAAAATAAAAAAATATTTTTCAAACTAATACTCTTTAAATTAAATCCTAATTTAATGAAACTATCATTACATTTTATAACTTATTATGCAAGTATTTTTAATACTTACATCTTTTTAATTTAAGCTTTTCCTTCGAAAATAATAATGTTTCAAACTTAAAAGATATAATTAAAAACTTGCAATCCCCTTCACGCCTTATTTTACAACAAACCAAAGTGCAAACTTAGAGGCCTGCTTTAGAAAACGAACTCATCAATTTAAGCCAAAAAAATTATTGTTACTTATTTGTTTAATAATATTCTGATTCTTATTTGATTAATGTTATTCTGAATAGCTTGGAAGTGTATAGCTGCTTTGAATAAAAATGGAGTACATAAAAGAGCTTAAGTATTCCGAATAAGTACAAAGTGAGTCAAAAGGTAAGAGGTGAAAGTGGAAAATAAACAATAAAAAAGGATACTTCTTGGTCTAGCAATTATTTTCGAAATTTTATTTCACTGACAACTTTTCTCAATTAAAAAAATTAAATGAGCCTAGTACTGATGAAAAATCGGAAGTTTTGCACTTAGCATGGAAAAGAAAATTCAAATATTTGAAAAAGTCATATGTTCGTGCAACAAAAATCTAATAACAGCATAAACAACAAAATAAAATAAATAAATAAATCTGTCTATGAAAGAAAATGATGACTTTTTTTTGATATTTCGTTTCTACTTTCGATAGAAAAGTCTTCTTCTTCACATTTTTTAACATTGCTTGCAGCGTTTTGAATGTTTAATAGAAAACATATTAGTAAATGTTTTATGATATAAATGAAAATTGTATTGGAAGAATGAATTGTTTATTTGACTTATAGTTTTTTATCAAGAGATATTCAGTTTACTAACCGTAGAGATCTCCTCTTCCAAAAGCTGCATATGTTACTGGTGTTCCATCTTTGGCAAAACCTATTGGGACTGCAAATCCAAAGTCCTCAGCAACCTATGAAAGATTAAAATAGTGTGAAGAAAAAAATTCCTAAACTCGATTCGTGTATTTTATTTATGTTTAACTTGATTGCATCAACCATTGTGTTTTGTACGTAACAGTTTTTTACATTATGTAATTTATAAAAAAATACCAGCTTAAAATAGTATATTAAAAACATATAATGTTATGAAATATTTTAAGATATTAATTTCAATAAATTTAAAAATTTATTATTTATTTCTTCTAGTTGGCTCAACAGCTATTAAATTTTCACATGGATAAATTAAAATCTTGGTATTTTGTTATACGGAATATAAAAGGAAAAGCATTGTTACAAAATTAATTTACTCCGAATTTTGAAAAAATTATCAAAATCAAAGGAAAAAAAACAACAAAACAAGTGTGCATAAATAAGTGTGGTTTCAGTGAGAGGAAAATTTGTTTAGTTTTAAAATGGTGTAAAAATATTGTGCAGTAGTATTTACTGAAATTACTAAAAAATTTAAAATTGCAATTAATTTTTAATTAATTAAAAATAAAAAAACAAAATTTCAGTCTTTTTTAGTGCATACACATTACTAAAAATATCTACGTGCTCGATTTGGTTGATTAATATCTAACAGCATGCCCTCTGGATCATTTTGAATGATTTTTGCACGTCACGTGATGTGTTTGCAAGTAGTTTGCTAGTCTTTTGCATTTTCAAATTGAAATATAAAGCATACAAACGTTATGTATGGATTAAGTTATAGTATATGCATAAGAAAGTTAATGATTTTTATGAACTTACTTTCGGTTCTTTGCCATGATCTGCAAAACTATCGATACTGTATAAAGCCCGAGTTGCTAAAGCCTGTAAAATAATGTACGACATTAAAATGATTTGAAATATAATCACTTTGATATCAAAATATCATATGTGAAAAACAGGTTAAAAAAACAAAATCTGATATAACATTTGCAGCTACTGCAACACTTCATTTTATGACAATATAAGCAGTCACGTCACAATACAACAATTTCAGAATAGCTAACGTATGCAAGTGTTTTACATCAATAAAATGTTTTGTCAAATTTGATGCATGACATTTGGATATATAAATGATGACATTGGATATATAAATGAAGATAGCTTGTTCTTTTCGATCATCCAAAATAATCTCTGAATATGATTGTACAGTACACACCCGAGTGACTATCCGGCTTCCGTAATATGCGGCCTAGTTTTCTTTATCGTAATTAATTGAGGAAGGCAAGGCATTGCATTGACAATATAGCCAAGGCACTGGAAGCGAGCGTCTGCTTCCTACGTGTTGTATGCAAAATAAAAGTTGTGGCAGGAAAAGAGCAACATTCTGCTTATTGTTCATTGTTTCGTCAGTGTGTCACAAACCTCAATAGTTGCTGCTGTTCCTGATTATAAGGGCACGGTACGTACAGGATTTGTAAATTTTTCTTGGGTATGCTTAATGTTTCTTTATGTATACCATAGCAAAGCGTTCAGAATTTAGGTTAAAATATGAACAGTTTATATCATTTAACTTATTTTTTTATATAATAAATTCTTGCACTGCAGTGTATAAACACATATAAACTACCAGTACAGAGCCTTCTATTTCAACTCGACACGTTATCAGCCACTTCTTCTATGTTTCTACTGGCCGCGGCTTTGTTCCTATCCGACGTGACTTGAGATGAATGGAAGACTTAGTACTCAATAAGAAGTGAGAAAATATGTGTTATAACAGTGAGTTTTGATATAAAAACTTTGTCTTAGTGGGAAGAGAAAGGAGTTCATAGAACTCCGGCTTATCCTGTTTTTTTATCATCCGGCCTGTCCTTCCGCCACATTAAGCCGAATACTAGAGGGTGTACTGTACTTTCAGTTCCAATTATGAAAAAATTCATACCTCTATCTACATTTCGAAGTTTTCATATTTTTGCCTTTGCAAATTCAAATGAAATTAGTATGAAAAAAATTAGAATAAAATTTATCAGGTTTTTTTTCGGATAAAAACAAATAGATTTACTCAAAATTGTTCCTGAGAAACTTCATAACATCCTAAATAAATTGTAAATAAGAATTATTGTCTTCTGGGAATACAAATAACATTTCAAACTCATCTTGGAACATTTATTTCTGCCTGTCAGCAAGGAAGTGTAAGATGTTTTTCCAAAATGAACAGTTAAGAAGCTTTATAATCCGAGAAATAATAACCAGGAAAATTCATAGTTTATGGCTGATCTTTGATCTTCCGAGTAATTTCCAAAAAGCAGAAAATGCAATTTCGTCTCACGCATTAGTTATTTTATGGTACCGTAATACGTGAGTGACCTTGCTCACCGACTAATGGATGAGTGATCATTTTGCATAGATATCCCGTCGGCTATACAGTTTGTATTAATAGACATCCTGAATCTTAAAAGTTTTCAAACATTTGATTATTTTTTTTAATCTTGTTTTTTAAACACCTATATAGTTATGAGCTTCAAGACATCTGGTGCTATTCTTGATGATTTTTATTCCTAATTCGTCTATTAAGATGATTTAAGTTTAATTATATGGAATCTTTTAAATATTTAATTCAGAGTTTTGCTACAGATAACTTAATTTACAAATAAAAGTGTTAATGTTTTACAAACTAGCTTTTTTAATTTCTCGTATACGAAATACAGAGAAAATAATGTCGAATCACCGCCTTTTAGACCTTTCTGAATTTAAAAAAAAAACATATTTTCGGCATTAAGTCTGTCTGTCTGCGACAGAGTAACTCAAAATCGCTCTAAGCTAGACGGCAGAAATATATGGGTTTGACCATATATATTTCTGCTGGAATTTTAAGCAATATCCATTCAGAAGAAATCTGTCCTTACAGCTGTTAGAATATATTAAGAACAAAACAAAGAAGCTAGATGGATGAAATTGGGTACAAATATTTAACATCTATAGTATAGACACCTATCTAATTTTGAGCCAAATACAACAAGAGGTTGATTGTTTGTTGGGTTGTACTTTCAGAGCAATATAAACGAGATAACTCAAAAACATTATGGCTTAAATGTATTAAATGAGTGGAAATGTAATTTTGTGATTATAATTGTAACTCTGTGACAAATTTTTGTTTTAATAGTTTGGAAAAAACACTTCTTAAATAACAAATTCGGTTTTGGATTCTATTAATCACATGCCAGGGATTAATTGCCAAAAATCTCGCCAACGATAACTCAATGTTTTCAGTAAAAAGGCTAAATTCACCCCAAAGATCAATATTCCGCAACAATTACACGCTAATGCCATGGAAAGGATCCGCAACTTTTTGGGGAGTGGGGATATCTTTATTAGAGAGGACACGAGAATTTTTTGTGGAGATAATTCCAGTTGATTTGATACTAATCATCTTATATGATATTGATTAAGTTTTCTATAATTATTTGCTTTTTCTTTAAAAAGACATTTGTGCTGTTTTTTTAAGTCTTATTTTTTCTGTTTTTACATTTAGTGGAATCAAATGAAATGAGTATTTATGGATGATGAACATGCACAATGTGTATGGAGTAGTTATCGGCCGCGGAAAGGTCATTGTATGATTACACGTGAAAGAGCAGGCAAATAGACTTGAACTGTATCATCAAATGTTTGCAAATCTACATTAGAACTCGGATACCAAGGTAGTACCTATAACCTTCGTACATTCTAAAATAACTCCAAATAAATTGTTTTCATCAAATTTTATTTCATCTCTTGTGATCAATTGCAAATTTTATAATCTAATATGAACCAGAAAAGTTCATACTAAATTGCTATTAAATTATGATGGAAAAATATAATAATATAATTTGAAAACGTGAAATGAGAGATGTAGATGAAACTGTAAAAACTGCCTTCAGGAACAGAAGCAATTAAGAGAAAAATTCTGATTTAGATCTTAAAATTTTAATGTCTAACTGTAGATGGGCCAACCCATATTTCAAAGGACAGAAACTACATAGTTACATGTATATTCATTCCGTCATACGAAAAAATTGATAATTAGAAGATAAGAACTATATTGAACTATCCTTTCCCGCCTGAGTATCCAAAGTGACTGATGTCATTACAATCACATAATGGTGGGAAACAAGATTGGGTCCTAATACCATCAAGACGACTGTAACACAACCTTCCAGTAGAAAATAAGTCTCGTCATCAAAGTGGAAGTCATTTGAGCGCACAGCTAGGGGAAATAATAGGGAAGAAATGGGAACTAACCACCATACTAGAAGTTTCTTAATCATATATTTAAGTGCCCTTCAGTGGAAGATTTAAAAAAAATTGAAAGAAATAACGAAGAAAAAAACATGAAAAATCTTTAAAGAAACTTCAATAAAATGAAATTAAGATAATTTCTTATGTTTCACTACAGAATATGTAGTTTATTAAATTATGGAATATCATAAATTGAAATGAAAACAAATTTATGAAAAGTTGATTTAATTTCATTAAATAAACACTTACCTCTCGAAAGAATTGCTCACTTTTTCTGATGTTAAAATTTCCGGCTGAAATATAAAACATGGTTTCAGTAAAATAGATTAATCACGCATTCATTTTGGCATTTATAATAAAACAATTCTGAAAAAGGAATGTTATCAAATAACATAAGTGATAAGATTTTTACAAATGTTCATTTTGCTCGAATTTATAGGATACATTTTCTCTATTTTATGGGATGATGATTGAAAACTTCTTACTACAGCAGCTTTATTGTGTTGCAATGAAAGGAAGAAAGGATTTGTTTAAAATTAATTAACATTAATTGTAAGCTGTAAAATAACTTTAACAAAAATTAGAAGAAAAATTGAAAATTTTCAATGAAAATGTTTTAATTATTATTGCTTAACGATTTTCATTAAATTTAATTTATTTCATCAGAAATAAAACTTGTGCTAAAAAGTTCAGATCTAATTTGATAGAGACTTAAAAATCAGAATTATGAATTTACTAAATGAAAATTCCTAGCAATTCATCAACTGTCTTTATATATAATTCAATTAAATAAAATGTTTCTCAGTTTTTTTAAATTTTTCATTTGGAAAGGAATTGATTTTGTTAAAAATGGACATGAAATGAAAACAAAAAGTGGATCACAGACTTCAATACTTTAAAAAGATTATAAAATGTTTCAAATTTTCCTTTTATGCCTTTGGAACATTCTCAATTAAATCAGTATAGCTCTGAAGAGAGTAAAACCAGTACAAAGAATGAAAACCACATAATTTTAACACAGATTATCTTGCAGATAACAAATTTAGACTTTAAGCTTTTGTTAATTTAGATGCATGGATAAAATATTTATTATCTAAAAGTTCTGCTTTTTTTAAATGGCATATAATAATTGCGGATATCTTGTGAAATGGGATGCGATTTCACTCACTTATGCTGCCTCACTTTTCTGAATTTTGAAATTGTATATATTAGATGCTTCTAGCGTAAACATAAGGTTTTACCGAAACGTGCAAATGAGCACTTCAATTATAACAAATACAACATTCGTTATTTAATGGCATTTTTGATGGGAACATAAAGTGATTATCATACAAATTCTTGTCAAACATTTTTTTCCTGCAGTGATTTAAAGTGAAAGTACTCGGCCGTATCGAGCGACTAAATCTACAAAATTTCTGCTCCGTTCATTACAGGAATCAACAATAGCTGACCCATGGGGTCTTGAAGAAATAGGCTCCAGACACGCAAGAAGAACAGAACATTTTAAGAGAGTCATTTTGTCAAAAGAAGACATCAAGAAAAAGAACTGTAACTGTACAGCGTTAGAATTAAAATATTCTTGTTCTGCGTATTGTAATGGCAAACCTATGATTGTTCCAAGAACTCAAAATTTAGATGGTATTATTTTAGAACATGAAAAAATAATAGGAAGGGGGCATAGTGGTAAGAATGACTTTTCTTCCTACATTATTTTATCAAAAATGGGAGGGGGGGGAGCAAACAGAATGGATTGCTTAAAGAATTTACAGTAAATATAAAAAAAATTCAGTCTCGAGATTTTCATTCAGTTTCACATTTTAAATTTTTTAGAATTCTAAAAGACTATTTTCTGAATTTGTATCAGTTTGTGAACACAATTACTTAAAACTGATTGACTTTAACGTTAGATAATTTACAAAACTAGAGATAAGACTAAGACTTTTTTTAACATGCGATCTTCTTTAAAAAATACTTTCCAACCATCCGTAAATTTAAATATTTTAATATAACTATTTAAAATCTATTCTAGTAGAAAGAAATGTTTGTATATGCCTCTGGTTAGACAAATTTGTTGCATTTAAAGCTGGGAGATATGGCACTGACTCAATGGACCTCGATACTCAAATTTTATAATTTAATGCAGAAAAATTTGCTTTTAGTGTTTTGGATTGCTTCAGGTAATTTTCTGCACTTATTTGCGTATAGTATCGCTTCTAATGAATATTAATAAAATCAGTGTATCTTTAACACTTTTTTTGCATTTTTTTGTTAACTTTCTCTTGGAAATGTAAAATATATTGTTCTTTATAATAGCAATATATGTTGTTAAACTTTATATTCATGTAAAATCTCTTTGCAAATTTCTGCTGGAATTTCTTAAGTAATTTAAAAACCCGTTTTTCAAAATTCTTTTTAAAGTCTGTTTCTAATAGTATGGAAAACTTTGGTTTAAAGGGCTGTCAAAGGCAATTAGACCTAAAGTGAAAAAGCTTAAAATTTTCTCGAAACTGAGATAGGCATCATGTTTTCTAAATTCAACAAAAATTGTTTGATAAACCTTTATGAAATATTGGGTATAGAACAACTGAAACAGGACTGATTCTTTCTGGATTTAAAAGGAAATGCTATTTACATTTTAGTATATTGTCAAGCTATTGCAGCGAAAATTGTTGATTGTCCATTGTGGTTCTTAACATCTTTTACATTTACTTACTGATGTGTGGTTAGGCTGTATGGAGTGAGTGAATTCTATGGTTTTTAAATTCTTGAGATTGCTATTGTTTACTTGATACCGTATCGCACGAACATGATTCTGTGAAATAAATTTTATTTTTTGTGCCTATTTTATTTTTTGGTTTCTTCTTTTTTTTCCCCTTATACATTACAAATGATTACTTTATAAACATTTTAAAGACACATCCACATTTATTAAGATCTGGAATTGTAATGCCATTTCTCTCAAACAGTCGTTATGTACCAAAAATCAGAAGCTGTTTAACTAAGCATACAAGATGAACCTCAGATTTCTCTGCTGCAGAAAATCTTCATAAAGGGGAATGGAACAAATATAAATATCATCATAAATCCTCATTATTAAAAGCTGTCGGAAGTCAAGGTATTTTCAACAAATAATACTATGGAAAATTGATAACCAGATACAGCGATTACGGTATCAATTTTCATATCTCCGAATGACAAATTGAATGAGATGTTTGAAACTAGACAATAGGTGTCAAAAGAACTTTCAAGCACAAGAATATGTAGAAGTAGAAGATAATTCAGTCAAGGGGAGATAAGCATTTCTCATCATTTCAAGTCTGTGAGCTAGTAATTTAGTAAACAATAGAACAAAAAGATTCTTTTAGTCACGAAATAATAGAAAAACCACAATAAATTAGTTTGATTGTTCGCAAGAGTTTTCAAAACGTTATGCATCATTCAATGAAATTTATATTAATCCGTTTGAAAAATTGCTGCAATTAGATCTAAATTTGTCACGGAAAAGATGAATATAAAGAATGAAATACAATCATTTTTTGATAATTATCATGCTTCAAGTAATAATTATAATAATCAAAAAATGTTTATGAAATCAACAGAAATGAATCAGGAATTCTGTTATTTTTTATTTGTCAAAATAAATTGCAAAAGCTTTATTGATGCGTTTTTGTTCAGTTGATATAAAATAAAGAAATTGCACTTCATACTCACCTCTAATCCATTTCATAAGATAAGCATCAGTATGAAGTGGTGTCAGCACATCAGAGATGTTTTTCTTGAACTGTAAGCAAAAACGAAAAAAAAAAAAATTTCTATATAACACTTCGAAGATTTTTTTTTAAATATTAAAACATATAATAATCTTGAAAGTCATGTTCTTTTATTCTGATCAGATTTCAGAAATCTTTTTTTGAATTTATTTCCATTTAATTCATTTGTATTTTTAATAAGTCATGCAAAAAGAGGAAGTCGCTTTATGGATTTTTGCTTTCTGTATAAGAATATATAGAAGAAAGTACTGCAATTGTCAAAATATTCGCAATTGTCAATAACTCTTAACATTTCAGACGTCTCTGAGTTCGGAAAACATATTTCTTGAATTATGTTTGTCCCTCTGTGCCTCGCTCTATTTGCCTGTAAACACGATTAATCAAAACGCTTTGAACTAGACGAATGGAATTTAGTATATGGAATTTACACCAAATTTATAGATCCCTACAAAATTTTGTCTATTTGACTGTCTTTGTCTTTTCGACTGTCCAAATAAAGTTAACATGATAATTCCAAAACAAAAGAAGCTCGATAAATAAAATTTGGTACACGAATTTAATTTTAAAATCATAGATAAGTGTCAAATTAGTAAAAGATCCACCAGGGTTGACCGTTTGTCAGTCTATACTTATACGAGCAAAAATAACACGATTACTTAAAAACGCAGTGACCTAAATATATGAAATATGGTATACAAGTGTGAGACTACAATAATAATTTTGTGTTAGATTTTGGTTTCAATAGGTCAAAAAAAAAAAAAAAGACATAAAAAAGGACACATTCGGTTTTCTGTTGCTTGTGTACTAACTGCATCCTGTCAACTAATCGCTAAAGATTGCACTCTAATAGGCATTTTAGGTAACAAAGAACTAAGTTTACCTTTAAGGTCTTTTTTTTTAAATCATGTGAAAAGCAAATGAAACTACTTCGGGTCACTTTTTTAAATTAAAATTTAATAAATATTTGCATGAACAATTGCGACTCTGTTCTAATGCTTAATGCCAGCTTAAACAATTATTTTTATTTGAGGATGACGATTAATAAATAAAATCAAAGTGAGAAAGAAATTTAGGCTCTAAAATTTTTATGTTCACATATACATGCACCAAAATTGGACCAAATCTTCATTCATATACACATAATATAGTGTCACAAAGAAATAAATATCCTAAAATAGTTTTTATTTTAGAAAATTAAGTTAAAGTAATACTAGAAAAAAAGGGAAACACTAGAGAATAATAATAAATAAAATAAATTTCAAATGTCAGAATTATTAATGAATTATGGGATAACAGAAGAATAGTTTGCCATCCAATTAGTTTAGAAATCACTGAGGAATCCTGAAATGATAGAAGAATTATCCGCCATCCATTCAATTTCTTTCTTTAACTAGAGTTCTTATTTGCATATTTATTTCATGTTCGTGACAATATTAAAAAGAAAAATATTTATAGTGGACAACTTTAGATGAAGTTTGTAATATTTTTATATTTTTATAACAATTTAAATATTATTTAAAAAAGTTTTATTTACAAATATTTTCTAATAATTTAAATTTTTATTTTGTAGGGATTATTAAGGAATTATGGGATGACAGAAAAATCGTCTGCCATCCAATCAATTTAAAAACACTGAGGAATCCTGGGATGACAAAAGAATTATTCGCCCACCAATCGATTCCATTCTTTTAAACTATTATTAATTATTTGCATATTTATTTCATGTTCTTGACAATATTAAAAAGTGAAAAAATATTTATTGTGGATACTTTAGGTAACGTTTATAACATTTTTATATTTATATAATAATTGAAATACTATTTTAAAAGGTTTTATTTATGAATATTTTCTAATAATTTCAATTTTTATCTTGCTTTGATTCTTGGAAGTTAAAAATATTCTAATTCGCTCTCTTTTATAATAATTAAATGTTTGATAAACTTGAAAATTCTCAAAAATTTGTTTCATGTCATGCTGAGTTATACTTTAAATTAATTCATTATTTCAAAATATTACGCAAGATAAATTACAAAATATTTATTTAGTAAATTTCTGTTTATTTTTTTACAGCTAAAGAAATGATAAAAAAATATTCACAAATAAATTCTGGAAAAGTATCCAATTTCTTGAATTCGGTAGTTCAAGTTTTTGTAGTCTATCTTTCAAATTTTTTCTTACCTGTCTCAGGAGTTCTGTTTCTGAGATGGTAGGTTTTCTTTTAAAAGCTTCCATTTTACAATAATCAAGGATTCTAAAAAGAAGAACGTTTGTTTTATTACTCATATAGATAAAATTATATAGACTTTCTTATTTTATATAATTTTTTTAAATTCTCATATAGAGAAAATTTATTTAATTACAGAGATTTTTTAATTGATTTAACTAAAGTTTAATGCATAAATAAATTTTAAATAAATTAATAAAATAAACTTTAATAAATACATTTTTATATGAAAAACAGAAAGAATTATTTTATGCCAAATTCGTCATTTGAATGTTTTTATGGATCTCATGCATACACACATACATGCATATTTGCATGTAAATATGTGTATGTATTTATGTATCAGAAGAGCACTAAATAATTAAATAAAGTCTTATTTTTAAGGAAAGATATTTATAAACACTTAATATTTCTATATTTTACTAAGATATTGTATTTCTTATCAACTTAATTGTATTTTGTTCACAAATGTTAATGTTATTTATATGTATTGTAACACTATAATTTAAAACTAATGTCCTATAAGTTTGTTATTTCGATACAGGGACTCAAAACAACTACCAAATTCTTTGTGTTCAAATATATATTATTTTAAAATACAAATTACAGTAAGAGTTTAATAAAAGCTTCTATTCATATTCAGAAACTTTTATGACTGTAAATTACGATTAAAAAAGTATGTACAAATATAATTCTGCCTTTTATTTTATTATTATTATTATTTACAAAAGAGACTCATTTGTAGAGAATTAAATCATTCTTAAAACGTGAAGTTTTCCCAACGAAGTAGTAAAATTTAAGTTGACATCGTATTGTTGATGGCATTGTCAATATTTGGCGTAATTCTTATTTAAGGTGAAGCTCTATCTCGTTGCTGCAATTATTTCATGGATTTTATTTTACCATGAGTATCAAATTTCAAACAACTATAGACCCATCTTAAAAAATGTTGATAAAAATGTCATTTCCAAATTTAATTTTAAAATATTAATCCAAAATTACAATTAATGATTTTGGGCTTTGAAAAAAAAGTGCAATACATTGGACGTTAGAAGGAACTTTCATATTCCTTTTTGAAAATAAAAGGAAAGAAGATGAGAGTGCAATAATCATCATTGTTTCTGATAATAATGAAAGGGAATGCGTTTCAATGTGTGTTTTTATGTCTACATATTTCCGTGCTTTTTGGAATTCTGCAAAGATATCCGTTGAACCCATAGCTATCATATTCGGCATAGATATCATTCGGAAGGTAGGAATTTGCACAATGGTGTGATTTTTCAAAAATTTAAATTCAAATGTTAGCAAATTAAAAATTAAAATTAAAATCTTAAAATTAAAAATAAAATCTAGGCAAATAAAATCTTTCATTGCATCTTCCGGAAATATTATCAGATAAAAAGGATTTTTGTATCACTTTATATAAAAAAATAAGTCTAATGATACTAGCTTAGTGGTTGTGAGAATTTTTCCTTGCATTTTCAAAATTGGAAAAAAAAGAAACTAAACATTGTTTTTAACAGTGCATTACTTTGTTATTATGAAATTTTAAATGTTCTGATTGCTTTTATATATATATATTTAAATATATTATAAAGCACATACTTCTCAATATCAGAATCAGAAAAATATCCGAAATAGCTCAAAGAATTAATTTTTGTGTAGTTCTCAATAAACATATTGCTGAAACAATTATTAAGCTTAAATTTTTATGCAGTTATCCAATTAATTGTATATTATAAATTATCCCTGATAAACTAACTATTTAAATAACAATATATCTGTGAACCCAAAAGAGTTATAGAGTTTTGTATAACACTACTTTAATGATGTATAACACTACTTTAACGTTTTCAAAAGACACCCGGACGAAGATTCAGAATTGAATCTGATTTTTTGAAGTTGCTTTCGGTTTGAGTTCTATGTTTCAGCCATCTGATATATAAATAGTTTTGTTACTTTCCTTCCGAAAATATGAAATGAAATATATCGATATTATAATTGGAGATCTTTTTTTAAATATACAGCATAAATTTATAAAAATTCCAAGGAAAGGAAGGAAGCAAAGGAAAACAAATGAATTCGATTTAAAGAAAATCAAATGTTTGGAGACATGATTGAACTCTAAAATCTGTTATCTGATTTATTACAGAATTTTAAAGTGCTTCATAATTTTAGTAGACTTTTTATTAAAAAAAATATAAGTTTTGATGGAGTTTAATTTATAAAGTGTATTTATAAACTTTTTATATGACCTTAGGAATATAACTATTACTATAATGCTGCATTCAATAGAACTAGAGATTTATATTTCGGAAACATTAATTCTGAAAACCTTCACGATATTTTAAGTGATTAGAATTTATTTACAATTATTGATACAAAGTTTGGCTTCAATATTAAACAAATTTTTCAAATTTCCATCTTCTATGAATTATAAAATATGACATTCAAGTTTCATGACAATAAACAATTTATTTTTCAAAATTATTCCATTTTCCAATTTTATAATCACTTTTAATATTAATTTGGATTTTGGATATTATCTGAATTGAAAAGTCATGTTTAATAATTTCATTTAATGCTGTAATTAAATAAGTATAACGTAATCTTATTTAAAAAAATATTTAATATTCATTACTATTATGGTTTTTCCCACAATATTTTTCAAATTCTAGAATAAAACAGCTATTAATATAAACTAACTTTATGAGAGTTCAGTTTCATTTTACTGTTAAAGGAAACTATTTTGCAAGCAATAAAGATTTTTATTACCTTGTATAATGCATTAAAAGGTTGTTTTCTATTCAGAAGTTTTCAAAAAAAAATGTACCTTTTTTTTATAAAAATGAGAAATTTATTTACCAATTAACTTTGAAAAGCAAAGGCAACGATATTTTAAAAGGAAAGCTGTAAACTTTTATAAACAAACAAAATTATAAAGTTTGCGTATTTTTTAATTGCTTTATCTGAATATTTTAATCATTCTAGAATTGAGGTTCCAAGAATTGAAAGTTTCATTATAAATAAATTCATATTATTCTTATTTCTGCAAATTATTTTAGAATTTTTCTTCATGCGAAGTCGGAAAGTTTAATTTGCTCTGCGGCAAGTAAATTTTTTTTTCAGTCTTTCAGTAATTTATTGCCTTAGAAGAAGCTCAAACTGCAAGGAAAAAGAAAATGCAAGATATTTTTTTATCCAAAAATAATATCATTCCAACCATAATATGCAAATTCATGTGAATATTTTCTACATCTGTGTTTTCACAAACTTTAGTGCGATAGCACTGCCAGTAATTATAATAAACTTAGCATTAAAAAATAATGGAAAATTTCAAAATATTGTGAAATTAAGAATACTATGGTATTTTAGCAAATTTTCTTTGGATAAATGTTGCATATATTTAATCTGCTGTGCAAAACAATACCGGTTTCAAAACTTTACATACTAAAATATATAATACTATAATATTACTAAACTAACTACTAACTATACTACTATAATATATACTAAAGAAATAAGGAATTTTTTAAAAATTTAGTATTAGAATTTCTCTTTCATGTTTTTAAAAATGCTTTTGCTATATGTAAAAATATGTGCATTGAATTCGTTTTACAGTTACGAAGTTGCAATCAATTCTTATGTGGGAGAAGCAAAAATAAATCAAATAAAAATCTAGTAAAATATCATATTTAATTGAAAATAATACTTCAAGATTTGATATGACATGTTTGTGAAAAATCAGAATTTGTGGTAATAAATCTTTTGATATTGACATTAAAAAAATTGAAATTAAATCTATATGAAGTGCAGATATCGTTTTCCAATATAAAATTCCTCCTCATTATTATTATTATTTTATGCTGCTCTGGCAACGCAATATAATAAAAAGAGATATTAAAGCATGCTTAAATTCATGCTCAAAACTATAACATTAAAACGCAAATTTATAAATTTATAAGAATTTATGGTTTAAATATTAAATATTACATTCAACTAACTTAGTTAAATTTTATTTAAGACATACTACCTTTACAATGGAGTCAGCAATGCCTTCTACAAGATCTTCTCTTGCACTCTGACTTTTATGACAGAGCAAAGAACTGCTGTCCACGAGAACCAACCAACCAGGAGAATGTACACAATACTGAAATTCTCGCCAAGTGACCCTGAAACTTTTAATTTGCGAACCGACTTCCACGAAGATAACTTGGTATTAGTGAACTACTTGCGTGCGGTTTCTAATTTTATGCCTTTTGTTTAAAAACCAATCGTTGCTGTTCTTCCCATATTGTTCTTTTTCCCCTTTCGAATATCATTTAAAACCAACTGTGGCAACACTTTATTGTTTTTTACATGAGGAAAAAAAAAGTTCCAAAAATGGAGTCCCTTAGCTATATGCTTATAAGGGACAATGAAATCTAAATGGTAAATAGTCTCTCTCACTTCCCTCCCCTTAAAAAAAAGAAAAAAAAAAAAAAAAAAAAAAAGAGGCGGAAATTGTTTCGATTTCTTCATTGTGGTTAGAATAGAGTATGTAAGTAGAAGTTATTGTTTACTTCAGGATTGGAGGCTGGTCTATTAACGTAATTTGGGTACGTGGTTTCCATTTTTTTTTCTTGGAATCTGATTACATTGATTTTCACTATTAGATGTAAGTAAATATTTCTTTTTACCTCAAGATTTAAAAGTAAAAATTAGATCACAATTAATAATAAGGAAAATTCCTGTTATTACGAATAAAAAATTTCATGCAGACATCATTATTATTTATTTTATTAAAAAATACGTTTCCTTTGGTTGATTTTTCTTTCAAAACAAAGGAAAAACTGTCATTTTAGTAATATAATTTAAATAAATTTTGTCTGTGAATGCGCAATATACTTCTTGAGCAATTTTTAAAAAATTATCAGGGGGACTAAAATTTATAAAATTTGTTTAAGGAAAAAAATTTTATCTATGGAAATATTTTAATATATGCTGAAGATTAGATAATTCAACAATCATTTAATTATATACTCAATTTAATGTCGTATATATTCAATATTTTATATTTTCATAATAATAATCTGACGCTTTTAGTATAATTTTTTACCCAATAGAAATTTGATGATGTTCAATAAGAATTTGTGAAATTTTAAGAAGATTATGGACATTTTATATCGAATACCTAATCTCAAATGAGGTAAGTTTCTTTTATTAATTAATTATTTCTTAGATTAATACTACGTTCTTGATATTCTTTGTATACATTTTAAGGGAATTATGATTGCACCTTTTAGTGCTTTAAGAAAAGAATATTTATTATAATAATTAAATTTTCTATTATATTAATTATTTTTTATTATAATAATTAAATAACTTAATGCTAATAATATGCTGATGTTATTCTTCCCATTAAGAAATTATCCAAAATTAATAAAACGAATCAGATAATTAGTGATGAAAGCCGAAAGATATTTCAGTAGGGGGGTATCTAAGGAAAACTATCATTTCTGCTGGTGAAGTATCTTGTTATTTTATGTTATTTTATATTATTTATCTATATTATATTCAATTTTCATGAAAATATTCAATTCGGATATTTTTATGTCATGTTTATTTAATAACTTCAACTTCATTACGCAAATGAAATATCATCATTCATTGTGATATTATAATATTATTTATAACCATAATTATATTAAAATTATAATATTTTCCTTTTATCTGCTTTTATTTTTCAATTTTATTTTTTGCTTATTTTCTTATTTTTTAAAGTTACACTTTCACATTTTGAATTGTTTTTTCCTATTTTATTCTCCCTCTCTGTATATAAACATAAATTTTATATATATATATATATATATATATATATATATATATATAGTAGGCAAAAAAAAAGGAAACTTCTTTGTGATATTCAGTTTTTTTTTATTTATTTATATCTTAATTATTAATAGAAATGGGGATGTAGTAAGTTATACTCAGTCATGATATTAAGCAAAAATCTGCAAAAATAAAATGTGAATGAAATTACAAATCTGGAGTATTGAATAATTTTTTTACATTATTGCATGATAATATTCAGTACTATAAAATATTATATGCTATTATTCCTATTAAGAAAAATGATTGCACAGTTTTCTAAATGTCTTATTTGTTTGGATTTTTGAATTTTTTAGCATTATTTCAATATTGGAAAAAATATTATACAACATGATATTTATAAATTTTTTCAATATTATAACAATATTTCCCAACTTACATACCGTTTATTTGTTCGATATTATCCATATATCAAATAATGGTACACATATTTGTTTTTAAATATTCAAAAATATTAAGATATTTCATTTTCCTCATTTATATTTTTCTTACTTTTTTTGCATTTTTGGAATTATACATATGCAAAAGACCGTAAATATTTTACCTTGTTCTAAAAAAATGCATGCACATGCAAATAATAGTTTTTTAAAAAACTAAGACGTTAAAAACTTTTAAAAATTAATAGACGCTTTCTTATTTTTTATAAATTATTTTAGTATTTTAATACAATTTTTTAAATGTAAATAGGAAGCCATCGGATTTTTAAAACAGTAGTATTTTAATAATTTTTGATGTCTATTTCAAGTTTATTTCCAAAAAATAATCAATTTAATAAGTTATTTCCTTGAAGTATTACAACAATTAACGAAAAGAAATGAAGCATAATCTTTGTATAATAGGTGCAAATTAGCGTTATTTATATTAACGTCCCGATTAAATGACTAGGTCGACACCTAAATTAGCAATGCATTCCATTATCTTTTTCATTACTCTAGAGAAACGATGTATGATTATGGACAGTTTTAACAAGCACGCACCATGGCCTATGTACATTCATTGTCCTTCAATTCCTAAGTTGATATTTAGCCATAAGATCACTATGGCATTCACATAAGAGATGCACGAGTTGCATCAAGACTATGAAATTCAAGAATTCAAAAATGGCATTGCTTTAAAACAAGTTTAGAAGTTCAACTATGAAATTTTACTTAATGTGCTAAAAGAATCATTAGTAAAAATGCCGATTCATTTTCATGTTCCAAATGAAAAGAACAAAAAAGGCTGGATGATGGGTTTTTTTCAGAAATAGTTACTATTAATTTTAACATAGCTATCGTTTATTAAAGGGCATTGCGAGATTTTTCACATTTCTCCTTCAAAATTGGTGGGAGATTTAAAATGTTTAAGTTTCATACCAATTTATTTTATAATAAATTATTTTCTTATAAAATCTTCATATTAATGTAGTATTACTATGGATTTCTTATGCTATTCGTGTTTCCGAAAATGGAATTTCCAAGATCCTTCTGGAAGTTTCAATGAGATTTTTTCTAGAAATTTTATTATGTCTCTGTATTTTCCTCAAGAAGTTCCATTTGTGTTTGGAAGTGCGTGCTGAAAGAGGTCAAAGCATTAGACATACTTCCCTTTTAATTCAACTTTTTTATTCGTGCAAAATTTTTGTTTGATATTTTTCTCATCCAAAGATCCTTTAAAGGAAAATTTAGTAATGTTTCTTTTTATCAATTTTTGCTGCCATCTTTCCAGACTCATATATTTTAGTAATAACTGCTGTATTACTGTTGGTATATCGCAAAGAAAATGTAACTGTTCTTTTCATGCATAAAGTAGATCAATTCCATCTTTGCTGTGCATTTATTTCTGCTATAATTTTATGATCCATAACAGCTATTTAAACAATCCATTTTTAAAATTTAAGACTTGTGATTGCGTATTATATTTTTAAAAATATTTTACATCTAGAATTTTTTTTTCTGATCATATCTAAAATATTGCTTCTTTGGGGGTAATTGTTTTATCCCCAAAATTATCCCAAGTATCTTTAAATGATACATATTTTGAATTAATTAAGTATTAAGGACAATTCTTTTATACATTTTATTAATCTGTACGATTTGTCAAATAAGTAAAATGCCGCTTTTGACAGTTGTTATTAAAATCCCCATCAATACTTATAGATCTGAGGACAGTTAACTGATTACACTTTGGAAGCAATTGCAGGAAACTCTTTTCAAATGGAAGGTCAATTTCGGGGAAGAATCTAACCAGTAAATAAACATTTTATAAACAGAAATTTAATTCATTTTTTCATGTGAATTCATCCTGAAATTCTCCCTTAAAATGTACCGTTTTTATCATAAGGGAGTTAAGATGCAAATTAAAGAAGTAGTTTTAATGTATTGACAATCTCGTACATATCGATAAATCTTCTTTCACTTCCCAAAATTTTTTCCTATCTAAAGTAATCCACATTTTAAAATTTTGTAATGAACTGGTTTAATCTGAGTAGAGGTGTCCTGCACAAGGGTACTTCTACTCAGAATTACTCTATCTGGTATCTAATTTTTTTTTATTTAGCAAACACACTTTCCTCTCAAAGTTGCATTCAAGAACTCGATAGTATTTTTTATAATAACTTCTGAATCACATTTGTTTGTTCTTTGGTCCTATATTTTTTTTCTTCTTTACAAAGTTCCAATGTGGTCACGTCTTTCTATTGATTGTCTTAAATTATACACTAATACTTCGTATTTTCTTAAAAAAACCATGACAGTTGTCTATGTCTCATCTAATACTTTCTCAAAAAAGATACGATTTAATTTTTCTCTCCCACGTTTGTCCATCTCACCTGTTTGGGAAATTCATGACTCTAAGTATAGGGACAGGCAGTGGTTTTAGACTTAGGAGTTTAATTGCTGAGAAGAAAAATAAGTGCGGTTGTTATTGAAATATATTGTAGGAAACTATAGGAGCTAAATGTATTTCATGAAAGAATGTTTTATGATGAAGTCAGAAATGCAAGTTTTAATTCGAAATTCCGTATTCAAAGATAATTTTATTTATATATACACACATATATATAAATGCATGTATGTATTCGTACAGATGGTTATCAAAATAATGGAAACACTTTAGAGTTATAAAGAATCTTTTATTAGTATGGTGTAGGACCGCCTTTGGTGTGTAATGCAATTTGGATTCGCCTAGGAATCGATTCATACAAGTGTTGAATAGTGTTTAGGGGAATATTGTACCATTCTTCCTGGATATATTATGAAGGTTCTGAGAGAGATACCGGTGGAGGATATCGATTCCGTACTGAATGCTCTAAAATAGGCCATAAAGTTTATTGAGCTCGGGTAACTGCGGAGGCCAAGTCAGATGTTTAATTTCATCCTCGTGTTCATCAAACAATGACTGGACATGTCTCGTTGCATGGATAAGTGCACTATCATCTTAGAAAATTCCATCTCTTGGAGAAAACAAAATTTGCATCATAGGATGGACCTGGTGAGCTAAAATTTATCTATACTTCTCCCAAGTGATCCTTCCTTTCAAGGTTACGATTGGTTCAGCAGAAAACCACGACATGGTTACCCATGCTTGACAGTTGGAAGAAGGCAATCACGATCATACGCTTGTGGAGATGTCCTCCAAACGTGCACCTCTCCTGTTTGGAAAAGTGTGAAACACGATTCGTCAGACATATTACTTTCTTCCACTTATCAATCGGCCAGGTTTTGTGAGTGTGACACCACTCACTGTAGACGACGTTTACCATTAATATCTGTGATAAGTGGCTTGGGAATTGCTACTCTGCTATAAATGTTCTGTTTATGAAAGTGTTTTCTAATTGAAATCCTTGACACTGGAGAATCCAGATAGGTACTGAGCTCTGCGGTCACTTTGACTGATGTTGTTCGCTTTTTAGACATTACAACCGCTTCAATACCCATCTGTCTCTTTCACTGAGCTTCTCTTTCTGTCCACTGTTTTGTTTTGATGAGCTTGTCTTGTCGCGACGTGTGTATGGTGTCGTGACTTTAGACACCATACTTCTAGGAACGCCTAAAAGTTGAGACGTTTCGGTCACACTTGCTCCAGCTAGACAGGCTTCTACAATTTGGCCTCTTGGAAATTTGAAAGGTCCGATATTTTACGCTTTTGAAAAAAATCCAGGAATTACAGTACTTTTATAAAGTTAGCACATACTACCATAATATATACATTGCTATTTATATAAAAAAACTGGTAGCTATTATTATATGAGCCGTTTATTTTGAAAATGGGGCAAGTCCTTTTTTTGTTATTGCGAGATATTTAAAGGTTTGCGTTTCAATAAATTTAAAAATATTGGTAAGTATTAATAGATATATTTTTTGTATTTTGTGGTACCAGATAATGTAGGTTTATAATCCAATAGTGTTTACAGTGCTGATTAAAAAAAAGAGTTTCTTTATAACTAAATGAACTTGCCTCACTTTCAAAATTAAAGAATTATTGCAATCATTCATTTAATTGGGAAATACTATTTCAGTTGCATCAGCCTTTTTTTAAGAATAAAAACAAAATACTATTCAAATTTTTATAAATATTTAATCATTTGATAAAAAGGGAAACAAAACCAAGAATATTCTAGTAGAAAATATAACAACAAACAATTCAGTTTTATTAAGAATTTCAATGAAATTATATATTTCAGTTTATATGTAGGTATAATCAATTTGAATTTTATTCAAGATTTAACATTTTAAAAAATTTATGATGAACGGGAGGTATATATGGTAATAAATCCATCCTATCCTTGTATTTTTAAGATGCAATAAATCTAATTTTTTTCTTACATAAAAGATAATTTTATATTTCTGAAATTACTTGGAATTTTTTACCTTCCTCGTTGTGCTGACAAATCGATATTTTAAATTCAAAATCTCGTTCTATCGAAGTTTTGTTGAACATTTTGTATGGTGCATCCCTTGTAAATTTGATCCAGCATATAGTTAATCAATTCACGGTTTCTCCATCTTTAGTTTTTTTTTTTTTTTTTTTAAACCGCTTTTTCCAGAGGTTTGGTTAAAAACAAATTTCCATGTTTAATTTCATGTACTAAAAATTTATTATATTTTCGACAATTTTGTATTGCTTTATAGCAATCCTGGCGAATATGCAAGGAATTGGTTTCTGGATTGAATGGTTACTGGATAGTTCGACACTAAAATCACGATCGTTCGGTAGAAATGAATGTTCTGACAGTAAAAATTTGTGATCAATGATATTTATTTCGTTGTCACTGGACTGAATAATCGGTGATGGAAGTAAACCTTATTATCGACACACAAAATTAAGATATACTTTTTATTATTTATAAAATACTGTACGAAGGATGAAAATGAATAAACCTGATTTCATCAATGTAAAGAAAGTTTTAATAAGGAGATGTTTCAAAGTTCTTCTGAAGTAGAATTTAAATAATAATAATAAAAAAATGTTAAAATCAGCTATATGTACTATCAAGCAAAAGAATGGTGTCTGATATTACAGGAAAAAATTTCATTTTTTTTTATTCCAGCGACTTTCAAAGAATGAAACTTCATCAAGGTAAAATCATGATTGAAAAAGTACCACTACATTCTTTGAAAAATTGAATACTGGTACCACTTCATTCTTTGAAAAATTGAAAACTGGTACCACTGCTTTCTTTGAAAAATTGAAGACTGATACAGATATTGCATGTGTACTTTCTCAACATATTCTTGTAAAGTCCTTTAAAGATTCGCCTATAGTCTGCTATTCGTTTGGTCTGTTGAAAAGAGATCCTTCAAAGCTTAAATCCAACACGACTGATGGACTCCAGAGTGTAGTACAAGACTGAGGGAAATCAGTATCTCTCGAAATTTTACGAAAAGCTCTTATATCAGAAATTGCGATGCAGATTTATAGTTCAAAAGGTATATAGTATAAAGACTATCAGATTTCACACTTAAATATAGTTTTTATATTTTATACCTAAATTAAATTGCTCCGAAATTATTCTAAAAATGAGCAAACATTCCTCTGCAGATTTTGATAATATCACCTTTTGAAAAATCTCATGAATTAAACTTTCACGCATATTTTTTTTGTTTAATATAAAAATTTCTCAATATATTCTACAGATCTTGAATTATAGAATAAATTGAAAGTCGGGTAGAAAGGTAGCTTATTTCTTACTTCAGGAGCTACATGATATATTTCTTGCGTCATTTACAGAATTTTGAACAAATCAATGATAAACTTTTAAACTAGACGGGTTTTGCCAAATACGTCTTTTTAATAAAAAATATTTCTTGTTTTGGTTTTCAAAACACTCCTTGCATTCAACTGATATATTTTTTTTGTTTCATATGTAGTTTTTAAATATATTTTATGCAAAAATACAAATAAAGTAAAATATTTTTCGAAAAAACTATATCAAATTCAGTTGCATACCTTAAGACAATAAAAAGGAATTGCAGTTTCAGGAAAATATTGCAAATTTTGTATTACAATTTTTATAAAATGGTGGACTTATATAAAAAAAGATGCGTTTTTATATTTAACTTGAACAAAGCACAATTACAAACTTTGACATGTATGGTAGCCAATAAAAGGAGTAGACAAATTGCCGTCATTCTTTCCTCGTTCTTTTAAAAATTCATGTAACAATTTTCTGTTTAATGAATTTTCTTTATAACGATTTCTTTACAATGGTATTTCATTAAATAGAATCGTATTTGTATTAGACTTTATTTTAAAATTCAATATATTGGTTGAGGGAAGAAAAATAATAATTATCAAAATATTCAAAATAATCTGTTTTTTTATCATATTCCTTAGAACAGAAACTAATGTAACTTTAATAAAAACATTGTAACTGTAAAATATTTTTAATCAAATTAAAAATGAATTGATTGAAAAACAAACTTCTTGTAGTAAACTCCAAATTTTCTGCGGTATTGAGTGGAACAGCACCGTAGATGATGTATGAAATGTTCGAGGCAGTATAAAAGACATTTAAACATTTTTTTTGGAAAAAGGAGTCTATAAATTCAATTATAATTTAATAAATATTAGATTTCTGTACTTACAGTTTTGTTTACTTACTTCTTTATAAAGACACTAATCAATGCTCTCGGTTTTTTTTATATTTGTGACTGAAAATTTTAACAAAATGTTTGATTTACAACCTCAGGTTATCCGTAAAAGGATAATTTATTGCATTAAGCGATTGTTTATTGCATTTTTTGGTGCAATTTGCAGATTTGCTGCTCAATAAATATTATTTTGGTAAATATGATTTGAAAAATAGCTGTTACAAAACAAAGAATAGAGCCCGGGATTAGAATTTCAGAATTTATGAAATTTTTTTTCCCGACTTAAGCTTTCTGAAAAACGAAAACTGCATAAAATGTTAAAAAGGCATTGTAACATAACAAATGACATTTAGATACTTTTTTTTACGTAAATTGGGCATAGATAACTTTCTTTCCAAGAATCCGAAAAGAGGAAGAGAGAGGAGAGAAGAGAGGAAAAAAACTGCGCGTTTATGGACCATTAAAGTTAATGAAGTACTAGAATGGGTATTTTTCACGAAAATAATATGTTTCAACTGAAAAAGGGGGAGGGTATTACAAAAGAACTTGACATTACTTAAGCAAAATGCCATCTCTACGGATATAGTAATATTGCCACAGAGTCGTTGTTGTTGTTCATAGTGAGATATTTAATATATTTTCATTTTTTTTCAGAAACTCATTTTGTTCACTCGTGTATAAAAACAGAACGGCATTATCACAGAAACAATAGAATGGGCCACTGGCCTTCACGGAAAACACTGATTGCAACGATTTTATTTGTTGCTCTTACCCTTCAAATTTAACTTATGTTTGACACTTAAGAAAGGGCTCATTATAGAATCCTATGTATGAAGTAATGGAATTAATTGATAACATATCATAGTTATTTGGTAACCATCACTGCGCGTGGCATTCTACTGTACGTACATTTTGGCATCATGCCTTTTTTCCTTCTGTAAAAAAGCTCACTGAAACTAATATTAGGAGACTGAAATTAATTCATTTCTTATTTTACCATTTACTGACTACATTAACATTCGTCATAGTCTGTTTTAAAAAAGAAAAATGCTTTCCTACATCATGAGTTTTTAATCTATATATACATACATAAAGATAAATTTTTTTTTTTATGAATTTTATACAAATCTGTAATATTTGTCCAAATTTGATAAAATTTGACACTACAGACACATGATTTAAGACAAGAGAATGATCACTATAAACTTATCAAAGTAATCTCTATCTTACTCTGTATTATATATATATATATATATATATATATATATATATATATATATATATATATATATATATATATATATATATATATATATATATATATATATATATATATATATATATATATATATATATATATATATATATATATATATATATATATATATATATATATATATATGTATGTATATATATATATATATATTCCACTTTCAGTTTAATTAATTCCTTTGTAAAAAATAATGCGCCATCAGTAACTACGTATCAAGAGAAAGTGATAACCTTCGGTGCCCTTGAAAAGATGTCAAAGGTTATTTCATCGGCACGTGGCCGAAAATCCCATCTTATATAAGACTAGTGATCATTTGTTTCGGCCCTTTTTGCTCTTCTTTACTTCTGCTTTTGTGTCGCGCTGCATCTTCTTGTAAAATAATCATGTTTGTTTTCCAGGAGAGAAGAGAGAGAATAAAACGAAATTAAAACTACAAAGTCTCTTCACTGCTTGTCAAACCTGCACTCTGCTTCAACCAAAATAATGTTACTTATTATTTAGCCGACAGGATTCGAAATGTTTAGCCACAATTTTTGAAAAAATCACCATGAACAAAATATTTTTACACCATCATTTTAAAATTCAAAAACCTATCTTTATAATGACATCAATTTCATTTTTGTACTATTTTTGTCTGTTTTATAATCTTTTTCCTTTTCGAAGTCAATTTAAACTTAATTCTTATCAATTTCAGTTTTGTTGAAATATTTAAACCTATTTCAGCGTTTAATCGCATATATCATTCGCTCGTTTGTTTCAATATTATATAAATATATATATGTTACAATGTTATATATAAACCATTGAAAATCTAAATCCCAAAAGGTAAGTTTTTAAAGTTTTTCAATTTTATCTTTGGGAAATATTACCTCACAAAAATTATTTTGGATGTATTGCTTTAAAACTTTAATTTTTTTTTATTTTATAAAAATACAATTTTGTTTGTAATTTTAGTAAATCTTCTAAATTTAATTTGATATAAAATCTATAATGTTTTATTAGTATGATGATATTTCAACCAATTTCATTTCTCCATTAAGTCATTCAATTGTGCGCTTTAGCCAATATTAAGATTAAGATTAAAAAATTCGATGCTTGGAAGTAGGAATTTTATTTCCGCTATGATTTCACAGTACATACAACTTTTTAATTTTCACTCATAGTTGTATCAGACTTATTCTATTAAATTCATATTTTTCAATTTTATTAAATAGCAAGTAAAATAAATACATTCCATATTAATAGTTTAATAGCTAGAAAGGTCAGTATGGTAGGCAAACAGGTTAGGCACTCAAGGTGGTTAGCGTATAATAGAAATTTTCTCTAATTGATTAAATTTATTAGATTAGCAATTGGTTGATTTATTAGTCGCTTCACTCCGTCGCTGCTCCGCTTATCTCTGGAAGGCCAGTTCTTTACCGTCTATAGCGACTACGACTCTTCGATTCCACTGGTCCACTACTACCCAGTAGCGGCAGGACTGCTTCGTTTTATAGGTCTCAGGAGGCGGGGCTAGAAGCCTCTCAGCCAATCAGGAACGTTCGAGGCGTAACTCGGTTCCTAATGGACGGATCGGGAAAATTCTCGATGTTTCGGGTATAATCTATTTTGGCGCCAAAGTCACCAAATTCGTCACCAAGTCACCAAATGGTCGCCAAGTTTGTCGCCAAAGCTCTGGGACATCCTATGGAACCAACTATACTGGGAAGCAGCATCACAGGTTCGTAACAATATATATATATATAGAAAAAATAAAATAAAGAAAAAAAATGATAAAAAAGACTATAAATTTCATACATTTTACTTATTTCATATTTATTAAAACAAAATTGATTTTTCATTCATTTCCTGATGCACCCGAATTTTAGAATTTTGTATTATTGTGTATTCTCGATGTCAGTGCACTATTCTTTTCTTTTTTCCAAACTTTATTTTCAGTTAATTGATTAATTTAATTTAATTTGTATTCTTATAAGTAACGCCGTCTGATGGAGAATATGAGAACAATGAATTTCAAGATTTCATAATGTATAATAATGAATTATAAAATGGAAACTGAAGAGTGGAAAGTATTTAAAATAACTTTTTAAAGCAAGTTTTACACATTTTTAAGCTCATTTTTTTATGAAATTGTTTTAAAAAGAATTAAAAAAAAAGCTAAACATTAAAATCTAAATCAGTCCATTTTCTGATCACAAATAAATTATTTACAAGAAGCCAAAAATTTCTGTAACGTTCAAATTGCTGTATTATTTTAAATTAAAAAAATATATATATTACTTTATTCAATGGTGTTTAAACAGCAGTTTTTTGAAATGTTTAGCTCATATGACTTCGCAAAGTTTAGAATGGACAATTAAAGTAATTTGAGATATTGTTTTCCACTAAATATTAATTCAGTGAGCGTAGCATAAAAGCAAAGTAGTTTTAGTACTATGAAAAAATCGATCTATACACCACTTAATGTTATTTTGATGAATCAAAATTTATTGCCAAAAATAAAATTTGCCAACAGATTCATGTATTAAGAACGTTATTTTGGAAGTATTTCCACGTGATATTGAGGATTGGCGTGTGGCAACGAACCAGAACAAATAAAGAAAGTTTTATGGCGTTTTAAAGCATCAAAACTTTGCATTGCTTCGCAGAATAATATTGTTCTTGAAAGTTACGATACTTTAATGATTTTTAATGAACATAAATATCTTATTGTTCTTTTCATCGAAAGAAATAATGCTTGGAATGAAATACTTATCAAATAAAAAAGATTTAAGATGAATCAGGAAAATAGAGGAAATTCGACATGTCCGAAATATGATTCTATGATAATGTTACTATTTTTAAAAAACATATTTATTTTATCGTCTCATCCTTATAATATAGTTTCAAAATTGATTTTAAATAAAATTTATAACTGAAAATATTGTAAAACGCGAGATCTGCAATTAAATATAAATCAAAAGTACGTAATCAAGTCTTAAAAATTAAATATTTTTGAAATTCGAATTAATTTTTTGAACTATAAGTTTAATGTCATTTTCAGAATTAAACTGATTAGTGAGAATAGAAATAGTAAATTAATATTAAAAATTATTGCATTAATTGTTGCATAGTAAAATTTGAAAAATTGAATGTACCTAATAAAAATTTTGGACGAAGATATATTGATATAATTGGAAACCTAATTTTTTAAATTTTAAATCTTATCTAATATCAAAAACTTTTTTGATAATATATATCAAGTTCATTAAGAAAAAATGTTAAATTTTCAATTATTTTTTTAAAAATTTATTAGGAAGTCACCCAAAATTTTGAAGAACTATTTCTAATCATCACACAAAAATTTAATGAGTCTACTACCATCTTAAACGTAACACCGAAGCAGTTAGCTTTTAGTTGCTTAAATTCAATATTTCAACACATGAATTTGAATACTCCTTGATTATATTCCTGCTGTGTTTTAGAACTCTTTAGAACTATTACAAACCATTTCTTCTCATTTTAAGCTCAGAAATTACTTTTGAAACCTTAGATATTGTTAAGAAATTTCCGGGATTCGTTTGGATAGTGGGGGTTATATGGTGTGAAGAACGCTCATTCACCAGGCGGCAGTAGAAAATAAAACAACGACGTTTATTTACACGAAGACACACAGGACAGCACAAAGACGACAACTATATACAGCACAGAAGACGATTATCTTCAGCCGAGACGTGCAGCATACAACAGACTCTACTGCAGACAGTAGCACACAGCTTAGTTCAGCACTAGCTTCACTCCGTCGCTGCTCCGCTGCTTATTTCTGGAAGGCCAGTTCTTTACTGTCGGTTACGACTACGACGACCCTGGCAGCCGCGGCCGCCTCCTTTTATAGGTCTCAGGGGGCGGGGCTAGAAGTTTCTTAACCAATCAGGAACGTTCGAGGCGTATCTCGGTTCCTACTGGACGGATCGGGAAAGTTCTCGATGCTTCGGGTATAATCTATTTTGGCTCCAAAGTCACCAAATTCGTCGCCAAGTCGCCAAATGGTAGCCAAGTTTGTCGTCAAGCTCCGGGACCTCCGACGCGACACGCGGACTCTGTCCAATACAGATGACTGTAAAACATTCTTTCCAATGGTGGAACCAACTATGCTGGGAAGCAGTATTACAGATTCGTAACAATATAACAAAGGTACATTAAAAAGGATAGTACCAAAGGTATATTAAAAAAGGACAGTGTCAAATATACCTTTATTATATATTTTGGTGCTTTTATTCCCTCATTGAAAGACAAATATATCCACCAGGGGCGAAAAGTAACACTTTCCATTGGGTTGTATTAAGTCTTGCTACGTTACCTGAATTAGAATAAAGACTTGTGGATATTCTGAAAACTTTTTAATTGGGGTTATAATGTTACGAAATTTCGTTTTTTGCATGTAAAGAATTCTAAAAATGCGTTGATAGTTTTTATATCATTTTTGAAATCTGATTAATAATTACATGGCAGTTACAATAACGATTCTAGAGTTTATTATTTTAAAAACTTTTTAATTAAATTCTGAGAAAACATAAGCTATGGTTCTTAATTTTTCATAAACAGAGGGAAAGTATTGTAATCTCCGATTTTGAATTTTAATAGATTTTCTAATCCTTCCATTCCTCCCCCCTCCCCAATAGTGTTTTTCGAATTATGACATTAAATATATCAGTATTACAACAGGGAAGAAGCCTAGAGAACAATAACGCACTCAACTAAAATTTTATTATTATTCACATTACCTGAAGTGCTTTTCTTTTGTAAAATAGGAATTTAGGATTCGAATTTGCACTCTTCTTTTTTCAGAATTCTCAAAATTTATACACTTGTTTGTTTTTGATGACAACGCACTATTTTAATATATTTAAAACTCTTTTAATCAGTTCATTTAATTATATTTTTTTCACACTAAAAGCCAATAGGCAACAAATGTCTCCGAATCTGAAATTTTCAAGATTTTTCAATGTTTTTAATAATAATTATAAATTAAAGAGTGAAAAATAGAAAATGGTTAAAAGACAGAAAACATCTTTTTAGTAAAATAATAAAAAAATATTTTATAAAAACTGTTGTTATAGAATTTATTATTTCTGCATATTTTTTTCAACATGAAAAATTCATACATGTAAAAATATTCATTTTAAGAAATAGTTTGTGCAATAAAACCTGTATGTAGAATTTTATGAACATGTTAATTCGAAAACACAATCAATTGAAAGTATAAAATTTGGCATTTGACCCTTAAACTGAAATTGTACATTTCATTTCCAATTTCCAATGAAATCTATTAATGGGAAGGCTGGAGTGTTACCTGTTCGTATATATAAATGTTATTACTTTTAAGCGGAATGAACTATATGCATGAAATTTGGTATATTTTATCATCGAAATTGTAGATATGTCTCAGATTCTCAATCGATTCCAGAATCAGTTTGATTATCTATTGGTACCTCTAATCGTATAAGGATATGACAATGATAAAACGAAACAATTTTGATGCACGAATTTTAAATAGTATGAATTACACCAAAATTTTTGATCAGCCACAAATTTGGAAGCAAATATTTCAAGGGAAAGAAGTACTCATATAAAATACCGCCGAATTCAATTCATCATATAATAAAGTTTAATGCAAAACATGCAATATTGCAGAAGTGCAGAAGAGAAAAGAAAACTCTTCTATTGTGAATTTTAAATAACCATGTAGTTTTATTGCGATTAATTTGTGACAAATGAATTAAAAAAATAAAACATTTTCATTTCTTTTCATTTTACTGATAATAAGTTTTACAAATCATTAGCTACATACATTAAAGTTCGATAAACGAAGAACGAATGTTTTTATAAATTAATTCCACAGGAATTCCATTTAAATATAAGAAGAAGTGAAAACATAATATGCTGTTTAAAATTTATATTCGGGAGGGGGGTAATTTCATATACTATATTATATATATTTAGAATTATCGGAATATTGCAAAAACTTGCACAGGAATTGAAAAGAAAACTTTAGGAATTGCCCTTTCTACGACTCTAAAGAATTAAAATTGTTGTTTGAAAATGTAAACATTTATAAAAAAAAAAGAACATATGATTGTTGCTGAATTTTATTTTAGCCTTTTTTAACTATCTCATATATGGAGCATTCAAAGAACAAAAGTATTATAATCGTCAAAGAATTCAAATTCGGAATTTTGACTAATTTGCATATTTTATATTTCCCACAGTAAAAAAAACACATTTTTCGGCATTTTGTCTGTCTGTCTGTGAGCACGATTACCTAAAAAAATGGATTTGAGATGGAAGAATGCAATTATACTGGGTTTGCACCATATAAGTAGATTTCTATTAAAGTATAAGCGAGATACACTCACAGAAAATCTGTCATCTGTCCGGTTGTTCATGTAGAAGTGAAATCGATACTAAAAAAATATAAGCAGCTAGATTGATAAGCTTTTGTATACTGGTTTAACTTCTAAAATATAAATTCTTACCAAATCTGGAACCAAATTCTTCAAAAGATTAGACTTTTTTTTTTCTCATACTTGTAAACGCAGTAAATAAAGAGACAAAACCTTAAATATTTAAAATGTTGTATGTGATTTTGGGACTACAATTGTAGTTTTATGTACAATTTTGATTTTATTAGGTGAAGGAAAAGGTGTTCAAGCTGTATGTTCAGTCTTTCAGTTCTTGTGTAATAAGCTGCTTCTCAGTCATTAATTATAAAAAAACATCTATGGTTGCGTTCTAGTAGAGTCTTCTGTAATTATTATTTGCCAATTCTGTTAATTGCCAATGCAGTTTGGTAATGCCGTTAGTAATACAATATGCAAGTATGTTTATTAGAGAGAATATGAGAAAGATTTAGGGGGGGGGGACTAACCCCGCTGGTTCAAATGAGCAATTGATATTAAAAAGATATTAAGATTTCATTTCATTGTAGTATTTCCAAATTCGGGAAGCTGATGCTCCTGTTGCAAAAGAAAATTGGCATATTGCATTTCTATCAGTTAATGAATGCTATATTTCAAGCTAATAAATATTTATGATGCTGATAATAAGAAATTAACGCAATAACCCACTGTTTCCTGATCATTTTGGAAAGTTGTTCCGTGATAGATAAGTGCCTTATAATACAATTTCACAATTCAAAGTGCAAAAGAGTTTACGAAAAATCAATGATTTAAATAAATCAGCTTTTTAAGTGTGATAAAGCTGTATAGAATATTTTCCAGACAAAAAAATTGCTTAAATAAGCGATTTACATGACGAATATAAAATGAATAAAAACGCCTAATTTGGTTCTGGCATTGATCTTATTTTTTATTGGTATATTTTGTGTTTTTTTGGAGAATTTTATTTTATATTAAAACTATAAATATTTTTGGAAAAAGTTAGCTTTTCCTCGATTCTAAAAATCTTTTATTTTGTCTGTGACTTTTCTAGCAACTAAGAGATTTAAAATTTGCTTGATATCCAAATTTTGTTCTTTATAGGACGTTCAAAGAGGTTGAAAAAGCATGGTAATTTTTTTACCTGTTTCAAGTAAATAAGTACCGAATGATATAAAAGCGTACAAATTAAATTAGAAAGTTTATTTATATTATTGATACATACTGAATTATAAAGAAAAGAAAATGAAAAGATAATTCGCATAAACTATTCTTACCATTTAAAGCAGCGAATATATAGACAATATACAATTCATCAAAAGTAATTTGACTGCAGAAATTAAATAAAAGGCATGAGAAATCTATATTTACAGACAGATAGAAATTGATAATTAGTAATAATAAGGATTGCGTGTAGTTTCAAACGTGATTTAAAATTCCTGGAAGCATGAAATAGATTATATAATTTTGAAATATTCTGAAATAGCTTTTCTTTGAACTTAATGTACAATGCATAACTGACTTCTTCTAATAGTTCGACTGCTGATCTTCAAGATTTTGAGGTCTCTAATACAGTAGCAAACATGTTATATAAGATTATTAGAGTGGCTCTAATTATGTGTATGAAATAAATAATTCAAGTGCTTCGATCCCATGATGATTTTTATAATGCAGCCGTGTATTTTCTCCATACAATATCGACACATCTCAATATGAAAATATAACAACAATAATAAAAAAGTCGTAAATGCATTATGACTTTAAGTAAAATCTGCAAGACTATGCTTTATGAATCCTCATATTTGTTTCCGTTTTAGAGACATCTCTATTTCACATTTAAAATATGGTCCCCATAATTTTCAATTTAGATTAACTCAATCAATTTTAAAGGATAGGTTTGTAGATTATTTATAATGATATAGTTTCAGCAAAAGGAAACTTTTTAAAAATGATCAATTTAGTCTAGAGGGATCTTTTAAATCTTCAAACTTTTTCAAAAATAAAATTACGGCAATTCTATTATAAATTAATATACTACCTTTTTAAAACATTTTTACAATTTATAGTGGCTAAATATCTTCATAAGATAAAATGCTAAAGAAGGTTTAATTCTTTTTGTAACATCCGATGTAATTAAAAGTAGTAATTAATAAATAGCTTCGATGTGACGGAAATGTAAACTATTTAATATGATTTCTTAGAATTTCGGTCGTAAATGCTATAAAGCATAAAGAAGAATTGGTAAAGGTTTGATGACGATTAATTTAATGCCTAATTTTTATGAATTATCAATTATGTTCCTCCATGCATAATAAATAACATTATCTTTAGTGTTGCCATATCTAATAATGAAAATATTAAAAATATTTTAAATTATTTTATTTATTTATCATGAAGCTGCCTCTCTCAATGTTTAACTAAATTTTGTATTGTTCTTTAAATTCTTAAAAAAGGAATTAGTTTTCAATGAATTTTTTAAAAAATGATTTACTATTTTTAAATTTTCGAAGAGAGTTAAAAATTGTTTCGAGCAAATAATATTTTCATTTTAATAAGTATTAAATTAGCTTTGGATAATTGGATTTTGTGTATTATAATTGAGAATTCGTCATTGACGTCAACAAAAACACGTTCAAACAATAGGAGAAAAATCAGCTAATGGTAAATAATTATTAACAAACATTATGAAAATATACCTGTGATTTTTTCGTTTTTATTATACCATAACTGAATAATTTTTATGGGCTTCAGTAATGATATCAAAAGCGATGATTTAATTGAATTGTTGAAACCGATTCTAAATTATTTCTATCATTTGATAGCATTACACATATTTTGCATTGTTACCACGAAAATGTGGAATGCATATTCGAAATGCTAAAATAAACAGAATTAAAATTTATGCATGCCGGACAACAATTGCTTAGAAATCATCACTATGTGTTTTAAACACTTAATAAATTATTCCGAAATGGTAGTATAGTTTCAATATTGTAATTATTCACATTTTCCTTGGTATTTACAAAATAATAACGTAAAATGTTAATGCAAAATCAAATAAATGTAGAGAATGGCATATTTTTTAGAAAACATTTCGTAGTTGAATACGGCGATTTTTCATAGATGTCACATTAATATTTTTTTCATTCATTTATGCAATCGTCTTGATATTTAGATATTTTATAATTATAACTATCAAAGTCATATAATTATGAAAATTTTAAAAGGAAACGAAAACAATCCGTATCATAATTTTTAATTAAGTCTGATTGCCTGGTTTCCGAGTTCGAATAAAGCGAACAATAATGATAATAGTAGACAATAAAAGGTAATCTTTCTCCATTGCATTCTGTTGCTTTTAGTTTTATAAGCTAAACCTGAGAAAATAATGACCAAGTATTGATAATCAGCCGTCTATTAATAAAATTATAAGGAAGTAAGAATTATAAGTTATCGAAATTTAAATAGATTTGTTTATTGGTGTCATAAAAGGTTTGTTTGTAGCATAAATAAGTTTACGGTGTAATATATTGGCATGATGCAATGCATTAAAATAAAGCAAAATATAAAGGTTTTTTTTAAAGTCTTCAAAAATTCAAACTGAAATACGATGAAAAAGTTATTTTTTATTTATCATAATAATAAAGAACACGTAGTTAAACGGAGAAAACTATATATGTTTTTATAAAATATCATTTTGTAGTTAAAGGAAATGATAATTTTATTTGATAAATAAATATTTATTTTCCTCACTGAAAAGTTGCAGTCTTCAACAATTCAAACTGAAAATACGATGAAAAAGGTATGTTTTATTTTTCGTAATTATAAAGAACACATATAAAAACTGAGAAAACTATATATGTTTTTATAAAATATCACTTTGTCGTTAAAGCTAATTATTTTCTTAGCAGTGCTTGGAAGTTTATTTCACTTAATTTAGAACTGACCGAGATATTATTAATAAAGATGGATACCTTAATTATTTTAATTTACAAAAATGAAGGAATCTAGTCAAATGTTTGAAGTTAAATTTCCATGAAACGATGGTTTTATTCGAAAAATAAATATTCATTTTCTTCATTGTAAAGTTGCAACTTTTTTTCACAGTCAGTAAGATATTAAGGCTCTAAGACATAACTTGAATACTTGTTGAAATTTTTTTCGAAACACTGTTTTTTTCTCATATCTTACAATTTATTTTAACTGAAGAACATAATTCTTATGATTGTAAAGTTTAATTAAAAAATTTAAACTCTTAAAATGAATTATTACAGAAAAAAGCTTTTTATTGGTGTTTCTATTTCTTGTAAAAGTGATTTTAATTAATGCCTATAAAATGTAAAATTTCAATAGAGATGTACAGTTTCTAAAATAATTCTTTTTCTACAAGAAAATTTAAAAACCTAATGCAACAAAGCATACCTATATTTAATATTTAATATTATTTTTTATAAACTTACAGCTTTTTGCATTTTACAGTAAGTAATAGGTTAAAACACCCGAAAATGAACAAAAAATGGAACCTCAAAATGTTCTCAAGCATTAAGTATAACTTCTTTTTGATATAATAAGAAACATTGTGTCAGTAAATACGAGAAAATATTTTTATTTTTTGCTATAAGAGACATTTTATGTCTCTAATGTCTATAGTCTAATAGCAGAATTATGTCTATATAGCGGAAATGAAAATAAATAATTTAGATGAAATTCCAATAATTAAAAATATTTTCAATATATTGTAATTATAGTCAATTCAATATATAGTAATTATTGTAATTATGACAGGCAAAATCAATCCCATTTTTTTTCTTTTCATTTTTTTTAAAAACGTTATTCTTCCTTTAGATCTTTGGACAATTTTTGATCGCAATCAGGAATGAAGATGGATTAAAAAAATAACTTATTCTATACAGAAGACCATGAAATATTATACATATTTATTTGATAAAATAGAATACAAAAAATATTTTTATAAAACATCGAGTTCTGTATTCACACTGACGAACAGCACAAAAGCATGCACAAAAATAGAATTTCAATTCGTGCTGCCATCTATCGTTAACATCACAAGATAGATGACTAGTTGAAAGAAATTCGATTGATAGCGTTAAATTGAAGTTTGCTTTTAGTTTTACAAGGCTTACAAAAATGAATCATTAAGAATTTATCAGAATCACTATCCACTTTTATTTTAATCATTGTGTACAGTTTGCTAACAAATTCTGAAAGTCGTTATGGAAATTTCATCATTTAATGGTTGCTTGGTTTCATTCATTATTTCAGTCCTTCTGTGTGAATGAAGTAGATTGTACTTTCTTTGTTATTACCTGCATAGAACTTTGGCTTATAACATAGTCTTCTGCTACTAATATGATAAAAAAGTATTGCAATATATGAGCACGTTTCAATATAATATGATTAAGTATATATTTCACACTGACTTAATACTTTTCTTAAATAAAAAAATATATATAATAGCACAATCATAGATCGGATTCCAGGAGACGTATTCGAAAAGTAAGCTTTCTTGCCCCAAACCAGCTGTGGCTATTACTAAACCGGAAAATATCTGAAAAAAAAAATGAAAACAATATTAGTAAAAGAATGGTTTATCGTAGCTTTTTTATTCAGAATTATTTGAGTTTAAATATGTGAAAAAACGAATATTTGGAAGTAAGTTTTTCCGCATAAAAAAAGACAATGCAATAGTTGAAAATTATATGTATCAAAACGAATTCCCATTTTTAAAGAAATAACACATTTCCACTATTCTGCTATTTTATTTAAGAATATATCAAACGCTAATGGCCATTCAGTTCTTTAAATTATTCATTGTCTCATAGCTGTACCTAAAGAGCAGAGAGCATTTGTACATTTTTAGAAATGTTTTGGGGCTATTTAATTAATATCTAATTAGAACAAAACGCTCAACAATATTGTTATGATATTTTCACGGTAATCACCGGAATTCTGAATGACATCGTACAATAGTTAGGGGATATCGTACAACAGTTTGTCCTAACAGATTATTTAAAATGTAAAGACAACCTTTTTAAAAATATTCGCTTTTATAGCCTTTTTATCTGGACTATAAGTTCAGTATAAGTAAGCATTGTGATTTCCATAATAGAAGGATTTCTAATAAAATTTCACAGGTAATTGATTTCTATTCTTCTCCTACTTCTTTCCAAAGTCTATCAATCATGGAGTATTTGCGTTTAGAAAGAGCTATTTTCAATACCCAAATGCCAAATAAAATGAAATGCTAGAGAAGTTAAGCATGATCCATATCGATCTTTATTTTTTCAAGGAATGCGAAGGTACTTTTTTCCCGTAAGTATGATTTGTAGTATTGTCTTGATGAAGTTGCACTATTTTAAAGTCATTGGTATAAAGAAATGGAGATTTTTCTGTAAATATCAGACGTCAGACTTTCTGTTATAGTACGTTGATTTGATTTTAATATTTTTCCTACTCTTTTAAATTTCTCAATTTAGATGAATCCCGCAATAATTATAAACTATTTATTGAATTATTTTTTTGCATTGACGTAGTCAGGTTTGTACATTTTTTTATTCTTCTTTTTGCTCATACTTTACAATACCCTCTGTATAGTAATTCCACCCGCAATTCTGAAGATATGACTTACATTAAAGAAAGTCGGATAGCCTTGATATAATTAATGGTTTCTGGAATTTCTGTTGAGAATTATAATGAAGCGACTTAAATACAGATAACAAAAAATTCTTATCCGAAAATATTTAAAAATAATATTTACTTTTATTTCTCGACTTGGTATTAAAAATAAATTTTTTATTTTATTTGTCAACATTATTAATAACTTAAATGACATAAATAAAAACAGTTCTTGTTATTTGAGAAACGGTTACTTTTTGAGTGGTTGAAATTTCATTCCTACACTAACCATTAACTAGTATAGTTCCTAGATTAATATGTGCAATTAAATCATCTTTCCTTCCTTTTAATTTGGATATCATCAAGAGTTGGGAATACAATTGGGGCATACTTACATACACCGGCCCAAGGAGCTACGAAGTTAGTATAATCCAATGGAACTAAATGAGATTGTACCCTCATGCCTGGACTGATGAGTAGAACGTTGGTTTTTTCATCTCTTTCATCTAAATATTCATCTGAAGTAGGAATATCGGGGTTTCTATATAAAAGCACAAAAGCGTCAGGATACAGATTTTATTTTTAAATAATTTCAAAACACTGAGTTAAAAATATGTCAACTGGTTTGGAGTTCAACAGAGTAGTCCGAATTAAATCAAAAATATTAAAATATTTCAATGAATTTATGCCATAACCTTTATGATGTTTTGCTATTTTTATCTTTAATTTGTATTTAAAATTTGTAAACAACGGACAAAAATAATGATTATTAGGTACAAAAGTTAGGAAATAAGTTCAAGAATTACTAAAAAGAATCTTTTTAGAATTTTTGAGATAAATATATTAATCTAAACCATATACAGATAAACCCTTTTCTACCGTAATTCTCTGAAGTTGCGAGGCAGGTAGGACCAATGAAAAGCTTGTAAGCCGGATTCGCATGTGTTGGATATTCGCGAATGTATATTTTGGACAATGCTCAATTTCGAGTTTCAAATTTTTTGAAGAAATATACAATTTTTTTTTCTCTTTGTGTGCTTAGCATATGAAAAAATAACAAGCTAATATTAGGTGGTAAGTTGTTTAATTAAGTGTTTGGAAAAAAAATAGGCATTAAAAATATAATTTTAATATATATTGATAAAAAATAGTACATGCCAGTATTAAACTGTTATCCCAAATGGAACTACTTTGATGTCGTAGCGTTATAAAATCTCACCAACGAAGACTGAAGACTCAGTAGCTTTTCCCCTCACATAGAACTTCTTTATAGTGTAGTGAATAGCATATAAGCCAGTTAAAAACTACGCTCCATGAGCATTTGCTTTTGTATTGTGGTCATGTTACTGGGCTGCGGACCATAAGGTCCCAAGTTTTATCTTCACTCATACCAATTCGCCACATTGGTGTCCTCGGACGATGAACCTTCAACCTTCATACAGCTGCTGTGGCGCCATCTACCCGCAACCAAAGTCATCAGACTCGCTTGACGCAGCAACACAAAGTCGTCAGATTCACTTGACGCAACAGCAACCACTCACCCACACACGCTCTCCATAACGCTTGGCGCTTCTCAAATGGGTACAGGCGCATAGCAAGGTAATATTTTTAATTTCTATCATTGAAGCTACAATAATTCTTCTTTATAATCCATTCCTTTCAAAATTTGTAGTCATTTTTTAAATAAGCTGGTACACTTTCCGATTTGTTCCGATTTTTCGATTGCAAGCAGCACATCGACTTTCATTTCTACCAATGAAAGTTCGGCAGCTCATTGATAACATCTTTCAAATGAAACTACATTCCAAGACTGACAATTTCAACTAAATGAACGACTAGATCAGCTCTCAAGTATCGTTCTCGGCCCAGTTTTTTAAAAAAGAACAATAAACATCTCGTTTTATTTTAGAACTTAGAAACTCTTTCAAATTATGAAATGAACTGAAAGATTAGGAATTCGCGTATCTTAATTTACGCATTGATAATAATTTCTTCAAATTTTACCTTGGATGTGATGGTTTAGAACAAAATATAGGAACAAAAGCTAAAAATGCACTATATATCCTAATACATCAATGAAATAATATAATATTTGTATAATTAAAATTCTCAGTTCATTAAATGGATATTTCAATATGCTGATTGTTCGTTTTGAATTGCAACTTAATATTTGATGTAAAATAAAATTTAGATTGTAAAAATTCTACATGTTTTTTACAAAATAGTCCAATGAGAGTTCTTGATTATGGTGATGAAGATGATAGTTATGAGGATTTAATCTGTAACTAGACATACAAAGAAAATGCATTCTTTATCATACAGTTTTTTCCGCAGTATAAAAATACATTTACAGTATATTTTTCTTTTAAATATCATTCTTTTAGAACAAAAGGCAGAAATTCCTTATTAAAACTTTTTGAATAAAAATGAAGTGGTTGGAAAAGAAACAAAAAAAAAATGTTAAGGTTCGTCAATTAATAATTTCAAAGGAAAAATCTAATCCATAATAATGTAGGAATTAAATGATGGCGAATACAGTAAAAAATAGTGAGTAATTTTAATAGTAATAATTATACAATTTAAATAGCAGATGCTTTTCAGCTAAGCCATAGAAATGTTGTATTGATCTCTGCTAATTATTGTGTTGTTACTTATGGCACTTTACATGCTACTTTGAATCGCTGACACATCTGTCAGCGATTTAAACAGAGTGAGCGTCTCTTGTTTTTTCAGTAGCGCCAACTAGGGCCAAGAGTATGACTTAGCTACTTCATGCGTCACATTCGCTTGCACAACCCCTTTTTACAGGAGAGGGGGCACGTTCACACACATTACAGACAGAACACAGAAGAAGAGCAATCATGCCCTAACCGGGACTCGAACCCGGCACGTCCAGATTACGGGGAAGACGCGCTACCCTTATCACTTTTGAAAATAAATGTTTTACATAAAAAAATTATAAGAATTTAGAAGTACCAGAAAGAAATTTTTTTTTAGGAAAATAGAACGATAAAAGATTACTCATTTTTATTTTAATTAATAGTATTATTATCATATCCTAAAATAAATAATTTTCAGATTAAATGATTGATTTATATTCTGATTTTAAAATGGAGGTAATCGTTTGATTAGCAAAAATTAATTTTACAGTCTATTATTAAACGATTATTTTAAGAGATATAGATATGGAACAGCAATGCAAAAAACCATAGTGATAAATACAGCAAGATGAGTATAAGGGCAGTATAAAAGTCAGAACACATTCTAAGTTCAAATGTAGTCCTCTTTTCTTTATTATAACTAAAAAAAACAAACAGAATTTACAAAGCGAGATTCGTTCAGATTTCTACTATGTGGTTTTATGAATTGTTTTTTAAAATTATACAATAGATCACAGAGCCACTGTCACTCGAATCTGATAATTTTTTAATATAGTAAACATATAATGAACACTGCTTTAGTAATTAAATATTTGAAAATATTTTCTGCGTATAAGGATATATTTAAATTTAATGTTAGGGAAAAAAGCAATAATTTCGGGAAATTTGAAAAATCAATATTTTTTTGCATAACATCTGCTGATATAAGTCTTTTAATATTTAACAATCAAAATTACTATAATAATAATCGATAATGAGATCATTCATTTGAAATCACTTACTCAAAGTCCGTTATTTTCCTGTAAAATTTTCTCACATGAATACTTCCATTTTCAGTGTGATATTGAACGTGAAATCTAGCTCCAGGTTTTCGAACCACCAAACAGTGGTTATAAACTCCTCTGGCCGGAATCCACAGAGAAGTGACGCCTGAGTCTTCTGGTGATAGAGGAGCTCGATTTGTGATGTAATACTTTTCAGGTATCTTACCTCCAAACCTCAGCTGAAATGAAATGCACCTTTCCGTTATCTCTATGCACTATTTTCATAATGTAAGAAAAAAAAAGAATAGCGGTAACTCAAAAAGATATCGGTTGTTTTTAATATAACTAACTTATTAGACTTAGAGAGGCGTAAACTTATTCCTTCTATTCCGACAGCAACACTATGGAACTATGGTTGAGTTCTGAGGGCTATCACCGGCTACAGTACAATCAGTACCATGGGAAGTACGTCCCATCATCGATAGGAGGTAGTTAACCCCCACTATTTCTGTAACCAGGAGATGGCGAGAACCAACCACCATACTGGAAGCTTCTCATTCTCATTTCCGAGATGCCCCCCCCCACACACCCAGTTAGGAGTTACAGAGGGGTAAAGAAGTAGTAACTAGTTCATTAGAACTACAGAGCTGCCCTAAGAATTACAACACTGCATTTTAAACTATGATTGAGGCGAGATTTGCAAGCGTCGAGAACGGAAGTAGAGAGGAGGGACGTAAAAACAGCAATTGAAAAACTTAAGAATTAGATTGTATGATATGCTTTGAAAATAAAACAAAGGATTTCAGAATAAACCTTCCATGCCTGATTAATAATTACGAGTAAATCAAAAAAGTTTTCAGAAAAAATGCAATATTTGTAATTTATTTATTATAGTGAAACATTTAATGTATTATGTAAAGTATTATTTAAAAAATATATTATTTTTTTATTGGACCTATTAATAAATTATAAGTTCTAAACGAAAAGAATACAGTAAGACAAATTTCTGAGGAAGGTGGGGGGGGGGAGGTCTCATAAAGGGGATTTAAAAATGTAACATAAATATTGCATGGAGAGATGAGATTGAGAGGGTGTACAAATTAGGCCTTGTGAAGAGTGTGCTCACCTAGTTAAGACCCTGCCAAACTCTGAGATTATTTTAAAATCCTATTTCTTGAACTGTTCTATTCCGCAAGTTTAAAACCTGTCTCATTTTTGTAACCATATCAATCAATGTTAGTTTAGATTTTGAATGGTTTCTGAATGCTTTATGCATTGTACTTACGAACTCTGTGCATTTCGGATTTCCATTGCAATCAACTCGTTTACCTCCAAGAAAAGCAGGTAGGACATCTTCATCGATATATCTCAGCAGTGTTTGAGGAACATTTTCTGTAAAAAGGAAACATTTTGTGTAACTGAAGCTGTGGTTAATAGTAAAATTTTCATGAATTAATGAAACAAAATTCAATTTAATAGCTTTCTACTATTCTAATAGTTTGATTGAGAGCAAAAAGATTTCATTAACAGCAACAAAATTTTATTAACATCATAAGCGTTTCTTTACCCTAAAAAACCGAAAGCGTTTTTCACAGCAGAAATTTTATATGGCATCTTGCACAAAACTAGTAACTTCAATCACATAATACAGTAAAATTCGACATTTGCATCCATTATTGTAAGGATTTAAGATAAAGTCAAAGGTGTTTTAAGGCCAACGGCATAATAATTTAAGTTTGAAATTATTTTATTATTTAGAAATTAGTTCCAAACACTTATCGTTCTTTGACATAAAAATAATAACAATTATTTTTTAATGAAATACAGCTGTAAGTAAGTTTTTCCTCTAAAATAATTCAAACAATTTTTAATGTTTCTAAATTAGCAATAAAGACATAAAAAAATTATAATATAAAGCATCTGAATGGTATTTATTTGGCTCAAAGTTTTTCAGACAAAGTAACTACATACTCAATTTTCTTTGAATCTTTTAAATAGTTTTTGTGCTATTCAATTAAATCTATCATGATCATAAAAAAGCACAATGGACTTCTAGTTCGCTCCAAAATTATTTCTCTAAACACGGAAAGATTTTAAGAAACTTTCGTAATTAATACATGAAAAACGATGCTTATTTGAGCATGTTTACATGTCTGTTGCGTTTTTGGCACAGAAATCTCAGGTGGGAAACTCATAACGATGAACAGATAAAATCTAAGTGTGCTTCATTAAAAATAGTAAAGAATTCGTTTCCGAAAACTTGATTTTTATCTTTTTTAATTCGCAAAATTTCTTACTGAATAATTATTGAATTTGAATTCAGCAATTCATTTGGCATTGATTAGACCAACATTATAATTTCAGATGTGTATTGAACTGTTGTATGGAAAATAGATTGAAATAATATAAATATTGTCAAAAGAATCATGATATAAAATAAGTGTTACGATATCATCAGTCAAATATTTTAACAAAAAGAACAAATAAATCAAAAATTGTTTCAGAGTAAATAGCAAGATATGCCATTTTAATGTAAGAAAAGAAAAGTTGTTTAGCTATAATTTATTACAATAATTTTATTAAAATAATATTAGATGATTTTGTTGAGTTTCATAAATTGCTCAGATTTGATCCCATACAATAGCCTCAAATGGACTCTTGAAATCAATGGGAATATTACCTTAAATTATAGGAACAGTTGAAAAAGTAGTAATTGCAGGCAGTCGTCAGAAATTAAAAATAGAAAACCAACCAAAATTCTTCCCTTCCAAAAAAGAAAATTAAAGATGTCAAATGTCGACTCAAAATAAATTAAAAAAATATGTTGCTATTTAATTTTGCGTCATATATGAAGGAAGAGTTAATGACATTTTAGATAAAGAAAAATACTTGGCTTCATATGTTGTGTGCTGGCGAGAATTTGAGAATCAAAAATTACTTCTACGTTGTTTGCGAATAAAGAAATCGGGGATCTTACACGGGAAACTAATAGCTCTATTTTTCTATTGGCATTTATTAAAGTATTAATTATATTGTTTTGTGGAGTTGCTGTTTTTTTATAAAAGAATATTACCTTCTATTAGATATTATTCTTCTAATATAAAAGAATAATTTATTTATAAAAGAATATTATCTTCTATAGTAAGAATTTTATCTTCCGAAAATTATACTGTTTTTTCTTATGAAAACTGTCTCTCTTACACTGTATATATATAAAAAAAGTGCTCGGCAGTTCAAAATCGCTTTTAAATATTAAATTCCTTTCGAAAAAAGCAATAACATCAAGATGTTAAATCAAAATATTAAAATGATCAAATAATAATTATTGCTTCTTCAAATGAGATATTATCTTTTACTTTTTAATATTTGTTCAAGTACTAATTTAAATCCAGTTTCAGCATTTATTGGAAGATTATAAAAACTTACCCCTGGATACTATTTTCAGCTTTTGAATAACCTGCATACGTAAAATAGGTTTGAATAAGTTGTAAGCGACGTCGAAGAAAGATGGAACTGAAAAAAAAAAAGGTGGGAAAAATAAGAGTTTAAGAAACGATGGTGAAGAAAAGAGCAGAGATAAGAAATAGAAAACACATTTCCAGAATCAAATTTGTTATTTTAGACAATTTCTGTTGATACATTCGACTTGTAATCTGCAGTGGAATTTTTTTATAAAACAAAACAAAAATAAATAAAGGATTTTTTTTTCTCATTTCGAATGATTAAGAAGAGACTCTAAGATTAATTTAAAATTTATTAAGTAATTATTTCAAGGTAGGTTAAATTGATATACTTAGAGAATGATACGCATGGTGTTTATAGATGTTTCTTAAGGGCAATTATTCGAAAGGTAAGAAATGAAGCATACATTTTAAAACTCTGCAGTACTAAATTTAAGGCAAAATTGTAAACTAAAAATCAGATTTTTAATTAGAAAGATTGGAATTTCTATAATTTTGATGACAATCTTCTCATAGTAGAAAATAAAACAAAAAATTAATAATTAAAATGAATTTAAAAAACTACGAAAAAATGTTTATTAAAACACTTTAATAATTTAGAAGTTCCATTTTCTTTAGAATAAAATATTTCTATGATACAATAAGAAACATAAAAGTAAATAGCAGGAAATAATAATTATACCGTTAATGAAAAAAACATTGCCCCAAATTTCCGGGTAGTAGTCTTGTACCATGGCTCCCATGTCCAATGCCATTTCAAGAACTGTAATGAGATAAAAGGTATATTATGCAAGAGTAGACTTTAAAAAAATGAAATATTTTAAAAATGACAATTACATAGTATAGCAATAACCTTAAAATCTTCTCTTCGACTGACGACTACATAAAATAAATGTTGAAATAAAGTGCAATATCAGGTTGAAATTTTTTACAGTAGTAGGATGTCTTTTAATTATTGTTATTGAAGGAATTTGAAGTTTGTTTATCATACAAATAAAAACTTAAACTTTGAAATTAAAATCGTACTTTTTTTTTTTTAATTTACTGCATCGCGAAACATCATCAAGTACTCCAGTAAGAAGAAAATTCTTTCTTATGAAGGGTTCACACTCGACCAGTTATAAGACGGCCAATAGACAGCGTATGCGTAGAAAGGCTGAAAATTGCTGTTCAGTCGATGGGAAGTTATTGTTCTCATCGGATAACAACAAGCCTCTGTTTTATATTTTTATCTTACAGCGTATGCGTTTGTAGAATTTGGCGGTTTTTTTGTCCTGAACAAATTGATCATTTATAATAGATTAATTCCGACATTTTTTGCTTTTCGCGCTTTCTGATGCGATTTTTTTTTTCCATTTAATTTGTCATTTCTTTTTTTATACTTTTCCAAATTTAGGTGCGTTGACCTTTTTTTTTTATTTTACTATGTTTCTTTGTATAAATATCCATCATTTTAATACGAAAGGCGGTGAAAAGAAAAATTCAGGGACGCTAAACCGGCAATTATAGCCAAGCATGGAATTCCTGAATCTATCTTGTGAAATTGTGGCAAACATAAATCAGTCCTCTTCTGCGCATGCGCTGCCGACTGGCCGTCTTATAACTGGCCGAGTATAAACCCGGCATTAAGAAGAACTCTTTTCTTTTAAAAAGAAATGTTGCCAACAAAATTTATATGAAAAGATAAATTAATATAATAATAGTAAATAATTGCAAAAATAAGCTTTGCACTGCATGTTCCTTAATTCAGTCACTACAAAATCAATATAATAGATGACATATGATGTATTTTTTCCATTATGTAAAATAATTATACTCACAAAGGTTGAATATTCGTGTTTTATATACAATTTTTATAACTTGTTTGAAAAAAAAAATGTTGAAAAGCATAAATCGAAACGTAACTCTACCGCAAGAGGATGTAGATTTGCTTATAATTTCAGATAACCAAATAATTCTGAATATTATCTTAATGAAATTTAAAGCTTTTAGTGAAAAAAATTATCTTTTTAACATCGTTTTCAATAATCATTGCTCTGCAAATAATTCTTTACTTAAAATGAAAGTTGTGTAATTTGAATTAATTTTTTCTGTAGTTCTGATTTGCGAATAAACACGCAATTCTTCAATCGTGATTCAGTCACTCATGATTTTTTAAAAATATATTTCCAGCTTAATTTGCTACAAAACATGTACAGAAAATAAACGTTTGTAAATATTTGTCGAAAAGGATGCAAATATACTGATTGAATATAAATGCCACCAATTAATATTTTGATGCTAAATATTTATTTGCTAAACTTTGTATGCGTAATAAATGATATTACTAATATACTGCAATTTATTTTAAAAATCTGAAACTTTTCTAAAATAATACAATAATAGAAAAATAACTTTCTATATACTTTTAATTCAACTCTGAATTTTATAAAAACAAGTTTATAATTTTCCTCCAATTACTTGCATTATTAAGAATTTGGTATTATTGCTGTTTTCTGACATCTACTATTGCAGCACAAGATACACAATAAAACAAAACGTCCGTAAACATGCTTTAATGATTGTGTCAGCTTCGACTCACCACTTTTGTGTAAAAGATCTTGAATCGAAAGACCTTCCAAATCGAAGATGTACGTAATTTCATTAATATCTTTCCCCGTCTGTAAAAAAAAATAAATAAAAAAAAATAACATAATTATTTTTAATGGCATTTCAAAAATAATCAAACAAAAACTCTTGCGAAAAAGCACTCTACCACATCGGCATTTTCAAGCTAAAAAAATTACTGAACAAGAAATTAAGTAATACTTAATATTTTCTGAAAAAATGTGTTTTTTTTTGTTATAAAAATTATATTCAAATTCTCTTGACTAAAAACTATTTCTTTAAGCAATTTTTTTATTAAAAATAGCAAACTAAAAATAAATGCATTCATACATTTTGAAATAAAGACAATGTGCAATGGTTTTAGAGACAATTATTTGATGTATGAAAAAATTATAGAAGTTATAAAAATATAATCTTATTTATTAATAATGGAAATTATTAGTTTTTAAAAACTTATTATGCAAATTGTTCAACATTTAGTGAAATGTTTGACGGTAGCTGACAAATTTTTCTAATGCTACTGAAGACAAATTTAGGAATGAACAGTTACATTACATTAATATGAATAATATCAGTTTTTAAAAACATGCTTTTAATAATGTATTAAAAAGTTATTTTATTTTTATTTTCTACGATTCCATCACTGAAGGATAACATTTCGAAAAACTTATTTTTAGCAATGCATTACAAAATATTTTTTTTATTTTTCATAGTTTGGTATTTAATTTGTAACTCATTATCTCTCTCTATATTCCTTTCTCTCTCTACATATTATATGGAATCTCTAAGCAGAAATTTTTCTGAAATTTACTATTAAATGGCGCCCTTAGTTCGAAATCAAGATTTGTTCAAAATCAATCGGTTAAAATATATCAAAATTGTGAAAATATTAAAACAGCTATTACTATTGAAAACACATTAATGTACAAAATTTCAGTTTTTATGTAAGGAAGTAAATGACAGGTCGATTTCAAAATTTTTTCTTTGCAAAGACGAAATGAATGAAATAAAAAGTGAATAAAAATATATTATGCCTTTTAAATCATTTATCTTTACTGAAGTTGTTCAACCTAAGTCGGTAATCTACAGCAGTATAATTGGTAACAGGCAGTTATTTAAGAGTTTAAATTTGGGAGAAAAGTATTTAAATATTATGAAATATGTCAAGTACATAACTGGAAATAATTACAATAAAACAATCAATTTTATTATGAACTAGCCGCCTTTGGCTACCAGCCGGTTCGCCAGTATTACCGCTCGCTACAATTTTCAATTAAATATTTTAAGTAACTTGTCTCTTAATAGATTCTCAAACAAAACATTTTTAATCTTCAAATTTTGATAGTCATACCAAACTTATACTGTTGTTTAGATCGTTTCGTTCAATTTACTATATATATTTTCCTAATTTGTTCTCATTTTCGGTAAAACTTCAACTTTAATTTAAATTGGAAATGATGAAATTTCAATTAATATAAATATATTTTTTAATAAAACCCAGCGTTTTATTTTATTTATCATCTTAATTGTTATTTATTTATTATTATTATTATTATTGAGTATGAGTATTGCAAACAGAATCGCTCGGTATTTAAGTCTTATGTGAACTAAAAAATATTTTTCATAATTTATGTAATATCTCAAACAATAATTCAACAAAAATTTCTCAGATTCAGCATAAAATTCAGTTTTTAGTTTTGCTTTCAAAAGGATTGAAAGAAATCAATAATAATATTTTGTTCCGGCCTGTAAATATATTTCAAAAATTATGAAATCTAAATTTAATGCAGTAAGGTATCAGATTCTGAGAAATATTCTGGACACACCAAATTTTAAACAAATGAATGAATTTTTCTATTTTCCACGATCAACTAAGACTTATTTATGAAGTTTTGAATGTTAAAAATTTAGAAAAACAACATTTTCATAATCTTAGGCCAATTAATCTTGAGAAACCTGCGCGCTGATTGGCGTATTTTCTTTAAAACGATCGATGAAAAATCTAAAATTATCCTTTTTTTATTGAATAGTGATATATAAATTTTCATAAATCAGTCAGTTTAAGTGATTGATTTAGTTGATTAGAAATTAACTCTTTTTATTTAAAATATTAGTGTTTCAAGAACATTTTGTTATTCGTGATTTCCACAGCAGAAACTTTATGTAAATTTATTAGAGCATTTATTGAATCAAGTTACATAAAATATAATCATTTTCCATTTAGACCATTTTAGCAGATCTGTGTCTTACTAAAGGTTTACAAATTAGCTGTGTGACCCCGATTTGAATGGATATCCTGTTCATATTAAACAAAACTTCTCTTAAAATAAAACTGATTTATTGGATTAATAATATAGAGAGTGTAAAAGATCATAAAATAATTTTTCTTGAATTTATTTTTTAAAAAAAAATAATATTTCATATTTGTTTCATTTCCTACAGACACGTGCCGAAAATTATATTTTTGCAGATTTCATTTCCAAAGAGATTTAATTTATTTTTTATTGGAGCTTTAATCAATATGATGGCAACACTTTGAAAAAAGCTAATTTTTTCCCATGAATGCGAAACGTGCTCATGTAGCATAAATTTTATTTTTATTTTGTACGAAAAAAATTGTTGGGAAAAATATAGTTAAAATATTTATTTAAAAATTAATTAAAAATAGAAATTTAATTTTAAGGTTAAAACATCGGTATCATTTAAAAGATAAATTTTTGATCTTTAACTTCATGTAAAAATCTTTTTTGTGCGGTAATATTTTCGGAAATTATAGCAGAAACACGCCAAAATTTCGCTTAATTTTTAAATAAATAAAATTCTAATTAAAAATTCGTAAAAATAACCCCCAGGTGCACATTCCCGGCCTCCAAGGTATACACGTGCCAAATTTGGTAGCTGTAGGTTGAATGGTCTGATCTGTAGAGCGCCAACACACACACATTGAGCTTTATTATAAGTATAGATTTATTTTAATCTGATCTAGGAAAATATAGTTTCTGTTTATGCATAGCATTATGCGATGGTGGAAAAGATCTGTGTAAGCTAGTTGCTTATTTATAGTTTAGAAATTTTTTAAGTCAATGCCATTATGTGCTTTCAATAGCAATGTAGTTTAATAAATTCCTCCGTTTGCTATTTTGAAACTTAACAAGTTTAATCCTTTCAATATCAATCAGAGCTTTCATTTATTTTTTTTTAAAATGCAACAGAATCAACTCTAAAGACTATAATCTGAAAACTAATGGAAACTATAATTTCTCTTCAAAAATATAATTGCATGATAATGTCTTAGATATTAATTGTCTATCTAGACATAATCTGGCATGTTTGGAATAGATATTGAATTTCATGAATACCGATTTTCACAGCTCGCAATATATATATATATAGAGAATGCAATACAGTAAAAAAAATCCTTTATAATAATTAAAGAAATAAAGAAAATTTTCCTTTAAAGTTCATATTAAGAGAAATTTTTTTCCTTCCTTTTAATATATTAAATGAAGCCTTCCTTTCAACATTTTAATATAATAATTAGTTATTAATACTTTTACTCCGATTCTATTGCTACTTTAACGCTGATAAAACAATTAAATTTATTTTAATTTTACTGTATCAATAATAAGCATCGTTACTAATTATATTTATCGCTATTTTTAACTAAAAAAATTAAAGAAAAAATTCACGCAGGTTCAAACAATAACTGAAAAGTTCTAAACATTTGTAATTACAGATTGTTTGAACTTTAATGCGGTGTAAAAATCATTTTTTAGGGATAATATATTACGAAATTATTAAAGATAAATATTTGAATTTCCACTAATTTTTAATTATGCAAAAATATAATTAAATTCTTGAAAAATCTTTTCTTTGTAAGCGTCTATTACCTTAGTACCTATTATCTACTAAATATATCAGGTAGCTCTAAGTTGAGGGTTTTTCTTGAGAGAGCATAAATAATGACTTTTGCATTACGCATGACGTCAATTACGTATACTATCCCAACCTAAAAAAAGTGTTATGATGTTAAGAAATGCAATATTTACCCTCGCATTCTCCTTCCTTTGTCGAACTAAATCTTCTTGCACAAAAGAACAGGCATACACCATGCAGTCGTACGTAGATATGCAATTAAGGAGACCTAAGGAAATAAATGCATGCACATCGATTAAAATTAATTAAAATAAGAAACTATTACTATTCTTCGATTTTTTTAAAATGATTTTCCTAAAGATTTTTTTTTAATTTGTTGTGTAAATGCTAAATATTGAAAAAGATAATATAGATATTTCAATATAAACCCGTAAAGTTGGAATTTCAATATAAAAAGATAATATTTGGTAGATAATTCAATATAAAATTGAAATTTCTACCAAAGATAGTAATAATATTCTTATTCAGTACTCCTGGAATACGAAATGTTTAAAGAGAAAATTTTGTAATCCATGGAAAATTCGATGTAGAAATTTTGATGCACCTGCCTTTTTTTAAATGTCCTAATTAAAAAAGAAGGAATTATGTCCTTTGGTCAGTTAGCACAATGATTCAAAAACGCATAAATCTGAACGAATGACATTTGGTGCATGGTTTTAAGACGAAAACTATAGACTTGTGTCAAATTTTGGGCGAAAACCATAGATCTTTATATTCATCTGTTTGCTTATACAGGAACATGATAAATCACATCTAGTTTGATGAAATTTGGTATATGATTTTATAATTGGAATTTCAGGTTTCTAATAGTTTTTGATTTGATCGATCCATAGAGCGAAAGAAAAAATTCACCCAAGAATCTATACTAAGAAGCGAAACTCAAAACGCGATATATTGATTAACTGAAGGTGAAAGTCGGGGAGGGAAAAATCTATAACAAGATTCTTCATTTGAGGCATTTAAGATGGATAGCAGGAGTACGACCGATTTAAATAATCACCGAAATGTAATGGTGTAATTTTTTAACATATATATATATGCTTTTTAGTTCTTTCATCACAGTGAGTATATATGCCGTGTGAATCGTGAACATCACTACTTAATCTTCCGTGATTTACTAATTGCGGCTTAATTATTCTTAACTAAACTGTGTTAAAGCTTTAATAAGCTTAATAAAGGATCTTAAGCTTAATATTAGATCTCTGTATTATTGAAGATATATGATGTGTATTTTTTATAAAACTTTTCACATTTGAGAAAGCAATCATTTGCTTTTAAAGTTTTTTCTTACGAATATTAGCAAAATTAACAGCATAATTAACTATATAGATGAGAAAATATCAGATGAAATGAGCTCAAGAAACTCAAGACTTTCTCAAGAAAAAAAACAAAACATAAAACAGAATAATATAAAAATGCCTATAATATATATATATATATGGACCGAAAAAAAAATCTGTTCTAAAAGAAAAGTGTTATTCTATGATTTCAAACGATATGATAATGTTCGATTTTCCATAAAAGTAGTAAAGATTAATTCTGAAAAAAAAAGTCTTTATTTTTTGGCTATTGATCCACCCAAAATTAATGCTAATTCATCCAAATTAAGCTTAACAACCATAGGAAAATGATTTCAGGTTGTAGAATTTAAACGAAACGCGAACTCTAAATTTAGTTTTTACTATTGTTTTATATATTTATTTTTTTGAAAACCAACTATTTTGATTACATTAAAAAGAATAGAATAGTATTTTAGAATAAGACTTTTTCTCAGTTCACAAATTCTGATTAGAAGATAAGCATTTTACGAAGATCGTGTCTTTTTCGACAAAGTCGAATTTTTCAAAAAAATAATGCAGATGATAACATAGTGGCAAAACAACTAAGAGTTAACGAGTCAAAATTAGCGTCATATTTATTTTCTCTAGTAAGAGAAATATGAAATCAGGTAAAAAAATAGCCCTATCAAAATATATGTTGCTCTATGATATTTATGAAAAAAATTAGCATTCGTTAATTTAAATAAATCCTAATACCTACCTATGTGATCTCCCAGTCCTACTGGATTGTAACGCACGACTGAACCGTCTTTTGCATAACCTAGAAATGCGGTATATTCGTGCTTTTCTGCTACCTAAGGGAATGAGAAGACAGATAAAATAAAACTTTAGCTGAATATAATATTGTTTTTAATTATTATATGCTTTGAATGTATTTAAAAGAAGAGATAAAAATATCTTTTAAGTTACCAGGAAAGGACATATTTCTGAAAAAGAAAGGGGGGAAAAAACATGAAAAACTGTAAATGGAAAAAGTTTGAGATAGATAGTCTGACAGTCTGGTTATTTTACATTTTGAAAATTCATGAAAAGACATATCTTGCTTTAGATTTATTTATAAATTTTATGAAGAAAGAAAGGCAGATGATTCATGTTACATGTCAGTATTGCTAGAAGTTATCACATATGTCAGAAGTTACTTAATTCCAGAAAAATCATCCACTATCATCTGCTTATATATTTGAAAACAAAGCTTAAGACATTGTTCCCGTTATACACATCAAACGAGCAGCACTAATTAATTTTTTAAAATTGCATATTTGCCGTAGAACAAAAGATTTGGACCAACCAATCAGCGTTCAAAGAGTTTGAAGACTATCGATGGAAAAATCAAAGAAAGTAACGCGACCGATAGCTTCAGATAAATCATTTCCAAATAGCTCAATTCTTGCTCCACTAGATGATTGACGTTCTTTTTAATTAATGCTGAAAGTTCTTAAGAGTAATGCTTTAGAATTTCCAGAGTTTGTTTTGAAGTGAATCGCTTGGTTAACTAAAGAAATAACTGGAAATCTTGTTTTTTTAAAATTATGGAATCCATTTATCCAATAAAAAAAATGGGCAGACTTATTTTGAATGAAAAATAGGATTATTTAATGGAAATAAATAGTAGAGTATATTACAAATGATGTCTCAAAATAACTAGCAAATAGTTTTACTCAGAATTAATAATCAATACTATTAATTTAATCTTCCCGTTATCTTATCGTAAATGAAATTCAGACGAACATTTATTGATTTTTTTCTAATTATTTGTTAAACGGTTCAATTTCTGTATAAATATGTAGGCTCTAATATATATATCATGAAAAGAAAAACAAATGAATTTTTACAAATGTATATTTTGATAAAATTTGGGAAATCTTATAAAGATTCTTACCTCGGGTTTTGTGTAACTGTCATACAAAGTATCCAATTCGTAACATTTAGAGATTGCATGAAACTGAAAGAGAATAAAAATAATTGAGTTTACCTAAAATAAATCAACTGTGGGTTCCATTATAAAAAAATACATATACGCATACACATTTTTAGAATTATATACTTGCAAACTTTAAGTGAAAGTCAGGGATACAGAGCTTATATAATATTTGTATTAGAACATAGAATCGGACAAGCAAAAGGGCGACTTTTTTTTTCAGTGAATAAAGTGGAAGAAAAAAAAATGTAGCAGATAAAGTGTACAATTTAGGTTTAATGGAATGCAAATTTTTAAACGTACGACAACATAGCGGCCTAAATCCTTTTTTTACTTTCTCTAAATGAAATAAGTTCTTATAATCGTTAAAAAATTTAAACTTGAGATGTTGCCGCATCTCCATGATTCAAACCACTCAAGGTTCGAAAAATATATTTTTAAGCACTATGTGTGTCTGTTCTCAAGCATGATATTTCAGAATCGCTTTGAAATGTATTTGAAATATATTTTGAAATTTGATATATGGACTTAAGACTAATTTTGTAAATTTCTATCAAATTTTGAAGGAAATCCATTCAGAGAAATTCTATCTTTCTGGCTATTCAAAAACAAGGTGAATTTAATAACTATTAAACGAAAAAGATAAAAATTTGTACATAGCTTAGCATCTAAAATGTAAATTCTTATCAAATTTTCAAAAAACAAACAATTGACCGTCTGTCTGCCTGTATTTTAACATGTATGTAAACGCATTACATTATTAACACAATGGCTTAAATCTATGAAATTCAGCATGCGATGTTGTCATAAAATTGCTAGAGACAAAGGTGCCCAAAATATGTATTCGCACGGTGAAAGTGCCAAATTCTCTCGGGGATTAAGAATTTTATTGGACAATATACTAGAAAGTTTCAGGGAGATCCTTCCGCTGGTTTTACAAAAGCAGTGTACAGGCTTCAGAATACAGATCCTTTGAACACTTATTTTAGGTATACCGTAGGTTTGCTGATGATACTACGGCCAACTTGGCATTCTATTTGCTGTATTGAGCACCAATTCAGATATTATCATTCATGCCACAATATTACTGTAATGTTATGCAATAATATGTTGCTGCGGTGTGCTTCTTCAAAGATTAATGTATATTGGCCTACTTGACGTTGTACTTGTAATGAGTACGACTTCAGATGTTGTTATTCATGCCGCAATGTTACTGCGCTGTTGTGCTACAATTATGTTGCTGCGCTGTGCTTCATTATAGATTAATGCAATACTGTGACCTACTTGGCATTGTATTTGCTGTTCTACGCACGACTTCCAATGTTGTTATTCATATTACAATGCTACTGAACTGTTGTACAATTATGTTACCTAGCGTTATATTTCATCAAAGATTAATGTAGAAAATTCACATTCCATTAACCTTTATTGTACTACATTTTATCTGATATAACCTTTTCTTTTACTGACAAAAGGTTTCCCTATCCCATTTCTTTTGCATTTTCGACCTTGTGTTCTAAAGCAAAAATGACTTGTTTCAGTATGTCAGATCTGCATTTTAAGATTTTGAGCTATCTTCCGTGTCACCCTGTACAAACAATGCAAACCTTCCTACTCATTTTTGATCAGAATACCAAATATTTGTAAATTTTTTTTATCTTCGAGTATCCATCTCATATGGAAAGGCAATGGAATAAATAGCTAATGTTAAACCTTAAACAAAAATTACTCAACCAAATAAATACAAATTTTTTGAATATGAGGATAATTGTCTTAATCATTTAAATAGAATATTCTGAGGCTATGTGTGAAATTTTTATATCAACTTTTCCTGTTAAGATTTTGTTTTGATAAATTCCAGGCTTTGTTTGGTAATTTCTTTTTTTGTCTCAAAATGTTCTGCGCATTCGTAAACAGAACACAATTTAGGTTTTCTTTCATCCTTATTTCGCTTTTCCTAATTAATATTTACTGTATAATATTTTTTATGAAAATATATCTTGTATAAAATTAAATAGGGAAACTTACCTCTCTAAAGTATATTTCTGCTTTTTTGATGTTAAAGTTTCTTGCTGAAAAAAAAAAAGAAATGAAATTTTATTTTCATAGATGTTTTGGCTCATAATCGAAATAAATATGCATGAAAGAAAAAAGAACAATTAAAAAAAATTAAAAAAACTTTATATGGTTCGTGATTTTTATTATTTTTAAGAATTACAATCTTTTTTTGGAGAAATTTTTTTAAATATTATATTAGAGGTTTCAGAATTTTTTAAAAATGTTATTTAGAGACATAATGCTCTTAAATAAGCAGTTAAAGTTAACAGTTAACAGATAAAACAGATAAAATAACAGTTAAACAGATAAAATAATTTGCTTTATTATTGAGTGATGAACACACGCTAATGTAACTAGGTGTACAGAAAAGAGTAAAAGAGGCATACTAATTTTCTTATGATAGATGTTTTTACAAGTTCTTGCACTTTTATTTTCTATTATATAAAAAAAGCACTGATTTCTTAACGTATTTATTTTAATTATTGAATAAGTCTTAATTATATATTCAAAGAATAAAAAAAAAATCTAAAATAATTGCTGCGTAATGAATTATAATAAAATCTGTAAAAGAGCACATTCTTTTATATAAAGATTAAATAGTGCTACAATTTCCGTATTCATTCTCTAATGAAATTTTACTATAATTTGTTCGAATTCTCTATTTTGACTGCAAATTTCGTATAAAAATTGGGTTCATTCAAAACACTTTCCTTAAAATATTAAACAGCTTGATAGAATCTACAATAAAACTTTTTACACCATACGTTTTGATTCTGAGCATAAAGACGATGATATAAAAAGTGATATGGAAATAATATTTTTTGAGAAATCTTAGTGACAATAAATATTTCCATAGTTTATTTTAATGTTATGAGAAAAACATAGATGGCGCTACCTATCAGGTAAATAATGGACATTGTAAATGCGTTTTGATGCGGTTATCATAAAATGTAGAAACATTTTTTTTTTTCCAAACGTAAGAAATGATTTCCTGAAATTTTTTTTCAATATAGGTTAAGAATTGCTTTTATTGTAAATGATATGCCCTTCCTTGTTTGATGTAGATATAATTTATTGATATTGGTAAAAGCCATAATCTTATTTTTCTATAATTTCGCTTTTTGACAAACATTCATAAATATAATAGGAGCAAACTTCTTTGATTAAGAAATTTTTTTTGAATACTGGTATTATTTTATTACAGAGTGGCGATTTTAAGAAATTGAAAGGAAGCCAAGAAAAGCCCTCGGAATTAATCAAATATCTTTATCGGATCTTGCTTATGTTTTTAAACTGCTATTGATAAACTAAAACGAACCAGATGTTACAAATTAAAAAAATATATATATTTTTAGTATAAAATATAAAAATCATACATGTTATTACACATATAGTATTTTATCATATCGTTTTATATGTTGTCATAATTACATTACACGTAATATAATTATAACAACATATATTTATACAGTTTAGTTAAATTAGCATACTTGAGTAAAGCGACAAATTTAATTAAAAAAATTTCCCTGCATTCAGAATTTTTAGTAAGAAAATTATTGAAGACAATATGAAAATAATTAAATTTAGTAGCATTTTTATATTTTAATAAATTTAAAGTTTTTCTGTTTTGAATCATTTTCAATTCTCCCCCCCCCCTGCCCCCATTGGAATAGAAATAAAAGCTGATAATTTTTGTCTTAGTTAATTAGAAATTTCATGCATTTATAACATTCGGTTGCATAATGTATATGTTTCAAAACATAAATACAAGTTCTATGGCATTTATTGTGATTTTGTTACTTTCTATTTACAATGAGGGAAGATGATATAGAAATTTTCTATACTTCACATTTTTACGATTTTTGGATTGATCTCCAACTTTTTCATAAAACATTATTTTTTTTAATGCTGTGATAAAAGTGTTTTTTAAAAGGTTTTATAGTTATTATTCTTATTACGTTTTTATTGTGATTTCAAAAAGGATTAAAAACATTTTAGGTTTATCTGGGAGTCAAAAAGAATCACATCACGGCTGCAATGCCATATGCAAAGCCTTATACCTCGTCGATTTAGATTTCGAAGAATATTTATTCTGATTTTATACATAATCTATAAATGTAATATATTAAGATAGCGAGTACTCAAAAATTTTATTAGTGAAATTCCAGTTCTAAAAATAAAAAATTAAGTTTTAGCTGTTTTAATTTTTTTAGAATTAATTTTCATGCCTTGATTGATCTTTTAATCAAAAACATGAATGACAAAAAAGACGAAAGAAAGAAAGACCATTAAAAATATTTAGATTTGACAGAAATATTTTAAATAAAGCAAATTTTAACATTTGTAAAATATTTTAACTTCCTATGGACATTTCAGAATTTCTTCCGAGGTTACATAGTGTTTTAATTTCATTAACGTATTAGATTTTTGACAAAAATATTATTTTTTACTTTCTGCAGCACTAACAAAATGACATTTAAAATTTTTAATGTATTTTCATATATATTTTACTTTTACTTTTAAGTCTTAATATATTAGATAATTCGTGGTTATAACTATTATAAAACCTAAAAAATTATGTTTCTAAAATTAATTTCAAGATTGTAATATAAATTTAGGAGATAAAATTTAGCTAAGTTAATAAATTAATTGAAAATTATGAGGGCTAAAATCATTAAAATGTTCTTTTGCCATCGGAAATTAATAACTTTACAAAATATCAAAATTCTAGTGCATCAGGAAGTGAATAAAAAATGATTACAAAATTCTGTCTTTACAAATATTAAATATGTGAAGTTAATTAAAAGTATTTAATTAAAAATACATACCTCTAAGCCATTTTAATAATATGACATCTGTATCATACGGTCCTAAGAGGTCGGATAGGTTACTTCTGAACTAAAAAAAAAAAAAAAATCACACAAATTACAGTTAATATTTTTCAAATTCTTGTACAGAATTTTTTTTGAATAAAGAATAATCCATTTTTAGAGAAAATAAAAAAAAGAAAGAAAAACATCGTGGACGCCAGTTTCACTTTTAAGATAGAGTTCTAAATTAATATATTTTTCCTAGAATGAATTTTAGTTAGTAAATACTTTATTCGTACAAAATAATTATTCTTAATAGGTTATTGAATTATTTTTTTATTTTTAAGAATGGCAATAAGAACAATAATCTTATTCCACTAAACTTTAGAATTTTCGTTCAATAAAAGTATTTCTAAATACTGTTTTGTTAGATTGGCATCTGTCAAATGGTTCTCAATCATCGTACGTTTATTTCACTGACAGTTGACCGTATTTTGTGGATCTGAAGACTGACTCATTATTTAAGATTTTTTTAAATCTGACGACCTACTTTTTTTTGTTATTTTTTATTTCTGCGATTTGACAGATTCCCTTTTTGTAGGTGCAGCGAAACTATAGAGGTGGCAGGATTAAAATATTCACTATAAATCACTACGAAGTTATAGAGGAAATTACCTTGTTTTTAGTGTTATTTCCGCTTCATTCAGTATCTGACATCATTTTCAATGCGATGAAAAACAAATTAATTCAGTTTATTTTAACATGAGAATACACATTTTATACCCTCTTAGAAAAAGAAAAACCCAATAAAGATTGTGTAGCATTTCTGATTGGATAAAGTAAACGTTTGTATGTACATTGTTTGATCTCTTTTGTGCAGTTATTGCATCATGTCCATGTGATGATATAAACAAAGTCTGAAATTTCTTTTTACTGAAATGTGGAGATATTACAAATATATTAAAATTGCAACTGAAGCAATAATTGAATATATTTCGAAGAGATTAAAATAATTCAGTTACATTCAATACAAATTGCAGTCTTAGCTTTTGGAATCGTTTGATCATTTTGTGACTAGAACATCGCTGTCTTTTGACCGATTCTCCGGGCAGTCATCTTCTTGTTGACAAATCTTTATGTTCACATCATGTGATAATATACTAATTATCATGAATGATGTTCTGAGCTAACGTCATCTAGTAAGCCTTTTGTCTAATGTGTTGCGAGAGAGCAGTCTCTACATGGAAATACTTCCAATGACTATGTGTGTTTATGTGCTGTGAGAGGGACGGAGATGTGCTTCTTAACTTTTGAGTTCCAAAATAAAGCTACAGTCCAAAAGACTTTGTTTTGGTGCGTGTGTGTGATGAGTAAAATTCAGGTATAGAAACAATAAGAGTCAAAATAAATGAAACGATTTCATTCTGATTAGGTATAGTCGTCTTGGTCGTTTCTAATGGCTGACGCGATATTGGTCTGAATACCTAGGTAAATTATCATCTTTATCACAGAAAATTTTCAGTTCCCTGTTATTCTTTCAGAGAAGGAAATAAATAAATTAATTTCTGTGTCGAATTTCCGATTAGGGGACTCAACAACTGACTTGGGGCTACAAGACTGAGAAGGGACTACAAGAGTTTAATTATTTTTGTAGGTTTATTTTCCTAGTTGCCAGATGAATAAATTTATGAAAAAATAAAAATTATGTAAACTATAAAATATTAGGAAAATATTTATATTTTATCAAATAAAATTGGCCATGTTCTTATATAATTCGTTACATTTGGTTTGTTAGTATAATATTTATAAATGGTAAAAATCTATTTCAATAATATTCTGAACAAACTTAGTTGCTGGGCAGTCTGGAGTCATAATAGATTAAAAAATACATTTTCACGAAGTTTATAACTTAAAAAAAGTAATTCAAAATAGAATGTTAATATGTGAAAATGCGTTGAAACGTGAAACTAAATTGACAAGCTTATCATAAAGAGAAAAGCCTTACGAACTATGCCATGTAATATCTGAATACGCTACTGATAAAATACGATACATGAGAATTTTTTAAAACATTCATTTATTGAATTTCTTTTAGATTTTTTCTGATATTTTTTTTCCCGTCTAAAAAATAATTTTTGTATATCTAATAGACTTTTGTAAAATTCTTCTAGCTTTTGAGTATCGATAATTAATTTTCGCTTTCAAAATTATTAACCTATAACAAAAATAAAAAGAATAGAATGGAATGGAATTCTCTCCTAAGAAGGGATACAAACAAAATAAAGGTAAAAAGTTATTTCACCAATCGTTACTGTCAAAAATAATTTACGAAAGTTTAAAAGTTTTATGAACAAGCATTAAACACTTAACAGTGAGTCATACGCCATTTTTAGCTTCTGGACTGCAGATTTCTTTTCCAACTTGATACGAAGTTTCTATTTTAAATTCAGTGGGACGTTAGACTTTTCAGTTATAAAAACAACCTCAAAATGGAAATCTCTTAACGAATGTAGGCTTAATTAAAGAAAGCAACATTATGTTCGGAAAGACATTAAGGATTACTTTGTCTAAAAATAAATAACAATTTAGGAGTATTTTTTTGATGAAAGCACACAATTTTTAGTACTTGTATTGAATTTTAGTCAACAAATTTAAATATTGTATACAATCTTATTAGTTTTTACTTTCTCGAGCATGAACTCTAGATTTTGATGAATCTCCACGTTTCAAACCTTTCTGAGGTTAAAAATACATTTCTCGCATTATGTCTAACTTGGAATAAGATTTTTTAATTAATTAAATTAATTAAGATAATTTAAAAAATAGATTTAGAATTAGATTTGAAAATTTCTGTCAAATTTTGTAGGAAATCCATTGAAAGAAGTCTGCTCGTGTGGTTTTTTTAATGCAAACGAACTCGATAAGTACAAACCTAGACGGATAAAATTTGGTGCACAGTTTTAGTATCTGTAATGTAAAGTCTTATCAAAATTTGAAACAAATATGTCAAAGGATAGAGCACTTGTGAGACTATATACTCGCATGCATATAAATTAAATAAACTCACAAACCCAATGACTTAAATAAATGAAATTTGGTTTGTGATCTTGTGTCTGCAATTGTAATTCCCTGTCAAATTTGTTTTAATCGCCAATGAAACAAGTGTCTAAAAGTACATATTCACAATTTAGATAGAGTAAAAAAATGCTAAAATTCAAGCCAACGATCTATATATCGTAATTTTATTCGCCAACGCTATGCAAGGCATTCGTAGCCTTACCCAAAGTTCACAATTTTATATGAGGGGGTGAGGTATGAATTTTATTAAAGGGTATTAGAGAAAGTGTCGGAGACGTCACAGGTCCTTTGATGGTCAATTTTCCTTTCTTTAAGTAAACCTTTTTACAAGAAAAAACCAATTTTACATTTTGAGAGATTCAATTACATATTACAAATATTGCAACTATAGGGGATATTCGGAAAGCAGTAAAAGCGCATTGGATACCCAGAGAATTATCATTATTATATTAGGCAGATAAATTTCATTCAGAAATCAATTATAGTGTAATAATGGGAAAATTCTCTTTTGAAAATTACTGTTATTATTAATATTATGCAACATTATGACTGAATTTCAGCTCTCTTTCCTAGAGTGTCGAGTAAGTGACTTAATATTCTTTCTTCACCAGTTTAATTTTGACCTTGATGTTTTCAAATGACATTATCTAGGAAGTCAATCAAAAATTTTAATTTCTTTGCAGTGTACTATTGAAAGTTTGAATAGTAAAGGACATCAAATAATTTCTAATCCAATAACTTCCTGACAAGGTAATTCAAATTTCACTTTTCAACTACAATCAAGCTTCGAAATGATTTCCCATCTCGATAAAGGTTCAGGAATGGTTAACATTTAAGAAGAATACAAACTCTATGGCTTTAAGAATTTAAGAATAATACAAATTCCATGGCTGTAAGACTTACAAGAAGCATGGCTGTATGTACAAGTTCTATGGCTGTAAGAATTAAAGAAGAATACAAGTTCTATGAATATATTTATCTATGTTATGAAGAATACAAGTTTAAGAAGAATACAAGTTCTTTAAAAATTTAAGAAGAATACTGTTTGATGAGTGTAAGAATTTAAGAAGAATATAAGTCCTATGACTGTAAGAATTTAAGAAAAATACAAGTTCTATGGCTGTAAGAATTTAAGAAGAACACAAGTTCTATGGCAGTAAGAATTTAAGAAGAATAAAAGTTCTATGGCTGAAAGAATTTAAGAACACAAGTTCTAAGGTTATAAGAATTTAAGAGGAATACAAATTTTAGAATTGCAAGAATTTAAGAAAAATACAAGTTCTATGGCTGTAAGAATTTAAGAAGAACACAAGTTCTATGGCAGTAAGAATTTAAGAAGAATAAAAGTTCTATGGCTGAAAGAATTTAAGAACACAAGTTCTAAGGTTATAAGAATTTAAGAGGAATACAAATTTTAGAATTGCAAGAATTTAAGAAGAATACAAGTTCTATGGCAGTAAGAATTTAAGAAGAATAAAAGTTCTATGGCTGAAAGAATTTAAGAACACAAGTTCTAAGGTTATAAGAATTAAAGAGGAATACAAATTTTAGAATTGCAAGAATTTAAGAAGAATACAAGTTCTAGAACTATAAAGAGTCAGAATTTTTAAAGCTCATAACTTATTAATTCGCTTTTAGTGCAAAATTAGATGAATTAATTCTGCATATTGCAACAAGTAATTTTTTTTATTGCTGAAGTAAGATGCTTTTTTAAAAAAATTGCAGCCAGTCGTCCTGTATAAACTAAGCCTTATAAACAGGGATTAAGTAAGATGCTTGTGGGAATTTCTTTAATTAGAAGCAAAATAAAAACAAATTCTTTAGTTGTTAAATAAAATTTCTATAATAACATCAGAATTAATCATATTAGAACTCCAGAAAATCAATATCTTTTGCAAAGAGGCATTACGCAACATTAAAATTTGTCATAAATTTGAATACTGGACCAGAGAATTTAACCGTTTGACAAAAAAATTCTCAAAAGATCGGATAGCTTTTGAAAAAAATAACAAGCGTAAAATTAAACAATAAATTAACTAAGTGTATGTTTTTTTATGCTTGCCTACTTTAGTGTTAAATTCGATAATGCATTACTGTTACATTTCTCATTTTTAATAAACACTCCTATATTAGGATACACTTTATTACAAATCAGCATACTAAAATAAAATTTAAAAAAAAAACTGTAGGAAAAAAAGTTGTTTTTATCAAGTATGTTGATTGATCTGTGAATTATCAAGCATCTTAAAATGATAATGTTGATGGATCTTTGAATAAAATCAAGTTTGGTTACAAACGTGCAACGAGATTTCTAAGCAGACTAATATTAAAAAATTATTCATGATGTGACATCTCTGCTTAAATAACCTATAAACCTCGAAACCTTATTTCTGCAATTCTACAGAAGTGTACTGATGGATTTAGGAAAATCTTACATTAAAATACTATGCGAATGGCTGTAACAATTACAATGCAAATAGTAAGTATCGTCATGTATTTTAAATAAGATCGTTAAATGTTGAAATAACCTTGGTGAAAGTGTGATATTTAGTGCTTCTTTCCTCCGCTGTGGTTTGACGTTGAAGCATATGTTGCCAATTAACATGAGCCGAAATGTGCAACAAGAATTGTATCATAATGTAAAACAAGAAATGAATAAAATGATGAGAAAAGTGCAATCGTTTTCAAAATGGGTCATATTTGCAAGTTAAAAGGCATAATGACGGGTACAAATTCTTAATGCTCCAAGCAAATAAAAGTGATATTAACAATGTACCATTTAAAAACTTAAACTCTGTTCAGATTGATTTAATAAACGACCCGTTAAAATTCATTACACACATCTGGAAAAATGTAATGATGTGCATGTATTAATTAAATTAAAAGAATGGCCGAGGATACGTGTAAGTAAAATTTCGGAATAGAATGAACATATATTCACATTGAATCAGTCACTCTGATTTAATTTTAGAATCTATTGTTTATCTTTCAGGGCCGGCGTCCTGGCATAGGGGTAGCGCGTCTTCCCCGTGATCTGGGCGTCCCGGGTTCGAGTCCCGGTTTGGGCATGGTTGTTCTTCTGTTGTTCTATCTGTGAAATGTGTGAATGTGCCCTCCTGTAAAAAGGGGTTGTGCAAGCGAATGAATGATGCGTGAGTGGCAAAGTCGAACTCTTGGCCCTAGTTGGCGCTGCTATAAAAAATAAGAGACGTTCCCCCTCAGGCTTAAATCGCTGTCTTCGTAACAGCGGGCTTGTCAGTGGCAAGTGCCATAAGAAACAAACAAACAAACAAACACCTTTCAGGTAAGAAAAAATGCGTAAATCAATAGTATAGAGAAATATTAATTTCATTCAGCTGATGGTTGACATGCGCTGTTATATTTGTAGTATGGGCACGACTTCTCATGTATTTATTTTATATCGTTTCCGCTAAAACCTATTTTTGTAATTATAGAAAATAGGTGCGTTTCTAGGTAATGCAGTGATTCTGCATGGATATGACTTTAAAAACCGAATTTCATCTTTTTATAACCTTATTTGTAGTTCTTTCGGGGTGATTCAGCATATTGTTTAATTATTCATGTTATATTGGGCATAGAATGTTTTAACTTACAATATGGCAGTTTCAATCATAGAAAAACTCTTTAAAGGGGCAGATAAAATTGGCGCTTTCGGGTACAAAATATATACAGAATAGAAATTATGTACAAAATACAAAGTGTATATATATTCAAGACATTAGTCGTTATATTTTACAAAGTGAATTTCAAGAATCATCTAAAGAAAAAAAAAGTAAACTTGTTTTTTGTATTTGTTAAAAAAAGAATAATGTGCTTTTACTTTGATTTTTTAATATTTTTAGAGATAGAATTTTCAATTTTATAATATAATTTATATTTATTATGAATTATATTTCAATTTTATCAATAATTGAAAATTAAATTGTTAATTATAAAAAGAATGGGAAATAATATTTTATTTCTGTCCATTTGACTATGTTGAGCAAAAATTTTCACTTTCTGACGGACGCAATCCATATAAATGTCTCTTTTTTCCTGGAGTTCTTATTGGTTTTTGGAAATGACAGATTAACTCTTGAATGTTTTACCACGATAAAGGTCGAAGTTTAGTTTTCAGCGGCTATCCGTCAGAAATATTTCAAAATTATATGAAATTATTAACTAATTAGCGGGAATTTACCCCCAGAGACTTTCTTACGTACTCCACGATATAGGTTTTATTCCCTTCCTCCCACATAAAATTCGGTAAGGTTGCGAATGTCTTGCATGGCACTGGTAAACAATAGTTACAAAATATAGATCTTTGGCAAAATCTAGCATTTTTACTGAATCATTTTGGATGCCTTTTTTTTCTGAACGATTGAAACAAAATTTCAACATGGAACGATAGCTGTAATCACAAGCTTAATTGATTTAAATCATTATGTTAATGAATCATTGCATTTGCACGCATGCGAAATTACAGACGGATGGACGACTAACCTTTCGACAGAGTTGGCTCAAAATATGTTAAGAATCTATATTCTAGAATCTAAACTTGTGCATCAAATTTTATCTGTCTAGATCTTTACATTCTGTAGTTATTGAGATCACTCGTCCTGGGCAATCAAGACATACAAACTTCTTATGAATGAATTTTTCTCAAAATTTGATAGAAATTTTATAAATATTGTCTTAATTTCATACACCAAATTTCATTCTTATCGCTCAAAGTATTTTCAATTTATCATGTTCACAGGTGGAATAATGCCAAAAAATGTCTTGGAACGTAAGGAGGTCTGAAACGTAGAAACATTTTCGAGTTGGAATTTTTTTGATAGTTATAGCATTTTCTCTGTTCTTCGTGCATGAGAAAGTAAAAATTCCGTAACATAGAGAGAGTTGATCACTATGAATGCGTAGTCCATTAGAAAAGTTTTATTGTAATTAAGAAATAAAGATACTTAATTTACCTCTTTTAAAGCTGAAAGCTGAGAATTTGTCAGATTTTTCAGAGGGGTTCCCATGTTGATTGATTTCAAAGACAGTAAACGCAAATGAACCTGGAAGAGAAGAAATCAATACATTATGAAACATATTATTGAATATATATCAACGTGTATCAGTATTTGCGAGAGAGAAAGCTATTAGACTGAAAAAATATTTTAGCTGGAAGAAGAAAACACTTTTTTTGATAGATGGCGTTTCTTGGCTTTAAAACAATATTTTATAAATATTGCCCTAAAATATGAGATAAAAAATCGAATCAATTCAAGTGAAGTCATAGTATCTTATGTTTTGTTGCGACGGTGTGTTTAATATGCTTAAATTTATCAATCTTTTTAGAATAAAAGGAATATTTTTATGATCGACATAAATGGATGCAATTCAAAAGAGCCGGACGATAATAATCTTGATAAAATATTTTCCCATTTAAAAGCCTCGAATCGTTGAAGCATAGACTAAAAGCTTTAAGGAGTTTCTTAAACTTACATCAAATTAAAAGCCTTTAGGCATATGGTTTTCCCACAAAACGCAAAAATATATATTTATTGTCTATCTTATGAAATTGATCAAAATCAAATAGATAGTTTTAGTAAAATTAAATGATCTCGCTACATGTAAAAAGCAATATATTTAGCTATAGTAATGATAAAAAACTGTTGGGATTGTTTTACAAGTGCACAATTTTTTTTGCAACGGGGGCGGCCTTTTTATTTACGATCAATAATGTAAGGGGCAGAGCCTTGAATTTTGCAAGAATAAATGCTACCAAAATTAAAGTTTTTGTTGTTTGAATTATTTTTTCGGGCATTTTTTATGAATGCTATCCTACATGTCAATCCAAATAGAATTACAATATGATAATTAATAACAACTTTTTATTTCAGATATCATGTTTCATCATATCGTTGATCTAATGGAATACATTTAACACATTTTAGGATGGTTTAGATCGAAATTAAATACTAATATATAGGGCCAGTCTTTTACGTCTTAGCTGAACAATCAAACTTGTTAAATCAGGATAAAATATTTTTATAATTTTAACATATTGTTATGAGACTTTCATTTTGCTTGGTATGCTAACAACAAACATTATATAAAACATGGGGAAGATTACTATAGTTGGATAGGAAAAATGTGTAACAAATATTGTAAATTACGAAAGGACTTTGATTAAGATTGATTTAAACTTAGGATCACTGTTAATAAATCGATGTGAAAGGTTCTATATCTTACGGTATGTCAAAGCCGATGAAGCAGGCAAACTAATAATGCTTGAGTCTCCAGATTATATTTATAATCACTTTTTTAAAAAGGACTCTCTAACAGAAATATTTTCTTTTATTTTTATGCATTTTGAGAAAGAGAAAAAATTAAAGATTTGGATTTTTCAATGCTTTTGTTGACAAATCAAATCAAAATACTTCCTTTAATGTAATCAATTATGCTTTCTAATTTCCAATACAGGTAAAAAAAAACCTCTCTGAAAATAATTAAATTTATTGGATGCATCTTTGGGATACTTCATATGTCATTACCTTGATCTCTGCAACAAATTAGTTCTGACGTTATAAACATATTAAAACGAATTAAGTTTAAAATAGATCAAAATTAACCAATGACTAAGAAGGAAAAAAGTAAATACTTGCTTATTAATGTAGTAAGTATTAAATAATTAAACAATCTATCATTCAAATTGAATCATAAAATAAATAGAGACAACTAGTTTCATTTAAATCGCAGCAGACTACGAAAAGATCTTGAAACACAGTATTTGTTTCCGTATTCAAGCTTGTGAGTCAAACAATTCGGCTGTGATCCGTTGAAGATTAGGATACCGCCCTCGGTTGCAAAATTAATTTGAACTTGTAAAATATACCACCAGGTTCAATAAGTATATCATAAATTCAAAATAAAATACATAATTTTTTCAAAGTAGTAAAGAACAGATTTTTTTAAAGCAATAAAGAACAAAGAATTTTTTTCAAAGTAGTAAAGAGCAGATTTTTTTATGCAATAAAGAACAAAGAGTTTTTTTCAAAGTAGTAAAGGACAGAATTTTCTTATTATTATTTATCAAATGCGAAGGATTCTAATATAAACAGAAAACGATATTAAAAGAATTTAAAAAAAAATTCAGATTTAATTAAAAATACAAAAGAACGTTACAAAAATTCTAATATAAGAATTAGAATAACATTATCAGAGGAAATATAAAGGAAAAAAAGAGCAATGATTTAAGTAGAAAAGTAATTGCTCTTAATATGACGAGCAGTAATTGTTCAGCGGCAATCAGTTACAAATAGCTAATGTCTTTTATCACGTGAGGATGCTTGATTGATATTATTTTCAACTAACCGAACAACTATTTCAGATACTGTAATAGCATATTTTGACTATACAATATATCATTTTTCAACTTCTAAGTCGTAATAGTTCGAGTACTTATATTTCACATAATTTTATTTATTTGTTAGAGACAAATTAAGCAAAATAATGAAATAAGCGATATTACTGCAACATTAACTTATGAAGAATAAAAAATCATTACGATTACTTAACCATTTATTGAGAATTGTTGATAGTTTTAAAAATAATGACAAAATAAAACACACAAAAAAGTGTGGACGTCTATGTCATGACAAACATTATATAACAAGCGAGCTTACTTCGTTTACTTCTAATAACATTATTTTATAAATATGGCTTTTACCTTTTTGTTAAGGGTTTCATGAAATGGAATTAGGATATGCACAGAGTATCAGGCAAAGCACTGGCTATTTAAACTGGAACAACAGTCCGAAAGAAAGAGTGTAAAGATGGGCTGGATGAGGAAATATGGTTTTTATTGAAAAAACAGATAATGAATTAAATTAACTATCGTGGATTATATTTCATAAAATGGGAAGCAGTTGAATCATTAAAAAGTGATCAAAAGTGTAATTGTTATAATTTGTTTACGTTTAGATAACAAATTGGAAATTATCTACACCAATCATCTGAATTATACGAGCATGTATAATATTTGAGATTATAAAATTGCTTTTTTAAAATTATTCTTGTACCGTCTTCCGGTTAAGATTGCATCTTTTACGAATAATATTGCATACGAAATGACGAAGAATTTTTTTATCAATATTAGTTGTGAAAGATCTGTTACAGAATATTAAAAATTCAGTATTTAATCTTGAGAACACAGAGAGAATTTCAATAAATGCAGCAATTTATACATTTAAATTACAATTTGCGCCAAAATATACAGCACTGAAATGAAAAGCTGAACCAAATAGCATTATTTTCATCTGTGAGTTTATTTTTCCTCAAAAGAAATTTACATACATACATACACACTATTAGCGTGTTGATTTACCACGGTATGCGTAATGTAAGTGTTCAAACTGTGCACCGCCTCGCTGCAGGCAGTGTTCATATCGTTCAAGCAGATTCTCAAGCATATCCTCAAACAAAGGTTGCTGCAGATTCCTGCAAAAAGACATGATTTTCTCGCGTAATGCAGGCACAGTTCTTGTTGGATCTTCACTATTGAAAAATTCTCCTTTAACATGTTGTTTCTTATGGCACTTGCCACGGACAAGCCCGCTGTTACGAAGACAGCGATTTTAAGCCGGAGGGAGAGCGTCTCTTGCTTTTATAGTAGCGCCAACTAGGGCCAAGAGTACGATTTTGCCACTCACGCATCACTTATTCGCTTGCACAACCCCTTTTTACAGGAGGGCACATTCACATCTCACAGATAGAACAACGGAAGAACAACCATGCCCAAACTGGGACTCGAATCCGAGACGGCCAGATCACGGGGAAGACGCGCTACCCCTATGCCGGCGACCTTTAACATTCCCCATCCGTTGACACAGTACACTACCAGAATGGCGAAATTTCTTAACAATAGACAGCATCAACTATGTTACTTGGTGCCGTCTTATTAAACTTCTCTTGGAATTGTTCTGCAACCTTTTTCAAACTCGGTCCACCTTCACTACAACTTCCGTATGAGCGGAAATAATGCACAACAATAAATACTTTTTCTTCCTTCGAGATATCCATTTCCAACAACAACTGCACAAAATAACTTCCTTTTCTCTGATGCGAACACGTGTAGCTGGAGCTATGCGCGTCGATAAACGCAATCACGTGTTTGAGATGCGCGAATTTCAGTACTGTATATTTTGGTGCATACTGTATTTTAGGAGAACTTTAAAAATATATCTTATTTGAAATGATTTTCAACTTTTATTAGCATATTTTTAAAATCTCAGAAATCCGTATATGAAGAACAGTGCTTAACATTAAGTCACTATCTCAACACAAGGAAATTGTATCGCTCAATACATGTCAATTGCAAAACACAATTAATCTAATGTTTGTTTAATTGTAACACAATTAATTTAATGTTTGTTTTCAAAAAAGGATAAGGCCCAATTGATGTAAGAGCATACGTAGTTTGATTTGGTTTGGGTTCTTTTTGGAGTTAATTCCCGCTGATGTTGACCATTAGGGTGGAACGAAAATGGTCTTATTTTTTAAATTTTTTTTTAGATTTTAGATTAGTAATAGTGAGGAAAAATTGCCTTTTAAGTTAAAAAAAAATTTAAAAAATTGGTTGCAATATTACATTATTTTAAAGGGCCGCAAAAAATTCGAAATTTGTAAAAAAAATTGAAAAAAAAAATGGAAATTTTTAAAAACGGCCTTTAAAAGTTTTTCTTAGATTTTACTTTGGTAATAGTGCGAAAAAGTTGCCTTTTAGGTTCAAAAACAATATTTAAAAATTTGGTTGCAATATTACATCATCTTGAGGTGCCGCACAAAACTTAAATTTTGTAAAAAAAAAAATTGAAAAAAGGGAAATTTTTAAAAAGAGCATTTAAAAAATTTTGTTAGATTTTAGTTTGGCAATAGTAGTGAAGTTAGCTTTTAGGTTCAAAAAGAATTTTAAAAAATTCTGGTTGCAATACAACAATACTTCAAAGTGTCGAAAAGAGCTTAAAGTTTGTAAAAAAAAAAAAAAAAAAAAAAAAAATGTAAACTTTGATAAAATATTTTAAAGAATTCTTCGTTCAAATAATGTTGCAAAAGATGATTTTAAATACATATATAAGCATTACAACTAAAAAAAAATGATTTACTGCAAAGTATAATAATAAAAAAATATTTTTTATGTCCAATTTTGCGTTTCTTACTTCTGTATCCTTAATGATAACAAATGTTACAGCTGCAAAATGTTTGTTTCTACTTCACTGCAACATTAAACAGTTTTCTAAAATAAAATTTTGGCATATTCACACGTCAGTCAATTTTTGCACTTATGTATCCTCTTGCGATTTAGCCAGAGACATTTTGAGCCGATTCGGCCATCAATTTTACAGCTCTTGCAACTGCTTGAATGAGACAAGAAAGTCGAGAAAAGTCGATAACCGAGTACCCTAAACTATTTGGATCAGATTCAGATGCCTACTGTATAAAGTTTTAACTTAATGTTAAACAGGTACTTAGTAGTTGTTGGCTCGCCTCTTTTTGTAAAGATCAATGTTCTTTTTCAGCGTTGTCATTGCCACCAGTAATCGTTTCTGATGCACTAGTATTCTTTCCCCGTTCTTGATTAAACTTAAATTTTCTCTATAGATCTTTACTCTTTCTTGCTTCTTTCTTCCTCAAAGCGCTTATGGTAACAATATCAATATTACATATAACCATTTTCCTATTAGAGCATTGATCGTTTAGAACCTTTTATTCCATAACTGGCAGTTTTTTTTTATATATAAATCAACCATATCAAATAAACGTGTAGCTTTTTCTCTAAATTCTGTGAGGTTGGAATCAACTTTATTTGAAAATTTTTTGCTTTTAGACTTTAATAAATTCCTATATTTAGCATGATAAACTTTTATCATGTGTGAAATTCTTTTGCTAGAAGCAACGGAAATAGAAGCTCTTGGCCATATTTGCTCTATTATGGGAACTGAAGTGTCACATATTTCGCTTACAGAAGAATCTCTCTCTGAAGCAATTTTGAGGTTATGTCTAACATAATATAGATTCGTCAGCAGTGTATTCAATTTCAAGCAAATCACTAAATTTCCCAAAAATAGAACACTCCGATATTTATGTTGACTTAATTAATTTAGACTGAGCCATTTTTATTCATAGCAAAGCACATAAGCGCAAACTAGCAAATCAGTTGCACAATAGACGGAGGGGAGACGCCAACTCAACTGAACTCGGCAAAGCCACTGATTTGAAACCAGCTCTGTCCTAGTCACCGGACGCAAACGAATATCCGCTTTACCTCAATAACAACCGCTCTAGCGATGATTCAGTACCATGCCAGTGCAATAGTAAAACTGTTTTTATACTTTTATTCATATGACAATACTTAATGAAAACTTTTTATTTCATTATTGAGGCACGCAAAATACTTAAAAAGTTGCAAAAATGTGTTTTTATGAAACTTTAACGTCCTTGCGGCACTTCAAGATATACTCTAATATTTTTTATAATTTTTATTTATCTTATCTATACTAAAAGACAACTTTTCCGCTCTATTACATATTAAAAATCAGAAGCTGATTATTTCGTAAAAAAACTTTAAAATGTTGCAAAAAATTTCAATGTTATGAAACTTTAACGTCCTTGCGGTACCTCAAGAACTACTCCAATATTTTTCACAGTTAAAATTTATTTTATCTACACCAAAAGGCAACTTTTCCGAGCTATTATAAATTAAAAATCAAAAATTGATTTTTTTCGTTCCACCCTATTGCCCATGTTACGCCAAATAATAGGTGAAATTATATCTTTTGAAAACAAAGATGAAAATAGTCATCATGAGGACAAACTCTAAAATGTAATCAAAATTTAAATAATTGGGTAAAACTTTATGGACTTTAAAAGTTCAAAGAATTGGATATGAGGTGTCTTACCAAGCAAGAAAGACAATGTAGTGCTTGACTTTTGAAAAAATTGCAAACTTTGGACATTGAAATATGAACAATCTGATAATTTAACAGGAATTTAACAATGGCATTGCGAACATAGTGGTAGTTGTTCACTTAGCAACTAGGGGATATGGGTGAATCTAGTGGACCCCAGTGCATAAACGAGGTAAAACAATAGTATCTGCCTTTCTGTTTGCTAAGATTGTATTCTGGGGGGGGGGTGATAGCGTGAAGTTTGTTGTCTGTTCCAAGATCCCATTGTGTCTGCCATTTAAAAGAGCATAAAGAAGCATTTTAGCATGGGGAATAGTTAGGGGTTAGGTTAGTAGTAACGATTGAAATAATCGCCAATTTGGCGGACTTGTCTGCATATGTAGGTGGCATATATATAAGTAATTAATAAGGCTCCCTATGTTATTGAGAATGTTTATCGATTTTATCAGAGCTACTTAATTATTTATTAGAATTCCGAGCATTTGAAATTATTTATGATTCCTTGCTTTTGAAACACAAAATTTACACAAACATATCAATGTAATTTGTTGAAATGTAAGAATAAAAGTCGTTTTTATTCTTTTATTAATGTTATTTCTATATGTGGGAGCGAAACGTTATGAGTTAAAGTATTACAGTTTTACTCCAGTAAGAAACATCTTGGAAATAAAGGTTAATAAATAGTTCTTCCCATTGTAATGAATCATACCTATGTTTGAAAGGTTTGCTGCATGTTACAAAAGTTTATAGAAATTTTATTTTTTATTCAAAAAGTATAGAAATATAATTTTACAGTATGGGAAGTCCAAACAATGCAAAAGTATTATTGCAAAATAAATTTAATAAAAGTAAGAACGTATTGAATGGATGTGGTACAAAAGAAAGAGAAAAAAAATTAAGAAACATTCCGTAAAGTAAGGTTTTCATCTCACCTAAAGAAATATTTTGGCAGAAATAACTTGGTGGCGTCTACATAATTGCGTCATAAATAAATAACATAAATGAATTTTGGCTGGTTGCGTATCATACAGCTCGGCGGGTAGACACTCGAGAGAATTTTGTTATAATCGGTTTATTATAACATTTTAATTATTAATAATAATCAGAGTTAATCGAAAATAACAAACAGTGGAAAAGATAGCTTAAAAGTTTTTAATTTTAAAAGACCGATTCAACTGAATGTGTCAGATATGCTTCTGAATCATGATTGAAAAGAATTATTCTTCATGGATCTTAATTCCAATTCTGCCATTTTGTAATCAGTTTATCAAGATAAATTTGTAGAACTACGCATATCACAAGGTTCCTAATTTCGTTCCAAAAACCATGCTGACTCAACCTTGAAAATTAACTTCCAACCATTTTTAACTTTTTTTTTACCTCACATTACTTTTAATCGGTGATTAATTCTCGTAAAATTATGTTTTGATTTAAAAGTCTGAACCCTTTTCAAAATTATTTTTCTTTATACAAAATTAAATTATTATAATAAATATTATTAAATAAATATATTTAATGCTAAATCATCTGCTAATTGATTTGAAATCGGTGAGAGGTGAAATATATATTTTTTTTCACAACATCGAATTGGCAACGTGTTTCTTAACCACGTCATAAAAAGTGGCGTCAAAGAACGTAGTCCTATTTAATTCTACTGATCAGTTCCATGTAATCATTTAATCCCCGAAGAAAAACAAAGAAAAGTGAGAAAAAAATAAGCAATCATGGTGCAATATCGTAAAAAAATTAATCGAACTTTAGATCTGGAGTTCATATTTACGGTATACCTCGGTACTTGACATGGATAGAATATTTTACATACAGACCATTGTATTAAAGACATTATCTTTGATAACTGTGACATTGACATTTAGGAAAATTGTCGGTACGTGGAATCTGATGCATATTTATCTTGCCTTATTCTGCACGAGGATGAAATTTGTTTACGTTCAGTTTATAATAATTTGGCAGGAAAAAAACATGTTTGCTTTGCCTTTCTTCATTCCAAACGATAATACCGGAATGACGTCATTGATTTTTTAAAAATGTATTTTACATGCACAATGATAATACCTCTGTTATGAAAATATAATATAAATCATTAATTAAAATTTCCCTTGATGAAGAAAATAAATGTATATTTTTTCATTGAAATATAATTTTCAAGAATCACTAATCGCGCATGATCTCTGTAATTAAGGAAAAGAAAACAAAAAATAATATTTAACAACAGGCTTTGTTTCTTGGTGTTAAGATAAAATGTGTCATTGCCACCTATCATCAGACTTAGGATATCATCAAATATTTTTAAGTAGATTCCTATAAGAAGACTACCTATTGCAATGGTTCTCATAACAAGACTTCGGGAAAATTTCTTCAGTTCTTCACCGATCATGGTCCCTAGAACCAAAAACCCCCCGTCGTTTAAAAGTTTATATATTGTTGTTGTTTATGATGGCACTTGCCATGGATAAGATCGCTGACGAAGTCAGTGATTTTAAGCCAAGAGAGCGTCTCTTTTTTTAGTAGCGCCAACTAGGGCCAAGAGTACGTCTTAGCTACTCACGCATCACACTCGCTTGCACAACCCCTTTTTGCAGGGGGGCACATTCACACATCTCACAGATAGAACGGATGAAGAACAACCATGCCCGAACCAGAACTCGAACCCAGGACGCCCTGATCACGAAGAAGACGCGCTACTCCTATGTCAGGACGCCGACAAGTTTATATATATATGCATATAACGTTTTGCTTATATTATCCTTAAACAGGAAAACTAGAGTAATTTTGTTTGGATTTTAACTGGCTTGGGATATTTTATTAGAAATGTAAAAATCTAGAACGAGAGTTCTTAAAAGGCCCATCTAGCTCAAAGGGGATGGAAATGGAAGGGGAGGGGTTGAAATTTTCATTTCTCTTTAACTTTATTAATATTGAAGATAGATAAATAAATCCAAGTAATCAAATCAACGCCTCATTAAGTCAAGTAACTTTTATATTTAAAGTTTCTTCGAAACTTGCAATATCTTAGAAGTTAAGGATTGAAAAGTGATTTTCACACCCTAATTTTGACTGTTTCTAACATCGACAACTTATATTGTCAGATAGTAAGGATCAGATGTAAAGGAATCTACCTTTGCCTTCCAGCTTGTTTTAATTTCTTATTACCATGATTTTGATGTTAATATGTTCGTTAATATATTCACCAGAGCTGCAAATAGACAAATTCATTGTTATGATGTGAAAATTGATCAATAAAGGGAATTTTATAAAGATTACGAATTGTCAAACTCAAAAGATCTTCAAGTAACGTTGTTATCATCCAATAGTTTTAGTAATGCTGAAATCCACAGATTTTTTCTTCTTTTTTTAGTAATTTTGTACTTGACAGACTATGGAATCTACCGTTGTTGTTTCTTATGACACTTGGTACGGAGAAGCCCGCTGTTTTTGAAGACAGCCGATTTAAGCTTTAGAGGGAGCGCCTCTTGTTTTTACAGTAGCGCCAACTAGGGCCAAGAGTACGACTTTGCTACTCACGCATCAGTCATTCGCTTGCACAACCCCTTTTTACAGGAGGGTAAAATCACACATCTCACAGATGGAACTATCATACCCAAACCGGGACGCCCAGATCACGGGGAAGACGCGCTACCCCTATGCCAAGAAGCCGGCATTGAATCTACTTCTGTGGACATATCATCAGGATCATACCGAATCCTAATGCACAAGAGAATCAAAACGCAGAAACTAAATTTTACAAATATATGGTAAATTTTGATTCAGTTTTTTAATAGAGGAACATTTTTAAAATTATATTATTATAATCAATATTTATGACTTCTCATTCATGCTTCTTTTAAGAAATATATTCAAAATTACTTGATACCACGCATATGCTTGGATAAAATTTTATCTGTCATCTTTCACAAATGCAATTATATGTAATTTTTACTGAGATTCTGAAAATACATGTTCTGTCGAATTTATATTGGAAATATTTATATTATAATTCCGTAATAAAAATAAACAGCTTTATTGAATGATAAACGAATCCATTCTTTTTTGTACCTTTAATAATAAATATAATATCGGGACACCGAGTTATGCTTGGCAGTTTTTTTTTCTTTTTCTTATAAAATCGTGTTTTTTGGGAAAAAATATTCAGATAAAAATCACGTACTGATTACATATGAATAATTTTCCATCTTACTTACATATTCACGGCTCAGTTAAATAAAAAAAAAATCTCGAATTTATTTACTTTAACATGTTATTCGAAGTAAACTGCTAAATTAGGACATACATTTTGCAGTTTATCTATCATTATTTACATTTTTGAACGTGTGGTCAATTTTATCAAGTTGTTTCTTATGGCACTTGCCATCCACAAGCCCGCTGATACGAAGACAGCGATTTAAGCCGGCGGGGGAGCGTCTCTTGTTTTTTCAGTAGTTCCAACTAGAGCCAAGAGTACGACTTTGCTACTCACGCATCAGTCATTCGCTTGCACAACCCCTTTTTACATTCACACATCTCACAGATAGAACAACGGAAGAACAACCATGCCCAAACCGGGACTCGAACCCAGAACGCCCAGAGGATGGGGAAGACGCGCTACCCCTATGCCAGGACACCGGCATTTTATCATGTTCACCATGGTAAATCATCGAGTCCGAGATGGCACTCTATGACATTGTCAACATGGGAGCAGATAGAAAAAGGCCATAATAGTTATGAAAATTTTTTTTCTTGTGTATAAAATCGCGTTTTTTCAGAAAGACATATAGATAAACTTAAGAAAACAAAATTTTATCTAAAAATAAAATTTGATCCAAATAGTTAGAGCCGTTTCCATGATACACGAAATAAATTTATATATATACCAGAATTGCTCGTTAAAGTTATAAGATATGAATGGACGCTGCACATGGAAAAAGTCGATGTATCAACAGTTAACGTTTTTAAAATAGAGATTTCGATAATATAAATCCTTAGAACACTTAGCTTTATTACGAAAAAAAGATTTTTGTAGCAATATTTACTCGGATATAATTTATAATGAATAAAATCAAAGAAAATTGTATGGACTCTCTACTAGCCTATTTCATGTTTCCAATTTCTTCTCCTTCTTCCCTTTTACTTTTTAAGGTAAAATATTCGTAAAACAATAACAGAAAGTGATTAGAGTCGAAGGAAAAAGTGACAGGCTGAAATTTGCAGATTAAGGAAATAATATTCAACTCTTATATAATATTTAAAATCCAATCATACGCTACTTAAAAAAGTTGAATAAAACGTCTGAAATAAACGAGCCACTTATCGTTGAACGAGGGATGGTTATATATCCATTTCATATTTTACATTTTTTATTTAATTTCATTTTTTATGACTGTATAGATATTTAATCGATATTAGTACGGATAGTATCATTATTTTTATGGTGATGAATTTGAAATAAGTATGTAAATAATTTTTTTTCCTGAAGAAAAAGGGAAAATTAAAGAAAGGTGAATGCACGGAATCAGAAAAAAAAACGGCACAGCTACAAATATAAAGTCAATTATTACGCTAGTTAAGAATTATATATTTACAGATCATAATTTTCCTTTACTCACTTGATATTTGACTTTCAAGTTAGACATTTTTTTTCTAAGAATTGTTTTAAAAGAAACTCTTTATTATTTTTATTTATATTTAAAAATTAATGAATCATTAATTTTTATCTTTTTACAATTTAAGTCGATTCCGTAAGTTATTCTAAAAGAAAATGATTGTATTTTTCAAAATGCTACAAATAATTTTTTGATTTATTTCCACAGCTTTCATAAATTATAATTATATCTAAACATACTCAGTTTAGCTGGAAAGTGCGGTATTTGATTTTACTTCATCCATATTCAGTGAAGTCGCTACGTCATAAAGACATGCAACATATCTAGGAATATGTAATTGTGATAAAAATATATATATGATTATGTGCTCATGAGTAGCATGATATCCGGTTTTGAGGGAGTCTTAATGTCAACAGCATGGCTGACTTATAATAATGCCAAATTACATCAGTGAAATGTAAAAAATACATCGAAGACATCATTGAATTAACTACTAGGGCGGGCAGCAAACTATTTCCTAGAGCTGCACTAGATGTGCTCAACTGCTAAGCATCTTGGACTCAAATTAAAATCCTGCAGTGTGTTGTATGATGGGTGCGAAATTTATTGCAGAAAAGAGGAAGGGGTAGAAAAAATTATTCAAATGTAGAATAGAGTGCATTGGCCGGTAAATTTTCTGAACTAATGATTACTCCATCCCTATGGCATTCCAAATTCTGTTTCATTTTTGACTATTAGTTGATGCAACTGTGCCCAAACAAACAATTGATAACAAGTTACATAATGTACTGAATGATCGCAACTGTGTCCAAAAGAAACAATTCGTAACAAGCTGTATAAGGTACTGAATGGACTCAACTGTGCACAAGCAAAATGGTAAAAAACTGCATAAATTGGTAATTGGTAAAAAGCTGCATAATGGACGAAACTGAGCACAAGCAAAATGGTAAAAAACTGCATAAATTGGTAATTGGTAAAAAGCTGCATAAGATACTGAATGGACGAAACTGAGCACAAGCAAAATGGTAAAAAACTGCATAAATTGGTAATTGGTAAAAAGCTGCATAAGGTACTGAATGGACGAAACTGAGCACAAGCAAAATGGTAAAAAACTGCATAAATTGGTAATTGGTAAAAAACTGCATAAGGTACTGAATGGAAGAAACTGTGCCCAAAAGAAACAATTCGTAACAAGCTTTATAAGGTACTGAATTGGCGGAATTGTACCCAAACAAACAATTGGTAAAAAGCTGCATAAGGTACTGAATGGACTCAATTAAGCACATGCAAAATGGTAAAAAACTGCATAAATTGGTAATTGGTAAAAAACTGCATAAGGTACTGAATGGACGAAACTGTGCCCAAAGAAAAAATTCTTGATAAGCTGCATAAAGCCTTGACTAAGGACGCAAAAGAGCCCTAACAAACAATTTTTAACAAGCAACATCAATATTGCGACAAGCGGAGAAATTAACCGCGGCAATTATTTTATTGTTATACAGGGAGATGCAACATTTGAGCAACTCTACCGATTAATAGTAATGGTTACTAGTTACAAATTGACCATGGGTTTATTTATTAGGATTATTGGCCATAAGTGGATGTAGTGACTTCACAGGTAATTCTACACGAATTGCCTGAATAAATATGTTCAAATCTTTGAATGATACACCGAAGCAATTTATGTCTTAGTTTGTCATGGCATCATTTTCTGACTAATTCAGTTTAAGATACAGTGTAGACATTACGATAGAGGCTTTATATATTGTGTAATTTGTGATAGCAATAGTTGAGCAACAAGTGAAAGATATCCCGAGACTAAAAATAAAACTAAAAAATTATAAAGAATTCTTAAATTCCTAATTAGATTCACTATTATTTCCTAATCACTTCGTTTTCTATTGGTAGAATAGAGGGTGGCTTTCATGAAATAAAAGATTGGTAGATAAAATAAATATAAATTAAAGATAACCCGAGTATCATTGCTTTTCAAGTAGCAGCTGAATGAACATCAATGGTTTTATAAAAACAATGTCTCATCGTTTATTGTCAAATAAAGCTACCTGTGTGTGTGACATTCCATAGAGTATAAACCTCCTTTTATATTTTTGTTACTTCCTCAAATCATTTTATATTTTTCTCACTTTTCACAATTAAACATTGCAGATACTTATGCATATTCTTCCATAGTATACCTTCAATAAATGTATTTACTGAAGTTCGATAGGGAAAATAAACTTGTATTGGAGACTGGAAATCAAAATCATTTGCAAGTGTTTTAAGCTGCTGAAATAGATAACCTTCGATTAATTTACTTTAGGTTAAAATTAATTAATAATTTATCGGCATGTGTCTAGCCAATGAATTATTCATTATAAGATTAAATTATAAATTATTCATTATTGGAGTATCATCATTATTCAAGCGGATTAGTTAGCAGTTAAAATTTCAGATTAATTAATAAGAAAATATGAACAAGATACTATCCGGATAATATCGTGTTCAAAGAAATCTAAATTTAATCATGTTTCTTTACTGTTTGAAAATATTAAATAAAAACACTAATGAACAATCCAAATGTTGTTTTTTTACTGTCTTCAGAAAATACTTACAAATAACTTTTGTATGTAGTAACTGCAATTTAAACAAGTTTATTTGGGTTCAGATACTGAAGTATTAATTTTAAGATCCTATATAGAACCATAAAATGTGAATACAATCTTTTAATCGAATTGATTAATAATTTTATTGATTTGAAAACTAAATTTAAAATGAAATGATATGACATTCACTCATCCATCACACATAAGCAATACTATTATGAACTATTAAACGCCAAGTGATTATTTCGTATTTTGACTATTATTTGTTCCATATTTTTCGAAACATACAATAAAAGATATTTTTTGAGTTCCTAGTCTTAAAAACAATTAAACGCTATATATCAAATTTCGAACGTTTTCTAGGTAACTTATATTATAAAATTGTTTAATATGATAATGTTTTTAATCTGAGATGTTATCTAAAAATCACACGATTAAAAAAACAATGAAAAAAACTAGTTCTATGAAGAATGCTATAAGATTTACAGACTGATAATTAGATATTCTTTTTGTAAATTGCATGATATAAAAATAATTTCTCATAGAATACAATAGCTAACGAATTCCGACAAATACATGATATATTTGAATCAAATCTAAAGGATTGTCATGTCAGTATACTGTGAATTAAATGTTCGAAACTATTTTTCATCTGAATTGCTTTTAGATAGATATGTCCAAGTGAGGAAATACTATTTTTTGGGTTCCTTTGCCGTTGCAATGCATTTCTATAATTTTTAATACATAAACTCATCAAAATACGTTGAAAAGTGACTAGAATTAAAATATTAGAAAATACAATGCCGTAAAGTTATCAATTGTATCTTTATTGCAAATGTATGGAACCCATCGATTCTAGTCGACTTATTAATTATTTTCCTTTCATAAAACGGAAAAATCATGCAAGACGAAACAAACTGAGAAACTAAATAGCTCATGACATTAAAATAATAGCAATACGTTCAACAAATTTTATCACTTTGAAATAAATGACATAAGCATTCAAATTCCGTTTTTACTCTTTGGAGTTTCTTATTATTATGGCAAGTTAAACTATACTTCGTAACAATTGTAAGTATTTCTATCGACAAAAATGTATTTCTGATAAATAGGTATTATCCCTTCCAGAAGTTCAGAATTCACACTTATCAATGTTCTTTTCAAAATTATTATCGCAGGACTATTAGTGGTTGAAAAACTATTTACCTAGATAATTTTTTTTTTAAATTTAGAGTAATATTTAACTTTAACAAACTAACATTCCAACCTTTAACATTCTCTTATCTGGAATTTTATAACAAAAATTAGTATTTTTTGTCAACTCACAAAACTATCAATTGTCTAAGTGAAAATGAGGTGCATGAAAAAAATGGAATACTTATTAAATGATAAAATTTTTACGTCTCATTTTTATTAGAATATTTAAAGACTGAAGAAAAAAAATTACTGCATTAAGTCATACGGAAAGAAAGATTTAAACTTTACCTTAACATAAACGCCCTCTTTGATAAAAGAGAACTTTTAACAAACTGAATTATAGTGATACTGACAATAAAATATTTTTAAAGTTAGTATGGCTATTGAATATTCATGTTCTTCTAAAAGAGTCAGAAAAATTTCACTCTTATATTTTCTGTGTATAACAGCTTTACAGTTAATTTTACCAAAATTACATATCACTACATGAATTTAAACAATAATAATATAATGTTTTATAAATATAAATATAAAAATATAAATATAAAAATAAAATTCTTACATTATTGTTAAATTTTACTGAAAGTGATGTATATTTGTTGAAAATAAGTTCCCTTTATTTTTGAAAATAGCATTATTGGAAATTGTTTTTTTCTGTATGTCTTTTAAAAATTGTATGTCAGATATTTGCATATTTTCTGTGCAAAGTTTTTCTAAATCTTTACAACTTATTTTTATTTATTTTGCGGAAAAATTATGATTAATTGCAAATAATTAAATATTGAAAATTTTTGTTAAAGTTAAATATTGAAAATGAATAGGTTAAATACATAAACATCCCAACGGAAAAAAATACTTCAATAATCTGAGTGAAAATTATTTATTGTAGTAAAATTTAAAACAAGTGACATTTTTTAAAATATAGACTAATGGCTTAACTGTTTCATTGTTTATATTTCTTTACGACAAACACTTCATTTCAGGGTTTATAAACTCTGAAGGAAGTCGATCAATATTTGCATAAAAGAAGGAATGAATAAATGAACATCATTTCAAGGTACAATGGAACAAAGAAAAGCGGAAATGATCGCATTTAAGATACTCCTTTATTTTCCTTTGCAATTTAAGAAACTAGCCTATAAAATTATAATAATTCTGTTTATATATTCATATTAAACAAGAAAAAAAACTTCAAGTCCAAACCAAATATGGCTTTTGTTTATAAAAAATTCATTTTTGAGAGAAGGAAAAAATGAGTATTTTATTTTCTGATAGAATTGATCTCAGTAAAAATTAAACAATTATTTCTCATAGAAATAAATATTTATCCTCGCAGAAATCGTTAAAATCGTATTTTTTTTATCTTTGTTCTTTTGTTTAATCGAAATAATTCCAGCAGAAATGAATTTATTAAAAAATATCAAGGTGGATGAATTATCTTCACAACAATTGTCCTATAAATGTTCATACGGGAAGTAGTCATATCTTAAAACTATTATATTTACTTTCAAAAAATGATGGTCTGGGAATTTTTAACTTTGTAAGTGAAAAATCAAAAGTGTGAATAATTTTTTTTCAAAAACATAAAGTGGATAGACATTGATAATAATCACGTACTTCACACATTTTATACTTCGTTTCAATTATCACAGTTTCAATTTGAAATTAGAGTGGCTGTAGTAATCTCAGGTATCTAATATATTTTAAACTATTCTTCCAAATTCCCAAGAATAAAAAGTACTCACCACTTGTGTGCAATTTCCACTCAAAAAAATTTCATCATATGATAAAACACACCTTATAACTCAAAACCACACTATATTTTAAGAGAGCAGGAGGAAAAAGTCAGCAGAATAAGATGTATGTGAAAAACTCTGTTCCCATCCTAAAATTGCTCTTATGATTGCTCTGAATTATATGATTTGGTTGACCTTCATCAGATATGAAAATTATTTGCTAATATGAAGCCTTTAATATCAAATAATTCATGCATTTCCTTTTTACTTCTGTAAAAAACATATACTTATCGTAAATACACAGCAAATCGAACAGAAAGTTATGCAATAAATAAATTCATGATGCAAGACTGATTGTTTTTCTTGGAATAAAGGATGGTGACATTTTTCGTGACCTGTTTTCCAATTACTGGGGATGGTTATTAATCTCGCTTCCTATTCTTATTATTTTGAAAATTGTTAGAACTTAAAATTATATGAATTTGGAAAGTGTAAGTAATCAGAAATATAGTTCATTTATTTTAATATTAATATTACGAATTTTAATGTTAATATTATCCTGTTATTTTATTTATACTATTTTGTACTTTTAATATGTTTATTGACAATTCCTTGGATCAAATAACTTTGCAAGTTTTTTTAAACCTTAAGGAATACAATACACTCTCGAGTGTCCTTCCTAATGTGGTGTGGAAGGACTGGTATGATAACAAATAAGTCGGAGAGGCCGAATTTCTATGCATTCATTTCTTTGTCCACCAATATCAGAAGACAAAGTTTTTATATCAAAATTCACCGTTATAATACTGTTACGAATCTGTGATGCAGCTTCCCAGCATAGTGGGTTCCATAGGAGGTCCCAGAGCTTGGCGACAAACTTGGCGACCATTTGGCGACTTTAGCGCCAAAATAGATTATAACCGAAACATCGAGAATTTTCCAGATCCGTCCAGTAGGAACGGAGATACGCCTCGAACGTTCCTGATTGGTTGAGAGGTTTCTAGCCTCGCCTCCTGAGACCTATAAAAGGAACTGCAGCTGCCGGGGAGTCGACGGTGAATTGAGTCGCGAGTCAGTGGAGTCGAAGAGTAGTCGGAAGCGAAAGAGTAGTTGTCGTCGTGAACTAGTGGTGAATCGAGTTGTGAACCAGATCGGAGAGTAATCGGAATCGACGTTAAAGAACTGGCCTTCCAGAGATAAGCGGAGCAGCGACGGAGTGAAGCTAGTGCTGAACTAAGCTGTGTGCTACTGTCTGTAGTAGAGTCTGTTGTATGCTGCACGTCTCGGCTGAAGATAATCGTCTTCTGTGCTGTATATAGTTGTCGTATTTGTGTTGTCCTGTGTGTCTTCGTGTAAATAAACGTCGTTGTTTTATTTTCTACTGCCGCCTGATGATTGAGCGTTCTCCACACCATATAACCCCCATTATCCAAACGAACCCCGGGAAAATTCGTAACAATACGTATTTTCTCATTGTGTACTAAACCCTCCATTTATCCCAATGTGAACGCATCTGCTACCCGGTGAATCATAGAAGCAATTGCCAGTAACCTGTGGAGTTCAAATAAAAGGCTCTGTAATGGTAGTTTATGTTATAAACTGCACTGCAAGTTTCAAGAGTTTCTTAGAGAAAAAGTACATTAAAGGATATAAACTGTTCACATTTTAACATACATTCTGTAATACCCAACTTAAATGCAGGAAACATAAACAAAACATTACTGCAAATCGTAGGCCTAGTTCTTGAGAAAATTGGCTCAAACTGATTTTATTTTTCACTGATAAATGATTACACATATATGAAAATTTAACCCAAAGATAAGAATCAAAACTTAGTTTTTAGGCTTTGAAAAAGTCTTTCATAGATGATTTAATGAGAGCTTTGCCTTCCTCATTTAATTGCAATAAAAGGAAACTAGGCTGGATAGTACGGAAGCCGGATAGTCACGAACTGGATACTCAGGAGGAAACTGGATACTTTTTAGGAAATTTGTACAAGATAATAGGGTTTCTCAGTTTTTTTTAACAATTTATAAATCATACTTCAAATATATACGGACTCGTCTAATTCAGTACCAGAAGGATAAAAAAAAATCATGCGATAAAAATAAAATCGCAACTAAATTGAATCAAATTTATGGCATTAACTGTCAAATCAATTCAGGTTTGATTTGCATTTATTACAGTAAAAAAATGTGTTCGATTGTATTAAAAAAATTGTTGTAAAAAAATTGTCTCATTGTTTTAAATGAGTATTAATTGATTGTGGAGGGAAAAGATTCCATTCGACTGGAGATATTTAAAATGAATTTTCTCTTTAATACGAGGAAACATTTTTCAGCCTTTCTAAGATATTGCAGTTTCTGAGATTAAGAAACAAGTTAAATGATTTTTTATGATAAACACTTAAGATTTCAGACTAATTTATAAAAAACAGGATAAAAAAGGAATAATATCGGCATATACATTCTTTATTGTATGTAACAAATAATCTAAATGCAAATCGAAAATATTCAAATTTATAAGTACGGTATCGTAAAATAAACGAAATTTTTATTATCAGCTGCTGTTCCAATAATTCAATGTCAAAAGTGTTTTCAATTTAGATAAAATATAAACGATAAAAACAGTGAATATCTTTGAGAAACAAAACATAAAATTAAAATAAAGGAGGGATATCAAATACCTCCATTTCTATGCGTCTTATGAAAATGATGCATGTGCTTAAGTGTTTTGAGAGACGTACGAACTTTTAGTCGATAACGAATTTTCCTCGTTAGAAAAATTAAATTTTGATTTAAGATCGAGATAAATGATTTAATTCAAAATTTCCATTCATTTATCAAAGCAGATGGTCAAAGTATTTAAATTTTCTATTTTATGACGCATTTTCTCTTCGAAGCTGATTCTGAACAAAATAAATTAAATTGAAGCTAGTAAGCCTTTGCAATGATATGAGAACTAACGACCCTTATTTAATTTTAAAAAAAATCCTATCGATAAGTTAGAATGCTAGAAGATTTCCTTTACATATAAGTTACTGTCTGGTAACATGAATTATTGGTGTTAGAAACACTCAGAATTAGGGCTTGAAAACTCACTTTTGAGCCTCTAAGATATTGCAGTTATCGAAATAAAGAGTTGTTCGTCTTATTGAAGCGCTAATTTGGCTAATTGAATTTATTTTTTCTGTCTTCAATATTAAGAAAGTTATACCGAAATGAAAATTTTAAACCCCTACCATTTCCACCCCCTTTGAGCTAGATAGATCATTTAAAGGCTAGATAATTTTAGAGCTAGATGGTCCATGGGCCGAGATTTTTACATTTCTAACCATACATTCGAAGCCAGTTAAAATCCAAGTCATGAGACGTTTTTGTTCTAATGCGGTGTAAAACAGTGAAAAACAGAAATTTTTTCGGACAGAAGAGGACGGCGAAAGGGTTAATGAGTTTAGGTCAAGCTTTGCTGAGAGTTACTTGAATAGAATGTTCAGGTGAAATATGGAAAAATGATATTTAATGTTAACAAGATGCATCCGTTTCCAGAGAACTATTGCTCTGGTGAAACATTTAACTAACCTTTCTACCATGTTAATAAAGCTTTAAATTAAAAATTTTAAAAATTAAGGTTTTAGTGAAGGCTTCCAGACAAATAGTTGGATAAAGCTTTGCGGTGTGATATGAGGCAATTATTTCTATCTAATGCTAATGAAGAATCGTTTTCAGAGAACTGAATAAATGAAACTCTTAACTAATGCTTTATAATGTTAATAAGTTTTGGTGAAGCTTTGAAGAGAGATACTTGGGTAGAATCTTTTGATGAAATATGGAACCGTGATTTTTATTTAATGTTAACATAGTTTAATGCACCCATCTTCAGAGAACTACCGCAAAGGGGAAACTGTTAATTAACGCTCTATAAAATTTAGTTTTCTATAAATTTTAAAGCTCTATAAATTTTCGTTTGCTGAAGCGTTACATTGGGATAGTTGAGTAAAACTTTATGGTCGGACTTAAGACACTTATATTTATTCTATATTGACTATGATTAATGCTTCGGTCTTCAATTAATTAATTACTTTTGGTTGAAAGAACATTAACTAGTGCTTCAAAATGTTAAGCTTAATACTTTTAAATTTGTCAAACTATAATTATTAAAAATTGAATTTTTTAGCGTTTATTTACATGTACATTTAGGAAGAAAAACTGGTGAACTGTTAACCGTTATCGGGCATGTGGCTTGATTTCAAGATAAGGAATGATTTCTATAAGCTGGTATCTAGTCCGTTGCCTATTGGTACTTTGAAGTTAGTGTTTCCATTATGAAGCTGTTCTAGACTTAGTGTTTAGGAATTATTATCGTTGCTTTTGAACCGCAATCAGATTGCGAAAACGATTTGAGGAAGCATGTTCTCCATTAGTATTGAAATACATAATTAGATATGGGATGCAGATTTTCGAGCTATTATGAAAAATTTGACTGCAATATCTCAAACAGAATTGTAAAGGATTTCGACTTCTTCAGTTTGTCCGTGCTGGCGAAAAGAGATGCAGTAGTTAAACAAAACAAAAACGTCATTTAGAAATTTAATTTCAGCCGAATATTAACATTGTGACGGATTTAATATATATAAAAAACAAAGCAAATGAATGATTTTTTTGAAAAAAGAAAAAAGAAGGATTTTAATATGAGTCCATTTTTAAAACATTAAAGACTTGTCAGCAGAACATTAAAGAAGGTCAACAGATTTAAAGTACAGAACCCGAAAGATCGAATAGGCTGATTTAAGTTCATTGGGAACGCGTTCTTTAGGGAATCAACAATTAACTGTAGCCTTACAGTAAAGTGTTACAACAAACAATGCAGATACTTTAATGAATATTGTAAAATATGTCCTTATCAAAATAGCATTTAAATTATAGGATCATCAAAGGGATATTTATTACCACTTTATAATTAAATAGTATTTCTAAAACTTTTAAAAGTTTAAATGAAATATGGATTTATAAGGAGTATAAACTCCTTGTTACGTCTGTCTATTTAGTGTAACACTTGACCATGTGATGGCAATAATTCAAACAATAACGTCTGTCTATTTAGCGCAACACTTGACCACGTGATGGCAATATTTCAAGCTGTAATTTATTTAGTCCTTTTGTAAGGATAACATTTGATTAAATACTAATAAAGAACTACTAATTTCTTATCTTCTAGGAAAAATTTTTATTGTCTCAAAATTATGCTGTCAGTTTTTGGAATACAATAAAATTATATCGGTATATTTCCTTTCCTTCAAAGAACCCATTACAATCAAAAAGGAGCGCGTGGTTTGAAAATACGAATTGAAATTATTTTTACCATGCATTTTGGAAGATATTATTTACACTGCGCTCCACAGAGATATGACAAAAGTACAAGGAAATAGAAATAAATGTATAATACGAAGGAAAATTTGAATAATTTAAAGATAATTGCCGATAATGGTATGCGTTATTATTTTTTTGAGCCCTAAATTTTTGCCAAATGTTTTATGAACTTCATAATTATATGCATATTTTACATATTATGCATATTTTACATAAAATTTTATTTCAGAGCACGTTGCATTTATTCCGCTTATTCCGGTAATATTTTCATTGAATTTATATAACTATTCCTTCGATATTCTGCTTTACAAATGTTTTCCGCACTTCAAGTATATTTTTCAATTTTAAATTACCATCATTGGCAAATGTAGCGTTCACTCAAAATTCTTCATATTTCACGTTATATTTGTCGCGTGATTCAGTTAATCACGTTTCTAATCAGAGCAAAATGCTACAGAAAAATATTCAGGCATTTTTAGAATGATTTCGGGAAAGAATTTTAAAAAGCAAATGTTCTGAAAAAAAATGGAAACAGCTAGTTATTTGGAATTAAAAATATCGTCTCATACTTTTAAATTATTCTTTTTTCAATATATGATATGTAAACAAGATGTGGATTGAAGAATATGTTTTGGTACTTTTTAAAGATAAATATTACTATTCCATTATTCAAGGACTTTGTAAAATACATGGTATTAAAATATTTTAGTGAAATATAAGTATTATAAGTAATCGGAAAGGGTAAAATCGTGAATCATTACTTTTAGATGGAAGAACGAATTCAAGTGATTATCCGAAAAAAGCTACCTCTGTTTCTAGTATTTCTAAAGCAAAATCACTGGCGACTACAGAAAATTGTAATGATGCAGAAAATTGAAAAGTTTCATATATATCACTAGCAACAAGAAATAAAACAATAAACTGAAATGCACAACTTAAAAAAGCTAAAACTAACTTAAGAAAGCCAAACCTGCTTTTGCCTAGGCATGTACTCTTGATAAGACATGGGCTTAAGCAAAAGAATGTAACGAAAATAAGCCGAATCTCTACCGAAAATGAAGAGGAAAATATATACAAATCTGGATCCATCAATGCAAAAAAAAAAGTTTCTATAAGGAATTTATGATTATTGTAGGATTGTCTTATAATGAGAAATTAAAAATAAGAAGAATGGTAAAAATATTAAAATGAATTTTACAAGCTGTCAGGTGAAAGTTTTATCGGCTATATTTACAGAAGAAATTTCATTTCTTTATCCCACTGACTTTTTAAACTTTTTTAAGACAAAGCTACAAGGCGTGCTTCGAAAAGTATTGACGGATTAAAAAAAAAAGAATGGTATAGATGTTGCATACATACCTTTTCAATATATTTCTGCGAAGATTCTTGATGCTTCACCTATGGACTATTATGGCTTTGGCCTGTTGAACAGAGTTCCTTTGAAGCGCAAATCCACCAAAATTGACGAATTCTAGATAGTAATAGAAGAGGGATAGAAATCAATATATTACAAAATAATATTTGCAACAAAAATACAAAATCACATTAAAAAATAGTATTTACATTTTAAATATTAATTTAGCGGCCCAGAAACCGTTCTAAAAATGTGCAGTCATTCTCTATTTAAATTTGGGTGCTGCGCAAATCCTATAGATTTTAGAATTTAATTGAATAAGTTTTTACAAAAAAACTGAATTTGTTTCTTCAAAGTTTTGTGAAAGCTGGTGGTGGTTCCATTGTCTTGCAAGCTTGGTAAGATTGATAAATATAGAGTGAGTGCCAACAACGGCTTTACACTGATGAAGCTCATTAACATTTACTTTAAATAAAAATTAGAATTTTGTAGAAAAAAATGAGCTTTGCAAATTGTGAAAGAGCCTAGGCAATATATACAGTGTGCGAAAAAAGAAGAAGATTAAAAAAAAGGAAGTAAAGAATTATTATTTTTTTTAAAATGAAGATGAAAAAATTATAAAAAAAGGGGGTGTCATGTCTCTAACCTCCATGCAGCTATTCCGGGCTCACGGCTGAAAGGAAATGAAGTGAAGAGAGAGAGGAATAGTAGCTTGGAAGTAATGGTGGCTGATACCGGTAGTGTGTGTTGGTAGAAACTCCGGTGGGAACTCCGAGAAATGAGTTTAGATTTAAATTTGAATTTAATTGTATATATATATAAATAGTTATCGATCATTTAATCTGTAAGATATAATAAACTTGCGGTGCCAAGAAAAGTGTCATCACTTATGTTAAGGCACGCGACAGGGGAAAAGGTGAAAAATAAAAAGAATTGCGCATAAAAGAAAGACAGAAATAAAAATTATAATATTAATAATAGAAAAAAACTGAAAAATTAAATAGTTATATAAATCGTTTTTATACGACTTAAATTCACTTCTCCGGTGGAACAGAAATAGATTCTTGTGAAAAAGTTAATATTCTGACAATCCTTTGTTTCCACCTGGAATCTTTTGCAACTTCATGCATAGCATATTTGAGGTGATGGAAAATCGATTAGTTGAGGTCTCTTTATAACGAGATAACTAACACGACACTGGTAGTATGAGTAAATAAAAGTTGGAAACTTTAAATTAAGGAGTTATTCTTTAATTTTTAAAATTATTACATGAAAAACATGCTTTAAACTTTTTAAAAATAAAGAGAATAGAAAAAAAATTTAAAGAATTAAAGTATTTAAAGAACTGGATTTAACGAATAGAAAGAATTTAAATAATAGAATAAGCACCTTTATAGAATAGTTACTTGCTTAAAAAATCATAAATTTAATGAACAAGAAGTTATGCAGAGATTCAAAGATAAAATTAATCTTAAATTCTAAAGGAGTATCGAGATATGGATTAATATTTAGTTTAGATTATTTGCTAATTTTCTGATGCTTCAAATCGTAAAAAAACCCAATTATATTATACAAGAAATAATGTCATATATATATTATAATTTATATAAAATAATGTTTCATGTATAGTGTAGAATACTGAGATTTGAATGGAGAAGATATGAATTTGTAAGAAAATGAAACAAAACTTTATAGTTTTGATTTAAAACTCTTTCAGCCCTTCGGTATTTAAAAAGGAGGTACAATTCAGATTATTGATATACTAAAAATTAATAAGGGAAAAATTGATTTCGCTCTATTTAACTTATATGAATACGATTAAGTGTTTAGTTATATAAATAAGATGAAGTGATTCAGTTTATATTAAGTTACTAATGTACACCTTCAATGGTTTACTTTCGTTAGTTTATAATATTAATAAATTAAAAAAAACGATTTCGGACAAGAATAAATTGGATTTTTTTTTATATTTTGCAATTCCGGAATTGCATTAAAATATATATAATTGTATTGAGCTGATGCCTATATATATTAATGCTTACAATGAAATTAATTGTCATATAAGAATGTCGAAACTGAAGTAATTTGTAAATCCTTATATTATGAAAATAAAATAAAAAAAAAAGAAAGACTTTCAAGGTAAATTTTTACTATAATAAAAATGATCAATTATAATAAGTGATAAGTTAATGTATTTACCTTTCCTATGTACTTGTTTATGATTATATCCCATATCATTTGCAATTAAAGTTTCAGGAAATCATGAAAGGTAAGCAGATATTCAAAAAAATTCTGCGAACATCATTATTTTTCTGTTTAGAAAATAAATAAAAAATATTTTATTAAGAAATTTTATACTTTTTTATACTAATTAGTTCCTTTTACTTTTAAGTTTTTGCTGATATACAAATTTTTTTCGCTTGAGTGATCGTTTTTTCATTTCTCGAAGTTTCAAATCTGTGTTTGATGCAAAATAATGCACAAGAATTAAGTATTTAAAACATAAAAAAAAACATTCAAAATAAATTTCATTTTGCACCTTATCAATGAGTAAATGGGACAGTTCGAATTTCAGGATTTAAATCGCGTATTATTAAATGTAATCCGTAATTTTTAATAATTTCCTGATATGCATTTTTGATAGAAATAAATTTTTTATCCCTTTAATTCTTTTATAAGATTTCTTTGCTATGAGTATAAATAATCGTCTACCGCCGTCTTTAATATTGGATGTATTTACAAATATTCCGTCCTTTTTTTATCCCCGTCATTACAGGATAAGTAAATCTCAAATTCAGTCATCTAGTAACAGAGACGATTATTTTATATTTAAATTGATTTAATTGATTACTTTTTCGGCGTGCAAATAAAGCCTAATCATGAATAAATAAAATAAGTCAATGGTCTAAAGTCTGTAATTATCGTTATTTTATATTCTCCCTTTAGAAACCAAATTGAAGGTTATTGCTAATATATTATTGCTCATTTTTACAATTTTATATTTAGCGTTGAATTTTTTTCCATTAGTGGATCACTATTTGTTTCAATCTGAATTTAGTGATTAGTTTTGATTTAAGTGTTCATGAACATAATGACTAGAAATAATCCCATTTTAAAGAAATAAAACTTTTAATGTTACTTTACACACATACGAATGCGCACACGCACACACACGCGCAAGCACACATTTTATTATTTTACTTTGTTATTTATTTAACATTTCCAAACGTCACAAAGGAATGTAATTGAAATAAAATATCCCATCAATAATTATATCAAAGCTATGAGATAGAAATGATTCAATAATGATATTAAAAGAAGATAGTTTTTGTTTATGTGCTCACACTTTGAAATATTTGAACAGTATACCAAGAGTTACTTTATCAATTTTTCTTTCGCCTTGATTTTCACTAATGCAAGTTCATCAAATAATATAAAAAAGTAATTTTAAGCTTTTAATAATAAGAAATATTTTAAATTGTAATATTTTGCTGTTGGCGGGGGAGCGAAAAATCGCCAAATAATTTAGACATGCGCTAAAAAATTTTAGCGTTAGGTTTCTGTGCAAAATTGGCATAAGTCTTGGGGACGGATTTTTTTTCAGGAGGGAGCGCAGGTTTAAATTATTTGGCGACTTTCTGCTTGCTCTTGGCTGATAGAACAGTGTCTAAAATATTTACATCCTATTTAGGTTTTCTTATTTTCAATTATAAATTCTGCAATTCTTTGTCAAGAAATCCAACGATTAATGTGTCTAAAATTAGCATAAAAACACTCATCGTAAAACTTACAACCAAATGTTTTCCCTATAGGAATGCTGCGTATAAAGAGCATTGCATCTTGCATCCTCAATAAAGTTACGGATAATCTCATTCCCATAACTTACTGAAGAATTTATAATCGCTCGTTTTACTACCATAAACGGACAATTTAGAGCAAAGATTGACTAAAATTAGAATTACAATAATAATTTTACCAACTCCTTTCTCTACAATAAATCTTTGAAATAAAAGCTTCTGTAACAACTTAAAACTGCCATTTTCCTGCACAAGAAAGTTTTATGATTTAATTATCTTTTAAAGAATAAAAGGTCACGAGACAGTCCTTTCAGTTAAACATAATACCAAGGAAGATAATTAATTACATATTCAAAGAAATTTTTCCCTCAGACAATTCGCAGTTCAGTTCGAATGAAAATCGGGTTCATAAATCTTCTCATTGTAATGATATTGGCTGAGAAGGAGATATTTTATGAGAAGCATTTACACTACAAACCGGTGAACTGACACTAATGTGGGACTAGCAAGAGAATGAATTCCTTTCTCTTTTTATATATACCCTTCTATATAAAATTCTTGGACTTTCTTCTATTTTATATTTAATTAATAAGAAAACTAGACAAAAATGGAGTATGTATATATTTTGATGCCAGAATTAAAAAAGAAATTCTTATCAACTGGATTTTGATGCCAGAATTAAAAAAGAAATTCTTATCAACTGGATTTTGATGCCAGAATTAAAAAAGAAATTCTTATCAACTGAAATGTTTATTTAATTCAAATAAATGTAGAGTATTTGGCGTTACTCTTATGATGGCATTCCTTTTTTAAATTGATTGATGTATATTTGCATTTATCTAACGGAACATCGTAATCCACTTTAATTAATTTTTTCTGTAAGTAATATTTTTGTTTAATAAAAAATATATATTAGCGAGTTTACTAGAAAACCAATACGAATGATTTTCAAACCAAAAACTCAAAAACTGTTTTCATTACATCGTGTGAGAATTTGTTTATTTAATAATGAAATAATAAAATATTAATTTTAAATTTTGACTACAAACATATATCGACAAATTTCTTACTTTAATAAGCGAAATTTTTGGTTTTTCATATCAACAAAAATCCCAAAATTTCAATTTCGAAATTCAAAATATACTTTGACGAGATACCACTAGCTATATAGATAGCATGCGAGATCAAAATTACATTTTCTCTTTCAACACAATAATTAAATAATACTGATCTGCAATTTCTGCTCATTTGCTGTAAAATAGTGATGAAGATTTTTCTAAACTTTTTTTCCCGTTTCGTATGTAAAATGAAAGATAAAATGTTATTATGCTACAATGCTTTCGTTCTCAATTTCAAATTTTTCGAATAATCAATCGAGTTTCCGATAATTTTTTGTGTTTAAGAGCAATTACATAGAAATAGTATTCCATATTTTTCATTACTAGAAACGTGTGTTTAAATGAACGACATGTGCAAATTCACTCTTCACTATACAGAATGTACTTAAGAAAGTTTAATTTCCAATTATTGTTTTAAAGAAATTTTCATCATACTATTAGAAACACAGATCAGATTACTTAATATTCAAAATACAAACATAATAGACATTAAAAAATCTTTAGCTCTTGTATGATAAACTGACACAAAAATCAATCATTTCATCGATTTTATCTATTATCTCTACTACTAAAAAAAAGATGTTGGTGCACTACAGGCCAGGCCGGTTGATCTACAGCTACCAACATTGGTACATATATATCTTGGAGGGTGGGAATAAACAACTCGGAGCAATTTTTTGAAATATTTTATTACAATTGTAATTCATTAAAATTTAACTTGAATCTTGACGTTTCCAGAAATAATGTCCGAAAATATTATTGCTCGAAAATAATTTTTTTGTACCATTTCAAAAATCGTCTTTTTTTTAACGATATTAATCTAATTTTCATGCGAATTTTTCCTGAATTTTTGGCAATTTTGATAAAATATATTTTTTCGCAATTTCCAACAATAGATTAATTATATTGTTTCCCTGAAGTTAAGGCCGTTTTCATTGTTTCAAAAAATACTTAATCGGTTGATTTTTTTTTTCATTATTGAAAATCAGACAAGAAGGATTTCGCTTTTAAAAAAAGTGAAATAAGTTACAGTATCACGAAAGTTCAAAGATAGATGTACTGCAACGTTTTCGATAGCGCTATGATGTCATACGACTGCATCTTCACGAGGAAAGTTCATATACACAATAAACCGAATTTAAGTAAGACAGTTTTACGAATTTTACGAATTATTTTTTTTTTCAGTAATACGGATTTTACGAATCAAATTAGCTGAATTATAGACATGAAATTATATCGAAATGATTTATCTGAAATTAATATAACTTGTATTCCTGGTGGATCAGCTGTTCGACTGAGATGACTAATCCCTACTAATTATAAAGAGCACTTTTGGCTGGCGTCCTGGCCTAGGGGTAGCTCGTCTTTACCATGATCTGGGCGTCCCGGTTCGGGAATGGTTGTTCCTCTCCCTGTGTTCTATCTGTGAGGTGTGTGAAAGAGCCCGCCTGTAAGAAGGTTGTGCAAGCGAATGTGTGAGAATGTGTGAGTGCCATCTTCATGTGAGCTAGAAGTCAGACTCCTGGCCTCAGGTGCTTTTACCCTCAGAAGTTGCTACCCAAACTCGGTTTAAATCGCTGACTTTGCCAGCGGGCTTGTCTATGATAAGTGCATAAATAACAACAACAGAATATTTTTGCGGACGAGCTGCAAGCCGGACCGTTTGACATACAATTGCCAAATATGATACATATATATTTTGGACTAAAAATGTGTACCTATGAGCGATTTATTAAAATTTTAATTAAGCGAAATCCTTGTATTATTCTTAATAAATTCTGAAAATATTACAGCCCAAACATTACTTTTACTCCATCAGAAAATTATATACTATAGAAAATTATTTATTCCATCAGAAAATTATAAAGCTAATGAAGAATGATTCTGCTTAATATCTGAGTAATTTACATGACGAATAATATAGTAAAGTTAAAAGTATCATGGATGTTAGAAGACAGATGAACCGGAAAGCTATATTGCCGCATTGAAGAAGCACAATCGAATCTCCGTGGCCGAATGGTCATGGCACTGGTCTTATAATCAAGAGAACGTAAGTTCGAATCCAGCTAGAGGCAATGCGATTCACAGTTTGTGTAAATATTAAATTCCTGGATAATATGTTTTCCTTTATTTCATGTTTCCGAAGATTCTGGACCTTTATTTATTTTACCAGACAAGTGTTCTGGAATTTTCCCTGTTAGTATAAAAGCAGAAGATTTGACAGTCACTGTATTCTCAGTTCAGAGTTGAGTTAATAAATTGGTTTAGATCTACTTCTTGTGTGTGTCATTGAGTTCCACACTAACGAATCTAAGTGACAATATTTTTAAGAAACGGTATGATGTCATGGGACTTGATCCCCTTTCCATTAGGATACACAAAAGGAATAGAACAGGTATTAATCGATTAAATTGACACGGCTTTAATTTTTGTCATAATTTCGTGCTTAAAATAATTTTCTTGAAGGGAAGTGCGAATATTTAGTTTTGTGTAAGAGGTTTAACTAAAGATAAACTCGATCAATATCCCCGTGGACCAGCTGGTAGCTAAAGGCTTCTAGTTATAACATTAAATTACTCACATTTTCGTTAATTTGATATAAGGAATAAGGAGAGAAATTCACTTAAATCATGCGGTAGCAAAACATAAAAAAATTTAGAAGAGATTCCAATCTCCAATTCTAAACTTCCCAGCATGATTAATTTTTAGACTTTATTTATCTGTCTATGTCTTAAATTTTTAAATATATTCTTATTTACATTGAAGTAGCAATAGAAAACTTGAATATACAAATGTAGCGGTTGAAGCAAAGTGATAGTGCAAATAATTAGATAGATAGAATTAGAATAGATAGAATTATGGGAGAACAGTTCTTTTGGTTTAATATCTTCATTGTATCCTCTAAATAATATAATGCTTTTTAAGTACTGTCCTTTTAATGAAGCTTGGAAAATGGAATGCCAACCTAATAGTTTAAATCATTCGTAGATATCAATTACAGTTGGCTTTAGCTCCTGGCCTTATCTAATTGAAATTAATTGCAGGTCAGCATTAAGATACGAACCGTATTTGGAGAAATATCTCAAGGCGTGAAAAAAAACTTAGCAAACAGATACGCATAAAAGTAGTTCAGAAAGTGCACTGACATCTGAAAAATTCGCTGAATGAATAACACAAAGTTTTCTTATTTTCTCTTAAAAAGAGGAATTAAAAAAATACCTACAACCATGTGAATGAACTCAGTGTGAGTTTGTAGAATTTACTACGAATGTCTGTCTAAACAGCTTTTCACCTTAATTAGAATTTCAAATGAACCATTTTTATTTGTCTCTTGCTAGAGAGCAACATTTCTGCGTTGAACTCGACTTTCAATCTGTATGTAATACGACACGCTAACTGCTGGGTTTACAGCTTTCAAAGCGGAATTTTTAGTTTTGCTTAGTTCCTGAAGTGTGAGTCATTCTCTTAATTTAAATAGCAATAACGTGTGCATATGATTCAAAAATATATAGGTAGTTTGAATATTTATTACATAAACAATTAATATCATGCATCAAAATTCAAAATTAAAACTAAATAATGTTAATGAAGAATATTTGTAGTTATTAGAATTGTATTATTTTGGGGTGAATAAGATAACACTTACAATTTCTTTCAAGACAATGCATTCTTTCGCTTTCTTGTATACAAAGTAAAGTATAGCAATCGTCAAAAAATTCGAACTCTTGTGTGTGACGAATCTCCACGTTCCAGATCTACTTGAGCTCGAAAAACACATTTTTGAAAAATATCCGTCCGTCTGTGGCAAAAAATAACTCAAAACCACTTTAAATTAGACGGAAAAAATTTGGTGTACAGCATTTGTAGTAAATTTGTGGATTTCTATCAAAGTTTGAGCTAAATCTGTTCAGAGCAAGTCGGTCTGTCCGGCCGTTTCAATATATGTTAACACGGTAATTACAAAATGAAGAGAGTTAGATGAATAATACTCGGTACACAGATTTAACATCCCTATATACACCTATCAAATTTTGAGCCAAATCCAACGAAGAGTGGATTGTCTGTCGGTCTGAATTTTCAAAAGAATATAAACGCGATAACTCAAAAAATCAATAACTTAAGTATTAATTACAAGTGTAATTCTGTGTCACATTTTGAGTTCAATCGGATGGAAAAAAACGCATGTAGAATAAAAATTCGATTTCCGAGTACTATTGATCGTATGCCAGGATCGCCAAAACAGTTGCCAAGAATAACATGATGGATTCAATAAAATGTTAAATTCACGCCAACGGTTAATATTTCGTAACTACTGAACGCCAAAACTATGGAAAGAGTTCTGTAATATAGCATCTGTGTTAAGAGAAAGTTAATACACAAGGCGAAGTTATTAGATATTAAGTGTATACAATTGTTTGTCAGGTGTGTATTAAAGGATTTTCCTTCTTCGAGATAATATGATGTTTACTTGAACTTAATGCAGGTATGCGGTATGCTTTATATTTTAAAAATGTGACTGAATAAAGTATTATATTTGTAGTGGAATGGAGAAGCTTCACTTTAATATCGGATCTCACAGTCGATTATGTGGAATTCTGGTGAACTGATAATTAGGATGGAGATACTTCAAGGTTAAATGAACTTTGAACTCGGTTAAATGAATCCTCATTAGTATAGAAGTCATTTTTTTTTCTTATTTGGATATATAATACATTATATTTTGATTTAAAATACTTCACAATTAACCAAATGAGAATATCATCCACTGAAAGAGATGTGAACATCAATCGACGAAACTGTATATATAGTATAACTGCATAAAACATATATCAATGAAATTGTAACTGCACGCGTGGTATCGATTACGGTTTCATCGACCGTTGAAAAAGAGAGTCAATAATTTGTACTGTTCGAATAACTAGCAAAATTCAACACCTATATAAGTTAATACGAGACAATAAACTTTCTTTGGTGTAAGTTATCAACTGTTTATGTAATAACTATTAAAGTTGCGTGTACATTATCCAGGCTGTATAAAATATAAGTACATAAAAGATATATTTATATATTTAAAAATTTATTTCATTCTAAAGGTTTTGACAAACATACTTCGATTCCAGAAGCTAATATAATACTTCTGTGATTCTATTTACAGTCAGAAACATTTCCGAAAACAAATTTTTGAATTATTAAATGCTACATTTAAAAGATGTTGATATTTGTAATTTAGTTGCATATATTATTATCAGATGTTTGTTTATATTTCATACTTGTTTTCCAGTGATTTCAGCCCAATACATAAACATAACGTTAAAATAATTATTTAAAGAAAAATTTACTTATTTTCAAAACATTATATTGTATTGTGAAATATTTTATATTTATATATTAGTTAATTTTTGAAATAATGAGTATTTTTTATGAGATTTCAGAAAACTAATAATCGAGCAGAAATGAAAGAAAAACAATATTAAATATCAAATGAAATCAATAAAATATTTCAAAAACAGCAAATTATAATACATTTTTTATATGTCAGTTACAATTTTGTTCTTTCACTTTTTTTTTTGCTTACGACCCATATGAAAATAAAATTATCTATATTATCCATCATTTTCAAAATTTCTTTAATGTAATCGCTTTTTAATGTGCAATATAATTTCGAATATATATTTTCTAAGTTATTGAAGGAATCATCGATTCTTAATGATCCTCATAAAGGTAGTTTCAACAGTTTCTTTCACTTCGTATGCCGTTTCATAATATGAAATATTGGAAAATAATTTTCGTGTAAACAGGAAGTCTACTGTATTCAATGTAATAGCCGATTTTCTAAAGTGAATTCGATGAATTCTGTCAAAACAAAAGATAAACAAGTATTGTCGTGTTCGTGTTTCATAATTCTAATAGACTAATCATGTGATTTAAGTTGCGCATAATTATAATGATTTCAAGAATTATTTGGAAATTTGAGTTTAGAAACATTTTATAGAATCAACAGGTTATATACTAATTCTAAATGAATTATACTGAGATTTAAAAGAGAAACAGACTGAATAAAGACTTTTTTAGTTTCAAATCACGAATTAAATTATAAATGCATTTGTAAATAGATACTTGCTTTCAATTTTAAGAGTGTTGCATGTTTGAAGGCTTATTGTGATAATTTGATCATGTCTTATTTATTGTCATTTATTATTTATTTGTCATTAGATCCTGTATTATGTCATTTGTAATTTGAACGCATTTCGTAACTTCATATAAAAATATAAATTTTTGAATAGGAAAAACATAGTTATAAGAATTTCAAAATTTTACTGATTGTATTGAGTGAGATGACGATGTCGTGTCCGCGTTACCAAGGAAAGGGGGGTGCAGTAGTTTCTGAGGGTAAAGAACCCTGTGCACCCGATGGCAGACGTCTGACTTCTAGCTCTTATGAAGATGAAACTCACACATTCGCTCACACACCTCACACAGATGAAGAACAACCATGCTCGAATGCCCCCACATCACGGGGAAGATGCGCTACCCCTATGCAAGGACGCTGGCATTGAGTGAGATCTCAAATCTTTATTCTGTGATTGATTTGAATACGTACAAATAAATTAATAAAAATCCAATCATTAAAGAGAGGTTCAATATTTTTTTAATTATTTGAATAAAAAGTCATAAATATTGTGATTTAAAAATTATTGTATTCAGTTTTTGTGCATATGCTTCAAATGTAATTTAAGCTAAGAAAATAATATACAGGATAATCATAATTCTCCTTGTTTAGAGACATCACTAGCTTAAACTAAAGAACGCGTCAAAAAGAAATCTCATACAGTTATATAGTTACACATAAAAATGGGAAAAAAAGTTCGCACAAAAAAATGATATTAAAAATCGCCTACACAAAGTTTGTCCATAGGAAAGCCTGGCATAGCATATATAGCTCCGAGGATCAAAGGCCTTAATTTTAATTATTAGAAGTTTTATATGAATGTAATTTTGATCATGCGAACATTAAAGGAATTTTGAATAATCCATTTTCCGGGAATTTATTCTACTTATTGACTCTTTTTTTCGGTGCCGGCAGCTCGATGAATTCTGCTATCAAAAACTTATGTTGTATTTTTTTTTTTTTTTTTTTTTTTTGCAAAATTTATCTCTGTATCTCTTTTTCAGTGTGTATATGAAATTTAGATTAATTTTTTTCAGGAGTTTCAGTTGCAGACGCCTCCAAACTAAAAAAGTTATTTTATTGGCATTTAGTATATAAATCACTTACAAAAATAGACACACCATTTTAATACAATAATAATATTAGCCCATTATCAGATTCCCACCCATTATGAATATTAGAAATAAAATGCATGTGAAAGTAAATGGATTTTTGCATCTTACATATTTTTTAAGACATGTCTTTAATTATGATACTTAAAAATAATTTAATAGGATAGTATGAAGGGAAGAATATGTCTATTGAAAAAGGACCATATACTAAAATATTAATCATTAACTTGCAATTACTATTTCTTTATTTGTGTTAAACGAAGTGAAGCTCAGATTCCCCAGAATCAATTATTATTATTTATTTATTTTTTACCAAATATCGGGAATCTAAGACGAAATATCAGGAATTAAAACCCGATTTAAGGAAACATGCATAGATTATGTTCACGACTATCTAAGTCAAGGAAGGAATCAAAAAGTTTTTCGGAAATCCTTGGTACTGTTTTTTACTCTTGGCTCTAAAAAGAATGCTTCATAGAATTAGTAATGAATGAATCGAAAAGATCATTATTACGGTCTAGTCCAGGCATGCTATATAATTTCTATATAAAAACTTCGAGCGAAAATTAACTATAACGATAATTGACTAATTCCTCACATAAAACATTACTTTTTCTGTAAGTAGAAGTTAAAATAAACCAAATTAATATGATAATTTTTTCAGCTGCCAGACTTTTTGTAAACTATCTGCTGTGAAAATCGTTCAAAACTTTCTACAGGCAAACCATTACATTTAGAACCATCAAATTTGGCATACTGTTACTTCTTTGGTAATATTCATGCATTAAGAAAAGGCTTTTAAAATTTTAATTAAATTTTTAATTAATTAAAAATTGATTGGATCATCTTTTTTCTACTCATTTTAGAAAAAATAGTTGGATAAAAATCATTTCTACTCATTAAAATCCAAAAATTTAGTTTATTGGGATGTTAGTTTTAATGCCGTTTCAATATCAGATACTAGTTAAAATTAACTTACATAATTTGCAACAATGGTTTTAATAGTTACAATTTAATTCAAATTGATATTATAGTTGCTCTATCAAATCCTTCGTCTGAGTGGTTATCAATGCTAAAGTCTTAATACAAATTCGCTTTTTTATATCATTCTCAAAAACGGAATGACTTCTATTTTCTGAAATGTCTTTAATCTAACATTTGTGTAAATTGCTCCTTCATGATTGCGATTTATTGTAACTATAAGAATTCGACAGATGATGCAATCAATGTATGCAGATAAGAGAAACTTAAAACATTATCAAGTTATAATGCTTTGGATTATGGACTCGAATCTACTTTAAATTTTTACTAATGAATACGGCAAAGAATTTAAAGGATTTATATTTTTGTAATAAATTTAACTATGTTCTGAAGAAATTGGATCATAAATACAAAATAAAAAAAATCATTATATTTAGTACATTTTCACTTTCCCATAATCTTTTTACAAAAAATATATTCCAATCTAAATTGTAAGAATAAATGACAGTCCAAGTAATACAATCTAAAGATAATCTATGATATCTATACATCATTAAAAATAAAAATGAATTATAAGGAATTGTTAGTCTTGATTTTCGAGCTTTAAAATTAAAAACTAACATGCATATAGTTGATAATATTCTCACAGGAAAAACAAATTTTATTAGAATTTTTTTCTAAGATGCAGTGCAATTGTTACTTTTTAGAATATAAGAGCTATAAAAATAATATTAGAATAAAGAATTTTCTTTTCAATTTTGCATATAATATCAAAATTTTTATTTTAAATAATTCCAACATGTATGACTTTTTTTTATATATTAATTTTTTTTTGTCATTATCAAAATCTATGTTTCAGATAAATAAAATAGTCGTTGTTTTCTTTAGATTTTCAGAAACCAATGACGAATTTTTTTGCTGGAATAATTACAAGAAAAAAAATTGTTGATTGGAAATATTTAAAGCAATACTCACGTAATAGCTGCATGTCAAAATTGTAAATTATATGCTTATTCACTGTAACTTCTTGGGCCAAAAATCTCCGCTGCGATTACTTTAGACCACACTGCGGTACGAAGGCGTGTCTGTCAACCCCTATTTCAGCCGAGATAATTTTGGAAAAGTGCCAAGTCTGGAAAGGCCCCCCCCCTCTCTCCTGAAATTCTTAAGGGAATGGAGAAATGTAGCTTTGAACATGATGATAGATATCATATGCAAGATACGATGCATAGATAGATATCATATGCAAGATACGATGCATAGATAGATATCATATGCAATCAATTAGAAAGCATATGATAATTTGTGATATGAAAGTAGTGCACATATCTTCTTAAGATATTTTCACACTGTTATATAAATTTCCATGCCGAATCATGTAAGATTTCTACAAAATTTATATATAAACACCTCATATCCAAACCAATGGTTAAAGAATCAATGACTTTTGGCACAGTATGTGGAACTTTGAATATACGTGAATTTTTGCTATTAAAAGAGATAATTTAATAAATTAATTTTTCATCGTTGAATGATGTGAATATTTTCAAATTATGAATTGAAAAACTTACATGATTTTGAGCATGCAACACAAGAAATGACCGAATTTAAGCAATTAGTCTTAGAATGAATTAATCGTACTTGAAATATTGCCTTTGTACCATGCTTTCAATTTATTGAATTTGCTTGAATTTGCAAATATAGCCTCTTAAATATTCAATGAAAGATTTGAAACTTTTTTTTATAATGCGAAAAGCAAGAATAGTTATAAAAAAACTGCACATAAATTAATGTAGATTTTTTTTTTGCAATTTTTTTCATATTTTTTTTTAATTAAATTATACGATACCTGCACCAATTAAGAGATATGCACAGATATTAGATTAGATTGAAATAACAAAGAAAATAATAAAGGACATGTATTGTAGAAGCAAAATGAAAACAGCATGCTCATACATTTCTCCATCTACATATTGAAGGGTTTTTTTTTCAATTAATGAATAGCTATATCTTTCTATTATTGACGTTCGTGGTGTAAAATAATAAATTGAAATTTCGTTCAAAATAATGGTTTTGTTGGTGGAAGGGTGGACATTATTCCCCTTTTTAAGTGTTTGAAATATTACTGCAGTCTATAATAAAACATCAAGAGACTCTACAAAATGTTAAACGATGAATATATTATGAAGCAAAGTAACCCAAATTTCGTGTAACAGTATGATAATTATAAACACCATAAAAACATATGCATTAAATAAAAACAATTTGTGATTATTCAAATTCTTATTACTAGTAATTAGTTTGCTTCTGATATTGGTAATTTATAGTAATAATAAAGACGAACGTATGTGTGCTTTGCCGTTTTACACGTTAGACCATTTGATCTACAATTACCAAATTTGTGTTCCACCCTACAAGGTGTTCATATATACACCTTGTAGGGTATGTGGAGATGTTTTTGAAATTTTGATTAATAAATTAAGCTGAATTTTGGGGTTTTCTGCAATAATTTTCGAAAATATTATCGCACAAAAATAAAATTTACATCAAATCAAATTTTTTTAAAAAAATGTATTTTTTAAGGATACCGATTCGGTAATAGTGCGAATTTTCGCTGAATTTCAGAAATTTTCCAAAAATATTTTTGAATCCAATTTTTAACAATAATTTACATTGTTGCCTTGAAATTCAAATTCATTTCCTATGTTTCCTTAAATATTTATATGCCTGATTTTTCTTTCATTATTGGAAATTAAAGATGAAAAGTTTTGTTTAATATTTATGTCTGTGTAATTTACAAGACAGATAAGAAGGTAGTTACAATATTGTGGAACTTGAAAGATAGGTGAACTGGGTATTTTTAATAGCTCTATGAATCATGATGTCATGGGACTGTCTCCATTAGAATGTTTCATGTACGCAATGAACAGAAAAAAATCTAAAACAATTAAGATAACACGATTCTAATGATAGAAAATTCTAATGAAGAAAATAATGATAGGAATTATGAACTTATAAAAGATGATTTATCTGAAATCAAATATAACTAATATTTCTAGTGAACCAACTGGTCGCCTGACACGACTAATATTTAATAAGATATGGATATAACTTCATTTCAATGATTCGTTAAGATATTAAAACCGTGCCATTTCAATTGTTTTTCCTATGTTCTGTTCAATGAGCATATGAAAGTTTCTAATACAGACCACTTCTATGAATCGTGGCGCTATTCAAAACATAAATGTGCGGTTCATCTGTTTTGTAAATTTTTAGTGCATCTTCACTTTCTTTTTATTCGTCTAAGAAACTACACAGATATTAAACAGAATCCGTCATTAGCTATCAACAACGGAAGAAAATTAAGCGATTAAATATTTAATATAAAATGAAAACAGTTTGAATTTCAGGGCGACAATGTAATATATTGTTGGAAATCAGACAAAAAACAAATTTTTAAAAAATTGCAAAAAATCAAGAAAAATTTGCGTGATTTTAAAAACTATTATCATTAAAAAGACAATTAATAAAATTTTGAAACAATGCAAATGCAATTTTGTGCACTGTTATTTCCGGAAGTTATCGCAGAAAAACGTCAAAATTCAGCTTAATTTTTAATTAAAAACTTGATTTCAAAAATTGCTCCAGGTTCAAAATATATATGTGCCAAATTTCATAGATGAAACAGTCAGTTTTGTAGAGCGCCAACGACTATGCAGAAATGCACGCACCTACATTTTTATCTTTATTATCAGTAGAGATAACTAAATGAAAGAATTCCGATTTTTTTTTATTAAAACGAACGTTGCACGAAATGAAATCAGTTTCTTATATTTCCCATTGACATAAATTACCGAAAATAAATAAGTATGTTTGAAATCAATGTTTTCATTCACCTCGAAATAAGGATGAGATGCTTTCGGCATGGTGGTTGGATCTCGTCACCCTGGAGGGTACACTAATAGGTGGGGGATCTGACTCCTCCCATCGACGACGGGACGTACTTCCTTCGGGGAGGTTTGTACCGTGGCCGGTGACGGCCCTTAGGACTCAACCACAGTTCCCGCCAATGTTGCTGTTGCGGTGGTCCGGTCATTCAGTTTTTATGGTTTAAATCCGCGTGCTTTCGTGGCTGGTCGTAGAGTTAGATGGCTGACTTTACTTTGGTAAAAATGTAACTGATTGTTGTTGTGTTTTTACTTATAGCACTTGCGCTAACAGTTCTGTCAGCAATTTAAGCTAAGTGAGCGTCTCTTGTTTTTTCAGTAGCGCCAACTAGGACCAAGAGTACGGCTTAGCCTCTTCATGCGTCACATTCGTTGCAAAAACCCTTTTTACAGGGGGGGGGGGCACATTCACACACCTCACAGATAGAACACAGAAGAACAAACATGCCCGAACGCGGATACCCAGATCAGGGGGAAGACGTAAATGATTGTTTCACAGCTGACTGATTTATTGATTAACTTTTAGATAAAATGCACGTTTTTAACGATTCCTTCGCCCTTTTTCCGTATACTTTTTGATTCTGCTTCTAAATTGCTACGAAACGAATATTCTAGATTTTATACGTAATTGCTATGTTATACAACACATAAATTTCCTTCTAAAAGTATATAAAAAAGATTTACAAATGTATCCTTTTTCAATAACTTATAAGTTTTAGATTCTACGAAAAGATTCTACACCTTTGAATCACGGTCAGATGATGATGTCAACACATGAATAAAACATTTTGCGCATTTAGCTCGCTATTTTTATGACATTATGAATATTAGGATCGTATCAGTATAATTATGATAGTATTGTTATTAGCTCGCTATTTTAATGAACAAATATTGAAATTAATTGCAACATTAATTCTTATTTTTTCAACCAAAATAATAAATAAATCATAGAATTAAGAATAAATTGGTGGCAAAGAAGTGAGGTTATTTAATATACTTGAGTACAAAAGGCAATTTACCTCTTGAAAGCTATTTTGAAATCAATAATAACTGCCGCTTTTCAGACTTGAAATTTATAGTTGAACGTTCCATCACTCCACTCATTGATCGACAAAACTTATTAAAAAAATTAGGTATTTAAATTATTTTAAATGCTCGTTGAAAATAGTCATATTTTGATAATGAATATTTTATATGTTTCAATATTAAAAAATAAATAAAATGTTTTAATATTAAATAAAAATATTCAATTAAATAACAATATTAAATAATAAATAAAACTTCTACTGCGTATTCTGCAGAAAACTCAAAAATAATCTAACTAATTGATACAATTTCAAAACATATATAAATTATAAAAGTAGTTAGTTGAATCATTTAATGAACTGATTTAGAATCAAGATGCGCATATATTGAATAACCAAAATAAATTCTTTTAAGTAAATTATTTTTATTCAAGCGTTATGTACAATCTTTAAATATTTAAAGGTTACAATACTATTAAAAACCTTCTTACATAATAGAATGAAATGTTAACAAACCAGTGGGAATGGTTTTTACGAAATTTTTTCGCATATTTTCTAATAAATTTGTCACACCAGAGAACGGGTTGCATGGCAGTGGCGTACAATAATTACGAAATATTAACATTTGGGGTGAATTTAGAATTTTTGCTGAATCAATCGCATCCTCTTTGGCGAGTTTTTTGGCGATTAATACTGACATGGATTTAATGGTATCCAAAAATCGAATTTATGCTTTAGACACGCTTTTCTCAACCGATTGAAAAAAAGATTTGACAATAATCTGCACTTGTAATCATAAAATCCCATACAAATCTGATATATTTAAGTCATTGCGTTTTTAAATTATTGCGTTTACACTTTTCTGAAAGTAAAGACTGACAGACAATCAAACCATTTTTGGATTTGGCTCAAAATTTGGCAGGTATTTACAATATAGATGCTAAATCTGTGCACCGAATCTTATGTATCTCGCTCTCTTCGTTTTGTAGTTATCGTATTCAAATGTTTCATTTCATCAAATTTGTATTTATGTTCAAATAATTTATATTCACTTATATTCACATATTTTTATTGTCGATAGAAATAATAAGAATTATTAAAACTAAAAAGGCAAATCATCGTGTTACAGAAAGATTTTTTTTTAAAAGAAAAGAAACCATTTTGCAAAATGATTAATTAATCTGATTATGCTAAGCTACAGGGTAAAAATTAACGAAATGAAAATGTTGTCATCTTTTCATTCTTACGTTTCAAAAATGAAGTAATTGATTAAAAATGAAAATCTATTAACCTCTCATTTGAATATACTATGAATAAGAAACAAGGGAATTAAGAAATCGTTCATCTTTAGCATAAGCCTCTTTCCTAAGATTTGTTTGTGTTTGCTTATGAAAACAGGTTATTGACAAGGTACTTCCTGCTTTTGAACAAAAAAGTAATCAATAATTTCAAAAGTTTGGTTGCTTGAAATATCGTCCAGATTGATTTCAGTCTCGCGAATTGCGCATTTTTCAGCAAATATGATTTATTGTTTGCTTTAGACATATAACGTAATTCGATCCACATGATACTATTTCAACAACAACTGATGAAGAAATTATGTTTGTTTAGAATATCAGAATAAAATAGGGAAAATATTGCATTACCATAAATGCAAAATTTTAACATCCCTCCATAAAGAACTCATGATTCATCAGGAATTTCACAACAATTTGCTACTCGTGAAAGAAAAAATAAAATAAAGAAAATGTACTTAGCAATAACATTAGTTATCGTCTGTATCTGTTTAATTTTATGTGGTATTATTTACTCTTTAAATAAAAAATTTTAATAGTCTTTTGTACCAACATTCAATTACTTTTCATTATATATTCATATCACTTTTTTAAAAATAAATAATTTACTTATTTAATTAATTTACTTAAATAATTTTTCTTGAAAAATGATTTAATTAAGTCATGCGTTTTAACAAAAAATTCCCTAAATAAATTTTATATGTAACAGCTAATATTTTTAACAATTAGTGCGTTTAAAATAGATTTCTTATGTTAAATTCTATCTATTGAAAAACTATTAAAACTTCTATTATTAAAAATGTCTATTATTTATACAAATTCTATTTATTCATAAATTATAGAATGATTAATTCTATTTATAGTGAAAAACATAAAATCATATATGGACTTATCAAAAATAGTTGGGAAAACTTTTAAAAGAGATTTCAAATATTTCAATAGAAAAACAAATATTTAATTTTTATAGAAGCATGAATTTACAAATTCTTAAAAATAGAAATATAAATTTGCTTTGATTCAATATATTATTTACAACGAGAATGTAGATAAAATTGCCACGTATTATATCTACTGTGTTATATGCATGTCAAATTTGAATAATTTACAACTTGAAGTTTAATAATTACAAAGTAACACATTAAATCTTAAGATCGAACATATTTCACTAATATCCACTTAGATTATTTTTAGATAAAAAAGAAAGGAAAAAATTTTATTCCGATTTTAGGAATTCAGTCATATAATATTTTTAACAAAGTTGAGATTGTAATTCCGTAGAAATATCTAAAAATATTGAAAAGAAAGATTGAAGAAGAAAACTATTATGGAAATCTTCTTTATAATTTTGGGAAATATATTCTATAATTAATGATTAATTAAGAAGATTCATTATAAATATATTAATGTGCTCTTCGAAGAAATTACGTTCTCTGCTTTATGCCGCAATTTTTATTTTTTTTTAAGAATTTAATGAAGACAAAGAGATTTAATATGCATTTATTTGATGAGCTTTTTTTTTATCGATTCCTGAAAGATCACCTAAAATATATTTGAGATAAAAATGTAATATATATATATATGTGTGTGTGTGTGTGGTTTCGTTTTATTATGAAATATAATTTGAACAGAAAAGAACTGTATAACCTGAGAAATATACATTTCACTAACATTATGAAATAATGCTATCTAATTACGATTGTAACAAAGCTAAATATTATTGCTTACATTCATACATTATCTACTCCACTATATTAGATCACCAATTTTGAAAATTTCACATCAGCTCTAAAGAAAAACAAGTATTGTAAACCTTGGACAGAAAATTAAGTAAATTCACATAGCTGTTCACTCAAAGCGGACCGTAGAATTCTTATACTTCCATTACTTTCAGCAACTTAAAAATTGGCAACTAATCAGTCAGCAACCAATCACTTTTTACACTTCGATTATTAATGTCTCAACTTAAAAATCGCTTGTCAATCGTTCATCAGAAATGTGCCTACTAAAGTTTAACTGCCTTTATTTTATTATTTTTTTAACTTTAATTCGCAGTCAAATCTTTTATGACGTAAGCATTTTAATTATCAAAAATTATTCTAATATAAAACCGCTTGTATCTCCTCCCTCCCCATTACACATTAATTGAAATTTTTGAAAAATTAACCGATTAGTTTTATTAGAGTCTTAATAAAGTTAAATTTTCCACATATCACATGCATTCTTAGAACAACAACTAAAAGCGATTACAAAACATTCTGTAAACAACTACTAAATTCAAAGATAAATATTATATTGCTGCATTAAAAGCAATGGGGCAAAACACGTTGAGGAGAAAAATGTGTTATTCTCCACAAGGAATAAACTTATTCATGCATAACCTCAACAACACATGCCTCAGATTCGTAAAGTTATTTGTTCGTCCCATCACTTTGTAATCGAGCTGCAAATCGATGATAAGTAAATAGATTTTTATCAAATTTTGAGAAGAACGTTGAACGTGGCCTTCAATTCACTAAATACCAGGAAAACGATTTCTTTTCTGAAGATGATTAATGATATGCCTTCGATATTATTTTCAAAGCGATCTGGAATTTCACAATCAGTTTAATTATCATTATTTTTACGAACAGAGAAACAGCATTTTATAATTATAGGATTTCTATAACAGATAGCTATAATAACTTGGAAAATGTTATTTTTTTTTACTGATATTCAGGGAAAGTTTTCTGAATTGTAATATTTAATTGAATTATTTAAAAAGGCATTTAAATAATAAGAAGGTCGCTGTTTTCAAATTTCATTTGAATATATTATTCATTATACAAATGCCTTTTTATGAAACAATTATTGTCAAAAGCAGTTTGGATATTCTCTGCCTAAGACACTGAAACATTTTTAGAGCTTTGCCTTTCATATTATTTTTGTTTAGATTTTTATTATTAATTAAAAGAGAATGCATGCGCATGTTAACGCTCTACAGGGGGCCAATGTCTACCAAATTCGACCTTTTTTATTCTACTTAGGAGTGGGAAGTATGCACCTTGGAATTACCTTTTTGAAAATTTAATTAGAATCCTGTTTATTAAAATTAAACAAAATTCTTGGAATTTTCACAAGTTTTGAAAAGATTATGGCATAAAAATGATTTTTATACCATTCTAATTATCAAAAATTATTTTCCCATTGATACCTATTTAGTTTTTCCATATGTAATTTTTCTAGTTTTAATTAATTTTTAATAATATTAAATATGTTCTACAACAACATAAATCACTGATATAATAAAATTCAAATCGTTTTCATTATTGCTACATCTTGCTTTTTAATTCCTTTGTTGATGATCAAGATGGGAATTATTTAAAAATATTTTGAGCATTGTAGCTCAGGTATAACATTAGTGATAAACAATGATGAAACGTTTTTAAAATACACCCATTTTTAAACAATTTTAAACATTTTTTTTCAATTATAATCGTTTTTTCTATAAATATAATACCGAGCTTTAGTATAATTTTCTTAATATACTATTTTTTATTATTTGGGATGAAATTTTATTGACTAATTCTTTGAGATAACACATCTGAAACAAGTCCATAAAACTTCAATAAATAATTTTACTTTATATTCGGAAATATGCTTTTTATAAAGGTATTTGGTTTTAAAAAAGGGCGTTGAGTTAATTAAAGAATAAATCTTATTTGCCTCAATCTAAAATTAAAATTTCGAGTGAAATGTCGAAAAATTATGGAGGCACAGAATACAATGAATAGAACAGTGCAATTAGACGAAATTTTCAGACTCCGTAAATATCTGCGAAATAGGCAGTCGTCAAAAGTAATTAATATTACATTTTTTTTTATTGAAGACGGAAATTTTATTAAATATTTATGGTTTAAACAAGAGTTATTATTTGGCATTTATTACGGACTTTTAGATTTTTGAAATAGATAAAAAGTTTTTCCCCAATTCACAGAATTTTTTTAAAATTTAAAAATTCTCTACGGATTAATATAAAAACAACTTAATTTTTTATTGTTTTTTGAAATTTTATTTATACTTGGTTATTGAAACTTAAAGCATCAGTTTCTTATATTTGAATCGTATGGCATTACATAGTTTAGTACATAAAACAACAATTTTAATTCCGCATTTTTTGAGTTTGAAAGGAATATTTTACAAAAATCATTGTCGAGCAATCCAGGCGAGTTGACTTAATAATGTGTAAAAGGTTTAAAAATCAATTTATTTTATTGAATATAATTCATGCATATTTATAATGAAAGTATATAGAAACAGTTTAAGCCACGTAATCTAAAAATAAATTTAACAAAAAATATTTTTATTCTGTCTGAAGGCCAAAGATTAAATACCAAAAAATTTAAGTTGATCTAAATTTGATTATTATTTCAGACACTTTGTTTAGTAGTCTGCTTTTAATACCTTCTCAGCATTTAATTATCACTCTTTTTAAAAACAGCTCTATTGCTTAGTTGAATTTTCAGTTCACTTGAAGAACGATCACGATCTCTTCAAGACATGGAATCTTACTGTAAGTTGTTTCATTTAATTTTTTTCGTTGCAGTTAATTCTTTTAGCAATGTAGTTGCGACGGTTTAATTTATCATTCAGTAAATGCTAAATTCTATTAATCATAACAAATTAATTTCTAATCCTTAACTCCTATTTCTTTTCTATTTTCTAAGGAATTAAAAAAAATTATTGAAGGAAAAGAATAAACTAAACTATTATATAAGCCCAAATTGATAAATTTAACTCTAGTAGAAGACGTCTTTACTTATTTTATTCTTCAAATGCCTGATCAAACAAGATAATAAGAGATGACAAAATACCACTTATGCAGATAAAGTAGATTAAGATGCTTCTAATAGATAATAATTTGAGTAATTTAAGGCTTATTGCAGCGCAAGCTATTACACACTTTTTGAAAAGGCATTTGAGTGTTGAATAATTATTACAAATGAAGAATTGCCATTATATGATTATATTAAATCCATCCCACTATATCTGATTTCTTAGTGAATCAGTTCTTAGAGCACTATCATTATTTTTTGCAAAAGGTATTCCAATACCGCAAAAAACGTAGTCACGGGTGGTTTGATTCTTGAAGAGTATAACGTAATTTCTTATTATAAATTTATCTTCTTTCGTTCTTCAAGAATGTTTTGAAATTGTGCAAATTTTTCTGCCGTTTCTGTTTGGTTTTTCATTCTGTTTAGATTTAGTAATTATTCTTTCCGTTTAGTAATTATTGTGGTAACTTATATTCGAACAAACGGACAGATGGACTTCCTCTGAACAGATTTTACTTAAATTTTGGATAAAAATCTGTAAATTCGGTGTAAAGACTGTATACCCTATTTCAACTGTCTAGCCCAAATTGTTTTTGAGTTATCTTTGTCACAGACAGACGGACATTTTCCCAAAACGTGTTTTTCAAACTCATGGAGGTTTTAAACTTAGAGATTCTCCAAAATCTCCAGTTCGAATATTTTGACGATTATTATACTTCTGCGTACTACATATACGAGAAAATAAAATAAAAAAAATAAATAAAAAAAGACTGATACCTTTTTCTTATCAGATATGAATCTATAAAGTTTTTTCGCATAATTAAAAAAAATTACGATGTTTTTTTTCAAGCTCCTTTTGGAAATTTAAAACCAGCTGGCAATATAAAAAAAGCTAACAAATCTTTAAGATTACTTTTACAAAGGATTCAAACCAATCATTGATTTTAAAGAAGTAATGCAAGTTTAAAATATTAGAAGTTAAAACTTGTAGCGTGGTTGAAACTTTCGCTAAAATGTTTCTGATTTAGGTCTTGTTGCAAAAATGTGTTTAAATACTCATAAGAATCCTTTGTGCAGACTCGTTCTGAACTTATCTTCATGTGTCATCATAGAAGATGAGGTTTTTAGAAGAAAGAAATAATAATTAAAAAAATTAATTTTGCTTGTGGTTCAAAGAAAATTCTATTAATCATATGGTCTGAAATGCCTGTTTAGTCTTATGACACGAAGCAATATTTCAGTCGGGTGACTGTTTTTTCTTTCCTTTAAAAAAAAACTTTTTAGTGATTCATGTAATTAGGCTATTTATTCAACCTCAGTATATTTAAAATATCTTCTAAATATCATGGACATTTACTATTATTTCCAAACAAACAAGAAAGAGCTCATAGTTTTTCTTTAGAGCACGTGAGTCGGATCGCGTGCTATTTATGAAATCATTATAATTGATAGTAATCAGAAATTTAGCATATATTTTGCGAAAAACGTTTTTATGCACGTCATTGTCAATTCCGAAGAGATAAACAAGACAGATGTTTCAAGCGTTTTACTTGGTAAGAATCGCTAAAAAGTTTAAAACGCAGAGTTCTACTACGCTGTTGGAACGGGGTGACACAAGGAAGATTATTAACATCTCGCTGCGCAAGATTTCTGTGACAGGATAATGAGCAAAATAAATCCGTATATATCGAAAAACAATGAAATGAGTAATTCTGTTAATGTTAATGCCATATTTAACCTCAGTAATAAAGTATTTTTAAGTGATAAAGGGTCAAATTTATTACATTTAAACAAATATTTTTAACCACAGTTTTATGATACCATTCATCTTTCTGTAATCTGTTGATGAAAATTTATGACTCCGATCTAATAATTGCTTAGGCAAATTACTTATTATTTATTATAAGGTCTGAAATTTGCTTATAATAAGAATAGCCAACTGTTTGGAAAAAATGAATCTTTTTTATACTATTATTTGATAAAATTTCTATCACTGTAAGTTAAAGTTGTACATTATGTCATGTGAAATGATAAGGAATAGGTATAAGAAGCAGTTATTATTTCGTATTTAAAGCGAAAATGAAAGCAACTAGTTCATTTTTCATTCTGTGAATCCTACTAAAAGGACCTAAATTCCTTAATCCTTTCAAGAAAATAATGCGATTATTAAAGAAATGAGGGTATCCTAGTATAGTAATATACTATGGCAGATTAATATATTATTAAATATTATAACATGTATTGTATATTACATCATATTATATGGAGTATATTGTGTGTATGTGGCTATATATACCCCAATATATAGCCACATATTGGAGTAATAAGTGGCTATATTTTATTTATATAAAGGAATCGTATCATGCAACATTTTGTATGCACTTGATTAACATTTTAAATATCCCAGCGTCATGCATGCCCATGCATATACACGCACACTCACACAGACGCACATACACACATATTTTTATTATTGGTGGTGATAACTGATAAAGCCAAAGGACATCTAGAATATCCCCCAGATTCATACGGAAGTTGGAGATTGTTCTTAGATGCATCTAAAGTCATTACCCTACATGCCCCATCTTCCAATTTCAGAAAAATCTCAAAAAATTTTTTTTTTTAATTGTACATTTCACATACGTGTACAACACCTAATACTTTTATATAAAGGTTAAAATAATTTTCATGTTTAGAGAAATCTGTTTTATTAGATTCACGTGTCTTTAAAAAACTTAACAAAAGGATATTTAAAAGATAAATTAGAAGTAATCAATTTTACTACTACTCTTATAATTCGTACCATTTAATGTTTGGATAACAAAGGGATTATCGAAGTTTTGAGGAAATGTCTGCTTCAAATTCTTACATCAAGGATCAAATAAATTCTTCTTTTTTGCAAATCTAAATGTCGAAAATATATGTCAATTTTTGTAATTTTGTGAATAATTGCAGACATTAACTGAAGAAAAACCCGAGTTTTCCGTTCCCTTTAGCCAGAATAGTTCATTTCTAAATTCCCAATTTCTTGGCACATTTTGTACTCGTAGATATTTGCTTTTCTGCAGTCGCTTTTCAAATAATTGTTATGGACACGAAATCCATACTGCATTCAAATATTTTCAGAATCACATTATAAAACACTTATCCTCATTATTTACACCAATCATCCTTTGTCATCCATTAATTTCACAAGCACTTAAACCAATTAGCTTAAATTTCCCATTTCACCCGGAAAAGCACGTGATTTTTATAGAATTTAATCAAGGTAGAAGACCCATACTAATTTAAGGTATCTCATACAAGAGAATTTTACTTCATCGATGACAATAGAAGCACGCAATAGAGCATGTGAAAAATATTTGGCATGAGTTCAAAGAAAATAAATTGGGAACCGATTTCAATATTTAAGAATGGGGTCATTATTCCTTTAATGCAATTTAAATTACAAACGAGGAAAAAAAGTTCTTTAATAACTAGTTAATAATTAGGTAAAATGTATAGAAAATTTTACTAATTAGTTTGTATAAGAGATTTTAAAAAATTGAAAATTTTTTCATCTTAAACGCACGTTGTACTTCAGCTAAAATCACAATCCTTAAAACTTGATGACACATTACCAGGAAGTTAAAATCATTTATTTGCTAACGATACAGCACAGCGTTTTTGCACAAACCAATGATTCCGAGCTCATTTTCGAAAAAACTAACAGAATACCTTAAACTAATTAAAAAATATCTTATCCTATCGACTTCACCTTTAACAAATATCAAGCTGTTTGTTGCTCTTGGAAAAGAAAGCATTCATCCACCATAAAAATTGTTTCAGAAAGAGATACCATTTAGCAATGACACAGTTTATCTTGGTGTCACACTGAATAACACTAAACCTTTAAAAACCTTATCAATAAAATCAAGAATAGCTGTAAAGGACTAATTCCAAGAGTATCCTATCCTTAATTACAAGTCTGAACTATTTTAGAAAAACAAGCTTTTAAGCTAGTAGACCATGCTGTGGTCTCTCATATCCTACGTATCACCCATCTTGTCGACTGCAGCAAATTCCCATATCACAGCGCTAGAAAGATTGCAAAATGTGACGGATCGGCAGATAAGTGACATGCCATGGTTTGTCAGAAATAATGACATTCGCAAAGACCTCAGCCTTGCTATATTAAAAAACTCTCAGAAAAATTATCAATAAGATTCTTCGATAAATTGAATGGAAGTAACAACATTAAAGAAATTGAATACGACCCCATGTTTCCAAGGAACGTTAAGAGACCCCGTCACATTATCCATGTTTAAAGCCCAATTTTTGCTTTATCACGCTGAAATGACTCTGGAACAATTTCGGCGAAAAATTATATGTAAAACTCTGCTTTAATTTTTTTTATTTTTCTTCTCTGACTCGAAATTTTATTAATATTTATATTACTGATCAACGCAGCAGCCATCACTTTCATAATGTACAACCACTTGCTAAGTAATCTCAATGCCCCTATCATCTGTTATGTCCGGAGATTAAGAACTTCCAAAACTTCGTGATTTATCCCTCAAATCGGCAATTAATTTTTTTTGCAGTTAGGCTTACTATCAAAATGACAATAGACTTCTATACCTAGATTAAAGTAGTTAACACAGAAGACTGACTTGTGTAAATGACTATCAATGTTACGGATTTTTGTTCTATTTCAACTCTTGTTTTAAACAACAGTTTTGCTGTACACAAAAGATTGAAATATCAGAAACACTAACAGAAATGGAACAAAAGAAAAAAATAGTAATAAAACAAAATAAAGAAACGAATAAAAAAAGCTATATAGAAAATACAATTATTTAGAAACATATATATATTTAACTAAAATATTGAATTAACAGGAAATACATACGATACTGTAAAATAGTTTTATTATGGGGGTTTCAGAAGAATTTATCGTTTTTTAATTTTGTATCGAATGTATGGATTAGGAAGATTTAAAATACTTAAAAGGATTGCTGGTGGGGTCTTTTACTTCAAACCAAACCTCATCCCAAATGGTACCAAAAGTCTTGACATACAGAAGAGTATTTGTTCGAAACAACAACAAATCTAAACTCAAATCAAACAGAATTTATTTTAAAGCTAAAGCTAGAACGAGATCAACATAATGTTTTATTGCAATTGTAATATTTACAATGCAATATTTGAAAGCTTAGAACATTTTTGTTTTTTCCATTTGAAATATGTTGTTGATATAATATACTTTGTATGCAAACAGCAATTGCTATGAAATTTAGTTTTTGAAAATAAATAAATAAAGATCAGAACGAAGTATCTATATTTATTATAAGTTAAAAAAAGGAAAAGCACATTTTATACATGTAAATGCGAAAACTTAATTAAGTCCGTTGCTGAATTGAACAGAATGCTAAGAACTGAGGCACAAACAATACCAGTGTAGCATTATCGGTGCATCTTTCGAAGCAGTGCCATTGTTATAATGTCTTTGATAGTATCAAATATTAAAAACGTAATCTAAATATATTAAAAGTTCGAAGGGATATGACATTTTTTAATTCATTTCAGATTTATGAAATTTTTTAAAATATTAATTTCAAATTTAATAGGTATGAATTTTTAAAATTATTATTTTAGATTTATACCTACACCTTATACCTAAATCTATTACCTTAGATTTATACTTTCTTTGTATTTCTCGCTCATGTTTATAAAATAAAATTAAATCCGACACACACTTTAACATCAAATTGATAAAATTGAAATTTACAGGTACAAAAGTATTATAAAATTAAATGAGAAATAGAGCTGCCGATCAGATTTTTCTATGTTAAGCGCGACCCTATTATTAAATATATTTATAGTTAGATGGTGATATCCAGAAGATATTTATATCTTCTAAGAATACATTTCTACGCATGACTAAAAAAACATACTAATAAAAACGAAAAGTGATTCGATAATGGATTTTACAATAGCATCTGACTAATTGCAGGCTAGAAAAAGGTTTAATTATAAGTCTTTTTCTTTTAAATGCAGGCGTAATTTGAACGCAAAATATGACATAAAATGTATTATTCAAGCTGAATTTGCGTCTTAAAGAATTCTCTTTTCAAGTTATTCTGTTCCTTTAGACAAATGTAACAAACTAATATAATCTTGAATGCTAGCCTGTAGAAAAAAAATTAAATTGTTTTTAGCTATTACATTTAGCTTTAATTAAATTGTTTTAATTTTTCTTCCATATAGAAAAGAAGTGCAAGAAAAATATACTTGTATAACGTGCTTGAAATTTTCGCATACAAATGATTTAAAAAATTTATTTTAACCAATATCCTTCAAGTTTTATATAAGAATAGTTTTTCTATGTATTCTCTCAAAATCTTCATTAGGATTAAGGCTACAATTCGTAAAATTCTTTTTTTAAGTAGGATTTTAAATAATTAAAAAAGTATATCAAGAAAAATTTTATTTTACCATAATAATAATAAACATTCCTTGCAGTAAAAATATTTTAAATGTCGCAAGGAAAAGATTTTATTTCCTTCGCTTGATGGATGTGAATTTTAGTTCAAATCAATGTTCATTTTAGCATAAATTATCGAATTTGCGTAAGTTATGAGAGGGAACAATTGTATCATTAATTTTTCTTATCTCAATATTGGCAAGATAAGCTTATTTTCTAGATTTTTCGGAAAAATAGAACTTTATTTAATTTCCGTCATAATAGAACAAAGTAAAGGAAAATGAAGCCAGACTGGGTAGCTGATTCGAAAGGTTATTGGAGATAACTGTTTGGCTTAGAGATTGTCATATTTTTTATATCAATTATTCATTAAATATTAAACATTCATTAATTTTTATTCATTAAATTCATTAAAGATTATATATTCATTAAATGTCATTACTTTTTATTCATTAAATTCATTAAAGATTAAATATTCATTAAATGTCATTACCTTTTATTCATTAAATTAATTAAAGATTAAATTTTATTATTAAATTTTTTATTCATTAAATTCATTAAAGATTAAATTTCATTATTAAATTTTTTATTCATTAAATTCATTAAAGATTAAATTTTATTATTAAATTTTTTATTCATTAAATTCCTTAAAGATTAAATTTTATTATTAAATTTTTTTATTCATTAAATTCCTTAAAGATTAAATTTCATTATTAAATTTTTTACTCATTAAATTCATTAAAGATTAATTGATTAAATATTCACTAAATTACATTATTAAATTTTTCTATCCATTAAATTTATTAAAGATTAAATTATTAAATATTTACTATCGTTCAAATTAAATATTCGTTGTAATCTGAACCTAATTATTTTATATATATATATATATATATATATATATATATATATATATATATATATATATATATATATATATATATATATATATATATATATATATATATATATATATATATATAAATCACGCCGATTGGGGTACTCGGTATTGCCCTAAGTACAGAGGTTTTAAAGATGAAAAAACACGTAAACCAAATATTGGACTAAATTCTCATCTTTTGTAAGGATATAAAACCTTAGTTAGTTATATATTTATTAATTGAATGAGTTGATATTTTATAAGAAACTCCTCTGCACATAAGCTGTGAATGCAGCAACAAGATGATCAAATCTTTCCCTTCTTGGTTACTACAATGCAATTCAATGTATATCCGCGAGACAGTAACCGAATAATGTGTGAATCAATACAGCCGGCCACATATTTTTTAATTCTAAACGTATGAACATCTTAATTTTGCTGCATTCTAAAACTGATAATTAAAATATGTTTTCTTTGTTTTGCTTTCATTCATAAAAATAGTTATACATGAAAGGCGACTTTCACAATTTCAAATTCCATGCCAATAAATTTTTTGTTAAAAACTAATATCATCATCATATTTGGCTAGGCAGCCCAGGGTGGGCCAGTGCCTTCCTCTGAATTCTGTTCCACCGCATTCTGATTTGGGCTCTACCCCTTTCCCTACTTGTTAGAGGTTTATGTAAAAGAATTCTTTTTAATATGGAATAAAAAATAATATATTTATATAAAATAAAAATGGTTAATATTAGTTCTTCTTTTAAAATATTATAATATTAAATTTTAATTTAAGATTCATATGATATTTATAATGCAAAAAAAAATCCCTTCGAATAATTTGAGTTCTGTAGAGACAAATAAATTTCATTAAGTCTTTTTCTTTATATATGTATGATTTATTATTTAATGACAAACAATTTTTTTAAAGAAAAAGTAAGAAACATCTGGAATAATGGAGTATTCTAATTTAAAGCTTTCAGAAGCAATTTTTTAAAACTTTCCAAGAAAATTCCGCCTTACTTAAGTTTTTTAATATTTAGAGTTTAGTTACTAATTTGAGTTAGTTAGTAATAAAATCTAGATTTCATCTTGAAACGTTTGATGGATATTATAAGAATCACTATAAAATTCCAGAGAAATCTAAATTAACTATGAGGGATTTACATAAAAAAAAGTGGCAGTAAAAGTCGAGAAAAAATAAGAAATATTTTACAAAAATAATTATTGAAACAGAAAAAGAGAGAAAAAAAATGAATTTTGTTATAACTAATATAAAATGAATTCTTTCAAAATAAATAAAAGTGCATAAAATACAAAAAATAGTATTTAATATTATTTGATTAAATTTTTAAAGAAAAGTTCGTGAAAGTTTCAACAAAAGCAAAATGTGACAAAAGCGTGAAAAATAAAAAAATAATCAAGGATTGGTGTTAAGGAGTGCATGCTGAACTATTATAAGAATGCATGAGCAATTTGAAAATTGCTCTTAAGTAAAAAAGAAAATGTTGAAAGGAATTGTTCCAGATATTAAAATAATTTAGTGAAATATTTCAATCTTTATTTCTGATCGAAATAAATTTTGCATGATAGAATGGATATAAATTAGAACTACTCCAAAAAATTCGAGAAAATTTAACTTTCAGTTCGAAGCATCATAGGAAAATGTTTTGGAGTTGGTTTTCCGTTTTTATTTTATTTCTAAAATTAGTTCTTAATTATTTTAGTGATAATACAGAAACATATTTATATATATGTATTTAATAATGGCGCAATTTGCGTGATAATGGACTTGTAACTCTCATCTAAGATAATGAGAAGTTTTGTTATAAAATATATCTAAGAATTTATTAAAACCAGAGAAAAATAATCTGCGGAAATAAAATTCCTTGTTCATTGAAAAGCTTATTTCCTAATCTTAAAATGGTTTTAAATAATTCTGATACAATAATATGTTTGGAAATTATTGAGGGAAAACGTGAAACTTTCGATTGATTTTAATTAAAATTTTGAAAAATTTTAACGCGAGCATCTACAATTAAGAAATAACTATGCAAAAAAAATGATATCCCCAGATTCAGCTGTTTGACTTATTGAATGTTTGAAGGCTTTTTGCATCATAAATTTCGAAACAATTTATAGATAGTATGCCATTATATAAATGCTATCTTAGTTATAAAAATATTTTGAAACATTATTTTCTGTATTTAAGTAATTCAGAAAATGTTAAATTATCAAAACGAAAATCGGTCTTGTTTAATAGTCTATTTTAGAACATCCAGTCTTTGAGGTTTCATATTCAATTTTTCTTGATAAACTATATAAAATATTAAAGTCTACTTTTTAAAAATATCCTAATTCTTACAATATAAATATGCATAAATTATAGGAACACATAAACTAAAAAAAAAAAAAACTTTTTAAAATTAAAATTCGGAGATTCTATTTGGCATTCTTTGTGCATCGTTTGGCATCGTTAATTAACATAGATGCTAAATATTCCATGATGCCATTTGGACTCATTAAAAGTTACTGCAATATTATAAGTGATTGAAATGATTCATAAAGATTGACATTTAAATAAGAAAAGAAAAAAATGTTAAACACTGACATCTAATTTTTTTTACATTAAAAAATATATCATTTATATAAAAAAAATAGCTTGAAAATTATTTTAGTTAAAGGATATAATATAATTGGTAAATTGTATGTAATAATATAACCATACATGAAAAAAATTATAAAAATTAAAATAAAATTAGAAATTTTTGATTATTTCAATGGTTAGTAAATTGGAAATTATATGTTAAATCATACTGTTTGATATATCGGGGGTAAAAAACTGGAAATCAGTTGCATGCCTAATCCAAGAAAGACGATTTCAAAAATTTCATTTTTCTCTAATATGCGAAAACTGCTAAGTGTTAGTAACTGTTTCCAAAAAATAATGATTAGATCGAATTTTGGATTCTAATAATTTTTTAACTTGGACCTTGATAAACAAAGGCAAATGTTAAAAACTTTTCCTTGTATAGAAAGTGCGTAGATAATATGCAAAACAAATACATTTCCTCGAGCATTTTTCAAATTTTTGACAGACTTATTATTTTACATCAATAAAATTGCATAGATTATGAAAGTATTACGAATATTTCAAAAGTTTTAAAGGGATGAAATTTGACGCATTTGACTTAAAAGTTATTTTTTGCTGCTTTTAAACTGTTTAAGAAAAACACGTGCAAACTTTTTTTTGGAAAGATGCTAAATTTCTATTTATTTTTTCCTTTATTCATTTAAATTCTTTTGGAACAGTATCGACAAGGAACGGCTCTTCAGCCAATAAACAACAAACAAATCAAAGCACAAGCATTTAAAATTTATTTCGAACAAAATTAAAAGTATCATCAAATATTTTCTTTTATTACCCAGATTATTTATTAATTGAATTATTAATAATTATTATTGTCTAATTAAAATGTTTTAAACTTAATTAATGCAATGATTTTATTTAAGTATCATGAAACAAACATGTTTTGGGCTCATAAATGTAATATTTGTACAGTATTTTTCATAAACAAAGATTGGCATCAGTATATACTGTTGTCCACCGGTGTCTGTAACGCTGGGCTGATCTGTGCCCTTTTGGTTTTGCAGTATTATAGCATGAGAAATTCAGACTTCTGTTTTAAAGTCTATTTTATAATACAGGGTTTTTTATATTTAAATTGACTGATTTATGCATATGTAAATAAACATAAACATGAATAAATAACATATCAACAAACAGAGGCTAGATTATTTATAGTTTTATATTCATACTTATTAATTGGTGACTATTGCTAATATTTTCTTTCAACATAATTTTTTTTCATTGCATTTTTTTCCTATTAGTGGGCCACTATTTGCTTCAATGCAATTTTAGTGATTACATTTGATTTGAGTGTTCACGAGTATTATGGATAAAGAACCGGCGTCCTGGCATAGTGGTAGCGCGTCTTCCCCGCGTCTTGGGTTCGAGTCCCGGTTCGGGCATAGCATGGTTGTTCTTCACCTGTTCTATCTGTGAAATGTGTGAATGTGCCCAAAAAGGGGTTGTGCAGGCGAATGTGATGCGTGAGTAGCTAAGACATACTCTTGGTCCTATTTGGCGCTACTAAAAAAAAAAAGAGACGCTCCCTTGGCTTAAAAATCGCTGTCTTCATTAGCGAGCTTGTCCATGGCAAGTGCCATTATAAACAACAACATGGATAAAGAAGATCCCATTGTTTGGGCCCAAAAATTTTAATGTTCTTAACATCTGAAGTATACTGAAAATAATAATTTTTTCTTTCTTAAATATCTAATATAGAAAAAGTATAGTAATCGTGAAAAAATTTGAATTCGAAATCCGACGAATCTACACGTTCTCTGAGTTCGAAAAATACATTTTTGAAAAATGTCCTTGTGTCTCTGTCCGTCTGCATGTGAGATAGATAACTCAAAAATGATTTGAGTTAGACGGTTGAAATGTGATATATCGTCTTTTCACGAAATTTGCAGATTTCTATCAAAGTTTGTCTGTCCATCTGTTCAAATATAAGTTAACACGATAATTACAAAACGAATAAATTCATATTGATAGGATTCGGCATGCAGATTTAACATTTATAGTGAAGAAACCTATCAAATTTTGAGCCAAATCCAATGAGGGTTGACCATCTGTCTGTTTATGATTTCAAACACATGCAAATGCGATAATTCAAAAACGCCCTGACTTAAATATATCAAATTTGATATGGTGTTTTGTGACTACACATGCAGTTTTGTGTCAAATCTTAGTTCCAATCGGTTGAGAAAAATACGCCTAAAACAAAAATTCGATTTCCTGTTACTATTAACGCATGCCAGGAATGAATCGCCAAATAATTCGCCAAGGTTCATACGACAGATTCAGTAAAAATACTAAATTCACGCCAAAAGTATTTCGTAATTAATCTACGCTATTGCCATATAAGGCCATGTTCTCTGGCATAAAAGTTTACAAGAGAATATGCGAGAAAGTTTTGGAGGGACAACTCCCGCTGATTTTCTTAAGCTTTATACTAACATGCATGCATTTATCTATTACAACTTACGTTAATCAGTCTGTGATAATTGGATATGATATACTGTTATCAGGATAATAGCTTGTATATCCTGAGGGGCATATCTTCTATGGCGACGGGCTTTCCTGACCGGCTTATCTATCATAATATATCTAGACCGGCATATCTTCTAGTGACATGGCATTTAATTTGTTTTTAGGAGGACATATTAGTAATCGGGAAAATGAAGACAAAGTATTAGTTCCAAATTGCATCAGTTTCAGTTAAGGATGTAAGTTATTAGACTGTTTATTAATTTGTGAACCGATACAAGAAAAAATTTGAAAAAAAAGAAGAAAAAGGAAAAAGTATGCATTTTTCTGAATAAATTTAAAATTTAAAATACTTTATTCTTTCAATTAAACTACAGATTTAATCAGAAATTGCATTAAAAAATTGCTGACTTACCAGATTTCCTTCCTTCAGAGATTGATTTAAATCATCGAATGTATCCAAAGTATGAAAACCTTTCGTACATATAGGTGCATCACCATAAGAAATTGGTTTTATTCTAAGCTGTGAGTGGTTAGAATATCTTGAAATATGTCATTACTTGCCATGAAGAAATCCGTGGAACAAAGGGATGCTCATCCAAATGTGATTTGATTCGATTCAGTGGGTTGAGAAAGGGACTGTTCCTCTGCTTCCGGTGAAAGCAGATAATGCAAATTATGCTATTTTCGGACCAAACGATCAAAGAGAGCTTCCGATGTAAATCAAGACAAAAAATCTCGGGTGAATGAATTCTGGAATCTGTAGAGCCTGCATTTATTTCTTAGAAATCGAAATCCGGTAAAGAAATGACAATGCCGAAAGATTATACTCTTTAAGTACATTATATTTATTTATGTGCGTGAAAAAGAAAATGGATTACATTTATTTGGTATCGAAGATTACATTTAATAATGTAAATTCACGATACTATCATACTATTGTTATTAGCAAGAAGTTCTTATTTTTGTAGTTTGTGATACATTCTTGTTCGGAGAAAGCTGCACACAAATAATTGCGCCTTTGAGTTATTAAATTTACGTGTATGCGAACGTTCCGACAGGCATTTCAAAGATTTCATTCAAAATTTGAGAATAATCTATATTTGAGATGCTAAAATGAGTACTAAAATTTATTTATTTACGGTTTACCCTTGCTCAGGTGTCGTCCTTATCTTCTGACCGTGATTCAAAATTACGATGTCCGTAGAAAATAACCCTAGCGTTGCTTTAAACACAGGACGTTAATATAACTTCTGCATGCTATTTTGAGGGCATTCTAGGTCGGCGTATTATGGGTTACCGTTGTTTGTACATTCTTATTACTTTAGCATGTTGCCTTTTTTTTGAATAGCATGTTTTCCAACATTTCACTTATACAAGTTCTCTTTATTGTCGAATAAGTGAATCATGTTGACATAAAACATTACAAGAAATACAATTAAATGTCGCGTCATTCGATATGAAACGACCAAAATGAGTATAAGGACGAAAAATACTTGAAATCTAATAAAAGAATATACACCACATAAGAGATGGAATAGAGGTTTTCCAAAAAGTCGTTCACAACTGTGAAGGATATTAAAGAAACAAATCATCTTTACAACGGAATATGGTTTTAAAAAAACAGAATATGCAAACAAAATCGGTCATCTCATCTCTACAAGGGATACTTTGTCGGCGAATTAAATGAAAAAAAAAATGATACCCTAGACAAAGTGGACAACATAGGTTTAATGAAATAGGACATAGGACATGCAAGGCGTGCGTGACTTTCCAAGGCAAATCCTTTGAACATTTATTTGAAGTACTTCAAAAATTTGTTATCGATAAAATGCCCTAATTGCCCTTGAATCAACAATGCTACATACGACTCATCATGTTTTATCTATAATGTTGTAGTAAATAGCTTATAAGCCAGTTAACAGCTACACGGACAATTGCTTTTGTATCGTGGTCATGTTACTGGGCTGCGAAATCACAAATCACTGCAATGAAATGAATCTGTATTTTATAACACTAGTGTTATATACTGTTACCTTGTATCTGAAATATGCTTTTCTTTTACTTAACTCAGTACAAAAAGGTCCTTTGCATTGGTCACCTTATGAATATGTTATAGTGTAATAAGGCCTTGTTTATGTATGTTTGTTTATCTTATAGCTCGTAAACAAGCTTTGGAACCCCCACATAAAAAATACAAATTCGAAATTCAGGTGATATTTACTATATCGTTCAAGAAAGAAAAATGAAGAAAAACATGAATGAAGCAAGAAAGTTGTGATTATAAGCTTTAGAATCTACCCTCCCTTCAATTTTTTTCTTTAAATGCAAATTTTATTTTTTAGGAAGCTAAATGTGAAAGTGGGTTCTTACTGAGTGATATATAACTTTATTTTTCAAAATGAAACTATAAATAGAAGCAGTTTTCACGCTTTGATAAGCAAATATAATGAATGTCCTGAAGAATCGGAACCATATATGCAAATATTTTTTTTATCAAACAAAGACGTGTGCCGAAAAGGCAATCCTGTTTGATAAGAATATTCTTAATTCTGAAATGAAATTCTATCTTTAATACTGTAAAAAAATATTGAAAATACTTACTATTTATAAAGATACATAAAATTGTATTTTCACAAAAAAATAGTCGAATTCTTAAAAGATTTAATGAGATAAATCATAATATTGGAGAGCGCTTTATAATCAAGATTTTTACTGAAGAAAAGGTCCTTATGTATGGGCACCCTATGCAAATGAAATATTATTTTATATTGTAAAAATTACCTTGATTATGTATGTTTGTTTAACCAATTATTAATTATGAAATATATTTTATGAATCACCAATATAGAAATTGCTGATAGTAAAAATGTTATTTCCTAGATCAAATGCTTGGCCTGTACTTATAAAAACTAGTATAGTATACACTTTTATATTTGCCCGCAGTTCTCTGGAATCTTAAATGCATTCTCTCTCTTTTTTTAAAGTAACACCTTTAAAGATTTTTTTTATAATTTTATATAGTAATGCAAAGAATAAACACATTTTTTAAATCAAAATATAAAACAAATTATTTAGAAAAAAAAATAAAGATTTAATACTGTAGTAATTCTATCATATTTCACGAATTACCAGGCAATTGTAATTCAATTAAAAGCCAGATTCAATTTTGTAACAAAATCCAAAATATTTACTTTCAAATTTAATTGAAATGCGGAAGACAGGCACCCTATATATTGCCAATTGGCAGAAAAACAAACCCTTTATCCGCCAAATACTGTTATTTCGACGGTCATCAAGGAAGTATTTAGCAGAATCTCGTCCACTATAGAGGGATAAAAGGATGTTTTTGAACTGTTGCAACACCCACATGCGTTTTTGTTTTTTATACGAAATATTTGTGTCATCACTTTAATATAATTGTATTACATTTTATCTTTTACGTTCTTGAACACGTCACAAACATTCGATCAAATGTACTTGTACTGTGATAATTCGTCATACAGCTGCATCATATCTGCTTCGTGTCAATATTTTGATAATAAAACATTTGTGATCTACTTCATATGAATATTTTAATTATGGAACATTTTAAATTTAAATGGTTAAAATTATGTGGTTTATTTTTTTAAATTAATTGAAAATGTTTATTTGATGGAAAATTTTTTCATTATAAAATAAAATTCAAAAAAAAACGATGGGAGCCATCTTTACGAATCTTTCTTGCATGTTGATCAATGAAGGTGTCATTTTCCTTCAGCATAAGAAAATGCAGAACCTTGAACAAAACAGCAGATGCAAGGAGAGCATGAGCGTTTTGTGCTTATAGCATAGTAAAGAAAACGAATATGCTCTTTGAAAGCTTTTTTGTCGATCAGTTGAAATCGAAATCTGACACAGAGTTATAATTTTAGTAACAAGATAATATGTCCTTTTTCTAAATCGTTGCTATGTTTAAATTCTAAATCTTGTTTATATGCAAGCGAATGTATAAACCAAGATATCTTTTGACAGATTTCGTTCAGAATTATATATATTTATGCATTGGATGCTAAAACTATTTATCAGAGTTTATCTATCTATCTCCTCATGTTTTAATTATTGTATTAACTTATACTCGAATATCCAAACAAGATGGATTACATATGAATAGATTTTGCAGAATATTTGATAAAAATATCTAGTTCCATTCAGCTCAGTATTAACGTCTGTTTTAAAGTAACGGTAGGGATATTTGAGACGGACGTCATGATTTTAAACCGCGGTCAGATGACGAGGACGGCATCTGAATCGGCACCCCCTCTGTTAGTTTCCACACCAAACCAGCGGCGTTTGGTACCTACGTATTTAACATGCACCAGACCAACTTTACACAACGGTTCTTCTGTGGAATCAGGTTTCGAACCTGAAACAATTCGTTCTGAAGTCGAGACCTTAACACCACACCACCGCGGTCCATAAAAATGGCTCGAGTGAAAACCACAGGCCAAATTTAATTCGCCTAGCTCAACGCATTTTTGAGTTATCGTATCATAGACAGACACTCGTAATTCCAGAAATGTGTTTTTCGAACACAGGGAAGTAGGTCTGAAACGTAAAGATTTGCCAAAATATCGATTTCGAATTTTTTTGTGGTTACAATTCCTTCTCGTTGTATATTTCGTGAATAAGAAAGATAAAATAACCTTCGATTTGTGTCAAAGTGGATATTAATGTCAAAAAATTCGGAATATTTATGAAAAAAGCATTGGCTTGTAAATTTGCAAACCAATATTAAAATTTTATGTAGAATTCAGAAAATTATTGGATTTTTTTTTATTTTATGATTAAATAGATTGATGATATTGCTAGAAGTTAAGACATTAACGCATGCAACAACAATCTTTGATTTAGGTTAATAAAGTTATTCACAATTTCCTTAACAATTTTTACATAATTTTTATAAGAAAATTATGCAAAAGTTTCAAACATGTCTATGAAATGAAGTCTACAGTTTAACGAATGGTATTTTCATTGATTATCTTAAAACCCATATATGTACTATATATAACGTGGAAGCATTTCGAAGCTTCTGATTACCAAATTATAAAGAGAAACAAGATTTTAAATTAATGTATAATAATCCCAAATAATCTACGATAAACCCTTGTTCTGAAGTCTGAAAGTTCTTGTTCTCTTGTTGATAAATTCTTGTTCTGAAGTTCTGAAAGAACATGATAGTCAATTAAAGTAATATCGTTAGTGCTAGTGCATGATAATATACAATTCAGCGCAAACGAAATATTAATAATCATTTCATAACATGAAATGATTGTTAACTACTTAAGATTAATCATTTATGAATCATATTAAAGCAACTCATGATCAGTTTTTAAATAGACAATGAGAAAAGGATATTTCATATTTCTGAGATTTTACATCAGATTAATCTTTTTTCCAAGAATATTCTTTATAACAGAATAAAAACACAAATAAAATTCTCGCCACAATAACTTTTATTCTTTCTGACATTTTAATTTTATTCTGACTTTTATTTAAAATGGAGAGATCTATCTTCGATAGGGGAAAAAAAATGCAATCTCGAAATTTCAAAAATAACAAGAGTCACCATTTGTGATCGAACAGGTCAGGGAGATTTCCATCAACAATTTTTGTGTGAGTCTTTGTCTGTCCTTTATTTGACCCAACCCTTTGTTTGATGACACAAGTCCAGGGATTGCAGCCGATGAACTCATCGGAACCGCATGATTCACCGACTTAAGCAAGAAGAAAAAGGTGACATTATAAATCTAATATGCTGTAATTCGGCACACAATATTCTTGAATTCTGTCTCACGTTGCATAAAAAAAACTTTTGTATGGAAAACACCGGACACGTGATCGCAAGGCCGGCAAGTCACATGAGAGTGGACAGTCTGGCAATTAGTTCACGTGTAGGCAATCCTGGAACAATCGAACACGAAATGAATGGAAGGGGTGGGTGGGTGGAGGATATTGAGGATTCTCCAAGTTCAAGATAAGAGAGATATGCATCTTCGCCATCCAGAGAAAAGAAATTGTTTTCGAGTCATGGGATATATCCTGATGACAGCCAATAACTATAAAACTTAAGGCGCTCGTTAGAGGGATTACAGAACTTTTTAAGAGATTCAGACTTGACCATTGGATTACTTCATTCGTAAGGTTTGCTCTGTGAGGTTGATATTTTTTTTTCTGTCTCTTTGAATACCGTTCACTGAAGAAATGGCTCCAACTAACGCTAAGTCTTTGATGAAGGACTTTCGTGCCAGTTTCAGTAAGATATTTTTTTTTGAAAAAATATTTCTTAATTTTGTGTTTTACTCATAAGCATGACTTATTAGAAACGAAAAGAGGATAGTTTTTGTTTTGTTATCAGAGCTATTTTTAAATAGAATCTTATTCATAAAAAATTTTAATTTAAGATAATATTTATTTTAAAAACTTTATAAAGATATTAGTTTCTAAATTTTTATTTTATGCAAAGTTACGAACGTTTTCTTATGACTGCATTTTATAGTTACTATTTCTATAAAAATTGAAATGTGAATTTATAATTATAATACGAGTCAATTTCAAATTACAAGTGCTTTCTAAATTTTGGTAAAACAATTTGAATTTCTTTTTGTACTTTCGTGTTGAATTTCTAAAAAAAATTCTGGCGAATGTATTAAAAAGTTCGAATTACTGTAAAAAGGAAAGTTATACTAGGAAGGCTAATGAGTATTTTGCTTGATCGGTTCTTATGTAAAGTATTAAATTCAGCACTCTACATGGCAAAGAATGAATCCGATTTATGTTAAACATTATGATGTTTCTAAAGAATAAAAAGCTGTTTCATTTAAATTTTTATCAAATTTTCTATGAAGTTGAAAAGTCTATTTTTGGTATCTTTACTCTTAATGGAACTGAATTTTCCATGACTAATCATTAAAACGTTTCGATATAGAAAAATCTTTTTTTATCCTTTTGGAAGGTTTTATGAGTATGATTTTAAAGTTATGATGTTAAAAGCATGATATGTTTTTTTTAAAAAATAGCAAATTAAGAATCTTTTATTATTAATAGATTCCAGTACTTTCAATTTTCTTTTTAGAAATAAGAAAATAAGATAGTTTTGGACTTTTAAGTATTTTCTTTATATGCAAAAATACTAAATTAAAAAAAAGTATCTGTGATAATTTATAATTTTATACAAATTTATAAATTTTTTTCCACGTTAAAACTAATGCTCGAAAACTTTTTCTTTTTGTAATTTCCTATTCTCTTGAAATCAGATTATTTTTTTTTTTGGATAATTTTTTCACTATCTGTTATAAATTTACCTAACAGCTGATTGAAAGCCAAATCTAAATATCAACTCACAGTATATTCCATCATGTATGCATACCAATATTGTTCGAAGAATCATTAGAAAATAAGTTGATATTGTGAATGCTGCAAAATATCTAAATAATATTAATAATGAAACAATTTATAAAAGTATGTTGCACTTAAATAACGAAAGATGGATTGATGGATATCAGGAATGATTGAAATTAGGTTTTTGTATCAAATAATAAATTATTTTTTTATAAGAATAATACTGATATTTATTGAAAAAATAGTACTATATTTCTTGCAAGCATATGTTGGTGTAGTACATTTATATTTTGAGTTTTTAATCTTATTTGGGGCCAATATAGAATTAAAAATCTTTAGTTTCAGTTTTTATTCTATAAAAATCAAATTTTTATACAATTACAAATTTTGGAATAAACGGCTTGATTAAACAGTTGACTAACAGTACTAACTTTTTAAACTTAATAACCCACAATTTTGAGTTGGATCTAAAGAAATCAAATAATTAGATTATTTATAATGGAAGGAATTTTTCTTTAATATTAATTAAAAAAATTTTTACTTTTGTAATCGAAAAATGATGACTTTTATTATTATTATTTTTTATTTTTTTAGATGGTTTCACTTGTTTGTTTTTTATTATTTGCTGTAAAAATAAAAAATAAAAAATTTGGAAAATGCAATATAAAATTCTATCCATTTTTCAGTGCAAATTCGCATATTTTTTTTCAGAAAAATATTTCAAAAGATTCTTATTAATATTTAGAAATGTTAATAATAGCGAACGAATGTACTATGCTCTCTGTAAAAAAACAAAAACAATTCTATCAGGATGCATATTTTTTCTATAAGAAATTGTTTAGGAGAACAGAAGTTTAGAATAGAAGTTTAATTTATGAAATTCTTTTTGGGAATGTTTGTTAAAAAGTTGAAGTGAATTTATTTCAAGAGTCTAGCTTTATTTATAAATCAAATGGATTTGTTTTAAAGGGCCAAAAAAAGTAAAGTATATTATTAAGTGAAACTTAATAAAGTACATTATTGTTTTTCTTAATAACTAAACAAAGTATAGTTATTAAAAAAACACTGAATATTTTTTTATAAAACTTTATAGTTGTTTTTTTAGAAAAAATTGAAACAAATTTAAATTGAAAATAATCCAATAATTAAAATTATTCTTTTTTATTGATGACCATTTAATAAAAAAATTGATTAGGAGAAGAAATTCTTATTCAATTTGAGTTTGAGTAGTTTTGTATCAAAACTATAAAAAAAATCCCTGCATTTTGTAATATTTTTTCCTGCAACTTTTTCAACGTCTGTCGAGTATACGTTTTTGTTTACAATGAGCAGAAACTACCAAAATTTAAATTGATGTTTCCAGATAAAACTTTCATCTTTTGTTTGGCAATCTGCTTTTGTTTAGGATGAGAGAAAAAAAAATCTTTGCATTATAGAAAAGCAATTTAAATTAAGATTACGACAGTGAAATGAATTTCTTCAATTTTTTTCCTTATCTTAAGCTTTGAAGCAAGATATTTTTTTTATATATTATTTCTGATTGCGTTATAAACATGATGTTATAATATTTAGAGTTATTTTTAAAAATAGCTTTTGCTTTTAAATGTTTTTAACGTTTTCTACAAAAGCTGAAGCAGTTATTTTTATAATGTCTTGATTTTATAATTTAAAAATCGAAATTCCCTTATTTAGAATAAAATTGAAGTTAAATGCTCGAAATTCATTTTACAGATTTCTGTATGTTTTCCTTCCATGCTTAAAGGGAATGTCTTTTTACCAACTTATTACGAATCAACGAACAATTTCATTTACATATTCATTTTTAAAATTGTTTGTTTTACTCTGAGCGTAAATGCCACATATGTGAGTTGAAATTAAAAACATGTCCTTAACTCCAAGAGGCGATAAATTTTTGATGCCAGGCCTGAAGCAAAAATTAAAAGTTGTTAAAATAAATATTCTTGGCATGCACAAAGAATAACCTAATTTCTAACAAACCCATCTTTCCGGAAGAGATTGGGCAGCAACGCCTTTATATGTTTTCTTAAGTACTTAACAGTGAAAAAGATAAAATAAAATTATTTTAAATGGAAAAAAGGAAAATAAAATTTCTTTTACAACTGATTTAAAATGATAACATAAACATTATCGGTTACTCTATAAAATAAAAAAAGTCACATTATTTTTAAAATAAAAAAAGTCACATTATTTTTAAAATAAAAAAAAAGTCACATTATTTTTAAAATAAAAAAAGTACATTTTTTGTACAGAACTTCAATAGTACACTATTATCGCGTAAAATTCTAGTTAACCCAAATTAGATAAATGCTTTTTATTTATTTATGTTTGCAAATGATGCATGAAACAAATTAGAACGTTCACTTTTAAGAAATTTTATTTATCTCAGAATTAAGAGATAAACAACATATTAGATCATTCATATTCTAATATCGTATTAAAAATTATGTAACACAAATATTTAATTAACTGAAATTACTACAGTTTGCTTTTTTTAAAATTTGGTCTTAATTTAATGATATTATTTCAAAGGTAACGTTTTTATTTAAAAAAAAAAAGTAAAGGAAATCACAATAAAAAATGTTGAAATTGAATTATAAAGCAGCATATTTTTTTGATAAGTTCTGAACTTAATTAACTTAATTTTTCTTTTTGTTTGTTGCATAAATCTGATATTTAATTCATTTCAGCGCCATTTTTTTCTGTGAAAATTCTTAAACTACTTTTTATTGCTTCTTTGCTTTAATGGAAATATATTCATATCACAAATATGTTAAATCTTATTCAAAAACAATTGAAATGTTTTTCTAATAAATAGTATTAGCTTATACAATTGGTTTCAAGAATGCTCAAAAAATCAATCAAGTTTTATTTATTTAAATTTGCTCCAATTATAAATTTATACTATATACTATACATTTTCACGTCTATAGGTTTGTGGAAATGAAGTTATTATATTATTATTTCATTTAGAAAAGCTAAAATTACTTGCTAATTTTTAAAATTGATCCTGCATATTTAGAGAATAATTATAAAGTTAACAAGGTTTTTTTTTATCTTTTAATGTGATAAAGTGACATATTGCTCGGACATTTTAATTTGAAGGAGGATGCTTAAAGAATTCTTCAGAAATATGATTTCTTTATAAACATACTCATTATTTAACATCGTCTCTATTAAAAACGATACATTCAAACTTATTAACGATATTATAAACTTTTGAAAAAAATTACTATACTGTTAACATTAAAGCGTGTTCATTCTGTTATTAAAATATCATTTTATTGATAATATTTACAGACCTTTGAAAAAAATACATATTACTTTGTTTTCCAAAGTTGATTCTCATTATAAAACATTTTTAAACCAAAGCCAGAAAAATCAGAAGTTTGTCCAAAGTAATTCATGATTTGCATTGGTATTGCATTCGGAATAAATATTTATATTCTTCCCATTTTTATCTGAAATCATAAACGACTCACAGGACCATTAGCGTTGTTTTAAAGATTTATAGTTAGTTCTTCTTGTATTATTTTCCTTTTTTAAATCATTCATTTCCTTTATTTTATTTGTTTGTATGAAATGTTGAAACATTATTATTCGGAAAAAATAGACAGATGCGATAAATCAAACAGCAAAACATTAACATTTAACGAAATGCTAATACCATTGGGAATTTTTATGGAGGAGTGTATGATTAATCATATGTGGATTAAAATTAAAATTTTAGATAAAATTAATTTCATCTTAAATTAAAAAAAAAAAAATTTTAGATTATACAAAATATTGATTTTATCAATCAATTTTCTTGGCTTTGATTTCTTCTCAAGTTTGTGCATCAACCTTATTTTACTTTCCATTCTTTTCTTTTCGAAGAATGGTTGATCATGGCTTATATAAGAACAGACAAAACAGAGAATAGAATTTAACCTGTAAGTACAGTTTGTAAAATAATAGAATAGCCAAAGGGAGAAATAGCGTTGGGCGAGGCCTTAAAAATGAAGCCTACGCATTATTCGAATAAGACTGCACATTCATCATATCGAAAATTGCATTGGAAAGCAGCTGTAACTAATCCTTTCTACATATTCACTGGTGACATCTATATTTATTTCCAAAATAACTCTTTTAAACATAATCAATTTTTGAAAAACAATTAACAAATTTCTTCATTTGAATACGAAATTTTTAATTATGATATTAAAATTATGTGATAATGTTTTAAAAACGATTACCCCATTTTCAACATTCAATTAATGAAATTTAGAAACAATTATTTTCTTTTCCATTCTAAGTTGTTTTATGTACTCACCGCAACACGTGCCACCTTATATTCTAGAACATCTAATGAATTATTTTATTGAAACCAATTTATAGAATAACATTGGTTTTATATGAATAATCAAAATATCACAGAAACATTAACAGTAGCTTAAAATTTGTTATTTAAATACTGATAAAATGTAATAAACATATGCAGGACTTTTTGTTGAAAAATAATTCGGACTAAGAAAAGCTTTTGATAAAAGGGAAAGGGCGAGTATAAGATTTTTTTCCGTTTTTAGCCGACGTTTCTTTCCATTTCTGGGCAATCAAGAGATGATGAGAATTAATTTCATTATATAGGTACCGATTACTTTTGTATTAAAGTTTGAAATGAAAAACAGAGAACCGTTTGTTTTACTCATTTTGCTACCTTTTTTTTTTTGCATTTCACAGGTATCAAAACAGAAACTTATGATATGAAAAATATGAAACACAGTTGTAGCATGATTAAGGTTGATTTCCTATTAATTTGGATTGATTTTGAAATATGATTCTTAGAAGGAGCATTTTTATTTGTACTTTTCGAATCACTGATAAAATTTTTTATTCAATTACTGATTTTTAACACAATTCTAAATGTGCATTAAATGATTCTTTTTCTTTTAAAATCAAGTTAATGAATAAACTTATTTAACATATTATAGTAATATAACAATTTTTTTAAAATCAATTCTTAACTTTCTAATCATCAGAAAAACAGATGACCTCGAAATTTTTTAATAAGAACGAATCAATGTGTGTAAGTATAGAAAAGAAATGAAAATATTTGGTTGAAAAGATAAAATATTTAAATAGTAAAACAATTGAAATTTTGCAAATAATTTTCGATATTTATTTACTGAAAGTACAATTTTATTGTTATTTGTCTATATATTTCTAAATATTTTTCTGTACTAAAAATATTAAAAATTTTGAACTTATAAATCACATAAGGTAAAAAAATCATAGATATCTTATAAAACATTTATATATTTCAAAATTTATTTTCAAGTTTCGAAAAAAGAAATAAAAAAAAGAAGCGCAAACATAAAAATTATTCATATAATAGTCATTTTACGAATATGATTAATTAACCAAAAAAAAAAGTAACATATATGTAAAAAAAACTTTTCTTTGTCTTCATTTACTGGTCGCATTAAAAAAAATAAAATCTAACAATTCCATAAAAACTTTTGATATTACAACTAGGTTTTTATATTATATTTCAACAGTAAATGTATAACGAATTTTTACTTATCTAGTACAAATTAAATGAAAAACAAATTCAGCATTAATGAATAGGCTGAAACATTTCCTCCACAAGAATAATTTTTAATGCAGCACCTACAGGCATTCTAAATTCAAATCCATGCCTTTTCACGGTTTGCTATAAAATCGAATGAAATTTATATAATCAAATTTACATCTTTTCAAAAATATTTAATTATGGAAGAAATTAGGCATTCAATGAAAAAAAAATCGATCTCTAATGCATTAAAATGTCTTCAGCAATTGAAATAGCTTTTAATCGAGCAAAATTCTTTCATGCGTGAAGATATATAATAATGTCAAGGAGAATCCAATGATCAGATTAAATATGAGCATTTAAAGGAAAAAAAAAGTCTCTATTTGACAACAGAAAGAATGCAGACTCGCTCGAGGTAATCACTTTTACTTCCCACTTACGGTATTTTTTTTAATAACCTTCGGACTTCAGCTTCAAAATGCTTAACAACTAATCATCTGCAGGTTGTTTCCAACTCGTATTCATCTTCTTCAACGATAATAATTACTTGCGTCAAAACGTTAGGAATTCGCTTGTACCAGTTATAACTTTTTTAAAAAGATACGTTACGGTAAACGGCATTAAGGTTATTTTTTATATTTCATTTTTTTAATTTTCAGATGTCACATTAACTAAAAACATTTTTGATAGCATATTAAATTATGACCTGTTTTGGGTTTCAAATGTAAACAAATTATGAATCGAGGTTTATAATTCAGAATTTTGTGTATATAATAAGAACGAACAATGAAATTTCAAATAATAGAATTTAAAGATAGTGTCAATGAATATTTAAAAATTAAATTGCCTACAGAAGCATATCATAGAAAAAAATTTAATTGTTCCATTTATGTTTAAGGAAGGGATTTATCCCGAGGAGCTGCCTTTGTTGATTGGCTGATTCACTGGAATTATTGATTTCGTAAGATTTAAATTGGACTTTTTTTGTATATAATTTATTTTTAATAGCTCTATCAACAAACTATTTTAAATTTCAAATTTTCATTTCTTATAACATCTCTAATTTTTCTGTTCATTTCACCTAAAATTTGAAATTTTATTTTAAACGGGAAATAATTAAACTTCAAGTAATATAATAATATTCTTATTAAATTGAATCGCATTTTAAAAATACATGATCGAAAGAATAGTCATTGAAAATTGAAGTTTTGCATACATTACAAAATATATTTCATGATTTACGTAGTATATCAGAGAATTATTCAATTAAAAATTCTCTAGTTCAATAAAAGAGACAATAATATAAAAATGTTATGCATTCTGTTAATTCTAAAAAAATAGCTTCTTAAGTTAAACTTTATCTCCAATTGCCACAATGTTCAATAAACTTATTCAAACTTGATAGATTTTGGCAGCAAGCTGGTTCTCTGAAGATAATGGTTATATTTAATTTCAAATAGATTGCTCAGACGAAATTTGATATTAACGATTCCGACAATCAGAAATTTAAGCTGAGTTATTTAGTTAAATATGAATTATATCAGTTAATTTAATTGTCTAATATTTGATCTGTTTATTGTGTACATGAACTTTCCTATTAGAGATCAGTTCCATGGCATAATAGCATTATTAAAAACGTAAACCGTTTTCTAAATTTAGCAGCTCTGTAACTTTACTTTTCCATTCCTCCTGTAAACTACATAGATACTAAAATGAATTCTACTATAACTTTCAATAATGGGAAAAAAATCACAAGACCAAATATTTGATGAAAGAATGAAAAATATTTGGGTTTAATTTACAACTATGAAAATATTGTTGTGAAACATACTTAAAAATATCTCAAAAAATTAATTAAATCTAGATTCAAGATTTTTACACGAACTAAATTGATCTATTTCAAAAGATAATTTTTGTACTTTTAAACAGTATAAACATAATTCTTCTACTTGGATTTTTTCGAAATTTAACCCGAAAAAACATCAACATCTAGCTTAATTTTTAATTTATTGAAATTTTTATTAGAATTAAAAAATTATTCTGAAGTGAACATTCCCACCTTCGAAAGTATATTTGTACCAAATTTGGTGGTAACTCTAGGTTAGCATATGCATATAGATGCAAATAAGAAAAGAGTAGAATGGAATTAAATATTGAAGTTTATTTTAGCAAAAGTATTTGTGAGATATAGAGAAAATACACACCGTATTTCCAATTTAAAATAAATGAAAACGAAAAGGTGAAAAATAATTTTGTTCACATTCTATTGTTCTGAATGAAAATTCATAAAAACCACTTTCTCATAGAACAGTTCTTATACAAACGGAGAGATAATTTGATTTGAAATCCAAGCTTATTTCTAACTTTGAATTATGAATCCATTTTCCTAAAACGAAGTTTAAGTTTGATTTTCAAGGCGTAAATATAATGTAGTATGGTTTTGAATCTGAACATTTAATTTTTATTTCTTGAGGCAAACTAATTTTTGTTCTTGAAAATTAAAAATTAAAATAGTTATCAACTTATATTTTATAAATTTTGATATGCCTTTTTGCTGTAGTATGGAAATAATATTTTTATAAAAACAACAAAAATAAATCAAATTAAGAATGCTTCTTTGAAATTAAAAGAAATTTCCTAAATTTTAAAAAAAATTCAGACGCATTAATAAATCTATCAATCCAAACACAAGCAAAAATAATGAAATAAACTATTCATAAATTAAATTTTAAGTATGTTAAAATAATAAATGTAAAAACTGTATAAAAAAAACAGGAAACATTCGAAATGCCTCCAAATTGAAAAAAATGACAAAGAAAATAATTCTTTGCATATCATTATCCATAGTTTCATAAGTTACTTACATTAAGATAAAATCCTCATTCCAGTTTTTCGACAGTAATGAGAGAGTCTTGTGATTTCTACGTGCAACACGATATCTTTCATGCTAGATGCAATCAACAAGTAGCTACGGTTGAGGTATGCGTTTAGAAAAACAGGTATTTTGGAAAAAGCGAATGCATAAAAAATAAGCTGGATGAAAGCCTCTTTCGTATGTTTCTTCAGGGCCTTTGACCGCCGAGTCGCGATTACTTCACTCAGGTATAAAATGACTGCGAACTACTTATAATTAGAGAACTGCAGCTTTACAAATGTTTCAGCTTGCGTGCATCATTTATAGCTTAAAACATGCCTTGATTTTAGTTGCATTACATATTATTACCCCTTTCCGCTCAGATATAATAAAGCCTCAAACTATCTACGATTTTCATTTTAATCTAGAAATTGATTCAGACAATATTCAACAAAAATTATTTCTTCCAATAACATTAAACTTTTGATTAGATTTAATAACAATCCATGCATATAGAAATATTGCAGTGCATATACAGTTATGAAATATAAAAATTTTCAAACAATTCAAATGTTACTTATAGAGAAATAATTTAAATTATTGAAAAACATTCATTTGAATCGGGGCAAATAAAGTTAAAAATTAAGATTAAAATTCTAAAAAAAAAAAGGCTTAAACGACTTAGAAGTAAGATTTAATTTAAAGTATTGCAAGTTATTTCTAAATTGGCTCCTTTCCAAAGCAGTAAATTGACAGATATTTTCCAAACTGATGTATAAACAAACAAAAAAAAATCTAATTTTTGTTTCTGAAAATACCAGTATTTAAAACATTTATTAAATATTTCCATTAAATTGAAATGAATTTTAATGCTGCCTAAAATTTCACTTGATCCTTATAATTGTTTTGAATCGAAATAGAATTGCTTCAAAATTTTACTCTTTTAATTATTAAAATTCAGTGAATATCCTAATTCATGTTTATACTCGAAAAAAAAATCCTTTAGTTTTTTTTCTAAGAAATAAATTTATCACTTATGATAAATAATTTGAAAGATTCTGAATTTAAATCAATAAAAGTTGTTAATTCAATTCAATCTACATAAACTACTGAAAAATAACACAATAAATGTTATAAAACTCTCTCATCCTGTAACATATAGATATGCCTTTTATAAAGTGTTCAACTTTATCAAATAAGAATTTCTTTTCTTAATGTAGATTTAACCTTGATCTGTTCCCAAACAAACTTTCTAATGTCAAGATTTTTTTTAAAAAAAGTGCTTTTATTTAATTGATTATTAGGACTGCGAAATAATAATAATTTCTTAAGTATATAAGTGATATTCGAATAGCATAATTATAAGTTTTAGCATCATTATCTATTTGTAGATTCAAATATTGATATAGTTAATAATTCTACTTATATAATAAAATATACACTAATATAAAATATTTTGATTAAAGATAAATGCTTATATCCTTTCAATGGCATGTAACTGTAAATATTTCATTGGTATATCTATTAAGCATGATTATATCTTTTAATTATTCCACATATTCGAAGAAACTTAAGTTTTAGATATATCTCAAAATTTGAGGACGAATTCATTTATTTTTAAGAAATAAATAAAATTTTGAGCTGGTTGTTTCGGTAATTTATTTATTATTAAAAGAAAAAAAAAGAAATTTAATTATTTAATGAATGGCATACACCGAAAAATATTTTGTAAATATAAATTTAATAAACTATAGATTAGACTAGCTATAAATATTTAAATTATGAAGATCAGAATTAATTGATTAAATCAGTATTAATATCTATAATGTGCAGTGGATTCATTTTCGGACATTTATCGAACATTAACTTTTAAACTCAGTATTTTAAACATTCATAATCTCATTCTTAGAGCATAAAGGATTAACTTTTTTATGAAAAGGGTTCAAAGAAAAAAAACAACACTCTAAACAATGAGCTTTTCGTATTATTTCCATGCCACAATAAAAGATGAATTTTTTAAAATACTTGTCTAATTCTCTGTTACAAATTTAGAAATATTTCTTTTATGAAATTTAAATGAATTTTATCTAATCTCGGTTTTTAATTTAAATTTTTTTCAAATATTTTTCGATTTGTGTAAAAATTATTACAGAAATGGAAATTAAACACTTAATTCCATAAAACCATATGTTTGTCATAAATAATCATATTACTAAAATAAATTGATGAAAGTTTAATTATTTCCAGATGGAAATTGAAGAGCACAAGAAAAATACAAATAAAAAATTAGCTTATTTAAAGCGAAAATGATAATATATATATATTTTTTTATTTCGATAAAATCCAAATGCGACTAAAATAAACATTTGAAATATAAATCAATTAATATAAATTTTAAATTTCCCTTTATGATACTTCATTTTATTTGTTTAAACAAAATAATTGCATCTGTTTTAAACAACAGAATCCTTTTCCATAAAAAAAAACAGATTTTCATCAAAATAATATGCATCGAAACAAACATTCACAGGATAAAAATTTCTTTGAAATTCATATCTGTTCAATCGCACTGAAGAGACAATAAGAATGTTTAGCATATAAAATCTATAGATGCAAACTTTCGAAATACAATTAAATTATCAAAGAAAATCGCACACAATTGTGGAAAAGAAAGCTATCTTTAAAAATCAATGATAATCAAAGTCAGCTTACCTTAGCGGCTTCGCATGAGAGAGCGATGTTATCTCACGTGAGTTCGATTGATAGTGTGAGACTTCGGCTGAAGAATTAATTATTCTACTACAGAAACGCGAAGGTCGTCTGGTCCCAGTGAAACCCGAATGCGTATAAAAGTGAGTAGAAATTCCGATGCCTGACCATAGGTTTACGTCAAAGGTAGATCCCGGCTCACCAACAATTTGGAAATTGTTTTTTCTTTCTTGGAAGACTGTTTTTTCTTTTTCTTCTTCTTTTGTAATCATAAAGGAAAGGGTAGTCTCACAACTGGTTTCCTACAAACTAGAAAACGGAATGACGTGAAAAAATTGTTCCAAAACGTGTTACAAATCGTAGAAATAGAGGTCACGCGAAGTGAGAAATTAATTGTAGAAAGAAAAGCCAGATAATTGTAATTACGTTGGGTTTATCAATTAGAAAGGGTTTAATGATTTCAACTGTGCTCTTAAGTCAATGTAAAGTTTAAAAAAAATGAAGGTAGTATGCATATTGAATTGCTTTTTAATAATAAAACTTGTTAATCAGATAAGAACAGAGCAAATTGGAGAAAATAATTCATTGTAATGAACATTTAATCTTGTTTATTTAAGTATTATTTCGTTTTTTTTTTAAATTATGGGAAAGTCACTTTAATAGAAAAGCGAAAAAATTTATCAGTTCATTATTAAAATAACACATTTAAATTAAAAATCTCCTAATATTAAATAAAAAGCAAATCCACAGAATGATAATAGTAGATTTGAGCATTAGAAAACATGCTACAAAAAGGGTTATTATATTTTTATGCTACTACTAATCAAGATGAATGTATACGTGTATTGCAATCTATAGGCCAGACTGTTTGTCCATCAGATAATAAATTTGGCACATATATATTGGAAATACTGAAATACTGAATGAGCACTTCAGAATGACTTTTTTTGAAATTTTGATTAGAATTTTAACGAATTGAAAATTAAGTTGAATTTTGACGTTTACCGCAATAACCCCCAAAAATATTGCAGGAAAAAATGACTTTTTCACCATTTAAATTTTTTTAAATCGTCTTTTTAATGATAACAATTCAAAAATTGTGCAAATTTTTCCTTTTTTAACAGTTTTTTTGCCATATTTTCCACAATAAATTACATTGCTGGCCTGTAATTCAAACTGCTCTCATTGTTTTATAAAATATATAATCGTGTGATTTGTTTCCATTGCTAAGAAAACTTTATTCTGTTCGAAATCAATTCAGTTTACATGACGAATAAGAAAGTGAAGTTACAATACTGAGAAATCTATAAGATATATGAACCTGACATTCTACTGTTTTTAATAGCGCTGTGATGTCTTGGGACTAGTATACATTGGAATGGCTCAGGTAGACAACATAACATACAAAAGGCAATTAAAATAATACAAATTTTAATGCGAATTATGGGATTAAAAATATACTTATCAGATTAAAAAATATATTAAACAGGGATCGATCAATCTAAAATAAATTAAATACTCAAAAATTTGGATTATAACCTGTAATTATTTTACAAGTATTAATACAATCACTTAATTTTGTATCTTTTCAAAACGAAATTAAAATACATAAATATAAGAACATGACAACAACTATAAAGAAACTTACATGGTACCTGAACTTTTTCATTCTTTTTAATAAAATTGTTACAAAATAAACATGCGTTTGAAAAGTATTTCATTTTTAGACAGAAAATGAAATTTTAAAAAGAGTTACTTTGACTTTTTCCTACTCTTCGGTGTCTTCATACCAAAGATTTCAGAATTTTCTGATGAAAAAATTTGCTCTATTTAAAAGCAAAGAAAATTATTTCCTTACAAAGAATCGTTTTACCGAACGATGGGTAGTTGAGAATTGCGTCTTTTACAAATGAAAAAATAAGTTAAAATTACTTTTCCTTATGTGAATTCGAAGACTTTTCGAAAATTGCTCCTATGTTAAATGAGGTTTTAGAAACCTAAGTAGTAATTTTAAAATAAGTTGAATGTAAGAAAAGCTACTAAAAATGAAAAGGGAATTGGAAAACATTGTTCACCGTTTGAATCACGTGATCTGGAAATTCCAGAAATAATTTTCTAGAATCGAAATTGTTTATACGTACATGAAATTCATTTTATAAATTATAATAATTTATAATATTTACCGAATTTTTCATTGTTTCAAAAACTTTATTTCAATTTTTAAATTTTTTGGCATTTATTAACTTAAAGCTTTTTTGAATTTTAATTTCAAATAAATTATTGAATTAAATCACTTAATGGCATAGATTGAAGTAAATAATCAATTTTAAAACATTAGGACTTTTCTCATCACCGTGAATAACAAAATTTAAAAGAACGCAAAATTTAACTTAACATGGATATTGCAGTATTTTTTGTATACAAAATAAAATCTTAAAATTAATACTTCATCTAATTAAAAATAAATTTAATCAGTTTTTAGACAATATCGTTTATAATTCTTTTGATATTGAATTGAGGAGGAAAAAATTCGTTTTTAGGAAAAAATTCCAAGCGATTTCGTTTGGAAAGAACTGACTCGCAAAATAAATAAAATTTAAAATAATACTATTTTTTTATTTTCAGGTGAAAATATCCAAACAATAATTTTTTTTATCTGAGACTCTTTTTAACAGAATTTTATTCAAATTCTAGAAATAACTACAAAATTTGTATAAATATAAAGAGTTAATTTTAAACTATAACCAAAAAGCTGCTTTCAAAAAATAGTTTGCTTTCTCTAAATATTGGCTTCTCTTGCTATTAAAATATTAATAAAAATCTTTTATTTAAAATTTCACTTTATTATTAAAACTAAAAAAACATAAATGTAATGGAATTAGTTTACCACACATTAACTGCATGTGTAAAAGAAAAAAATAAATAATAGACAACAAAATAAAATCTAGGAAATGAAAATCCTAGTTCGGAATTAATGCATAAGGAAAGTAGTTTTTACCTTATTTTTAAAAGTGGCAATTAATCACGTGATTGAATGATTTGATGGAATAATGTAACTGGAATTTCATTATAAAAATAAAGATATTATTATCAACTGTTTATACAATTAAAAAGAAAAAAAAGATGTTAAAATTAATGGAGAAACTAAAAGGAATTGAAATTAATTTCATTAAAAATTAGTTTGTTTAAATTTTAAAATAGAACAAAAACCATTTTTATTAGATAATATTTTTATTAGATAATTAAAAACGGGAATTTAATATAACTAAACTGGACTTTTAATAAACCATTCTCTGATATTAATATCACACTTTATACTATAACAAGAAGTTTCATTTAATCGAATATCAAAGCTTTAACCATTTCGCGAGGCGGTCTTATTTGAAGTATCGTGCTTATTTCCTTTTCTCTTCCGCAATATAACCCAATTATTTAACATATCTGCATGAAATGAATTGATAATAAGTTGGAAAACTAGCTCAATAATTATTTAACCAGTGTTTTGGTTTTAAAATGAATTTTTTTTTGTTTTCAATTTCTGCTTTTATAACTAGACCAATATCTAAAATTCAAAATATCTGAAAATAATAAATCAATATTTAAAATTAGAAGATTATAAATACTTTAAAATCGCGTCTGCTTTATAATTTTCAGATAATATATTTTCTTCATTAATTATATTAATATAATTGGAAATTTAAAGGATTCTTTTCTTACTTTTGCTCGAATTATTTTGGCAAAAAAGGGCATCAAAAATCTTATAATATTTTTAATGATACAAATATCTAACAAGCCCTTTGGTTTTAATCTCTACCGTCGATATTTTCTAGAATTTTATCCTGTCTTTTATTCTGGAGTCAATTCTACAAATACATAATTACAGAACTGGTAATTATAGATAACTGCATACAAAGATGGTATTAGGATTGATTCAATAATCTACGATTTCGAACACTTGTAGATTATTACTAGGCTCTACGAGTAATTTAGCTAGGATCTCATATGTTCTCAAAATAATGAAAAAAATATTATTAATATCTTTCCTGAAATAACTGATAGGCTTAGTTACTTAGTTATAGTATCTACTCCATTACAAGCAATAAAATAAATGACGGACTTTTTTAGAAATCACAATCAGTGAGGCTTAATTCGGAATTTGATTCTTATTGAGAGAATTTTAAATAAAATAATGATATAGATAATATAGATTAATAATATAGATTGATAAATAAAATAGAGAAATTATAAAATAAATTATTGATAGATATGAAGTAGCTATAATAAAGTTTGCTCTCTTAAATAACTGATTAAATATGTAACTCTCAAAATTTTGCCATTTCCAAAATGTCTTTGAAATTAAAGATCTTTTTCTAAACTACCTCACCTTGAAGAATAGCTATACTCCTGGATTAACAGAATTTTTTTCTATTACTTACTAGTTTGCACTTTTGATTTGTCAGCGGGTTTGTAAAGTGCCATAAGTAACAACAACAGCAACAAAAGTTTACACTTTTATTATATCAATTTATTGATATGCAATTATTTTAAAAACGGACTTAGTAATATTAAATAATGATAAAAAATTTTTAAAAATGAATAGAACTCATCTGAGTGTCTACCCAACACTAATGACAAATTTCAGATTTTAAATAAAGCAACCTTGAAAATCGATATAAATATTCCTTCACTTGGGACCCCAACACACTGTCTAACCGATATGCATCCTACTCGGATCCATAAGACCACTGCTATGCTTTCAGATTCTTCGCATGTGCGTAAAGTTATTAATACGCATAGGAAAACATTCATTTGGAATAAATAAATAAAAAAGAATTTCTATTTATATTATTATATTTAAAAAGATTAGTATTTTATAATTTAATAAGTAAACAGAAAGACAGATACGAATAAAATATAAACATTTTATAAAATATTTATAATTTACCGGTCCTATTTTCACCTATAAAATTATGATTCCATATTTTGCGTTATGATTTTCTAAAATGATTGAAAAAAAATAGGCCAATTGAAAATCATCTCCTTTTATTTTTTTTAAATTACCTTTCGGGTTATTTGTGTTTCAATTTATGATTCATAATAAGAGATATCCTCGTAAAAGAAAGGATTTTGTTAAATTTAAGGTAGTAACTTGTTTTCTATGTTCACATTGGGCTTCTGCTTTTTATCATTTCTTAATGTGGGTATTAATACATATTATTTCCTTATATATCCAGTAAAAGGTTATATAATTTCAGTTTTATTGTATTCATGTGTTTTTTTTAAGGCAAGTAAGAAGAAATTGGCATCCATCCATCTAAATTTGAATTAGGGGACGATGCGCAATTTCGAACTATTTTTAGGTATCTCGAGAATGAGAGAGCATTTGCTTCGCACCTTCTGCGTTCCTCTTCAATATCTAATTAAAATTATTTCTAAGAATTATGAAGGCAAATGGAAAAATATGTTTTATATTTCTAGTCGAGAAAAATCTACAACCACAATTTACGTATTTACTTACTTTCATAACCGCAATGTAATACTGATTTCAATTTTTTTTTTCTTTCGTTGCAGGGCGAAAGAAGGTTGCGAACCCAACGCCCAAAATAGATGCCAAACAACTGGTTGAAGAAGAAGAACAAGCCAAGTTGGCCGAGGTGAAAATTTGTTTTCATTTATCATCTTTTCAATACGTCAAACTATCTTTTTTTTTTTTAATTCTTTAGGCAACAGTGCCCCAATTTCATCGTTTGTCACATCATAATGAAAATGTCAAAACAAAACCTGTCGATCAAGTTCTTTTTTTATTATTATTATCAGCGCTCTTATACCTTTTCTTATGTTTTCGAAAGTGAAAAAGCATCGTTTTATTTGATCAGAATATAAATGAAACAGCTACCTATTCAATAAATAAAAACATTGATTTCTCAAAGTCATTTTGCCGGTAATGTTTTTAAGCGAATCGAATTCGTTCCAACAGTTTGAGCCAGAACGTTCGTGTTTATGTTTACAATCATAGTAAATTGTTTACTCACGTGGAAACCTTGCTTGATTTTAAACTGTGATTTAAATAATGATAATCTGGCTTGTTTTACCTGTTCAGTTAAATGTTTTTTGTATAATTTCAAGGAGAATGATTCTTAGAATATTTTCGAAAAAATTAGGAATGCATAATATCTAAAAATTTCTTTATAATCACTGAAAGTTTTCTTGATGTCTGAAAATGAACCAATTAAGTATTAAAAAGCTAAAAAAATCGAGAATATAATATAAACGCAAAATCTAATTGGAACGAGTTTTTACAGGAAACACACAAACAACTCTTAAAATAATCTGAGTATTGTGATCATTATTAATATAAAATTACAGAATTAATTAATAAAATAAACACTTCATTGCAAAATTATTTTACTTTTAATTTGAAAGTACATTTCAGGTGATAAATGATGAAATTATAATTATAGATCATTATTAAAATATTGTAATCTTTATTTGAAATTATAATTATGATCATGTTTAAATCCCTTATCCGTTTTTGTTATTATTGTATGGTAGTGTTAACTTGAATTTTTTTAAATTTTAATTCAATAAATTCATGATTTATTATACTCGTAACCGCGTTTTTTTTCTCTTGAATATTATTTAAACTGCCCCAGAAAATAAAATGCCTGATATAAAATGTACTGTCTGAAAGAAACGTAGAATTTATTATAAGAAAATAAATATAAATAATATAACGAATGCAATAAAATGTTCAGAAAATTTAATTGGAGAATTGTGAGATAAAAAATATTGAATGGTAAAGAAATCTGATTTCTACGGTTATTGTTATTAAGAGTTCTTCGAGAAATAAATATTAAATAAATTTCTAATAATGATATGGATATAATTTTCATATGTATTAATTGAATCATCTAAGGACTTTCTACGTTAAGACCTACCAAATCAAAACAAACACATTTTAGGAATTATACCTGCTTGCATGTTGTTTTGTCAACATTATAACTCAACAAAATCTCTGACATGAAAGCAAAGTGTGAAAATTGGTATATTGCATTTACACCAAAATTGAAGATTTCTGTCATAATTTCGTTTGCTGAGTCCTTCTTTTTCTTCATTATACTGAGAAGCATATAGCTCATATTGAGCGTGGTATAATCGCTATATTGGGTTACATACGCAAACGCTGAGAAAAGAACATTCCCATTGTTTACAATTTAATGATATCACGAAAAAAATTCGATAAAACTTAGAAAGAAAGCGAACTCTTATTTCTAAGAATAGTTTCTAATCTTACATCAGTAAAAAATATACATATGGCTTATATATACATATATAAACCAAAACAATATAATAAGCCTCAGTGGTACAAATATTATTACTTAATATAAGATTTTATTTATATTACTTAAGATTTAATTATAATTACTTAAAATGATTTTATTACATTTAGTAATTGATAAATTATGTATTAAGTTATACTTCATATATTTATTATGTATTACTTAATATAATAATCAACTCTAAAATATACTCATCGATTTATTATTAAAAATCTGTAAACTTCTATGTCTATGTTTCAGTACTCAAAATATTTTCAAATTTTTGATATTCTTATTTTTTGTTTCCATATTTTCAACTAATGATAATTATAATTTAGTAATACTTAAAACTTAATAAAGATATTTTAAAAGCAAAATTTAAAAAAAAAACATTATTTAATAAGTAAAATATTTACAAAACGAGAGCTTGCTATAACAGAATTCTACATATGAATGAATAAATAAATAAATGAAAGTACCGAAGGTAGTAATTATTGTTCAAAGACGACTACCTTTCCCTCAATGTCTTCGGTCAAGGTTACAGTGAGTGAGATAGGAGGAACCTAGTGGAACGGCCAGTAATTACTTTTCCTCCTCTATATAAAATTCACACAGGTTAAAATGGAGGGGGGGGGGAGAAAAAAGATTTCGACCTTTCCTACAAAACTGGTGTTTTTCACTTTCACATGTCTCAAATAACACAAGGAAATAAATGCATATTAAATAAAATAAGGAATATTAGATGCGATGCATTATAATTAAATTGCTTCTAGAAACAAATTCTGTTTATAATTTGATCTGAAAAATTGATATAATTTCAGACTGATAAACGCAAAGATAGCGTGAAATTTCACAAATATCTATTGCAAATATTGTTCACTTTGATATTGAGAAGAGGTAATTTAATTTGAGTAATTTTGTCTGAAAGAATGACTAAGAATTTATCCTTTCTAATACATGTTGCAACACTAATCGATCAATTGTGCCAGCCAGATGTTTCCATTAATCTTAATTTTAAAAATGAATGCAATTCGATAAAAATATCGTTTTCTATTACATGATACCGTGTGTTTTCGATGAATTTGATCAAATTTGATATTGTGACGCTTTCAAAATGGAATATTTTGTTGTCTCTTGTTTGATGCAACTACAGAATTTATCATTGATACAACTACAAATATGTTTAAAGAAATTTTTGGAGTGTTAAGTATGATAAATTTAAATAATAAAGTTTTAGGGTTCAAAAATTTTTTTTCTGAGAGTTTCAAGAATTTTTCCGTTTCAGATAAAAGATTAACTGTCATACACTTCTGCTGATTTTGAAAAAATATTTTCAAAAGTTATCTTAATAAAGTCCATTTTTTGATATGAAAGCAAATACATTCTTTGTAAAAATAAATTCATTAAGCTTTCGTTTTTTTGAAAGCAGCCCAGATTTGTTTGCTTTGTATTCTTTATAGAAGCAAGTGAAATATGTAGTTATACTGTGTTAAGTAAGAGTTAAAATCCCGGAGCAGTTTAGGAAATCTGTTTAAAATGACGAGCTGAAAGGAAAAAAAACACCTCTTGATTCGGGAAGATGGATTGTGAATGAAACAAACCTCTTTCCTTCATTCACATAATTTTAAACTACGAATTGGCTATTTCGACCCACCACTAAGGCATACGGATCAATTTCTATGACTAGATCGGCGTAACAGCATTGGCGAGAACTATTGCTGAATCCTAAGGCCCATCACCGGTCACGGTACCACCCTTCCGGTGGGAAGCACGTCCAGTTATCGGTAGGAGGTTGCCAAATCTTCACCATTTGTATCCACCTAGGTGGTGGATACCATCACTATACCAGAAGTTTCTCATTTTCATTCTTAGATACCCCCCCCCCCCGGTGGGATTCATAAAATAGGAAAATTTTATTCTTAAAGTACCTATTGATGTGTTTCATATTGATTTCAGGAATACTTTGAAAAACTGGCGATAGCTTTATTTTGATTGCAATGTCAATCATTTTCTAATAAATAGGTCCTAAAATAATCTATTTGCTTGCTTCTAAAGAACATGAATATCATGGCGTATGTTCACTTGAATCACCAGTGGAGGAATGCTTCAGTATACAATTTGTTTTCTCAAACGCAATCGAGTGATGCGTTACTGTAAAATGAACAATGAAGAGAATGCAGAAAACCTTTCTCATATTGAGTCGTTATTTCTTTCAATATTTCTGCCTTTGCAGTCGATCGTGGACCAGAACCGAAAAATACGTATTTGAAGTAAACAAATCATTTGCGCTTCCTCTGGTAACTTCGCTATTAATTCTGCTGACTAAGCGCATATGCATGAAGAAAAAGAAAAAAAATTACGAAATGAATTTTTTTACAGTTTAAAATGCATTTAAGGAGAACAAATCTATAATATATTAGATACGTGTATTTGCAAAACATGCATGATTAATATTAGGTTGTTATATGCGAGGAAAATGCGACTGCATTGGTTTAAAATCACTGTATATAATCTCATATTAGTCCCTGTTTGCGCAAAATTTAACTAACTGTATTCTAGAGATGAACTTTGATCTACAGAGAGTTATGAATTATGAATAATACATAGGAATATATTATGTCAATCAGAATAATTTCTCTAATTAAGTTTTTTAATATATTTCATATACTATATAAAATATCTCATTTAATATATCTCATTCACTGTAAACTCTTTTTTATTTTTACTCTTTCTTATTTTAAAAATTCTAAATAGATTTATTTTGGTATAAATTTTACAGCTGAAAGAAAACTTGGCAGGGAATATACCAGCTCGCTATGATGATTCAGATCTTATGGCTTTTCTACGAGGTAATATTCAAATTTTCTTTCTTTCTTTAATTTATTTTTTAACCCATACTGGAGACATGAATTTCCTCAGGCGGCTAAAGATATGGAGTCCAAATGACTCCATTATAATTTTTCTTTTTTTCTTTTGTAAATAGCAATAGAATTTATTTTGGAAACATAATACATTCTGGAAATCATTTAGTTACCAAAAATATTAATATTAAAAATATTAAATTAAAAATATTAATATTAAGAATATTAAATGTTATAATATTGAATGAAAGAAAGATGTTATAAGAAAAAAAAATGAACAATATTTTAATGGATATTTACTTCGTTTAGATATTGCGGAATGACATTAATTTAGATAAATGTTAGAATTTAACAAACAAAAATGAATAGAATATTTTAAAATATTCTATTCATTTTTGTATATGTAATAATTGTAAATATGTAATAATTGTAAATATGTAATATGTAATAATTGTAAATATTAATATTAAAAATATTAAATGTTATAATATTGAATGAAAGAAAGATGTTATAAGAAAAAAAATGAACAATATTTTAATGGATATTTACTTCGTTTAGATATTGCGGAATGACATTAATTTAGATAAATGTTAGAATTTAACAAACAAAAATGAATAGAATATTTTAAAATATTATTTTAAGAATATTTCTTCGTTCTTTTTGCATTATTCAAATGAAGTTTCAGATATGGAGCTCAATGACTCCATAAATAACAAATAAACTTTGAAAAAGGGTAACTCGGTTATACACACGTGTTCATACTTAGACTTTTGCCAACATACTGCTGAAAGAATAACTTGAAGGTACTGAGGAGATTATTGTATTCAGAGACCAGAGCTAATGATCAACGAGGAGTCATTTTGACTCCTGTCTCCAGTAACGGGTTAAGCCAAAAATTATTACCATAGATCATACATTTTCGCAGCATATTTTTAGAATACAATATCCATCAGGTCCTTTATTTTACAGGAGGTAAAAATTATTAAAATATTTTAATATATAATAGAGTAATAATAAAATTATTCAAGCAGTTAAAAATATTACTTTTAAGACTTTTGACTTAAAAATTCTTAAAGCCAGAATATGAGTGAATGTACCAATCAGAATTCAAATAAAGAAGTATTGAAATGGCAATGAAAAGCTGATTAAGTTGCAACGTATCGTTAACTGTCTTAATCAACAAGTGTCTAGTTGGAAACTTACGCCTCTCATATGACAACCGCCTGCTGGTTAGCAGACGGCTTGTCAGCTAAAATTTCTGATTTTAATGGAAGATCTCCTGTAAACAAGTGTGATGATTGATATAGTAGCTTAAAACTGTCCACACTGTTTCGTGGGTTGTGAGTTTGTTATGAATATGGTTATCAGATTGCACAAAATTTTTCTCGCTTCATTATATTAAGATTAATTATATGCCAAATTGTGGCATTTGAAGGACTTTTGAAGCATCAGTGTAAGAATGCTTTTTATTGTTGTTTAAGAAATGCTAATTTTAAACGGATATTAAGAGGTCGCGCTTTAATAGAACAAAAAAACATTTTAGGTCCTTCTGTTTCTTAAAGATTTTAAAATATGATGATTCTGAAATCCTTACAAAACTGAATTAAAGAGGATATGATACGATATTTAATTGTTATAAACATTCTTAATTTAATAAATAATTAAAAAAAATTTTAAACTCAGTTTTTATAAATTTAAACTAACATAATATTTTATTATTTTTCTCATTTCATTTTATTAAGTTAATGTAATAATTTTGCCACTATTATTGCTTAACAGTTTTAAAATTTGTTCTCATAAATTTATATCGATCATATATTACTATAATATTCTTCCAAAATAAAAATTAAAAAAAAAATATTTTGTAAAATAAGTATGGTAATGCTGATTTAGATAACAATTTGAAAATAAGTATAAGGATAAAATAACAAATATAGCAAAATAATAATAATAATAATTTTGATAAAAAAAATACGAAAGTTATTTTATGAGTCAAATTTGGATTTTTCTTTTTCAAGTAAATATAATCAATTTCTGAAGTTTTTATGTATATATTTCTGCATTTTTGAATATTCTATATATTTTTGTTTTCTTAACTTTATGTTTATATATTGTAGCTCGATCTCTTAATGTAAAGGAAGCCGAAAAGTTGATGAAAGTGGTACGTAATAAGTTATAATACACTTAGTGCTAAAAATATATGAGCCATAATTAGTATTTGCAAACAGTCTTCAAATAATCGTTAAGAATTGATAATAAAATATCGACTTATTAGATAAGATTTCTCAGTTTATAAACTTAGAATTTAAATTTATTTTGGTTCAACATTCCTCTGTTTATTGCAATTGTTTTTTTATATATTTTATATCATAAACTATTACTTCATTTAATATAATACAGATACGGAATTATATAAAAATATAATAAAAAGTAATAATTATTCCAATAATAAAATAACCCAATTGCCATCCGAAGAAAAATAATAATATTTAACAAATCAATGAATATTTGTTTATGAATTGTTTAGTATACAGCATGTCCTTTAAAATACTATAATTTCAAACAAAGTGAAGTTATTAATGAATCAAGTAATTTTTTTCTTTAGAGTCATACTTATTTAATGGATAAATGATTGTTGGACTACTTTATAAAAATTCTTCAACATTCTTCAAGGCAATAGCATGCCTTGAGCAAGGAGAAAGTTTTTGCCTTTCATGGTAACTGTTGTTCCTAATCATTAGCATATATACATATTTGCAGCGAAGTACTTCCTCAAAAGTAAAAAAACTTCTTCCTTGAATAAATTTTTCATTAAAAGAAAAAAAAGTAAATATATTAAGCACGTTTTGTTTTCTGAGGTCAGAGAATTTAATAACTGTATTCATTGCCGTATTGTATCATAAATCGTTTTGTACACACTATTGGTTTGCTAATTAATATGTTTGAAAACCATCGGTGAAAACTTAATCAGTATTATTTGATTTATCATGCGTACAGATTGTCATCAACAAACATAATTAATCCATAATGTTTTCATGACAAAATACTTTCTAAAGTTTCCTTTTTATCTGATTTATACTTGTTGACTAAGCAAGAAAAAAAGCGTTTCTTTTTCTTAAAGTTGCGTGTTACCTATGCAATTAACATTACAATAATCGCAGAATTCTTTATCTAATTGAATTCATATCATTAAAATTGATTTCATTGAATGAAATATTAAGTCACCGTACTTTAATTTACTGATCAGAAAATGAATTGAAACGATTTTGCATATTCTTCGTATTCCCAAGCCAAAATTTCAAAATCCGTAAGAGATCATTATTTTTATTATTTTACGTGATAGTGTTTTTAGGCTGGCATACCATCTGTAAATTAAGGCATGTAGGAAAGAAAAAAATCATTTAAAAAATTCTACAGGAGAAGACATATGGGACTTACTGCTATCAAATTTGGCACTTATTTACATCTAGAGGAGTAGAAGTTGAAAAAAGTTGTTAAGAATTTAAATTAGATTTTTAATTAGAAATTAATTAAATTTGATATTTTCCTTCTAAATTTTTAGAGCATATTATTTGATTGGAAACATTTTGAAGTCACATTTAACATTGAAAAAAGATTAACAATGATAATAATTTTACTTCTATTAAATTTTATTTATTAATTAAATATTTTAATGAATTTCTAAAATATACTTTTCTTGAATCAAAATGTTTTAATATTTCCTTCATTGTATTTATATACATATGCATTGTGGCTATATTAAACCGATCGTTTAAATGTTTGTTTTCGCTGCTATATGATTTAAAGCAATTTTTAAAAAATAATAAAAAGGGAGACGATAAAAGACATTTTCAGAATAGAGTTGGAATTAAAATTATTTTGTTTTATCTAGCGTCTTTTATGCAACTTATATTATTATTACTTTACTTTTGGCCATCAGTTAGCTATAGTTTTCATTAAAGGTGAAAGATGTTATTACCTCGGGCAATGTCATCTAAAAATAAATAAATAAATTGAAAAATAAAAATAATATTCTTGAAAGTTCTTTAAGAAAAAGCTCTCTAACCCCAAACCAGTTACGATAAGAGAAAAGAATTGCAAAAGTCTCCAAATGTGCGTCAATAGGTTTTTAGCACAGTGTAATATTTTGCGGTTTTCTGACTTTGTTTATTTATGAAGATCGGATGGATTTTCCCCATTCGGTGATGAAGATTTAATTGTCAGGAGAGAACAATTAACAAAGGATGAGAGCGATTTTAATTGCCCCTTGCGATGCTATATTTTTTTCCCGTCGAGGAAGAAGATTTGTAAAAACTGTTAATCACAATAGACATTTTAACACCAGCTTATAATTTAATTATGTTTCTCTTTTTTTAAAGACATTGAGGAAATTTAGCTGTTATAAGGATGATCAGGAAATAAGAAGTTGAAATCATTTATATGACATACAATACTTAAAAGAAGAATAAAAATACTGTGTTGTTATAATAAATAAAACAATCACATGATTGTTGACATTCGTAAATAAAGATATTTCCAGGTTATTTCAGCAATTATTTTTGTTCAAAATCAAGGCCGGATTAATTATTTTCTCGGATATGAAATACAGAGAAAGCATTGTAATTGTCAAAAAATCCAATCACTAGATTTTGATAAATCTCCACGTTTTACACCTTTCTGAGTTCGAAAAACAAATTTTTGGAAAATATGTCCTGTAAGTGATAAAGATACAAAGTTTTGGAAAATATGTGTCTGTCAGTGACAAAGATATAAATTTTTGGAAAATATGTGCCTGTCAGGGACAAAGATGGAAATTTTTGGAAAATAAACGTCTGTCAGTGACAAAGATACAAATTTTTGGAAAATATGTGTCTGTCAGTGACAAAGATACACATTTTAAAAAAATATGTGTCTGTCAGTGACAAAAATACAAATTTTTGAAAAATATGTGTCTGTCAGTGCCAAAGATACACATTTTTGAAAAATATGTGTCTGTCAGTGCCAAAGATACCAATTTTTGAAAAATATGTACCTGTCAGTGACAAAGATACAAATTTTTGGAAATTATGTGCCTGTCAGTGATAAAAATACAAATTTTTGGAAAATATGTGTCTGTCAGTGACAAAGATACAAATTTTTGAAAAATATGTGAGTGTCAGTGACAAAGATACAAATTTTTGGAATTCTATGTCAAATTTTGGTTTCAATCGAATGGGGAAAAAAGTATCTAGTTCACCCTTATTAGAGAATGTGCGAGAAAGTTTAGTGGAGACCATTCCTGCTAGTTTTTCTTATGTCACAATTTTAATGCTTAATAAATTATTAGCTTTGGCTGAAGAGTATTTGTAAAGCTTTATTTAAATATATTTTTATTTAATTATTATATCATCATTTAGTATTACTTTATCATCTAGTATAATATATCATTAATCATTAAATTATCATTCTTAATGAATATAAAAATGTGATAAATATATTTTTATGATTGTAATAAATATTTCAGGATTACAACTTGAGAAGATTTTTGCGAATAGAAGAATTCATGAAAAATGAGAAGCAACCGCAAATACTTGTAAGTTGCAATTATTTCAACAAATGTATTTAAAATAACATTGTAGAATAAACCCAATACTTATATGGAATGTTGTGAAACAGTTTATCCAAACAATGAATTAAAAAATCGAGATTCCGCATCAAAATTCAAATGTTTCACTTTCTCATGGTTACGCAGATGATAATGATTTTATTCATTTTATTTCCAAGTCTTCCAATAGCTTTATAGTAATTTTAACCAAAGAATAAATTAATCATGTGAACTTTATGAAGTTCTTAATGTTTAGCAATACACTTGAAAGTTTCTTTTTAATTTTAAGTACATACTGTCTATTATAAAGTTTTTTTTTTCTGAATATTGATTGATATTCCAAACAATATCAACATCAGAATTTTACTATATTTCCTTCTAACAACTAGATAAATCACCAAAAATTGTTTATGAAATAAATTAATGCTAGCAGTGCCAAATTATATAAACATTAACCACTTCCCTATGTAATAATTTGAGGCATTTGTTTTCACATTTAATCAGTTTTATAATTTATTCCATATTTAAAAAAAAAACATTCGGCAAATATTAGGTGTTTCTATCGAGAATAGATTGTTTTGATATTAAGTAAATGGGCTGATAGGATGTTTGAGCTGTCTCAAAACTCAAAAATATCAATGCGATTTAATTTTTTTAGGTTATTATTGAATTATTGAGCTATTTCTTTTACTTGGAATTGAGATATAATGATTAACTTATCTGGGTGTTTTCATTGTAAGTTAATGAAGGTTTCAAAAAATACGTAGCAAGAAATTTCATTGACAGTTTCATACATTGTTCTGAAACTGTAATCGATAATAATTATAATCTAACAGAAAATTATATCGCAATTGCAAATACAGATATCTACAAGTTTTTTTTAATCAATAATTTAAGTCAAAGAAAAGGCTATACGCGAAAAATTGCTTATTTTGATTTTTAGGACTATTATTTACAATAGCGCAGCAACTATTGCACCAATAACATGCATAATGCGTATAAGCTTTGTGTTGAAATACAGTGATATTTATTTGGGCCTCTCGTTTCTTATTGATATACAAAGGTTTGTTATTGTCTAACAAACCGTTTTATTAGTCCTGCTACATAGGACTTCTAATGCTGTTATTTAATTAACTGTATTGTTATAAAATTGTATTTCTTTGTATGTGCGTCTAGCTTATCTGCATATTTCCTGTTCATTGACAACAGAATTTTAGCAGATGGTATATTGAATATTTTGTTAAACTAGAGCAGCCAATAATCGGGTTGAATAATGAATGTTTTTTAAGGTTAAATATGCATCAAGAGATACACTAGAAAAATTAAAAGATCCTCTTGATTAGCTAAGAATCATCTTACATTATGTTCTGCCATTATAACAATTTAACTTGTGTCTCATACCGTTTATATGTTAAACTCACAACAAGTTGTCTCTATTTAAAGAAATATTGTCAATGTACTTATCATTTAATTATAAAAATGGTGGAAATTATTTTATTGTTATATTTTATTTTAATTACATAATAGCGATAAACTGAATGTCATAAAATGTTATTTGAATTTTTTCAGCTTAACAATAAATACAGCGTTTCTGGTATTATTGGTTTTGACAAAGAGGGAACTTTGGTTCGAGTGATAAACATAGGTTACAGTGATGCTAAAGGTAACTAATTCTACATTGTAGAAAGCACTTATTTTAATTTTCACAATTTCTTTTTGCAATATTCAAAATTTCTCTCCAACTCTTAATAACCCAATATTTTTTTAGGATTTCTGAATGTCCTCTCTACAATGGATCACTTTAAATTGTTTTTATGGTACATAGAAAGAGATCTTTTATTACAAAAAATGGAAAATATGAAGGTGAGCATTATATCATTTTTTTTTTCAGTTCAACATACTTCAGAGCTTTATATTTATGTGTTAAATTTAATTTTTTGTTATTAAGAAATTTAGCCAATAACATTTGATAACTGTTGATACTTAATACTATTTTCTGTAATTATCGTTTTTTTTTTTATCAATTTTATGTCATGTTTTTTATGCTTCTCATATATAAATCAAAACGATCACAGATTTAATTTTATAATAATCAAAATACTATAAAAGATACAGCATCTTGCTTTTTAGTAGTTATTGATAATTAATCATTTAGAATAATCTTTTCCAAATACGGTATTTTAAATTTATATGACACATATGTAAATACATTGGCTTCAGATTGACAATCGTTTGTTTCCCAATGAGATTTTTCTTTATTAATAGGAAAGTTGAGTTTCCAGAAAATATGCACATTTTATAACTTTAAAATATGATAATAATATTTGACAACTTACGAGTTTATGGCAACTATATACATACTAGAAGGGAAAAATGTAACTTCTTTTGTTTCTGAAATAAATAAACGACTCAGTGATAAGACAAAATATGTAAATCTACTTTCGGTTCTCCAAATTCTTCTTCTTCTTCTTATTATTATTATTATTATCTATTAAGAATTTTTAGAAATCTGTTTAAATTTACGGGAAGAACATATTTAATAAAACTGCCATAACTGTTATACACCTTTATAGTAATTGGAATTTTATAGTTGAAAATAAATCAGTTCTAAAACTAATAATTTCTTGAAATTATATTAAGACTCTAACTATCTTAATATGGACTAAATGGCCCTTCAATGTTTGCTCGTTCACTTGTTAATACTTATGAATTGCAGTTAATGTCACGTAAATACTACTTTATGTTTTCTTTTACTTACGTGATTGTTAGTCATTAGAAATTATTTTCCGGCTTATTTTCGGCAATCAAATAGTTATTTAAAGAAATAAACGCGTTAAACCCGTTGGGATCCTTCATTAACAATTTCAAAAATATTACCATTACTAAAGGCAGATAAATAATGTTTCCATCTATGAAAGCTAAATCGGGGAAATAAACTATTAATAATTATGTACTAAATTATCGAGATGTGATTTGCATTGATTAGCGATTAGTTTTAAGATAGATAGAAGCATGAATTGTTTTTATACCACACATTCCACACTTTTATTTATGGCAACTACTTATTCATTTAATTGTAGGATATGAAACTACCATCTCACGCAGGTGCTGTATATTTCCCCGTTTATAACCAGTCCCGACTTCTAATTTCCAAGTAACAAGATTTGCTACGTAGAATCAAAGCAGTTGCATATATAATTACATAAAGCCTTCCAGAAAAACGACTTACATAACTCATAACACGAGATCTGGTTGAAAAGGCATCGTATTCTGCAGGTCGGCTAATCTTTAATGAAAGAAGATGCAAAGATTGCATTTAAATTTACAACTTAAAACACAAGGATTTGGAGAAATCAATGTTCGTGATAATTTTTTATAAGTTGGAGGATGTTGTTGAAAGTATGGTGTTGCGGTTATTTTTTTTTCGTGATATAACAACACGTATGCACAATATTAATGTTTGCAAATAATGTATGTAAATCTTATAAAAAGGATTTTTTAAATGTAAATGCAAACATTAATGTAAATGCTTCATTAAAACATTCATAAATAATTCATTAAAACATTAATGTAATGTAAATGCTAAAAATAATTTTAATGTAAATGCAAACAAATAATAACAAACAGCCTTTTATACAAAAATGGAAGTTTATGCGGCAGATTTCATGTTGTCATTATAAATATAAAGAAATCTTACATTGCTATCACAAGATTAAGTTTAGAAATAGAAACATGAATACATTTTCATAAGTTCTTCAAAACTGATGCTGTAATTGAGCTGGTTATTTTTCTGATAATTCAATGAATTTACAATGAATTCAATGAATTTTTACAAAAATAATTCATAAAGACTTTAATACAAAACTGAGATTGAATGGACGCCTAAATTAAGATGTATCAGGCTTAATTTTTTACTTAAATAACTATAAAAACCTCGCTATATTTATAAGAAAAGGTATCAAAGTAAATGTAATCTAATTTTTTATTGAAATTAATTTAATTGTAATTTAATTTTCTATTTAAATAACTATAAAAACAGTGCTATATTTACAAGAAAAAGTATCAAAGTAAATGTAATCAAACTTTAAATTATTTAAAACAACACATGCTAATTTAAATTTGATAATCCCAAATTTCTTTTCACAATTTTATTAAATGATAAATCTGGCGCATAATTTCCATATGACCTTGTCTGAATTATGAATCAGAAGTACTTTTGCGTGACATTATTCAGTTCCCAGGAGCTATTTTATTTAATGATATATAATAAGTATAATTTAATAATTATTCATGATGTTGTAATAATTAATCTAACTTATTTTTATGATCAGGGCAATGTAGAGTAAAACAAATAAATCTCTATTAAATATAAATTGCGGTGCTTTCTTACTCGATAAGATAATTCAAAAAATGTTTCATAAAAGTTCATTTCGTTCAAAAAGAATTTAGAGAAATTTCAAAAACATAAAACATCGAAATAAAAAGTATCTTTTAGATGATAAATATGTACAAATATATTTATATTTATGTTAATATGTAAATAATATATGTAAATATATAAATAAAATTATGTAAATATATGTTATATGTATTATATTTCCTTTCTTTAACAGACCGGAAACAAGAAGAAACAACTTGCTTATATTTTAAATATGGAACATCTCAGTATGAGCAAACTCATGGACAAAACAAGTACGAAAAACTTTTTATTAATATTCGCAATATTTTTATGTAAACAACTTTTTTTTTTCGCAATGAAAAAACATGAATAACAATTTTCCTGTTGATTCTGAATTTTGAAATGCATTTCACGTTAGAAAGAAATAATTTAAGAATCTAATTGCCAAAAAAAATGCATATCATGTTTTAGATAATTTAAAAATTCTTTTTAAAGAAACCAAGGATTTTTTAATTTTCTTTTGTTTATGTAAATGTGGTAGATAAAGAATTATCATTTTCTAATATTTTGTTCTAATGTTGCCTCATTTAATACTTAAAAATATTTTCTGTTTACTTCTGTGTATCTGTGTAGGAGACTTATATTTATTAACACACTTTGAAAATAAAAAAGAGTATTCGGTAATATTTGTTTCTTTTTGTGATTTTTTTTCAGTTGTAGAAGCAGGACTTATGGCATTGAAGCTCCTACAAGATCACTACCATGATGTTGTAAAAGTTGTATATGTTGTTAATGGTTAGTGTCCTATATTTTTTTTTCTGTGATTATTAACCCATCGAATTAAATTTTACTTTTCAACTAAAAATATTACATAACAAAAATTATTTTAATTTTACAAATTTTAAATAAGATATTAAAATCTTTTTAAATATACATCAAAAATATCAGACATTTTATTTTTGTATATGAAAAAGAATTATCAGCATAAATATTGCAATGAATCTTTATTTTTTATTTTCTTGACGAATAGAAAATATTTATAACATTTGTAAAGAAACTTTAGTTTTCAAAGAATGCAAAATATCTGCAGTTAATATTTTAGAGCTATACGCAATATATTAATTTTAAGTAAATAAACATATTAATTTTTATATATTAATTATAAGTTTGATAAAAATATGTAAATTGGTTGCCTCAGCTGGATACAAAATGGAAAGCAATGGGAAGCACTTATGCTAATGTTCTCTTTATTTTTCAGCGCCGTCTTACTTCTCTTCTGCTTTTAAGCTGTTCAAGCCAGTCATTAAAGAAACTCTCCATCAAAGTATTAAAGTTTTAGACAGCAGTAAGTATTAATAATAATATTTTTTTAAACATTGAATCCTTAATTACCTAAAGTGAAATTTTTTTTAATTCGTACTAAATAATATTGTTCATAACAACTGTTTTTTGAGACATTTTTTTTAATACAATTTAATGCCGTCTTATTAGAATTTAATTTCGATGCAAGCAAAAGCATTGAAACACAATCTAACTAAAATAGTGTTCATCATTTATAATAAAACCATAAGAAGAATATTTACTTCTATTGTAATTTCAGTGGAAGGATTTTAGAGTTCGCCCTTCTAATCTGCAGTTTTAGAATATTTAATATCGAAAATTTATTGGACAATATATAATACCAAAACTAAGCGATTGGAAATTTCGAAATTATCATAATTTTTTAAAGAGACCACATGATATAGAACGCGGTCCAAATAATTGAAAAAGTGATAATTAAAAAAAATTCTTTTGCCTACATATTCCAATTGAATAAAGCTTACAGATGCATCATAAACGGAATGTACTCATTTGTAGAATGTTATATTTTTAATCAAGTCATAAACAAAGATACGATCAATCAAGTCATAAAATGTTTTGACGATTTTTTATGACTTAATTTTTAATCAAGTCACAAAAAAGATTTTTAATCAAGTCACAAAAAAGATTTTTAATCAAGTCATAAAAATACAAAAGGAAGATAATACTTGACATAATAAATCATCAATCAATTCGAAAATTTATTTGAGTTGCTATATGCGAAAGATAACTTTGAAAATTTAATATCAAACGATTCTTTGTAGAAGAAATCTCTGTCTCTCTTTTAACTGTACCATCAAGCTCAACGATGTTTTGCTGCCCAGTGTAGCGTGAAGTGAAAGTACTTCAACATCTTGAATAACACGAAGGGTATCATCTTGAGTCTCTTCCGGTGGCTACCATTGTTTCGAAATAAGTGTCGTATAATCCAGGAAATCTAACGCTAAAATCATATAATCTCAGATCAACGAGATTTAACTTACATAATTTCAATAGGCAGAAAAATAAATAACAAATGTATACAATTTTGGATTTTTTAAATGTGATACTTTTGTAAAGCGAGTTGCGTGCTGGAAAATCTGGCGAAAGTTACAATGAAACATTCTGATGGCTGCTGATGGTAGGTAAAAAAAGAAGAAAAAGATTAGTGGAATTTGCATACAATTTATTTTTATGTTATCATACTAAAAATAAATTAGAAAGCTGTGAATAAAAAAAAATTTAGCTTTCGGTTAGATTAACGACCTTTGAAATGATATAAAAGCTATTTTGCAATGGACCCCATCATTTTGAATCGAAGCCAGACGTTGGAGACGACACCTGGGCCAGCAAATTCCACCGAACTTCCAAACAATACTTAGCAGGAGGACATTTTATCTTAAAAGATTTGTAGTGTACCAAAATCCCATAAGAGTAATCCTGATGAAATTGGGACACGAACCTGCGAACTTTCTGTACTGAAGCGAAGGCTCTTCCATCAGAATTATTCCAAAGCAACCATGGAAATATATTGTTGTTTCTTATGGCACATGTCATGGACAAGCCCGTTGTTACAAAGGCAGCGATTTTAGGCCGGTGGGGGAGCGTCTCTTGTTTCTTTAGTAGCGCCAACTAGGGCCAAGGGGACAACTTTGCTATTCACGCATCACTCATTTGCTTGCACAACCTCTTTTTACAGGAGGGCACATTCACACATCTCACAGATAGAACAATGGAAGAACAACCATGTCCAAACCGGGACTCGAACCCGGGACGCGCAGATCACGGGGAAGACGGGCTATCCCTATGCCAGGGCGCCGGTTGGAAATATATTAAAATGCTTTAGTAAGGGGATAGAGAATTATAAATAGGGAAAGACCAGAACATATACAAATGCTGCATGCTTATTCTCATTTGTATGCAAATGCATTAGCAGAAAAAGTTTATGAAAAGAAAACATGCATTTTTTCATGGATATACATTCTTGCTTTTTAAAGTAATAAGACATTAGAAGTACACTGTTTAATGTAACTCTTAATTTATGTTTTGTAAATTTCGGTAAAATAATAAAACAATCTGTAAAAAAATTGAGCAAAAAATTATCAAAAAAATGAATTTGTATAAACCATGTTGAAAGTGCGACAACAAAACCAGTTGGCAGATTACAGACGATTAAATTATTACTTTGTAATAATAAATCTCATCTTTATTATTGGACTATAAAATAGAACAATGACTAGATTAAAGAGAATTCGGGAATATCAACTATCTGGCAAAAGTTCTTTCGTTTGCTAAATTCAAATCTTTCACACTAGTTATAATGTAGATGGGTGTTTGAAATTAATAAGTTTATTATCGATAATTGAATCAAATATATGATAATTATATTTGTTCCATGCGCTACGCGAAGCATATTTGCTTCGAATTGATGTTTACCGGTTTCTGGATGTTTGCTGTGATTCCTATTTCAAATAAGTTGGTAAGGAAGAGAAGAACAGGGTCCTTTAAATAAGTTTGCTTAGATGGCACGATATAATTGCAACAAAATAGATGAATGCGATCGCTCAACAATCCCTATTATTAATACAAAAATTTTCTACCCTCCTTGCTGGGTCAATTAATGTTCTAAAATCAAAAAGTCGATCTAACTGTTCTGGGTATAGAATGAATGAACCTTTTCTATTTTATTTATTTATTTCAATGGTCAAAACAACGCTTGAACAAGATTGTATAAATGTAATTATTTGCAAAGTTGAACAAGAGTGAGCAGTGTATCTGTGCGCAATTACTAAACGGCTTTCGTTACATGAATTATATAAAAAATGGGCAATATTTTATTATTTTATAACATTTTTAACACATTATAGTAGAAAGTAAAGAGAGCCAGACGATCGTAAATTTTTTTAGGGTTGTTATCAAAGTGTTAAATATGCGGTAACTTCAGAAATTTCATACTATTTTTTTTATTTATTTCCGAGTCATTTCTTAAAAAATAATTGAATACTATAGGCAATAATATTTAATTATTTTCTGGATATATAGACATTTAATTTTTTTTTTCTGTTTTTTTTCAGATTGGAAAGAAGAGTTGGTTAAGCATATCGACGTCGACGTTTTACCTGTTTACCTAGGAGGAAACCGTGTAGACTGCACAGGAGACCCGGAATGCGGAGAATTTGTAAGAAAATATTATTTTTTTTTTTAAATTTTGGCCTCATAATTCTAAGAAAGTTTTCAAGATTATTCAAACAGTATTATAAATTTAATTTTGTAAGTTTGGTCTTTATTGATTGAACAACTACAGATAAATACTATAATCTATGGCTTCTCAGAAATCCATTGTATTGTTATAATTTGCGTGATGGTAGAATTTTGACAGAAAATTTAAAAAATACCGCTCTTTTAGCAATTGGGTGTTTTGTAACGTGAAATAAATAACTTCCTCTTACATAATATTAATTATACTTTAGCTGATATTTTAGTAGCACAAGGAAATTTGTGGTAAGGTTTCGGAAAAAAAGAAGTCAAAGGACACTCGGATCTTTTGTCTGAAGTATCGCAGCATGACTATAATTAAGGCTTGATTCCTTCGCCTTTGCATTATAAAAAAAAAGTACTCTTATTTAAAGAGCAATAATAAGACGCAAACAAAAAAAAATTATTATTATCATCGCACCATACATGTTTACAATTGCAGGAAGTATTATATATCTGAAAATGAGAGATGTAATATAAAATAAAATAAACTTTCTTACTCAGCTACTTATTAACTTCCTGATATGCCAAATTAAAATGTGCTGTACAAATAATCATTAATTCCCAGCTTATCTATCAGTAACCATATATATCAGAGTACAAAGCGCGATTTATGTTTGTACGCTATTAATTTTTTTAAAAACATACCGTAAAAGTTTTCCAGTTATTTTTATTCATTTATTTATTTATTTTTGCTCTTACATTATGGTCTATTTGTTAACCCTTTCTAGGGCCGTGGGAAGTATGCTTCCAACCAAATTTATGAATCTTTGTATGAAATTATATAGGTTGGCATAAGTTCTGACAAATGTTTTTAGTAAGTCAGAAACTTAGACGCTTCAGTTCTTTATCTCAGACAAAATGATGTGTCTTGATTTGTTACTTAATTATTAATGAACCAAATTAATTAATGAATCAAATTAAATTTATCTAATAAGCTAAATGAATCCCTTTTTTTATTCTAATTTCAAGCCTAAAAATATTTTAACATAATATGACTAGAAAAAAATGGCCCTTTAAAGGGCTAAAGTTAGCTTCCGTATAGCTTTTAGGTAAAAAACAAATATAATCATTTTTATCTAAAGCATTTACTTGACCAATATTATAGATAAGATCAACTCGAATGATATCCAAACGTTTTTCTTCATGTTATTTAATTTTTTTTGTCTGTAAGTAGCACTAATGCGTATGGATATCAAAGAGAATGATGGTTTTTCAAAGAAAATGATTAAAATTTTTTATATTTTTTCTAGATTGGTTTCGGGGGCACAATCGACGACGACTATTATCCCGCCGATTTCTTGGACCCAGCTGATCCTGAAGTCATTTCCGCTAACGTGCCGGCTGGTTCATCGCTCTTCTATAGATATAACATCCCTTCTGTTGGAACACGTGTCAGGTGGCACATACAGGTAATAGAAGCAAACAGTTTTTGAAAAATCGTACGTTAATGATTGAGTATTACAAATTCTAAATTAGCCAGATTTAATACAAATACCAATTTTTTTTAAATTTTAATTTAGAAATAAAATTTTGAAGAATGTATAAGGATCTTGTAGATATAAAGAATTAAAAATTTCATTTTATAAAATTTTATCCATTTAATGTTAGCTTGATACGGCTGGCATATTATTTGAAAATTTTTTGATGCGATGTGCGTTATAAAAAATCATTGAAAACGCTCTACTGGACAGATTATTGGAAATACAGTCAACAGATTTAAACTTCATCTGGGTGGTAGATTCTCCCTAGAAAGTGTTTTTCAATATTTATTCTAGCCTTTTAATTAAAGATAAATCAAAATTTGATCATTTTCTTCGATGATTTTGCAGTATAAGTATTATGGTACAAAACACTGGATTACATTATTTTAAAATTCAGGAAAATAAAATTTTCTATGATATCAATTTAACTTCAATCAATATTTTTTTCTTTCATAAAATTTTTGAAACATTTTTAAATGAATTTTGAATCAAATGCATTTCATTGAATATTTCTCTTTGTTTTCGTTAATAAAGTTATACTCATACATGTTGTGATGACATGAAATACATTTCTTGTGCGCACAGTATCACTGCTGTACATTTAAGAATACATTTTAAAAACAAAATAAAGATAGGTGCATACAAATAAACAGATGAATTCGGCCTAAAATATTATCATGCAGCGATTTTTTTGAACGGTCACTTCAAATCTCCTTTAATTTTTTTAAAAATAATGCTGATATGTGGAATTGTTGTCAACTCGTAAGTGTCATAGTCACGTTCTGAAAGCTAATTCGTCTGGAAGTTATTGATTTACTCTGCACTAAGAAAAAGAGCAAATAAAAGAATTCTAAATTAAATTGGCTCGATTTACTTTATGTGTAATGCGTAAGCTTGAACTGCATGTCTTCAAAATAATTATCTTGGAGGTGATAAACGCTAATCTGTTTACGTACAATTCCTTAAAATGTTATTGAAGATTATTTTTTAAACTAAATCCGATGCCTATTAGGATATTGCTTCAACCTCGTTTGATTATACTAAACTGCTATTCTGTAAACTATGTTTAAATCATCAATATTGAGTAAATTTTCTATTTCTAGAATAAAATCGTAAATTATTTTTAATCCATACTTTTATAAAACTTGGGAATAAATTAATATGTGCTTGCGATAAACCGAATTTATCAAATATATATATTATATCCACTAATATTATTATCATTATTGGATATAATATGTAATATTATATGCAATAATATTATTAATATTTCTATCCAATGATATAAAAGCGATTTCTAGCAAATTGCGCGTTGATTAATTCAGAAGCAATTTCTATGTTGTTAGAGGTTTAGGCGGATAAAGTAATTAAAACTCATTGATGGGTAAGTCCAGTGTATAGACAAAATACGAATACTATTAAATTCAGTTTATAAAGAAAAACTTTGTTGCTAGAATGTACAATCTCAATGTCATGATAAAGATTTATCTGCAACATTTAAATTTATCCAAGATAAGCGTCGTTACCTCTTTAATCATGAAGGCTGTAAAATCTCTAAATAAGGATTATTTTTCTGCCTTTGAAAACGAATCATAAATTCACAATTTCTAGAATAGAACTTGCATATTGCAAGTAATAAGTCAATTACTTAAACAAACAAATCAACAAAAATTTTACAGAAATTTCCGAACGCTTAAATGTTTTATTTATTTATCCTGCTATTGCAATGAACAATGACATACATATTACCTAATGCTGGTAATTGGAAAATTTTTATTTAGAGATAAATTTTATTTTGTAATTGTATTTAACATTAATTATTTAATATAGATGAAGTATCACATGAAATTAAAGCATTATAACTTTATTTTATTTAAAGTTTTAACTTTTAATTAAGAGATTATAACGTTATGTTTTCGTGTTTCTACAAAATACTTATATAAATTACTACTTTATAATGATAAGTCTCATCTTTAGTTTGATTTTGAAAAAAAAAAACTAAAAAAACATTTTGACCTCAAAATCTAATTTCATAAATAGTTAGCAAACAACTAAAAAGCAATATGAACGATTAAGGCCAAATGGAAATGATTTAAGTAATGTGTTTCGGGCTGTTAGGAGCAAAAACATGTCATTATTTAAAAATTAAAAATTTTACTATCTGAGAGAATGCTGTTTGAAGCTACCAATGGTACGAGTTTTCAGGAAGTACGAGATGACCATAAAATAATTTTCCTTTTTTTTTTGTAGGCATTTGCAACTAAAACTAATGTGTAGGATGAATCCAAATTCCATATTGTAGAGGTCATGGGAAATGACTCCAAAAAAGTTAAAAAAGTTGCCTGTAAGAAAGATTTTGATGCTTTCGAAAATCGTAAAAGGGTCAATGATTACGGGTTCACGGAAAAAGAATTATGCAAAATATCATTAATTCTCAATTGATGAAAAAATAGCGTTTACAGAAATGAATGATATATAGTATGGAATTCATTGAAAACAATCATTTATTAATATATATTAGATCTTCTGTATGTTTGCAGCATTCGTAGTGTACTGTAAAGTCTCGATCCAAAAACAGGTAGCGATATGACCAAATTTTTTATTTACAGCTTTATTACATAAAAACAACTCTTTCTAATCTAGGTTAAATGAATGATGCTATTTACAACACGAAAATTACACAAGAATAGTTCCTCGAACCATTTCGAAGGAAACAACTTTACAAGAACAGCTAACAGGCTGTTGGCGTCTTAGGCTACTCCGGGGGTAGCTCTCGGAATCCACCGAATTTTCTTCGGGTGGAATTCTACGCAGAAGTCCGATTCACACGAAGCTTCTCCTCCTTGGTTCACACGAAGCTTCTCTCCTTGGTTCACACGAAGCTTCTCTCCCTGGTACACACGAAGCTTCTCTCCGTCTTCTTCCGAAAAATCTCACCTTTTATTTTCCTCTCAGACTCCCTGTTACCCAATCACCGTTCAGAACAACCTGAATCGTCTCTGGTCGCCCGTGGGAAAATGTCCATTGATGATTCACCCTCCACCATGGCAAAAATGCAGGACATCTGGAGTGTTTGACACTGTCGCCTTTCGAAGACACGATTTATTTCCCTGGGAAACGCACGTGTGGTTCCTTATCTGGATTAGCACTAAATGGCCAGATGACCGTACTTAAAAGGAGGGTCTTCTATTTGGCAATCTGGAGGCACTTAACACTGTGGGAGTTTCGTTGATGAAGAATGGCCCGGAATGTACATTATCGAGTGTGGGAAAAAGGAATGTCACAGTGGTCACCCAGGAAGAAGCTGATTCATTACAGTACCAACCAAAGGCTAATTTAAATACTTGACGGCCCCAAGCAGCTTCTTATTATGAGACCTTTTTTCTTTAATAAGTTTTCTCATGTAGTTTAACGTAGAATCGAAAAACTAAACAGTGACAAAAAACTCGCACGTTATCTATCTCAAAATAAAGATTATGTTTTGTCTTATCCGATTGCTAATATCACTCTCTTTATTTGAATTTCAGATTCTAGGCAATAAAGTAGGTATTCTTAATAATTCTTAAAGAAGCAAACGACTATTTTTTTTAAATCGACATTCTTTTTATTTATGGGATATTACAACAGCGTTGCCACTTTCGCTAAATTAAAAAAAAAATTGTAACAACGTTGCCATTCACTTAAAATTTTGAATTTTAAACGTAAATATAGCAATACTGAAGATCAAAATTTTTTTTCTTTAAATTAAATTTCTATTTTAATGATTTTTAAAAACTAATTTAACCATATTTATCAACAATTTAGCTCACAGAAAATAAAAATGAAATTCAACTTGCACGAGAACGTTACGTACGTGTGGGAAAAAAAATAGCTTTTATAAGCGAGTTGCCATCATATAGACAAAAGCTCAAATTAAAAAATAAGTTAAATATTATTGCAAATGAAAGAAATGTGAAATATCATTTTTTTTCTAAAAAGTAAATGCAAAATATAACATGTAGTTTCACTTTCAGAATATTTCCAGTTTAATTATTTATTTTAGGCTAATACTTTTATTTTACAAACTTTATGAAAATGTCTTTATTTATCTATCACGATTCCTGGAATCAGTATTTGTATATGTTACGGCCAAAGCCCGAAATCGGCCAGATCGCGAATTGGCCGGCCAATTCGCGATCTGGCCAACGTTGCTGTAAACTTACCGGCCAATGTCCGATCTTTTCTTGATTTCGGGCTTTGGCCGGCCAATTCGCGAAATGGCTGGGGACGATCGGCCAAAGTAGAAAGAAAGGAATCAAGAGCACATTGTTTTGCACCCTGTTAAAAATGAAGTATTTAAAAATGAGTTCTTCTGTGTACTGTTTTTTTTTAAGTGCAACTGTTTCAGAAACGAGTTCAAATATAAGTGACACGTCTGAGTTAAAAATAAGCTTGTAATATATAAAAATATGATCTCGTGTTATTCTGTTCTCATATTAAAGCCATAATAGAAATTATTCAGTGAACGTGTATATTTTAAGAACGTGATAGCGTGAAGATTAGATTTGCGCCCTTCAAAATGCAATAATTATATCTTGAGCAAAGGCGTTGCGTATCATGCATGAATACAAAGGCAAATTGAGTATTCAGTTTTCAATTACCTTTAGGGTGATCCTTAGTCTTTTTCTGCTCCATGGACCTAATGTTAAAGATCCCAGATCCCATTGTCTCCCGAAATGTCGCTTCAAAAAATATGAAATTTTTTGCAAAGGCAAATAACAAAAATAAGGGCTAATTAAAACAAATATGAAGGACATATAGTTCTGTTATTAATATCAGCTAAAGACATTTTTTTGTTGGCGCCATCTGTCGAATTTCTCCTACAACATGTCCTTATTTATATTTTATACATGAATGTCATTATATTTATTTACCACTAGTCGCCTTTGGCGACCAGCCGGTTCACCAGTATTAATGATCGCTAAAATTTTCAATTAATGTAAATTGCTCTCTTAGTAGCTTTTTCTGCAAAATATTTTTGAGCTTCATATTTTGGTAGTTATATGATTCAGTCGTACTTTTATGTAGGCCTTAAACAGTTCTGTTTCATTGTACTACTTTCCCTAATGTTCTGTCAGTATCCATAAAATTTCTACTTTAAACTAAAGTGCAAATGTTAAACTGCAATCAATATAAAAGCTTTTTATATTAAAGCTAACCATGTCTTTTTTTTTAAATATGAAAACTGAAATCAGAGTCGTTCAGCAGGAAAGTCTGACCGATTTATGAAGTTTTTATGCATCATTTTTATAATCACAGGCCAATCACTGTCTAGAAACCCTGCAGAGGATTAGCGTATCTTCATTGAGACAGTCGGTGAAGTGGTCTAAAATCGCCAGTTTTTATTTATAGAAGTGTGATATTGAAATTTCATTAATCAGTCAGTTTTAGTAATTGATTTAGTTGGTTGGAGTTCAACAATTTTTATTAAAAATATTGGTGTCTCAAGAATATTTTGTTAAATATGATTCAAAGGATAGAGGACCTATGTAAAAATTTAAAATTCCTGATTCATCGGAGCATTTATTGACTAAAGTTATATTAAATATAATTATTTAGTTAATTTAGACCATTTTGTTAGCAAATGTATGCCCCAAATTAGCTGATGGTAGCTGATTAGAATGATTATCCTAAGTATATTAAACTATGTTTGCCTTAAATTAAACTGTTTTATTGAATTAATAATATAGGTATTGTCAAAGCTCATAGAAAACTTTTCCTCCTTTTACTTTTCAGAAAATATATTATTTCATTTTTTTTTTCATTTTATACAGACACCTGCAGAAAATTGCAATTTTGTTTATTAAATTTGCAATAATATTTCATTTATTTTCTAATTTAAACTTCTATCAATGTGATGGCAACACGTTGATAAAAGATATATATTTTTTAATTTGACGCGCTCATGCAGATTAAATTTTAGCATAATTTAATCTAAGCATAATTTATAAATTAAATTTTAAGCTTTAATTAAAAAAAGTTTTAATTTGATGCAAAAATCGATTTTGTGCTGTAATATTTTCTGGTTATAGCGATAAAACGCCGAAATTACGCTTAATAATTCTAATTAAAAATTTTAAAAAATCGCTCCAGGGTGCACATTTTCGAACTCCAAGGTATATATATGCCAAATTTGATAACTGTTTGTCAAACGGTTTGGACTGTAGAGCGCCAACACACACACATACACACACACACGCGCGCGCGCACACACAAACATACATTTAGCTGTATTTATAAGTATAGATTATCACATCGGGCTTTGGCCAAGGATGCCCGGCCACTTCGCGAAATGGCCAGCCAAAGTAGAAAATACAACATGAATTGCAAGTATTTCGGACTTTGGCCAAACCTCTTGGCCAGTTCGCGAATTGGCCGGCCAATTCGCGAACTGGCCGTATTTCGGGCTTTGGCCGTAACATATATAATATTAATAAAGAAGATGCTCATTTTTATAGCTATTTTAATGTCTGATTGAACATAGTAAAACAAATAAGAATCTGACCATTTATACGTGATAAAATGTTCCTAATATTTTAACAGTTTATCATTAATAGCATTCGTATTTTTTTACTAATTTATACATTCGACAATTAAAAAACTCAAGTTTTTACATTGATCCATTTGTGGCCACCTTTCAGCCTAGCGGCTCTAGGCAGTTGCTTAGTTGAAATTCGCTGTTAGTACCAAGATTCTCTGAATACAAGATTTTGCGCTATCAAATTTTCAGAATTTTTTTTTTCGAATTTATTTTTCTATTCTTTTTAACGTTTACATGTAAAATTCAGTTTTGCTACATTCATTAGTTTTAACTATAGAAACCTCGAAATAGGGAAGGATATTTATTGATTGCTTTGTATAATTTATGTCGTCAAACAAGGTCTTGCAGCTGGATTTTAAGATGTCAAAAACTTTTAACAACTCGCACATTAGACAAAATTTTCAGTTATAATTAAAATTTTAAAAAGGATTCTGAAATTTCTTTTTTTTAAAATTTTACCGCCCTTACTAAAATATATCAATTTTTTTTTAATTTTAAATTTTATATCGTTAATTCAACCTCTGTTAACACATTTTACTTACCTGCTAATCTATATACTATAATACGTATTAATATTATTTAGATTACCTTGTTGATAGTTTTTTTTTTGTGAAAACCCAGCAAGAGTTTTTAAAAATATTAATATAAGGGATACTATTACAATAAAAGAAATAGAATATTACCACCCTATACTACCAAAAAACATCAAGAGACACTAAAAGACATCATCTTCTTCATGTCTAAATCATCATCATAACTTCGCCACACCAACTTGACTCTGGAGCGAAATTTCCAAAAAACATTCATGTAAAATCTGTCTTCTTTCTTTTCTTTTTTCTCTATTTATTAAATAATGTTATTCTCTCCATTTATTAATATGAGTTATACCTTTAATTACCTAAGCACAGCCACTTACTAAGTAATCTCATTTTCGAACGAATCAAACAAATCATTCAATCATCAGAAATAAAAAGTTTCAGGAGATCTGATTTATGACTAATGAAACTTACTTGCTAAAATTAAATATTAAAATCACCTCCTTCCTTTTTTTACTGAATTTTCTTGAAATAGCTAATACTTGCCTTTTCTTTTTGCAGTCCAAAGACAATGATATCGGCATTAGCTTATATTTAGACACCGAAGGCAGTGAAGTAGCCCACACAGAGGGAAAGCAAAAGAAAAAGAGGGACGAAGACGTGTCAAAAATGGAACCCATAACGCCACCAATTCGTCTGCAATGCCATTTATGCCCAGAAATAGGAGAAACTATTTCCTGGTTCAGTGGATCTGGTGAGTGCAAATTTTTAATCAGTAGCGATTCCATATGACGATTTTATTTATAAATCATTTCGAATCTTAAAGAAAATTGTTAGTGTTCAGAAAGATTTCGATTACATTCAGAAAATGTAGAATGGTAATTTTAAATGGGCGAATTTTCTAGAAATTTGCTTTAGAAGACAGTTTTATTCAAGTTGGTATTTAAATAAGCAATGAAATTTAAGATTTGATTTTAGTATGCTCACTTTCTCACGGGAAATTTGTAGAATCTTTAAATGTTTTTTTTTCTTAAGCAATATTACGAAACTTGGACCAATTCCTTTAGTCGAAATTATTACTCAAATTTTAAGAAGGTAGTTTTTAATCTGCTCTGAAAGTACAATAGAAAAAAAAATATTTTTGTAGAAGTTATCAGTAATTGATGTTGCACAGAATATATTCTGGAAAAGCTGTTCTGAAAATTGATAAACCACTCAAATTAATTGTCTTAAAATATTTTCATTTAAATAGGGTTATTAGACCCTTAATTTCAAAATAAATAAATAAATAAATAAATAAATAACAGAAAAAAATTAATTAAAACAGAAAAATTTAACAGAAAAAGAGAGGCGCTGTATGTCAAGATAAATTTAGCCACTACTCCTTCATTAAGTGTGATTGATTAAAAACCCATGGTGCATGCTTTATTCGTTAGAGACGCTCTCTCAGATGAATTTGGGGGACAGAGGTTTTCCGATAACTTTCAAAGAATGGTATGCATTTGCTTAATGGGTTATCAATAAGTGGATTCCCCTTTTATATATCAATTCTTTAAGAATGCAACTATCGTTGTATTTTTGAAGGAGTAGAAAATCTTTCTTATCTTTGAAAGAGAAATTCGTTCTTTGAAATTTTGAGGTACCTAGACTTAAGCTTTCTTAGGAATCAAAGGGCTAATAACGTTAAAGGCTTCAAATGGTATATAATTTATAAAAGTTTTATAACATAATCATGCATATATCTTATACCACACAGGCCACACATAATGTAAAACAAAGAAGATGATGATTTAAAGATTACTTAAAATAGAACGAATCAAGAAGGCATACAAAATATTACAATTTCTATTAATTTAATTTAATCTCAAAAATTGTATAAACATTACCATTTATGACAATAATAGGAAATATGTTGAAAAATATTGTAACGAACAAATTATTTAACTGATTAAAAAACTTTTGGAAAATTTTTTGCATCATTTATGAATAGAAAGAGATGAATAGAATTATGAATAGAATATCTTTCTTTTCAAACTATAATTTGCTTTCATTTCAGTCGTTCTCCAATTGGACAATACCTACAGTTGGATGAGTGCCAAGGAGATACTGATGAAGGTCGTCATCGAACAACCAGGGGAAGGAGAAATGAATAACAAGAAGGTATCAGAACTTACGACGAAAACTCAACAACAACCTACAAAGAAATAAATGTAATTAGCATGTATTTATCATTACCCTAGGAATTTTGGTACAAAAATACCGGGTAGCCATCAGGCCCGAGGTAGTGGTGTATAACATCAATTTTAGTTCAAAAGATTGAGTTCGTCGTGCAGTTTTTAGAGTCAAGTGGTTCATTCGAATTTCATCGTTGAAAAAGATTTACAGTGATTGGTGGGATTGAATTCGAAAGAAGATATGGTGAACAATGGCATGTTTCATTTTGAGTAGATAATGCATTTGTTTTTAAAGAAGTGGATGCTTATAAGTTATAGCTTATATTAAGTGTATTATAGTTAGATAAAAATATTGCTGCATTTTTATTCTTTGTCAATAAATTGTGGTTTTTGTACATTTTTAATTGCATTCCTTATTACTTTACTACATATTACATTAGTGTTGTATATAAATATTAGATACATTATTAAAACCATAAAATCACAAAATATATATAAATATCAACATCTAAAAACCACACGCAAGCACACAAAACCGCAGCTACAAACAATTAAAAAAACGTTACAGACAGTTTGATGCGCTGAAATTCAAACACGGAAGCATTGGAAAAAATTCTAAAATTCTTTTAAATTAAAAACTATTTATTCCTTTTGTTAAAAATAACTATTTAAATGTTAAAATACGTTTTTGACGCTTTTCTGAAGTATTGTAAATATGCCTTCCAATCATTCGTTCAAACAATTTCAATCATGATGTTTCACTCACCTTCGTAATTAGACGGAAAAAGTAATACTTTCAACCGAAAAATGGCTTTGCCAAAATTAACATTTACTTTTAAATTAAGAGTATATTAATTTTAATTGAAATGGTCTACATTTTATTCCTCATAACAAGTGCATTCTTATCAATATAAGCTGTCCCACTAGGGGGGGGGCATCTCGTAATTGAGGAGGAGAAGCTTCCAGCATAGTGATTGGCTCTTACCACCCCTGTGAGTGTCGAAAAGGTGTGGGGGTCTGGCTCCTCCCATCGATGATGGGACGTATTTCCTAAGGGAAGGCTTGTACCGAGGTCGGTGTTGACCTTTGGGGACTTAACCGCTGTTCGTACTATTGTTGCTGTTGCGGCAGTCTGGTAATTCAAGTTTTTCCGTGTGCCTTAAAGCGGGTCGGAGTAGTCAGTTTGTGATTGTGATTATCGATATAAGCTTTATAAATATAAATTTATATCTAACGTTTGCATTCGCAAATGTGCAATGCATAGTAAACATCTTTTTTTTTTTTTTTTTTTTTTTTTTTTGTCTCTATAGTAATTCATTTCTCGAAGTGGATATGGTCTTTAGCAACTTCTAAAAGTTGCCTGATTTAAGTGAACTGGAAGAAAATAATAAAATGAGTGTCAACTCAACTGAGCCATCCTTATTATGAAAGATATTTTGCTACATTTCAACGATATTTCTAATTATTCAGAATGCTATACAGTATTGCGAAATATTGTAGCGCATTTTGTAATAATAGGTGTTGGAAAGCAAAAAGGCGACGAGAAAAAAAAAATGATGCCTTTGCTTATTTTAAGCATCTTTTATATCGCACTCATGATTAATTGGAAAGCCAGAAATATGGAAAAGAAAAGTAATTTAGTACAAAACTTTCGATCACCTTTCTTTTCAATTATTATCTTACTACCTTTTCATATTATAAAGAGTAAGAGTCATAGATATCTACAAAAAAAAAAAAAAAAAAAAACAGAAGCGTGCTGCAAGTGAAAGTCTTCTAAGTGAAGAAATTAGAGCATGCAACTAAGTTGCTTCTGAGGGGAAAAAACTGCTTACTAAACTGTTGCTTCATTTATTTGCATTGATCACATTTTTAATGTGAGTATAAAAATTATTTTTTGAACATGTATGTAACTAAGTTGTTACAATAAAGTTGCTCCTAGTTTAGGACAAATATACGTAACTTTTTCTTTAACTTCTGATTGGTGATTGTTTTGATCTTATGGTTTCCGATTCTTTGATTTAGAATTAGTATAATTCTAAATCAAAGATATTTATAAAAATTGTGGTAAGGAACTAAATAACAAAGTTGCTGTTAAGGTTTTTATAATTCTCTTTGTAAAAGATAAGAAAAAAAAAAGAAAATTATTAAATAAATTCGAAATTGAAGATGAAGATATATATATATATATTGTGAAAAAAGAATGATGAGAAAAATCATGGAGCTTATAAGATATTTTTTTATTTGTGATTTTCTCTTTCTAAATATTCGATATTTTTTCTTCTTTCAAGTGCAGATACATGCGAAATCAATAAAGAAGTCGAATTCAAACTTTGAAGAAAAAGTTAAGGTGGCCATTGGAGTAATAACAGTGGAGCAAAGGAAGCAAATTAAATTTCCGCTATTTTAAAAGGAGCAGCAGGAATGAAATAGCATTTCATTCCTTTTGTTCGATGAGGTTTATCTGTTTGAATATTCTTCTAAATTATTCGATAATATAATAGTAGACACGAATAGTATAATAGTAGTACACAAAGATACAATTCTTATTTTAAAAATGAGGAAATGATATGCTGAAAGATTAACACAAAAGCTAATATATATATTCACATATGATAAATACAAATGGTTACAATTACATGTTAGATACTTATGTATGATGGATAAGAAAGACTTGAAGATCTGTTATATAAAACAAAAGACTAGCAACAAACTTGGTTGAAACTGGATTCGAACAGAACGCTACATTCTGCATAAAGAAAAGCATATTGAAGATCATAGTGACTTTGCGTTTGCTATATCAATGGTACGAGGAATATCAAAAAGTTTCAAGACTAGCTCAATTGTCATTAAACTACTTTATCTACGTGCACATAATGTCGTTTTCAAAGTACGCTCCAGCAAGATTCCTAGCTTTCTTGCTGCTTCTTGAGCACACCCTTGAAGCCTACTTCTCGAAGCGTGCTTAATACTTTCTCAGCTTAAGATTTCCGGGAGGGATGTCTCGTCATCTTCCAGTGTTGTTCTTTTGTTTCTAAAGCATGCCATGAATCATTGAAGCATCACCCTAAACTTGTTATATTATGTGTCCCGTATCCTTAAAAGATTTGTAGAGTTTCATTCAAGAATTTTACGTTCTTTGTTTGTTTATGTTCACAAAAGTACTAGCCGTATAGCTACAGATATACACAACACATGTGGGCTTATGTATGTCGGTAGTCTTGTGATTGTATGCGTAGCTTCGGATTGCTATGTGTTGACATGTTACAGAAGTAGTCTTGGAAAGTTTTTGACACCCTCTCGTAAGAAAATTCGATATAAAAAACTTTTTGTATTTTAAAATGGCGCATAAGAGACGAAATTTTAATAAAGTATTCATTATAAAATTTAGAATAAGCGTGAGAAAGAAATAATTTCCTCCAAGACCTGAGATTTAATTGATATTCATAGATTTATTAATTTGGTTCTTATTAGAAAGTATACCATTTATGAATTTTGAGGATTTAACTTGATAAAATTATGTTTTTTGGAACAAAAATTAGTCCTGGAATTAAAGATTTCTTACATATGATGTTTACGATAATGGTGTTACAAATGTCATCATATTTGTACATCTGAATAAATTTATAAATTTCATGCTAAATAAATATAAAACGTTAAATACACAATGAAAAATTTCAGCTGAAAGAATAATCAGTCTTATAAATAAAATTCATTTAAAAATTTATTAAAATATTTTAAAGATGTAAAACTATTTGTAGTAGAAAAATAGCAAAGTGGTATCTAATATACCGGTTTTAACATAAATTCGTAATAATTTAAAAATTCATGAAATTGAAGTTATCTGGAATAATTATGGTGATAACCCTCTTCCGAGGACTGGTGCTCCCCTAATTGACAAGAAAAGGCTAGATTCAATCGCTTCAGCAAGATTGCTGTTTTTGCCATGATCTTTAGAAGAAATGAGAAGTTTGTATAATCGCTTTTACAATGTTGTCAGAAATATGTACTTCAGCTTAGCTTCGCAATTGGACACTTTAAAGGGGCAGACGACGAGTGCAAATAGGTAGCGAATAAGAAGGGGTATAACAGAGTGGTATACCGAAGAACATCGGTATTCTGTCCCCTCATGGTGCGTTAAAATCGTAGCCGTGAAAATTACAATCAGTGTATGAACTCTTGCAAAACAACTCTCCAAGAGAGAGGAATTGAAAATTAATTGAATCAAAGAAAGCTAGCTACACAGTAGCTATTCAATATCTTGTGGAGTCAGCTTTCATTGACCGGAGCAGTGTCAATACGCATCATAAATATTGAATCTAAAACACATACACAAAGAGCACATATGACCCCACTGAGGAATCTTTATATTCAACACGTGTTAGTGTTTGGTGTAGTTTCGCTCTCTCTTTTATTATGAGCCTTTTTTTCTTTGTAGAGCGTTGCGCAAAAGCATGTTTTAATAGAATACGTTACTTAATACGTTACATAATAGAGTGACAATCATGTAAATAGGGGGCCTTCCTCCTATCACAACTCAATTGAAGACATTCTTGAGAAGAATAATTAATCAGTTCTCACAGTACAATTGAATGACTCCTCGTACACCAAACTTAAAACTCAATTGCATACAGATATAATCATTTCCACTATAAGTCACTTACATCCATTCGGTTTGCTACATGCAGCAATTAACTGTTATCACATGCTTTCAAATTGTTATTTACAGTGATGCAAAAAAAAAAAAAAAAAACGAAACGTATTCTAGTGTTGTGCTATCTTTTGTAAACGTTTGCACGCATTTCAACTTATAGCATGGATTCTGCGATTTGCTTGCAAGTAACGCCTTCTATTGACAAAAATATGAAATTTGTTTTATATTAAAAAAAATCTTTCTTTATAAAGAGAACTTTGTTGGAAATTGCATCTATTATATAAATTCCTTTCAGATATGTATATATAAGAAAGATATTTACTTATTTCAGGGATATCCAGCATCTTACATGATTTCTTTTAAAAAGAAAATCTTCTTTTATGGTTTTGAAATATTTTATTTCAGAAATAAAAAATTAAAAAAAACTCAAGTTTTATATAATTTTTTTATATTTTTATATATTAAAGCTACAAAGGCGAAATTGGTAAACTGTACGAATGTATTTCGTGTGACTCATTTACGCTGAAAATCAAGAAAAAAAATGTAGAAATAAAAGGGAGGGATAAATAACCTTTTCTTGACAAAAGTAATCATAAATTAGAGACAGGACTCGTTTATATTCTTTCAGACAGTCACTAAAACAAACAAACAAACAAACAAAAAAATATTTTTTAAAAAATATTTCTCGAAGATATAAATAAAAAGGAGTAGAAATTCCTGAAAAAGGTAATTTACTTCTCGGGCATTTGCTGGAAAAGAAAAGAAATACAGTTATGTATAAAATATATATTTAGAGTTTGATTCTTCTTTTTTCTTTATAACAATTATTCTATAAATAATGTTGAAATTCTCTGATGATTTTAAGAATCTCAAAATAGAATACGAGTAATAGCATCAAATTTGACTTCGGATATTTTCTTGTTCTTCATGAAAGCGATGCTTTTTCTTATTATTGCGTACTGTAAATACAATAGATTAAGTTGAACTTATTCTAAAATATGCTAAACATTCAAATAGTGAAAATTTCAAGAAATACGGAATCTATAGGTTGGTATAAGTCTAAACATGCTGAGAAAGAATTTTCTTTATGTGATTATTTTAAAATCTAGGGGAAAAATTTAAAAATATAGCAGCGTTTAGAAACAAATCATTTCTACAAAAGAGCGTGAATTGCAAATGTAAAAGCGACTGTTACAAGAGCTTTATACCAATAAATGTAGTTTTATAAAAAGGTATATTAGATAAAACCGGCGATATAGAATTAATATAAAACAAATTTACGATAGCAAAATAACCCGATTGAGTAAATACTATTATGAATTGTACGTAGCATATAAGATGCAATAGCAAGCAGAAAGCAATATTAACACACGCACACATAAAAAAAACCCAGGGAAACTTTAGATTAAGTATTCAAAGCTTTTGTCATTCGAAACAATACATTTTTCAAATTCTTTTATTCATGTTTCGCTGTTAATGCACGGTAATTTATTTGATTATTAATTTATACTCAATTAACTCTGCCTTGAATGTTTTATCTGACATACCTTTTTTTATTATTAAATTCATTATTAAAAAAGTACATTTGTTGCCTCTCTTTGCGTTTGCGATACTATGGTCTATAACAAAAATTATTTATATTTATTAAAATCACTGTTTTACATGTAATGCATACTCTCATTCCATATAGGAGGCTACAAGGCGAAACATGAATGAAAAATTGTAGTATAAGCAAATCGGTTCTTGTTTCCCTGGGTGATATTGCATGGGATTGAATACCTACACTTCGATGGCGGAACATAGCGGTTAGAGGAAAAATGTAGTCGATGAAGGTAATTAGACTACACCCTCAAATTTAGCTTTTGTTATCTAAATGACAGTCCTACAGATTTCTCTGAATGTTTTGATAGAGAGGGAGTACGCCTTTATGAATGTGATATGTATAAGTTGCAATGCATTAAAAATGTTTTTTTCAAATGTCATATTACTTTTACTTGCTTATAAAGTAATCTATTTCAACATGTCCGGTTTTGGTGATTAGATAAAATTACAGGCTACAGCATTATTGAAAAATGTCACTATCATATTAAATAAATAACTGTCTGGCTTTCTAATGTTAGAATAATAATTTATGAACGATTATTTTTCAAAATAATCATTAATTAACATTTGATTCTTGCATATTTATCAAAATTGAACGAAATGCAAAATGAGAAAAATTTATGAGTCATAGAAATTTTCAAAATTTTTAAATGAATAAAAAGTTTAATACAGTAACCTTTATTAACATTAGCAATAAAGTGTTTTCTTCCCAAGGGCAACAATGAACAATAATTCAAAATCTGTAAAGATAATGAGAATATTTTCTTCAATACTTTTAAATTTTCCAGCAGCATAGCAAAATCTTTAATCAGGTACGTATAAAATGTAAAAATGGAATGGAATATTTTGAAACCCTAGAAATAATAATTTAAAGAAAACAAAATAGGAATAATTTTTATCTAAAAGTAGAAACAGTTTCATTCAATATTTTAAAAATCTTTAGTTCAAGTAGAGAGATAAAACGATGAATAAAATTCAATCGTCTTGATAGTCTTTTATAAAAACAACAACAGAAGTGTCTGGCGAAGAGAGTATTTCAGGCTCATTTTAATTTGGCAGTCGAAAATGCCAGTTTCTTCTGCTTGTGACTAGTGAAAGTTCACCTCGATTATTTAGCATATAAACTTAACACCACACTTATTGTGTTTTCGCAATAGTTAAACTTCATCAGAAAAAAAAAATCATTATTTTCCTTTGCTTTGATTGAGTTCAAATTTTGATACGAATATACAATTTTGGTATCAAATAGACTATATATCACATTTTATTGGCTAAGTCTTTGCAGTTTCGAATTATTGTTTTCTAATATACAAAAATTGACAGGTCGATAAATTGCAAACCAATTGGCAGATTGAGTTTAAAATTATTATAGAATCATAATTTTAATAATAAAGCTATATACTTAAATTCATACATTCTACTTATTTTTTTTTTTTGTTATAGTATTCACAATAGCATGGTCGTATGAATACGAGACAAAGTTTCTATAGTTAGACATGCTGAAAATCTAATATGTTGAAATAAAGCCAAATACGAAAAATGCCTCCTCTGTAACATGTTATTTGTGTTATCATATTTATAGAGATGTGTATACATATACACATAATTAAATAAAAAACATGTTTTACGAACTCAAGGAGGTTTGATCCATAGAGTTACATTAGAATTTCGAGTCAAGCTCTTTGATGACTACAATGGTTTCCTTTTGCATACTGTTTTAGAGTTTTTCTTTATATTTTAACCCTTTAAAGGGCCATTTTTTTCTAGTCATATTATGTTAAAATATTTTTAGGCTTGAAATTAGAATAAGAAAAGGGATTCATTTAGCTTATTAGATAAATGTAATTTGATTAATTAATAATTAAGTAACAAATCAAGATACGTCATTTTGACTGAGATAAAGAACTGAAGCATCTAAGTTTCTGACTTACTAAAAAAATTTGTCAGAACTTATGCCAACCTACATAATTTTATACAAAGATTGATAAATTTGGTGGGAATCATACTTCCCACGGCCCTAGAAAGGGTTAAAGAAGAAAATTGAAATCTGCGAGTCATGACGCATTCCTATTATTACATTCTTCTTATGCTTTCTTTAAGGTGTATGTACACACTTGAAACTTCGAAAATCGTTCAAACTTTCGAATATTTTTTTTATTGTTTAATAATGTTCTCTGATCCTTTAGCTTTCAAACGATACCAATATGTTGTCAATATTCGAAATATTTATCGAGTTATCATTATTTTTCTTGAGATGCTTTCATTAAAAACTCCAGTTATGGTGTCTTTAAAACTCATTTTATGAAGAATGATATTTTTCCACTATGTTGCTTCATTCAAACAATCATAACTCAACAAGAAATGAACCAAATACGGTTATTTATATATCAAAATATTCTGTATGAAATAGCGGATGTTTTGTGCCTCAATAAAAGTTAAATTTATAGAAATAAATTTTTAATAGCTGTTTAAATGTTAAAATGACAGAAAAAATCTCGATTTTTCTATTCATCGGTGATGAAAAAATTGTTTAAAAAAAACTATACATTTTTATAACTTGTTTGAGGCAGACAAAATGAAGACTAATATTAGGCATATTTTCCAACTAGAATTGCGTGTCTATACAAATTAGAATTTAAGATGTCATGTTTCCAAAAATAGGCTAATTAGCTCATTAAATATTATTTAATTAGTTAATAATTAGTGTAATATGGTTTTTTCTCACTGAAATGAGTTTAAACATATTTTAATAACCTACTGTGATAAAACTGGATTTTTAAAGTTAAAATTTAAAAAAAATATTCAAGTGTGTACGTACACCTTAAATCAGTAAATTATAGGCAAAAATGAAATTATATAAAACAAACAATGCGAAACGATTAGATTTCTAAATCTGAACTTAAAGTAGCTTAAATTCTACTTTTAAATAATGAAAGACAATCATTACATTTTTTAAGTACATTTTATTGAAATAAAGACCCATTCACAGTTTTTTACAACACATAAAAACAAAACATGCAATAATCATGAGTTTTCTTTTTCTGAAAGAACTGTTTTCATTGCATCGGCGCTCTTGGATGAACAAGAGGTTACGAAGGTTTTATATAAAACTTGCTTGTTCCTAAAAATACTGTAACTGTTATCGAGTACCAAAGAATCTGTAGAAGAAAACGTATATTATAATAAATTTATGAAATAAATGAAAATATTTACGAAGATCGAAATTAAAGTTTTAATTTATGCAGGGTGGTTATAATTGAACTTCTCTATAAACAGCATCCTACAACGCAAACGGATGAACGGATTGCCACGAAATTTGGTATATAGGCTATACACGAGATGCGCTCAAGGAATTTAAAAAAAAAGTTCCAAAATGTCCACCAGCGGGCGTTTTTTTCCGAAAAAACATTACATTTAACACAAGAAACGACCAAAACGGAATACAGAAACAATATTAATATTTATTGACTAGTTTCTGATCACTTTGTCATCGAACCACAATAAGTAAGAGCCCCAGAGTTGCCATTATGATGACAATTTCAGCTTAAATTCTAAAAAAATACATACATTATAATTCTCCGAGTTATTGATCGTTAGTGTTGCATACATATCATAGATTTAAATTTTTTTAAATCAATAATTGCATTTTTAAATAGTATTTCTTTGTGGATGATAGATTTTGTTGACATATATGATTTCTATGCTTTTCACTCTCAGTTTAGAAATATATCGTGCAAAAGAAACAATATAATTTGTCATAAAATATTAATATATTTTTATCTAATTCAAATGTTTATAACTAGTTATGTTTCAAAATTATATATAATGAATCGTACATATAGACGATAAAAAATTAAAAATATTTACATAAAGATTAAATATTTACAATTTCAAATAATATTCAAAACATATGTGCATTGTATTATGTCTTTTACTTACTATCGATAAAAATTCTACGTGTCTGTAGCATATTTCAATCCTATGGTTTTTCGGCAAATGTTAGAATTAATGAAACAACTAAAAATTGGTATCAGAAATGTCATGTTTTCTGATTCTTAATTTTAAAAAATGATATAATGATGTCGTGTCCGCGTTAACACGGAAAAGGGGTGCAGTAGATTCTGAGGGTAAAGATCCCTGAGCACCCGAGGGCAGAAGTCTGACTTCTAGCTCATGAAACTCGCACACATTCGTTTCCACAACCCCTTTTTTACAGGGGCGCACATTCACACACCTCACAGATAGAACACAGATGAAGAACAACCCTGCCCGAACCGGCATTCGAACCCAAGACGCTCAGATCAAGAGGAAGACGCCATATGCCAGGACGCCGGCTATAAATGATACATATATGATAATATATAAATCACTATCGTGCTATCATAAGTACTATACGGAGCATTTCACAAAAGATTAATAGATTTCCACTCAATTCTTTATATCCAGAGAGTAGATTGCATATATTTTCCATTGTCAAATGAATAATAGTGAAAATCCAGTGTAATCTAAAATGTGCTGAAGTTAAAAAAATTATTTGATAAGAGCGAGAATGCCGATTTGATTTAACAGAAAATATTTCCAAATGTTAGTGACAATTAACAAATCCAATTCCACTTGCATATTCTTATAGCAGTTGACAAGAATATTTCCGCTTGTAGGTGTTTAGTTTAGTTTAGTTATATTAACGTCCCGTTTGAAGCAACACTAAGGCTATTTTGGGACGGACCTCGTAATTTTGAACCACGTTTAGATGACAAGGACGACACCTGAGCTGGCACCCTCCTCTCCATACCACACCACACTAGCGGGAGGACGTTTGGTCAGGACGGATTTAACGTGCAACAGACCCCCTTACACGATGGTTCTTCTGTGGAATCGGGTCTCGAAACTGGAGCCCTTCGGTTCCGAAGCCGAGACCTTACCATCAGGCCACCACGGCCCGCTTGTATGTGTTAATAACAGCTGAGAAATATATATTTTTTATGCATATGACTAACACTTAACAAGAATATTTCCACTCACATTTTCCCGCTCTTTCGGCAAGGTAGCAACCAATCTCGGCTCCAAAATCAGAACTGACAGTTATGGGTTTCATGACGATTTCGGGACTTGGACCTTCGGCGTACACGAGATATATTTTGATATCGTTTCTTGTGCATTCCACTTCCCATCCCACCGTCGACCCGGGGAAGTCCACTTTCAGTTGAATGCTGCACTTGGAACGACGTCCAACGGTCACTTTTCGAACGTTTTCGTCATCCGCACTCAGAGTGTTTAAGTTTTTAAGGTAAAATTCCTTCGGAACAGGACTGAATACTCTCACCTAAATGAAATGAAAATAAATAAATGAAATTATATTTATGATCTTAAATGAATTGAAACTTTCAAATTTCAAATTACAATTAAATCTGATTTAAAAAGATGAATGTTTTTCATGTGTTTTTGCCGATTTACTTTTGTAAACTTTTAGAAATTGAATGAATGATTGATATTTTCGCTTCCAATACATTTTTATCATACATGATTTATTTTCATTATGGTAAAGATGAGATTTTATAATCGGTTTATTAGCGCATATATATTCTTGATAACAATACGCTATTTTAACATATCCAGAGCTTTAACAATAGTTAAAGCTCTGAATGTGTTAAACTACATTTATAATTGAACTTTTTGTAATTTGTTAAATTACATTTTTATAATTACATTTTGGCAATATATAAGTGGCAACTTTGGTAGCGAATCAATGGAAAGTTGATTTTAATAATACATTCTATTAATAATGACTAAAAAATAAGAAATAATCATTAATATAATATATATATTTATAGTAAATTAATAAAAGTATATTTTAATAAGTATTTTTACAAAGAACCTCGATAAGAAAACTTTTTTCCCACATAGTAAAATCAAACATTACACTTTGAGGATAATTGTTTTTTTTTAAATAGGATCTCGTCCGATATATACTATACTTAATTTCTGTTTATAAATTTTATTTAATTAATTATTGAAAGGACTAAATTATAATTTCCAAATTCAAAAACACATTGTATTTCTTTACTCAAGTCAATTTTGAGAAAAAAAAAAAAAAAAGAGGCACATTTGAATATTTGATGGAAAAAAAAAAAAAAAAAACATGACTGATTTTTATGTAGGGATGTAAGAGGTTTATAATCATTTCCCAAAAAAAATTTTTTTCTTTTGTTTTAGCTTTAATTGTAAAAAAAGTTTCAAAAATGCAGATATCTTCAACAATTATTTTTTTGAATTCATAATTTAATTGAGAAGGGTCTCTCAGAATACAAATAAAAAAATACTGAATTTAGAACAAGAATCTTCACGGTCAGTAACGTGGCCATTAATAGTATAAACAAATTTAAAATTATCTAAAACTTGATTTTGAATAGTTTCAATTATAAATAAAAATTAAAAAAATATATACAGCATCTCATACATTAGATGTAAGTAGAAAATATTTTGAAAAACTATAAGTTTGAATAAATTTCCAGGAATTTACATATGTTTAAAATAATTTTGTTCCTTTAGTTTCTTTTGTTAGATACAAAATGCTTTTATTATTTGACAAGGGGGATTATAGGTTTAACAATAAATTTATTTTGATGGCGGATTTAACTACTGATTGGGGGCCACTATTCTGCAAATATTTATTAAATATGATAACTTTTCTAATTTAAATTGATGTTAAGAGAATGATTCGAAATTTTTTTTTATATAATTGTGACAAATATTTACATTTTTAGATTTATAAACCAGGATGGCATAATTACATTATAGCTTAGCATTTTCCCCTATAACTATAAATTCATGATATTTTCATATTCTATAAATAACAAAATTAGAGAATAATTAAATTATTCTAAAATAATTCAGTTAATATTTATCTAAAATGTGGCTGATAAACTGATGGAATTTTTTTAACGTTTTTGTTTAATTTTAAGTAAAGTTTATAAGTTACGGGAGTTTTACAGAATATATTATTCTTAATTTAAAAATTATTACTGAATTAAAAACGATAACGGTTACTACTATAACAATTCTCGATATCTCGAAGATCTCGATATTTTGATATTAATAAAAATATGAATTACAATGGTTATACGTAAAATCCAAAAACATAAAATAAATGCAATATACAGTGTTAAACATGAATTGATTAATAGATACAGTAAAGCAAAATATGAGAACATTATTATGAAATATAAAAGAAGAGTAAATTAGTAAGCATCCTGATCATTGTTCTAAATAACATTTATATGTTTAATATAATGACTGTTATTCATTACAAAGAAAAGCCAGGTATTTTGTTGATAAATTAGGGAATGTTAGTTTTGTTTGTTCAGTATTCAAATACTATAAGGAAGTAAAAATTAAATTGAAAGACATAACAAATAAAAAAAAAATAATTTAAAATCGCCAAGATAATTCCATTTTGTTCTTAAGTCATTCTACAAAATTTTTATTCAAAAATCAACCATAATTCAATTTATTGCCGAAAATAAATGCCTTTCTTTAATTATAATCATGTGTTTTCACTTAGTTTATCAAGTTTCCGCGATATATGAGCTTTGCTACTTGGCGAAGATCTAGGATTTGCAGTTTCAAAGAACTTCCAAAGCAGTAAGCAGAACAGTAATTCTTCTTTAAGGTTGGTATAGATATAAAAAGAAGCAAGTATTGTTTGAAATTATAATAGGGAATTTTAGTACTAACAACCAACTTCTTAAAACAAATTGTAGACCATCCAAAATCCTGAATAAAAGATGTTATGTAATGACTGACGGATCTTTAGCAAGCCGGCAACAAAAATGACATAAAATCGTTTAGAATAGCTATAATCAGAGCATTTTGAACTGATAAATTTTGTTCACAGTATAATGGAATTTATCTTATTTCAAATGATGGTGCGTCAAAGATATTTTACAAAAAATTACTGAAAGGACAAGAGGACTGTTAAAAAATTTAGATTTTATAACTTTTTCATTTATTGACTCAAATAGCTTAAAATGTAATTCTTAATGCTATTCAGAGCATTTTTTTTCTATAACATTCTATGCCAGTCTCTATCAGTTTAGATAATTGTTGTTCGGCCATGGATAGAATGTATACCTTGTATGTAAAGGTCTGATATACTTGAATTAAAATAATAAAAATCTAATTTCCAAAGTGATATTACCTGTAAAATAATTGCAAGATTATTTATGCTATATTTTCCTTTGAATATGCATTACCAAACATATATTTTTTTAATATTGAAACTGAGAAAATTTTTTCATTTGAGACATTTTTTTCAATCTTAGTTGGAAGTATGCATCTATTTTTAATGATTTAGAAACAAAATATTGGACCTAATCAGAGTGGGAATCTGGTATGTATTCTTCTGTTATCACAAATAAATTATTGTGAAATCCAGAACACACCCAATGTCTGCACGCTGTTTAAGCAGACAATTCCTTTTGGCGTATCATACAATCAAATACAATACATTACACGTTGGGACAATTATAAGAAAGAGGAAGATTTAGAGATAATCTTTATTTTAACTAATCAAACAGAAACATTTAATACTATATCTTATTCACTGTTAAATGTTTTCAGTTTAATGTTTCAGTTTTTATATGTTACTAATAATAAAGATGAATGCATGTTTATGTGGGTGTGAGTTGACGTTCTAAAGGCCAGCCAGCTTAACTTTCTGCTATTAAATTTGACACATATATATACTTCGGAAGGTGGGAATGTGTATTTCAAAACGATTTTCTAGACTTTTTAATTAGAATTTTAATCAATTTGAAATTAAACTGAATTTTGGTGTTTTCTACGATAATATCCAAAAAATATTATGCATCATAATATATTTTATTGCTTAAAAATTTATTAAGATTATCTTAGTGATACTACTTTAAAATTGTATAAATTTTTTTACAAAATATTGGTAATTTTTAAAAAAATATTTTTTTTTGTCTAGTTTCCATGAATTATTCTGGTTTCTGTTAAATATTTAATCGTGTGGTTTTCTTCTGTTGTTAAACATTAAAAACCAAGAATTCTTTTTGATATATGTGTAATTTGCAAGACGAAAAAAAAAGTGAAGTTACAATAAAATGCAATGTAGAAGATATGTATTATATAGATATTAAATATATATACTATATGCAATCTAGATAGTAGATATGTATTACATTTAAAAAATATACATATATAATAATGGGAGATGTAGGTAAGACGGTTTAAAAAAAATGGTTTTAAAGTTTGACAATGTGAGGGAATCGTGAATTATTATAAATATGAATTAAAGATTAATTAATAATAATTTTAATTAATTAATCAGAAATTAATTATAAATTAAAATTGAAAGTATTGGAAATTAAAGATAACCAATTATTGCCAAAGTGTTATAAAAATCAATCGAAAAGCATAAATATTTTTACACTATTAGCATTAAGCGCCACAAATTGTTGCATCTTCTTTTCCTATTATTGAAGGAAATAAACACTTTTTGTATGATTACTTCGGATTTTTTAAAGATAATCGAGGAAAAGGAATTATTTTTTTACCAGCGACGGGCAGTTAGGATTTCCATCTGGATCTGTCCGTGTCCCTCCGTAGATTACGGGTAAGAGTTCAGCATCGATATGTTCCAGAAGATCTGGTTTCCATCCGTCTGTAAGAAATAAATATTCCTCAAAATCCAATTAACATACTTCAGTATCAACGATAAAAAAATTTCAAAATACACGAATATCCATTTTGGCATTTTTTTAGCACATAAATCAGCGTAGATAAAATACCGTAACTGTCGGACGATTTAGACCAGTGGTTCTTAACCTTTTTAAACCGCGACCCAAATTTGAGAAATATTTGAAAAAAAGTCAAAATTTTTTCATTGCTTTATTTTAGATCGTATTTTTAAAAAATCTTCAATCCTACGATGATGATTTTTTTTAACTTACAAATTTTTTATTTATTTTTTTAATAATAATGTTAAACAAAAGTATTTTTCGATCCAAGGAAAATTTAATTAATAATCAAGTGTTTTTAATAATTTTTTTGACCAAATTAAAATATATTTATAACTTTTTGAAAATAATTGACATTTTAACTTATTTCTAAAAAAAAGAAATATCAATACATATGTTAAGTCTTTTAAATTTTAAATGCAAGTCATACAGTTTTAATGAGAAGCTTGTGCTTGAATACATTTTGAAAGATCTTCAAACCTCGGTTGAATGCTTGTCAAGGAGCACCTTATATCTATTTCAGGATTTAACTTGTTCTGGTAATTGTTTTTGATTACACACAGAGCCGAAAAACCAGCCTCACACATATATGTTGTTGAAAAGGGCAATAATATTTTTAGGGCTTCTTTAACAATTATTGGCTTTTCGGTTTTTAATTTTAACCAGAAAGCACATAAAGATTCAGTGTTTTTGTAGAAATTGTATCGAAGTGCTTGGTCACTTCGTATTTCTATTAATTGTTCTTGAAATTGATTAATATTAACAAATTCCTTATGCAAATCACTTACATCAAAATTAAACGGTATTCGAACCCAATTATATTTGAAAACATCTCTGCAAGGAAATATCGATCAAAGTCTGCTATTAGTTTTTCTAAATGATTAATAATAATTTTCTGTATTTCAAAATCTGTGATATCAATATTATTGTCTTTATTGTTATATTATTGTCTTGCCATTTTGACTTTAAAACAACTAAAATGCGCTGAAATTTATCAAATTATATCATAAATTACAGATATGGTTTTTTTTATCAGCATGTATTTAAAATTATTGTCAAGTTAGAAGTGCTTACCTGTTAAATATTTTGTAAATAAAGCGAACGAATAAAAAAACCCAAAAGATTGACATAATGAATTCCACTTTGTAGAACCGGTCTCCAAGGTCAAATATTTGGCGCGCTTCTCTTGTACGCCCTTGCCAGCTTTGCTCCATTTAGTTCTCACCGTTATTATCATCACACGTACATTTTTTGCTCTCGCTTTTTAATCAGTTGATATTTTTTGATCTTGTTAATCACATTCATTTTCGATTGTTGATATTTATTCAAGTCGTCATTTCTAAAATGTCTGAAATTTTGGTGTATTACTAACTTTTTTGGTTCGACTCAGCGCGACCCAAGAAATATGCTTCGCGACCCATAGGTTAAGAACCGCTGATTTAGACTATGAAATTTGAGAACTATTATAGTAATTTAACTATTATAGTATTAAATTATTTCCTCAGGCACTATGTATACTTGCATGACTTGCGCAAACTTTAGAATGAAAAATGTTATTGAAGCAAAATATGAAAGAAAAGTTTTGATAATGCTATTATTAGCTTTGGAACAAAATAAGTTTATCAATTTAGAAACAAAGACTGCACAATGTATCATTTTCACAGAAGTTATATTTCTGACGACATTTTGTATTTTCATGAGCATCATAGGTTTCCTTTAAGCACATATAGAGCACAACAGATAGAAGAAACAGAAATCTCTTTGTTAAACATGTTATCATCATGCTGATTAAGCCTATCATCGAATATAAGCCCATACATGTTTTTTGAATATTCTTTCATACTTTGTCTATTATGAATACAAAGTATTTCATACTCTGCGCGTTTGACATTTAGCACTCTATAGAAGGCCTAAGAAATGTTGAATGCCAACAAATTTTCGGATATATATAAAATTCTTAGGAATTCTATAAAATGTCGGCTTTTCTTCATTGATAATAAAATTTAACATAAAATTCGCAATAATTTTATAATAAAAGCGATTTGCTTCCTATTTTAAAAATTTACAGTTATCACGAATTTTGACTTTTAAAAATTAAAAATTAATTTACCTTATTTACTTTATAGAATGCTCTATAAGAAGTATTAAATTTTATATCAATATTATAATGAGGGAGAAATGGTGAATTATTTTTGAGGATGACACAAGAATCATTTGTATACCCGCAATTCAAATGATTCTTGAATTTTTTAATCAGAAAATTATTTTGAAAATATTAAGAGGAAATAAAAGGGATTAACTTACATGAATTATCTAACGTTGATAATTTATATTTTAAAACTTTTGCTTGCCTTTTTTACCATTTACCAAAACTTTACTTAATTCGTTTCAATAATGTAAAGATAATTTTGTAATCGGATTTCCACTCATTTCCTGATGTGCCAGAAGTCTGACTTTTTATTTGCGTATTCGCGATGATAATACGCAATTTTCATTTAATCATTAGCACAATAATTATCACTTAATCATTAACAAAATTAAATTTTGACTGCATATCTACAACGCAATCTATAATGATTTTTAAAACTAATAGATCTCAGAATTTAAAATGTGGAAATAATTGAAATAAAAACGTTCTACTAAGTAGTTTCGTTAAGTTAAAAAAATAGAATTAAAAAAATTCGGTTTCACTTAATTTTTTATTTGAATTTTCCATATCTAAATTTTATAAAATCTGGTTTGTTTGTGTTGTTATTAATATAACATAAAAGAGCTAATTAGAACAAATAAATATGTAATGCCTAGATCAAGATAGTAATACTTACTATATCCGTATATTTTCAATTTGTCGACTGTATCTTCTGAAAGCAAGGCTTTAATCATATTGAACAGATAATAGAAAAAAGATGGTGCTGCAAAGAAAGATACTTTACGTTGAAAAAAAACATAAAATGGAAAATAAATTAAAACATTTGAAAATAAACCAAAATTGTAAAATAGCCAGTAAGAACATATACAAAGTGCCTTCTCTAATCCAACCACAATACATAATTTCTAAATCTAAAAAAAGCGTACATTTTCATTTGGAAAAATCAGTTGTATGTTTGGCAAAATTTTATTTAAAAATGTCTATTAAAATTATAGACATTAAGTCTGTATACAACGAAATATGGCATTGTAGACAAAGATACTTTACGTTGAAAAAAAAGATAAAATGGAAAAGAAATTAAAACATTTGAAAATAAACCAAAATTGTAAAATAGCCAATAAGAACATATACAAAGTGCCTTCTCTAATCCAACCACAATACATAATTTCTAAATCTAAAAAAGGCGTACATTTTCATTTGGCAAAATCAGTTGTATGTTTGGCAAAATTTTATTTAAAAATGTCTATTAAAATTATAGACATTAAGTCTGTATACAACGAAATATGGCATTGTAGACATTACGTCTATTAAAATTTTATACGATTTCAAGATTCTTTTAATTAGATCAAATTAAATAATCAAGTCATACTAAGAATTTTTTAATAAAAAATAGTTCTTCTTTGATTAAAATAGACCGAGTTCTAAAGCTTTTAGTTTCATTATTTTCAATAAATTAACGGCTTCCTGGAGTAAGCGTTGTGACTTGATTCATGTAATTACATTGATATTGTTTAAAACCACTTGAAATAATGATATTCAAAGCTTCATAATTTGGTCAATTAAAGAGACGGAAAACTGGAACTATGTGTAAAATTTTAATGTCTCAAATATATTTTACCAAATATGACTAATACGACAGGAGGTTACATAACAAAACAGATTTCGCAGGATTTTTTAAAAAAGAATTCATTAGCTCAAAAAACATAAAGTGCCACTATTTAAGTCATTCAGGTCATTTTTCCAATTTAAAGAATCCTTTTCACTAATGATTTAAAAATTAGCTATTTGGTTATGATTCGAATGGGCAACGTATATACATCATGTATATGAAGGACTCAAACCCAATAAATTTATACATTCTGGAAAATATGACGTTCAAATAATACGAAATAATTTCAAAAATTGTATGTCACATAAACATCGAATTGAATGATTGAATGGAATAAATATCGACTTTTTAACACTCTTAACTAAATCTGTTAAATGAAATCTGATGACTCTTTAACAGGTTTCATTCAAAGTTCTGAGGGAATTTCGGAATTTGGAGTAGGAACCATGTATTAAATATCCATTTAACTGAAATATTTTTTAAGATATCGTGTTCGTCAATGTAAATTGAAACAGCCAGCTAGCTGAACTTCTGAATAAATTTGATCACATTTCGATTGAAATAAACATATTAGGTTAAATCTATATATCTAGTTCTATCAATCTAGTTTAAAATATTTGTGAGTTTTTTTGACAGACAGACAAATGCAATCACAAACCAAAATTGTCATTTTTCAGCCTCAAGAATATCTGACGTAGAGATTTTGAGTTCGAATTTGTTGACGCTTGTAATATTTTCTTTTTACTTCGAGCACTTGAAAGTATTATATAGCATTAATTTTTATTCATTAAGTTTTGATTATTCTCCTTAAAATTATCTTAAGCAAAAAAAAGAATATAATATTATTTGAAAAATTGCATACATACCAATTAATCTGTTATATTTAATATTACAGAATGCACTTAGTATGATAATAAAACAGCGGCTTTCAATTATTTTAAATTATCCAATAAGGACTTTTATTAATATATGCAATATTTCCGGATTTAAGATAGAAGAAAAATGTAATATAACATGCTTAATAAGTACTTAAGAAAATGCATTTAATGAGTCAGAGTATAGTCTTTTAATTATTTTTCTTTTGAATGAAACTCGTTTTAATGCTTGCAATAATACAAAAAATATATTTAAAAAGAATATACAAAGTGAACGTACTGTTAATGATAAAAGCTATCTTGAGGTTTTCTGGATAATTATATTCGTACAGTTTTATGAATGAGATGGCCAGTTCATACACTGAAAGATAAAACAAAATACCATTTAAATAATTTAAGCAATATAAATAAAAAATATTCCATTATTCACACTTTTTTACCGAGAATGTATATAAATTTAATTTAATTTTTGAAAAAAAAATGGTTAATAAGAATTCATTTTAACGGATTATTGAATTTTTTCTAAATGTAGAGTTATTATTAATTTACAAAAATAACTTTTAATTCATGTTTAATGACGGCATTTCTCGTCTTGAATTCCTAATACTTACTTTGCTAAAAATTAATTTAAAAAAAATGTATTCTAAAATTTAACCAGGATTAATCTTTCTTATAGCCAATATTTGTCTTTGCTTAAAATTTATTCATCCAAAAATGCAGAATGTTTTTAAATCTATTAAGTATTAGAAAATATTCATATCAGCTTAAAAATTATACGCCTATATCATTCAAAAATTGACAGCACTATTTTCGAATTTATATTATTTAATTGTTCATTACATTTAAAAAAATACCATAAACATGAATTTGAATGTTTGCGATAACTATATTAAGTTTCGTTTAGTTTTTGAGAAATTTTACTTATTCAAAAGACTAATAAATATCTCAATATTCTTTTTTTATAAAATAATATTTATATCATGAAATGTATAAAATTTTATTGCAATTTATCATATAGTTATCACTGCATTATGTATTAGATATTATGAAATTCTTTGTTCCAAAATAAAGGCTTTTGAAAAGAAAAAAAGATTTGAAAAGAAAATTTATGAATTTTTAATTTGTCTCGACGATTCAAAGATCAAATCGAAAAAATTCATTTCATTATTATTATAAAAATATAACAAATAACTAATTAAATATATAATTACCATATTAAATATTAATATAACACATAATTGTAACTCTAAACAATCAGTATTAAGCTATAATCTCAAAAGCATTAAAATGTTTTCATACTTAAGTTAAAATTTTATTTATTAGTCTTAATAGAATAAGTATTTTTTAATTTAGATTTTATATACAGAATTCATTTAGTGGATATATACCAGATTTTAAAGAATGCTATATAAATTTCCTTTTCTAGGTATATTTAATGCAATAAAGGTGCTTTATTTATAAAAAATATCTGAAGAGTGTATTTAATATTGTACTTTAATAGTACATGGATGGCTTATGTATTATAATTCCTTATGTTTATCTAAGAAAATAAATGAGATTCTAATGTTTGTGTTGTTACAACCATTTTCATTAGTAACAAGTAAAAAAGTTTGTTTTTTAGCATTCATACCATTTGGAAAATAAATTTGCCTTAAAGCATATCTTTAAAAAAAATTCACAATTTGAGATTATATATATATATAATGTTTTGAAACAGTCAAAGCAATTTAATGAAAAGAAAGATAGAAAGCAATATGAAAAAGTTACCATCTCTTCGATAAATTTGTTTAAGGCTTAGGCCGTCTAAATCAAATATAAAAGTCCTTTTTTCGACATGAATTCCAGTCTAAAAATTAAAAAAAAAATTACAATGAAAATTTCAAATGAATTATTTCAGTAAAAAACACATAAATAGAATTATTATTAGAATTTAATATACAACTATAAAAAAAAATTTCATTTTTCTCTTTAAAAATTAATTTTTAAAAATTTGATTTTTTTTCAAATTTAAATCTTTTACTGCATAAAAACAATATAAAAATCCACCTATAAAAATTGTAATAAGAATCTAATGCTAACGATAAAACTCTTAGGATCTCCAAGAGCTTATGAAATATATCAAAATCAACTAAAATAAGACTTGACATTTTTTGTAAATTAATTTGATTTGCTAAAAATCCTTTTAAAACATAGATTTTGTATCTATTTTTTTTATTTTGCTTCTTTATAATTTAAGAATTTTATAAAAAAAAGAGGAAAGGGTTTGCACTTTATATTTTCACTATAATTACACATTTAAATGATTTTTAGATTTTTATATGCGTCAAAAATTTATAGACTTTTGCGTGTCTAACCGTAGGAGTAACCACAATGTGCTCTCTCGAATATTCAATACTTTCCGCTCTTGACTTATCATAATTGTTATCAAATGTAGTGCCGTATTACTATATCAGAGTTATAATCAAGTGAACTTACATAGTGCAAAAAATTAAGATGTGTTGTGACTTATGGCACTTTACAAGCCCGCTTTCAGTTATCTGTCAGCTATTTAAACCGAATGAGCGTCTCTTATTTTTTCAGTAACGCCAACTAGGGCCAAGAGTACGACTTAGCTACTTCACATTCGCTTGCACAAACCCTTTTTACAGGGGTGAGGGGCACATTCACACGCCTCACAGATAGAACACGGAAGAAGAACAACCATGTCCGAACCGGGATGCCCAGATCACGAGACAACCCGTTTTACGGGGCGGACTTCATTCACTCATCCACAGATCGTAATTTAGACCTAAATCAGAGAACGATCACATCTGAACCAGTTCCTCCAGTGGTACTACTCACGACATGGAGAACTTTGTGACCACGACAGACATATGCATGCGCCAGCCAGCACACACATGGAGAGTCTTCGGCAAATTAAGATACATGTAAAATAAGAATCCAGTTTTGTATAGGATAAAAACCAGATAGAGAAGTCAACCGAAACTTTCACAGATGCTTTCTAATAAATGCGTTTGTGTTTTATTAACTGCATACCATGTGTGAATAATAATTGCAAAAGAATCTATCAGGGTGCGATCTTATCACGAGAATAATATCACGGTTATTACATGGACAACAGAATACCGAAACTACATGTTAGACTCCCTTTTTCCGACCGTCTGAAAACAAAATTTTAAAACAGAACTACTATTTGTAGGCACAAAATCACATTGCGTTTCAGAATTATCGTGTTTGCATACTTATAAAACTTTGTTAATCCATGTACCAAATTTCATCCATCCAACTCTTTTTATTTTGTAGTTATTCAGTTAACTTATATTCGGACAACTGGAAAGACAGATTTCACCTGAGCCACATACTAAAATAGAGACCACAAATATTACCAAAGCATTTTTGAACTGTCGTTTTCATAAACAAACAGACGCAATTCCAAAATGCGTTTTTAAGATTCAAGATCTGAAACTTAGAGGTACGTGAAAATCTCGAGTTCGATTCTCCGATAATTACAATAGTTTCTCTTTGTATATTTCTTATGCGAGAAAGTAATAAAAATTATTGAATTTTAAGTCTTTTTAATATTTGTATTTACGATGGTAGAATGTAAGATATTGGTATTTTTATGATGGGATGCAATTTTCATTCTGAATTATCAAGAGTAAATTTAATACATATTTTAAACATATATAAGTAGTGTATGCATTCAAGTAGAATTTTAAAAAAATAATTGTTGTGTGCTGTTTAGTTTTAAATTTATAATTCACCGTTTTAAACATCAAAGAATCGTGAAATTAATTTTTTCTATAATTCATTAATAGATGGCGCCACTCGTGGGAATAGAACTTAAGTGAATTGGCAAATTGATAATTAAATTCGGAAAATATTGTAATAGTATAATATCAGAAAAAAATATAAAAATATATAAAATTTAAAATTTTTTGCATATCTGAAGTCAAAAATCGATTACAAATTTTACTTTCTGTAAATGTAAAAAATATATTCTGAAAAAAAGCTGCTTTGTGAAAATTACCTCCCGGCTTCGTTTTCGCAACTCTTCTTTGTCCGTGTCTAAAAACCATGTTATACATTTTCGAATTTCCGGACGACGGACACAACACAAAAGACCTAAAATAATATTATTTTAAATTAAAACTAAATATCTTGATTAAATCAAAACTGTTAACTATAGAATAGTCATTAACTATATTACATTGATTACAAAATTTCATCTGTAGAAACATGAAATAAGTCAAATTAAATAAAAATCATTAAAAATTATCAATTGGATGAAAACACCCGTAAGGGCTTTCAATACAACATATCACAAAAAATATAACAGTACGAACAGATTTTTTTTTCAAGAGATATTAAACAATTCTTTAAAATATGAAATTTCGCATTTCTCATATAAAAACAGAATTCTGCCATAAATTATCACACAATCGATAAATAAATCAAACCCAAAATTAGTTTACATAGTATTTACAAACAGAGAGTCTGTAGAAGAAAAGGTGATTATCTTCATTTGCGTTAAAAAAATCCATAGATATACTAAAGAGGGAATTTTACCGAATTTTTCATATAATTACGCACGTTCTGGGTTCGGGTTCATTGTGTATTTATGTGAATTTAAAATGCATTTTAGACATTTTAAATTCACATAAATATACAATTTTTCCGAGGTACGACTGGATCCAAAATCGAAAGTAGATACACAATTTTATTATAAATATTGCATCTAAGATTAATTTATTAAGCTTCTCGTTGTTTCAAACTGCAGTGTTTAAATACATGCAAACAGTTAAACGATTGAAAGATTTTGTCCAAAATTTGTTACAAATTTCAAATTCTGTTTTTTTTTTTTAAAAAAAACCTCGTATTAAATTTCTGTTATATTCCTCAGAGAGGAACACTATTTTCTAGGAGAGAGTCAAAAATATATTAACCAGTAATTTATAAATCTCAGTAATAATTCAAAATGTATTATTTTATTATTTCTTTAATATTAAAGTGATAATTAAAACTGCGGATGTTTTTCTAAAAATTCCTCCTAATCTGGTTCGAACTAGGATGACTAGATTGCATTTTTATTTTAAATTATTATGTTAGTTATTTTAATTTATGACATTATTATTCAAAATGATGCTTATTTTAATTTACGCTATTACCGTTTAAACAATTATGCCATTTAAAAATCTTTGGTGGAGGGGTCACAACCTACGTCACACCTTTTTTCTATAGTTTGCCATCACTGATCAAGATCTTTCGATTATTTTAGTAATTAATAGCGAAGGGCAAAATTTGATCAATAAGGGATATTTTTATAACATTTTGACAAATATTATATTAAATTTAGGCTACACTATTTAAAAAAAATTTATTAGATAAAAATTTGAAAGGAATCCTTTATTTCGAAACATTATGGCATGATAACTTTTAGATTTGATTTGTATATTTATGTTTTTAACCCCCTGCACTCGGATTTGCCTCTCATGTACCATTCAAGACGGCGCATCATTTTGATATTTTATTTATTTATTTTTCAATTTTGATTGTTAAAAACGCCTACAGAATGGTAAAAAGATGTAGATTAATTTTTCAGGGAAATTAAACTTCAAGCAATTATGTATACTTATTTTTCTGAACAATAAACAAGCCTTTTTATTAGGTGAATAATTATGTATTACTTTTCGGATTACTTTCCCGAGTGTAAAGGATCAAAATTTGCGCCCATTATATAACAATGATCGCATGTACGAATGTGTACGCATGTACGAAGTGAATACATGTAAAATGTATTTAATATCGTTGTAGGGCCGGTGGTAAGGTCTCGGCTTCGGAACCGGAGGGTTTCAGGTTCGAGACCCGATTCCACCGAAGAACCGTCGTGTAAGGGGCTCAGTTGCACGTTAAATCCGTCATGACCAAACGTCCTCCAGCTGGTGTGGTGTGGTGTGGAGAGGGGGGCGCCAGCTCAGGTGTCGTCCTCGTCATCTGACCGCGGTTTAAAATTACGAGGTCCGTCCCAAAATAGCCCTAGTGTTGCTTCAAACGTTACGTTAATATAACTAAATGAAACTAATAATTGTTGTAGCATGCTTGGAGCAGAAATTCAGTATAAAATAAAAAAGTTTGCAGTAAAATATGTTTACAAATATTTTTATACTGTTTAAAAATTAGGGAAAAAATACGCTAAAATAAAATTTTCACTGCTGAAATTATTAAAGGATTAATTTTTGAGTTTTGTAAAAATGATTTTTGTTCAATCTCAAATCCAAAACTATCGGAGAAAAATCTTACAATTCTGATTTATTTTAAATTAAAATTTTAAAAAATACTTTTTTTGTGAGGATCTCCTATTTAAGAAATAACTACATGCAAATATGAAGGCTCTTGAATTTCGTTTTGTCCAATACAGCATTTTGCATGATTATTTCATCACGCACAAAGCATAATGCGATTTAGTTATATTACATCGCTCGATAAACATTATCGTGTTCGCATTCATTCCATTGCTGCCAACGACAGTAATAACACATTGGCGATTCTTCCCATTTAGAATAGAATGATTGGAAATTGTATAAAAATCTCTGATATAAATAAATAAAAAAGAAATTCATAATTAAATATTTCAGGTCGATTGCCCAGCATTTTATAATCAAAACATTGTACGCAATTTCACCTTTTATGTCTTGATGTCCAATATGCACTAATCTAATCGGACAGCCATCTTTGTCGTATCCTAACACCGGCGGGATCAGGTGATCGACTAAAATCTGAATAAATACAAAATTAGAACACTTCAAAAATACACCTGAAGAGGACAACATAATTTTCAATTTCAGGAAATAAAATATAAAACTTAAAAAAAAAAGAAACTTCTAAATTTTCTTTGCTATGTATGTATATTATGTATATCGATGTAATGCAAAATGTATGCTATGCTTTTGGAAATATATAATGTATGGTATTATAAAGATTGTTGAAAAACTTGTTTAAAAATATAGAGAAATATTCTAAACTAATCAAATTTGAAATAATCGCATTGCTAAATAAAAAAGACGAAATGAAATGCTCGACAATGGATAAGGGTAAATTTACACATTTAATATGATTAATATGTTTTATTGCTATGAACAGGATTTATCTCACTGCTTTTGATAAAGAATAGTTTTCAATCAGTCATATCATATTCTTACTCTTACTCTTTCTGAAAGAAGGTGAGGGATATATTTACTTTTTTAAAATCATTACACAATTCAGAATGAAAAGAAAAGTACTATTTAAAAAGAAAATGAAAATCAGCGTCAGAGAAGAATAGCAAAATGAAAAATACTCTTCCTCTGCAGAGTAAAAGTCATCCATAAGTGATAATCAAACCATCTTGAAACGATATAGAATACATTTTGGATATAACATACATTTGAATTTAGTATATATTTTGTAAAATACTTCTTTCTATATTTATTATGGATGCATGTTCTCGAATACAGACCATTTATTAGAATTTACGTGCGAAACTATTTCCTTGCTTGAGTGATCGTTTTGCCATTCAGATTATATAGATTTGATTCAGATAGATTTGTAGAACGCTTTAGCGCTGAACTTAAATATCGAATTCATCATTTTACCTTCTATAGTTTTGATGAATGTAAATATGTAATTTATTTGTCAACAAACGAGTGGACCTATAGACAGATTTCGTCCACAATTTGATACACATCTAATTTCAATGAATGATTAAATATTCCAATTTGAAATACTTAATTTTTTTTTTAAATTCTTAGTTTAATGCGTTCATAGATAACTTTTTTTTTATTTGAAGAGATTTAAAACTAGAAGATTCATTAAAATTTTCGAATTTTTTAACAACTCTTTTTTTTTATACTTGATATACGAAAAGAAATTCACAGAAATTTGTACTTTACGCAAGTATTTTATGCACATTCAATATTTCATATGGTTGACTATATGCATGCTTATTCAGAATTATTTACTTTCATATTATACTTAATGTTTTTACAATTTTGTTTTAATGTTATACTTAATGTTCTAAATATCATGTTTTAAACGGCATATCTATCATCTAATATTTTATTTATTTTACTGACAAAAACAAAGTTTAGAAATCATAAACTCAGATAAAAAATTACGCAGCATATGATTGTTTACTTTTTGTTAGTTCTGTCGTTGGCTTTTAACCTACTAACTATTCATTAGATTTTTTTTAGTTATAAATTTCCCAATTTAAAAGTTGTTTATTCTTTTTAAATGGTTAGATTTAATAAATTAATATATAAACTCAATACATAGGTGTTAAAACTCATAGGTTATATAAACTCAATACATAAGTCAATAAAATAACATTCTGTAATTAATGCTAGTAATTATAAAGAATTAAAATAAATAATACAAATAGAATAGAGTACCTTTGGAGGTTTGTATTCATTTACAAAATAATCTTCAGGGAATTCCTTACGAAATTCGAGATGCTGAAATAAAAAAACATATGAATATCGAGCTATATAATGTATGTTAACTGAAATTTCTTATAAATCTGACTTATTCTTTGATAATAGTAACACAAAAATTGTATATGTATTGTATAAAAATTGTATGCGATTGTTGTATTCGTAAATTACACTTGATAAGTTTGTATAATAGAATTTTCATGAATAAATATAACATATTATTCCATAAAACGGAAGCAAATAATTCGAAGACTTGAGTGGTTAGATATTATTTTTTATTTTGACAATTATAGCGAGACAAATATAAAAATAATTCGCTTCTTAAATTTAGTAAACAAATTAAAATACTAAAACTAATTAAAATCAGGCATTTTTCTTATCTTTAATTCTAAACGCAAATACATAGTTTCCAAATGAAAGGCTATAAAAGATTTCTTTCAATACATAATAAATAATATCGTTATAATTATATACCGATGAAAGATTTGAAAGAAAAAAAATGTAAAAATCTTTATTAATCAAATTAATCCTTTTCAATATTACTTATTGCTGTTCATATATGGATAATTTTTTATCTTGAAAATGCTAATGTTTGCATGAGAAATTTGTTTTATAATTGTAAAATATGCGACAGTTATGCGTTATAAATAATTTTTTAAAAGTTATTGCTTAAATTATTTTTAAAAATTATTGCAAATAAGTTGAAGTAATGCTTATTATTTTATAGAAATTCAATAGATGTAGAAATAAAAATAATACCTTACGGAACATTTCTTCTGTTTTCTTCATATCAAATCTTCTAGCTACAAAATAAAAAGAATTTTAATAAAGAAAATAAACGAATTTAATAACATTAAATATAAAATTCGATACTAGCAGAAATACATTTAAAAAACTTTAAAAAGTATTTTCAATTATCATATGTCTTGAAATAATTTTTTTTTCAGTAAACAAATGTATTTTGTAAAAAATAAAAGCATTTTCGGAGATATTTCTTTCAGCAATTCACTTCAGCAAACATTGGGAAATTATTATTGTATTTATTTAAATCATGTACTTAACATCTAGTTTTTATTAAGAGAAAAAGCAAAATTTTACCAGCAGTATAATAAATAGGATCTGTCCATATTACATACATTGTTTATAATCTAGAATTATAAATTAAGTATGCAAAAAATACCCACACACACACCTATATATATATGCAATAGACTCTTAATAATAGACTCTTATTAATACTCTTAAATACTTTATTGCTAAATATTAATTTTTGCATAAGGCATTCATATTAGATCCAGTAGTATAACTAAAAATATCAATAGAAAATTTTCAGGTAACCTAGGTATTTAAAACTCATTTTCTTGGACAGTTTAATTTTGCATGAAATTTTTTTCCCACAACTGATTAAGAAAAAGAAAATGTTTATCTGCAAGATTGTTTCTGCGCATTTTAGCAATTTTTAAAAATATTTTTTAAACATTATTTAAAACAATTTTCAATGCCGAAATGAGAACTGCTGTATTTTTATTGTTTCTCTAAAATTGTATCAAACGTCTTTTACACAGTTAAATGCCAAAAAAAGAAAAAAAATTGACCATTTAGTTTGGGTACTAATTCTGAAACATATTTTTTAGCTTAATAAAGGCACTATATATATATATATATATAGAGAGAGAGAGAGAGAGAGAAAGAGAGAGAGAGAATTTATAATATAATACATTTTAACACATTTATTTTTAAATCTTTATTAAGAATCAAAATTAAAATTTTTTTTAATAATCAGACTGTTGAGTATCAAGTGTATTGCTTTTAAAGAGCGCTAATAACTAACAGCGACGAATTAAGGTATTTATATAATTCAAAAGTAAAAGCATACAGCGTAAAGCATTATAAATATTTTTCAATATTTTGTAATATTATTGAAAATAATATGGGCTTCCTATGTTAAATTTTTATTCATTAAAAAAATAATAAAGCTTAAACAAATGGAACTTTATCATTTGCGTGATGAATATTTCTGAAAATCATAAAATATCTCCAATAAAATTTCTTGAGAATTATAAAGTCAGTTAATGTATTGCTTACCTCTTAAAAATTGTAAAAGTAAATGATCATCATGCTGTGGAAGAAGTTCATCTTTGAAAATTTCCCGAAGCTGTAAAAAAAAGTATTAACTTCAATAAAATAATATTATCAACATAAAAAATATAGTTCGATTATTATGATAATGGATAGATATTTTAATAGTTTGTTTGAGCTGGTATAATAATTTTGCACAAAGACAACAATAAATACAATAAAATCTTACTGCATAAAACAATGTTAATCTATATACTTATAATAAAGCTCAATGTGTGTGTGTGTGTGTGTGTGTGTGTGTTGGCGCTCTACAGGCCAGGTCATTTGACATACAGCTATCAAATTTGGTAGATGTATACCTTAGAGGTCGGGAATGTGCACCTGGGGTCAATTTTTTTGAAATTTTAATTAGAATTTTAATTATTAATTAAAAACTAACTTTCCCGCCAAAAAAATATTCCATTTTCCCCACCGCCAACTTTTCCGCCAAAAAAATCTTCCATTTTCGCCACCGCCAAATGAGTAAGGCTTCGGATTACTTTTTCTCCCAACAGTAATGAGGCTAGGGTTAGTATTTTTCGGCGGATTATTTCAAACGATTCTGTTTATTTTCTTAATGTTTGAAGCATTTAAAATTAAACATTGTTAATTAATCGATCCTTCAGATTCATTCTGAAGTACTTTTGAATTAAAATAAAACAGAATAAAGGAAATTAAAAATTTCTAATCCGCATAGCGTTACCCCAACTGGCGTAGAAAAAAAATCACGTATTTGCGTTACGTAACTGGCGTTGAAAATTCACGCATGCGCTTTGTGTTCTGAATTCCGCATTGTGTTGACGAATTATTATCAACGGATGCGAACTGGATTTAAATTTTTTTTTAGGTTCGTTGCATGCTTTTGTAATTAAAATGTATTTATGTTAGTTATATATTTTTTGTATATGCTTACAGTTTTAAGTGCATCGTTTTTGAAGTAGTTTTTTTAAAACCTATTTTAAACCGTCTATTTTAAACGATTCGTTTCATTTTCTTAGTGTTTGATGCATTTAAAAGTAAACATTGTTAATGAATCGATCTGCTCATGATGAATCTAAGAAAATTTTGTTGACAAATTCTTGAGATAATACGTAAATTGAAAAAGATATTCTTTAGTGCCCATAAAGTTTAAACGCTGAGTGACTCTATTTTCATTAATCAGATTATAAAAAAATTCTTTGTTTCAGTAAAAAATATTATTATATTAATTGCAGATTAATTCTTTCCACTTTAATTTAAAGCATAAATTCTACGGGTGCTAACAGAAAATTAGAGAGATACATATTACGTTATGACTGAAGGCCTTTATAATATTATGAGTGAATTATATGACTATCAAAATTTGAAGTTTTAAAATATTTTTTGATGAAGAAGCTATTAAAGTAGGAATTGCATAAAATATTTAAATATAAAAATTTAACGAACATTAAGTTTGGCGAACCGGTTGGTCGAAAAATTCTTGAGATATTACATAAATTAAGAAAGATATTTTTTAGTTCCCATAAGGTTTAAATGCTCAGTGACTCTGTTTTCGTTAATCATGTTATTAACATTTATTGACGAACACGAACACACTGATATTTACCGTTACTCTGATTAGATGTTATAAAATCTGAATAGATAAACATAAACGTGTAAGCAGCTGTGCGCCGGTTTCTATGGCAACACAGCTGGAAAGGGAAAAGAAGTTTCTAAGATAGAACATCTGCTTTACACAATTTTACAGAATAACTTTTCCCCTTTTTCGTTTCATTTTTTAAAAAAATTACTTATTTAATAAGAACACCTGCTTTACCCAATTTTTTAGAATAGTTTTTTTCCCCTCTTCGCTTGCTTTAAAAAAAACATCTTTTCTTATATATAAAGTTCAATGTGTGTGTGTGTGTGGTGGCGCTCCACAGAAAATACCATTTGACCTACAGCTACCAAATTTGGTACATGTATACCTTAGAGGTCGGGAATGTGCACCTGGGGTCCCTTTTTTGAATTTTTAATTAGAATTTTAATTATTAATTAAAAGCTAACTTTCTCGACAAAAAATTATTCATTTTCCCTACCACCAAATGAGTAAGAGTTCAGTTTTTTTTCCCAACAGTAATGAGGCTAGGCTTAAGATTTTTCGGCTGATTATTTCAAAGGATTCTGTTTATTTTCGTAATGTTTGATGCATTTAAAATTAAACATTGTTAATTAATCGATCTTTCAGATTAATTCTGAAATACTTTTGAATTAAAATAAAACAGAATCAAGGAAATAAAAATTTCTAATCTGCATAGCGTTACCCCAACTGGCTTAGAAAAACTCACGCATTCGCGTTACCGTAACTAGAGTTGTAAATTCACGCATGCGCATTGTTGTCTGATTGTTGACATGACAACCAATATCAACGGACGATTTAAATTATTTTTAGATTAGTTGCATGCTTTTGTAATTAAAGTGTATTTATGTTAGTTATATATTTTTTGTGTATGCTTATAGTTTTAAGACCATCGTCTTTTAAATAGTTTTTTTTAACCTGTTTCCAACCGATTATTTTAAACGATTCGTTTTTTTTTTTTAGTGTTTGATGCCTTTAAAATTAAACATTTTTAATTAATCAATCTGGTCACGATGAATCTGAGAAAATTTTGTTGACAAATTTTTGAAATATTACATAAATTAAGAAAGATATTCTTTAGTGCCCATAAAGTGTAAACACTCAGTGACTGTTTTCAATAATCATATTACAAAAAAATACTTTGTTTCAGCAAAAAATATTATTATTATATTAATTGCAGATTAATCCTTTCCACTTTAATTTAAAGTATAAATTCTATGGGAGCCAACAGAAAATGAGAGAGATACATATTACGTTATGACTGAAGGCGTTTATAATATTATGAGTGAATTATATGCCTGCCAAAATTTGAAGTTTTAAAATATTTTGATGAAGAAGCTATTAAAGTAGGAATTGCATAAAATATTTAATTATGAAAATTTTAACGAACATTAGGATTGGCGAACCGGCTGGTAGCCAAAGGCGGCTAGTAAAGAATAAAAATATTCAGGTATTTTTATCTTTTAATACAAACAAGAATAATATATATGACTGGATTTAAAGAATCATCAAATGCATATTACCAGATAATATAAACAGATATAATATTTAGAATAAAAATAATAATAAAGCTAAAGGGGTAATAAAGAAGTAGATATTAAAAATTTCATTTCCATGATGCCACTGTTTCACTTGAGCTTTCTGATGGAAAGGAAACATACCGAGTTAAGCTGTAAAGGAAAAAGAGAAACTTTTCTTCTCTGCCACATATATCAAAATGTCCTTTTTGTTGTAGAAAATGCGAAATCAAAATAGCTTGTTTCAGCGAAATATACCTTTCGAAAATATAAGATCCAACAATATTCTGTGTTGGCTTTGCCATTTAAGAACATTAGCAGTTGGGGGGGGGGAGGCAATGAGATTGAACAGAAACACAAAGGATGTAATCGCGCTTAATCCACAAATATCAGTATGCGCGCTGATTCGGAACATGATATCCTACAATTAATTATTCACATGATTTTATATTACCAATTTACTGCAACATCTCACATGCCATACCACGTCAAATGAAATTTCTTAACAATAACATATTTCCAAGGATTTGAGAAAAATATATCTACGAACAGATATGAAGTACGAAACGAAATGAATTCATATAGAATTTATTTGTAATTATTCGAAATTAGAATAATGATTATTTATGAGGTGTGACTTATTTTTAGAATTGTAATAGCGAATACATCCGATAATGGTAACTTCCGGGTTCTGGCATGGTTGTTCTTTACCCTGTGTTCTATCTGTGAGACGTGTGAAAGAGCCGCCCCCCCTCTCCTGTACAAAGCGGATGTGCAAGTGAGTGTATGAATGTCATCTTCATATGAGCTAGTAGTCAGACTTCTGCCCTCGGGTGCTCTGGGATCATTATCCTCAGAAGTTACTGCATCCCCTTTCCGCTGTAACAGCGAACACGACACCATCATCATTATTTGGTAATTAATATACACCATAAATTTGTACAAGATTTTAAAATTATGTTAAGCTTCATTTTAATTCAAATCATCATATTTATTAGCAAAAAAAAAAAGTTTTTGATTAAATTTAAAAAAATCAAAACAAGCAGTTTAATGACCAACATAACAAGATATATAATGCTGCAATACAAACTAATATGAAAAAATGTTTCCATGACAGACTAACTTATTTAATTTTCTATTATTAAAATTATGACAATATTTTAATTTCTTGGGATCGCAATTTTTTAAAATCTTTTTTGGGATAAACTAAACACTTCTGCGTTTCTAGAAACTTACTAATATAGTGCGTGGATATTTCTGCAAATAGAAGAAACCAAATTTAAAGCCGTGTTTCTGTAAGTTAAATTAGTATAAAACGTGTCAAGTATTAGTATAAACGTGAGTTTTCGTCAACTAATTGAAATCAACTATATAAAAATTATATAATTAACATTAAATTTAGTTTAAGTAAAAACAATTTCATATTCCTAAAAATAATTTTTTTTAAATAGTATAAATTTTACGATCCAAAATTAAATATAATTTAAAAAAATTGTTTAGTAGAAAGAAATTACCTCCTTCAGAGCTTGTTCCTGGCTAGGACTCAAATCTCCGAGATATCCACTCATCTTGATCAATTAAATTTCATTTATAGTGACCCATGTATTTCAAGCTGTCCAAAATATGAAGTATCCGCAAAAGTACAGTGATGTCAACCTATAAAAAACACAATGAATGAAATGTGAATTTTATAATCGGTACATTTAATATATGTAGGATGCAGAGCATATCATTTTTTATAAAATTTGATAAAGTATAATATTTTATATGACACAGAATAGCAATAATGAGTTCAAAAAGCAAAATGTTTTAAAAGTATAGTTTTAAGCCTCTATATATTCAAAATAATTGGCGAATTCAAAAAAATAGTCTCAAGCATTAATTCGATTTCGGAAAATTCTTCTTTATGCTCATTCTTTTTTTGGTAGATTTCATTTCAATGAAAACTTATTGGTCAGGTCCCAGATATAGCATCCGTGATCCCATATGTTTCATTTGCAAAAGAAATTTCGAACAGATTACTTAATAGAATATTTTCCAAGGGAAAAAAACTTTGACAGAATATTGATTTCACCGATGTAATCATTTTTTTAAATCTAAAAACTAATGAAGTCTAAACACATTAAAGATGAACACAGACCCTCTTTTTTGAGAAATATCGCTAAATAACATCTAGATATAACCTCAACTTTACCAAATAGATCGATTTCGTCTATTAATTCCGTCATTTAACATACATGGCTAACCAATCAGAATTCTTTATGTTTATTGTCCAAATATGATTTAAAATAATACTCTTGTAAGTTCAGTTGTGGTTGAGTTTTTTAATATTAGGAAATTAATGCAATTAATATGCTGATAGAAAGTGATTATTATATAAGATATATGAAACAAATAAAAGATAGTACAAACACTTCAGCTCCTAGTTTTGCTCCATGCCAACAGACAGCAACACAGCACTAAGCCAAACATGCCATCACAGAAAGTACCGACATTCATAAGTCAGTGTATTACGAAAGATCTTTCTGTAAGCATCGGCAGTTGCACAACTTGTGATTTTGTAAACCATATGCATTACTACATTTGGGTTTCAAATATAATCAAACAGAGAACATAAAATGTTGCACGGTCGTCAATAAATTTAGCAGAGACGTCGCAACGATGCAGCTGGCATTTTATAATATGAAGCCGATGTTATTATTTTGAAACAAGCAACCAAAAATTAAAGTAATTTTTATGGAACTAACTTAAAAATAAATATTCCCCGAGTCAAAACTTTAAAATTAAGATACATTGAATTTAGAGCAAGCTAATGCTGCCTACATCCAAAACACAAATGAACTTTACCAAATTAATATTAAGAAATAAATATTAAGTTTAAATTTAAGAAAAAAATGGAATAAAAATGAAGGAAAACTGAATCCGGCCTGAAGACTTTATCAAGTGTCACCTTCAGATAGGGATTCAAACCTGGGATTTTTTCTGTGAGGAGTCTGACTTTCGTCCAAGTACTGACGCCTCGTGACTCGAAAATCCCAAGAAATTGAGGTTTGAAGTCAAGAATTGGTACAATATTATTTAGAACGCACTCGTTGCTTTATTTGATTTTGATTTTTGTTTTCAAACCTCAATTTCCCGTGATTTTTGGGTCACGAAGGGTCAATACTTGGACAAAAGTCAGATCCCTCACAGAAAAAAAATCCTTGTTTGAAGGTGACATTTGATAAAATATTCACGGCGAATTCCTTTTTTCCTTCTTTTTCATTCCATTTCATTCTTTTTTTTTTACATTTAAACTTCATATTTATTGGCAATTTGATTATTTCTTCAAGAGATGGAAAACATCACAGGAATACGATGAAAATTCCAATTGTAAATCGCAGTAGATGATTACCTGATAAGCTTCAAAAAATGGACTTCCTTTTCTCTTTTATTTGAAGGATACTGATCCTTTTGAAAACAATATTGATGCTTTTTATGTGTAATACAATTATTGATACTTCTTTGATAAGGTAATGCGTTATAAGTCAGCGAACTTATTTGTCTCGGGAGGAAAATTTTTTTTCTACATTGAATACTAATAAGAAAGAAACAATGGACTGCGATTGCATAAAAAAACAACTGTTGTTTCATTTCGAAGACTTAAATCATTATGGTTCGCATAACAATATAACATTAATGGCATGTAAGTACATGTCCTATAAGAATAGTTTCCATTGTTATTTCATTTTTAAAATTTCTTTTTTTTTTCTTTTAAATTTCCATTATCAATGCTTCTTTCCCTAATAAAGAATAACAAGATATATTCATATTTTCGGATTCTAATTTAGTGATTTAAATACATTTATAGCAAATGATATATTTAAATAAAGAATGAGAACAAAGGAGATAAATTTTGGTTATTTCATAGAAATTTATTTTGATTAAGAAGAAATAACTTTGTTTTTGGTGGTTTGCCATGAATATGCAAATCGTTTTTAATGTTCTCTACATCTTAGTGGATGGCCATTGCTTATTACAATACTCAGAAAGTTGCAGTAGATTGAAACAATATTTAAAAAACATCAAAAGTAAAAATAGTCATAATAAAAGTCCTTAAAAGTACTATTCTTACAATGTACTAATAAGTAATTTTTTACTTTAAATATTTTTCACTTTATAATATTTAATTTTAATTTATTGTTATAAATATTATGGAATCCTGAAATCAATTCTCAAAATTTCATTACCAATTGGCGCCCTTCTCACCGAATTAAATTTTAAGTAAATTAATAATGATAATTAAGCCTTGAAAGTAATAAAATAGTGTATTATTGTCAAGATATCACAAACGGACAGAAATCTGAAATTTTAACAAATCAGGAAAAAGAGTAACAAATCGATTTCATATTTTTATTTTCCAATAATCAAACTAGTTAAAAGTATGTTAAAAGTTGAGCTCCAGTAGAGCTACTTTGAATTAATCCAAGGAAGATGATCTGAAGAAAAGAATGAAAAACATCTTGATATTTCTTCCAAAATATTTTCAGATGACCTACGTTTTAAATTTTAGGCAGTAATGATTTTGATTGAGTTTTCTGACGCAAAGACCGTTTACAAGACGAATTTAGTCGCAGTAGCAAAAGGAAGATTGGAACATAAGCAAGGTGTTTATCTGGAATGGCTGACTGTCTGAAAAGTCAATTCATTGACTAGATTCGCTTATAAACTTTTAATCCCTTTGTTACATTTTTCAGTTCTCAAATATTTCGAGCAAAATTAAATAATTTGTCATGGTTATACACTTATAAATGTAGGCGTATAAGTTATCCCTAATCATCTGACCATGGTTCAAAAATACTAAGCCTATTCCAAGACAGTTCTGGCGTTTATCAAAACTAATATCAATATAACCAAATAAACGGAATACACTCTTTTACTACCAAAAACGAATGATATAAAGTTTTGAATGTCACTATTTAAACCATTTCAGCAGCCCCCTCATCCTCCAAAAAATCATAGACTCCCTTTCTCCCAAAAGATCGTTGATTAATCTAAAAATATATAGTAAGATTCAGCTTCATAGCCATCAATTTTGATTTCAAAACCCCCTCCCCTATTTTTTTTTTATTAAAAATGTTTCTGTTGCAAGAATAATTTACTACATATGAATAATAGAATCAGAAAAAAATATAAAAATGTAGATTTTATAATCTTTCAGCAGCACATTTCTTGACTGATACAACCCAAAATATAAATGTTTCTTTCAAGTCATTTAAAGAATTTTTCCAGTTGAAGTATCTTCCTATACTTTAATGTTCAGTTTGGTCAAGATTAAAATATATATAATAATTTGACATTTCCAGATTTGAAGGTCTAAATATCTTTATATTTTGTTGTATATGTTATATTCTAAAACAAAGAATATTTATCTGGTTTCCATTTAAAAATGCATTATTAAATAAGAATTATTTTTTAATACTGAAACCGAACCTACTAAAAGGAAGGAGAAAATAAAGATACCAAAATATTATTTCCATAAATGGTGCTGTGAGTAAAACGCATTCCTTACAAAAATGCACGAGAAAGATCTCACCCCAGGAGGCTTTCGATTTTCATTTCCTTGTTTTTCTCTCATATGCCCGTTTGACTTCAAGAAGGTTATTTTTTTATTTTTAAAGCGCGGGCTTATTTTGTTAATTATATTTTTTCTTCTGAATGCGTTGCATCCAACCGCAATGAAAAAAAAATCTTGGATTTCGTTTGTCGTCCCTGAGTTTATCTTCAATGTTTTCTTCTTTCAACTTCACACGAATTCGTTGTTATTATGAAATTTTTTTACTGAATTTTATTTTCCTTGAGAAAAAATTGCACGTATAGCTGTCTGTTTTTTTAAAGATTTTTCTGAACAAAGAAAAGACAATTATTATTTTTTCAGCAACTATTTTTGATTGTTGAATACTCAAATTAATTTACTGAGCAATAATATCGCAATTATCAATAACGAAACCGAATTAAATTATTCTCCATTTCTTTCCTCCTCTTTTGAAATTCTTTAATTAATTGGATACTTTGACCTCCAATCCTGTATCCTAGGATGAGGACACAGATGATCTTGAACTGATCAATAGAAGGTAACAATGCTCATTACAACTGTAAAGTGAATCAGTGAAAATGAAAAAAAGCTCATGCGTTCAGTTTATGTTTGTAAAGATTTCTTATATAACTGCTAAAAGTTTCCTGATTCGACTTAAAGGGAAAAAATTAACAATCAAATACAAATCATTTTTTTTTTGTCTTCACTGCTGTAGAATATTTTTTTTTTTTTGTCTAAACATAGAATAGTTGTCCTTAAATATCTTTTTCACTTTTTCAGGGGTAAATTAATTGATTTAAATTTCTAAGAACTGAGAAAGTTGATTTCTGCGGTAACTCTGGTTCGGTCACGTAAAATGTTTTGAAATTATTAGTTACCGATGGTTTCATTTGAATGTAAAGATTAATTGAATTTGAATTTAAAAAAAATCAAGGATGGTAGAGAATACCACCAATTTATCCATTATTTCCAAAACAGAAAAAAAATGTTTGTGAAATTTTCGATGAATGAAACGAAATTTTTCATAAATAAAGTCTTAATATTATAGTCTATACTAATTGGATACCATTTGTAAATCAAGCATCGAAAATGAGTTCAAAATGTACTATAAGACAGACGTTGGCTCAAGGGTTACCGAATTTATCACAGAGCCAGAGTCTTGGATAGAATAAACGCCTTTTAAAAATTCATTTATATTTTTTTACTAAGTTAAGTTATTTTTAATTATAAATTAATTATATATAATTCATAACTAATTTATAATCGCTTTAAGATTTCGGAACATTTTATAGCACAAAAGATATTAAATTATTATATTAATTAAATTGCAAAAATATTTTTATTGCTTATTAACTGGATTTACAATAACGCACTTATCATTGCCACGATTAATAACGCATCTTCAAAAATAATATAAAGACAAGAATGTGAAGCATAATATATTATCATTCGACGTTTTTTTTTTTCTCAAAAATATTTTAATTTCTTCCTTATTTTGCATTTTAATATTAAAAGGAATTTTAGTACAATACATGAATATATTTATTACAGTTAAATTTTTACATTTTTTGATAGGAAGTTCCAGAAATGATGTTCAATTTTTTCAGAATTTCTCTGAAGGAAATGCATTATCTATATAAATAATTCTTTTATGTAGCTTCCAAAAACATTATTTAGTTTTACTTTTTGTCAATTCTTATAGGTTAATCAGGCGATATTTTATTCGGAACACAAACACAAGCTAACTCCGATTTAATCCTTATTTCGATTATTTACCTTTGCTATTTAATGTGAATCTCATCTGTGCTCTGATTGAAATTATTAGAGTATTATCGAAATTATAAAAGACGACAAATTCAATGAAGCAGATTAATCAACTGAAGAACATTTCGAAAGAAAAAGGATTAGATTGTTTGAGGGTGCTCAGTATGTTTGCATATTATATATGATGGACAGACAGAGCACTTATGCCTATGAGAATGCTGTTTCATTCATCTTCTAAATGTTTACAAATATCAAGAAAAAAATATTTTTCAAGGCCAAAAATCTTTATTCAGTTCTGCTTCGTATCAAAATATTATAACAGAATGAATTAAACTCGAAATTAAATGTTTTTTTAACAATAATTCTATTTGGACAAAATGCCCTTTCTATAGGGAGTGAAACGAACAGAGTTTTCTCAGCAAACCTAGAATGATTGCTATGCACTCCTACAAGGCGTTATCGAATTCTGGCAAATAAGAGGCTGAGTCCTGTAGTTTTAAAATAATCTGATAGTTGAATCACAATTTTTCTTTTACATACAAAATGTAAACTCTTTTGACGATGTTGTTTAAAAAATACTGTTTAAAGCAGACCAATTCGAAAATTATCTATTGGGTATAGAAAAGAACAAATGAGTAGTTTCATGATGGAATTTCTGAAGTTCTTTTAGTAATTAGAAGTTAATATAACCGTAATAGTAATAGTTTGTGATCGTTTAGCACGACATTACTCAATTATCATGTAGTAATGCAATACAGAGTATTATTTTTTATGACGTGTCCATGAAATATAAATACCTCAAAGAAAAAAAAAAAAAAAACGGCTGAACCTTCATCAGATTAAAAATATGTGCAAGCATTCCAAGGAATAAATTTGCGATGAAACATTCAGCACAAAATTAATTGCTAAATAGACGGAATTTCGCAATCGAAATTTCTCACGTTTGCCTTGACAAGCAAAACAACTTTTAAAAATATTTTTCTCGTCTACGAAACTGCTGATTTAGGGGTATAGATTGATAAAATGAATCAAAAGATACCCTTTCAATCATTACTGCGTTCTATTTAACAAAGAAGGGAAAAAAAGGACAGAGCAACATCTCTCTAATGAAAGGTCATCGCTAATGGATTAAATATACTGCGATGGATTGGGGAAACTTTAAATTATCTGTCATTATCTCTTGTGCTAAATATTCAAGGAAAATTCATTTAATAGTTATAATTAAGTTGCGGAATGTTTAATCGGCATTTTTAAAATAGTAAGAGAAATCATGTATGATTCGTCATCTTGTAGATTTCACATTCCATTAAAAGAGTTAAACATAATAAGCAAAAAATTTCATCGCATCTATTTTCCTATATATATATATATATATATATATATATATTGGTTAAGTAGAATGCAGCAGTTAAGAGACTTGGTATTTTTAATTTCGCTTTACTCTCTCTTTAATATCCATCTCGGAAAAGCAATTTATTTACAAGCAGACGCAGCGTGGTACAATAGAAGAAGTATGAAAGAAGAGAAAAAGGGACGAAACAAATGATCACTAGTCGTATATAACATAGGATTTCCGGCCACGCGCAGATGAAAAATACATATTTTGACATATGATAAGGGCAAAAGTATCACTTTCATTTGATACGTAGTACTGATGGCGCATTATTTTTACAAAGGGATTAATTAAACCGAAAGTGGAATTGGATCACGAAATAAGAGAATATTTTAGAATGAAGTTACGATGGGCTAAATCAAGATAAAGTTTTGGAAATTAATTTGGATTAAATTAAGAGTTTAAAATATCATTATATATATATATATTATTTTTCATTTGCTTTAAATTATTTAAATGTTTCCAGATTTCTGATTTTGAATTGCCTTAAGGGTTATAGGACCTTGATCTTGAAAGTTCGTCAAATGCGGATCTCCCTAACGTCAGTTTTAAAAGAAATTTAACCTTATATTTGTAAATTTAAGTCAGTGAAATAACTTTAATTAATATATATATGGAAAATGTATAGGTTCTGCATAAATTGTCGAATGCAGAATTTTATTGCACGCAAAGTTTTTCAGAAAATAAGTAACTTATATCAGCAAATGTTACACCAATTTATTCCCAAAGAACATAACTTGGTAATCATGCAAAGCAATAAATATTTTAATAGATTTATTGGAGTTACAACTTTAATTTTTATCTTGTTAAAACATGATAATGCCTTTAAAAAACATTTTTAGCATATTAGAAAACATTGGAAAAAAGTAAATACAATAATGCTTTCATTTTGCATAATTTTCTTTATTATGTGTGTATAAGTATACCTGGAAAATTTCTCATTGATACAAGGAATCATTTTTGTTAAATCCTGTGAGAAAGCTCTGAAAATATAGTGTTGAAAAAAATGAATTACAAGTAAAAAGTGAACAGTAACCTTCATTTTTTTGACGATATCTTTTAAACTAATTAACGTACGCACGTGTGCTATAGCAAAATATATTCAGAAGGTATTTCGGCAATCATGAAATCATATTTTTTTTTTTGAAAAATTAAAGATTTAAATGTAGGTCCTATAGCCCTTTAAATTTTCAAGCATTTCTCTACCATAGAAAGTTAAATGGACATTAATATAAATTAAAATGTTTCCGTGTTATCACAATTCGCTTTCCATGAAAAGATGACTACTGCAAAATACGCAACATAAGATAGCAGACGCCTCAATTTTCTTAAGCTAGCTGAAGTCAACAAAGGCGTATTTATTGTAATCTTATTATTTCTTCGAAATTTGTCCGAAATTCGTATTTCCTTCTCTCAGCAAATGCATACGTCTGACTGCGGTTGAAGTTCATCTGCTTTGTCCTGAGAGCCGGGAACAACTAATTATCAACCGATGTTTTGTTCTTTTGTGACAAGATATCTTCCTTCACTAAAATTTCTTTAGTATTGCCTAGATTCCATTTTTATACAACTAGTATAAAAACTCTGTTTTGTTTCCAACTTTTAAAATTCTCATAAAGCTCCATATTGTCATAGAAATTTTGTAATTTCCAGTGTCTTCGCCTATATTCAAACTGTTTTTAATTCAAAACTTATACATACTATGTGAAAAATTTACCGAATTTTTGAAGCTTAGAAACTTTTGATATACCCAATGGGAATATTCTTCCCCAAAACTTTCTCGCTTACTCTTCATTAAGGGTCATATTCCCTCCCATCACATAAAATTGTGGAATTTGGGAAAGGCGCGAATAGCTTTCATGGCATTGGTGAACGAAATTTACGAAATATCGAACGTTGGCGTGAATCTAGCAATATAATTGAATCTATCGTGAGAATATTTTGTAGACATTTTCCCAGCTGATTAACATTAAAATTGGACATAAAGCTATAATTGTAGTCACAAGACAACATGAATTTTATTATTTAAGTCATTATGTTTACATTGATGGGAAACTACAGACCGACAGACAGTGAATCGTTTGATAGATTTGATACAAAATTTGATAATTATCTATAATTGAGATGTTAAAACAGTACACGAAATTTCATTTATCTAGCTTTTAATATTTTATAGTTATCGAGTTCACTTGCACTTGAACAGATAAACACACTTTCTACAAATGAATTTTGATCAAAAAAACTTTAAAGAAATCTATAAATTTGGTCGAAATTAAATCATAAAACCAAATTTCAGTTGTCTAACTCAAAGTCTAAGTTCAGTAGTCTAACTCTAACTTTTTGAGTTATGTTCACAAACCGACAGAGAGACAAACTGACAGTCAAGCATAATTCCACAAATATCAGACATAATGTCACAAAATGGCTCAGGGAGGTTTGAAATGTGCAGATTAGTCAAAAACTTGTGCCTGAAATTTCTGATGATTACAATATTTCCTACATGCTGTTGTTGTTTATTCCCTTTGGATTGAACTTCAATTCTAACCAAGTCCAACAGATTGGGAAGAGAGGGGTGCAGTAGCTTCCAAGAATAAGGACCCCTGAGCACCCGAGGGCAGAAGTCTGACTTTAGCTCATATGAAGATGACACTCACACACTCGCTTGCACAACCCCTTTTTACTGGAGGATTCTTTCACACACCTCACAGATCGAACACAGGGTAAAGAACAACCATGCCCGAACCAGGACTCGAACCCGGGAGGCCCAGATCACAGGGATAATCCATGCTTCTTATATGATAAAGTGAAAATGCATCTTTATAAGGATATTTACTACATTTAGGAAACGTTTTTTTATGAAATAAAGGAAAAGAAAAAATAAAATGAATTTTCTTTTAAATTCATATTCTCATGGTTGTATTTGTGGACAAAAGTGATTACCTGTCAAAGCAACATTCTATAAGCTTCAAAATGAAATGCTTATGAAATCAAACATTTCAGAATTTATATTCTTCTAAGTTACTTTTTCCCGAGTGATTTACGAGAAATTTTTGAAAAAGAGAAGAACTTTAATATTTGTAGAAACTTTAGATACTTAAATGTAAACAAAAATTTCCTTTATTGTCAGTTTTATTGAATGACCCAAGACTTTCCTCATAAGCCGCAAGATTACTTTCTGTCACTTTTTAATTAACTTTTTTTTGTGACTATTTTTAAATTAACTGCAATCCAAATAAGATAATGCCTTTTCCGGTTCATAAATAAACCCTTCCACCGAAAAAACAACAATCCCATTTCCAAGGTACACTTTCACAAGAAGAAGGAAATGAAACAGTATATTCTTTGATATTCGCCATCAATTTGATTTACAATAAAGAATTTACCAATATTTCCAACATGAGCTTTGATATAATTTAGGACGACCAAATCCCTGGCTGTATAAAGTGTATTTTTATCTTTATTCACAAATATTGTTTTGATACTCTCATTGCTGCAATTGAGGGAGAAGCTATCGACATTTATGTTATTATTATTTGATTGTCCAAAGCCAAACTCGCCGCTCGGTATAAAGCACAAATTTTTGCAAATTTGAAATAGAAATTGCGTAAATTTTTATTTGTTTATGATATGCACACGGTGAATACCGTTTCGTAAAAATTAAGATAACAAATATTTGAAAAAAAAATCCCTAAAAAATTGCCTGGTTTGGTAGCTGAAAATCCAGTACTGCATAGGCTGTAAGATCAAGATTTGAATGTAGGACACTCCAATCCTGAAACTGAAAATGTAAGTTAAAGCCACCGCAGCCTACTATAATATTTAAAAAAGAAAGAAAGAATTAAGGAAAATATTAGAACATATCATTGAGTTTAAAAAGATAATAAATCTTTAATATCTTTCGTCATTACTTAAACAGTATTCAAATTTTTAATAAAAATACTAAAGCCATTTTCAACATTATTATCCGTTAACGAACGGAAATATTCCGCTTGAACGAATATAACTGAACTGAATAGAATAATGACTCAAAATCGGTTTTTTTTGGTGATCAAAATAACCAAATATAAAAATTAAGATATGATAAGATGACAATCTGTTTCTGATAATTCTACAATAGTATCATCATACACATTAGAGGATAACATTGAAAGAAATACCTGACCATTATGTGAAATTAATTTCATTTAGGTGATTATTCTTTATGATGGGTTATTTTCAGCTTGTGCTTAATTTAGGCTATATAAGGAAAAATAATATATGTAACCCAAATGAAAAAAATATAGACACAATAGGAATGTTTGCATATTTGCATATACAAAAAGGAAATATTCTTAAATCAAAAAACTTTGAGATTTTGCTGATTTTTGTGTTTTCAGACCTTCAGAAGCTCTTGCGTTCAATTTAGATAATGCAAGGAAAATGATTTATGATGCTTAAACAAATAAAAAAAATTTGGTGTCAAGGAATTTTTTGCATATTTATATATGAAGAGATGAAAGAGGAAATACTGCATTCATCAAGATTTTGATGTATTAGCATATTTCAGACCTTTGAGACAAGCCATTTATGAAGTTATTTCTGCATCTCTCTCTCTCTCTCTCTGATCGATGTTATTTAGTGTAGACTTTGGTACAAAATAAATCTAATAAATTTTGAGCAAAATAATTCGAAAAATGATTAAGATCAACGGAAAAATATTTTTTTAAATAAAAATATTTTGGATTTTTTTTCTGATTGTTATGAAGTTAAACAATACAGTAGGTACCATTTTAACAATAATTATTTTTACATATGAGTTGTCACACCGTTAAGCGACAAAATTAGTAATTATGGCAACCCTGGTTATACAGGGTTATCATAAATTGAAGTATGGTGTTTAGAGATATATTGTAAAAATTCTATTCAAACTATGATATGTAACAAATATGGAGCACATATTATTCAAACCATAAGATTTTGATAATATAAAATGATTGGTTAAGCCATTGGTTTAAGATAATAAAGTAAAACTGCGATGTTGCAATTCATTTGTGGAATGTTAATGCAAGTAGCAATTGTCATATTGCTATTTGTTTTATTTTTGGCGGAAAAATTGCTCTCGTGACAGACCATTGAGAACGAAGGAGTTGAGTAACATCATAAATAAGGAAGCATTGAAGACACAAAACTATTTTAAATTATCCTTTTTCTTAACATGCAATCGCTATAAACATCCATTATCTTTTGACTCGCAACAACAACTGTTAATGCTTTGTTTTGGGACCCATTTATATTACGTAAATGTATTTTAAATTTCGAAATTACGAATGACTATGTTTTTGGAATTAAAATGACAATATATGTGAAATGCAATAAGAATACATATTTTTGATTATTTACATATTATCAAGAAATCAAGGATTATTATATTATTTTATATATATAACACATGTATATAAAACATATTATATTATCTTCTTTATACAAGTCTAAAAAGTGTAGAGAAAGCTTAAGTAATGAACAAAATTGATAGTATCAAAACATAAACAACTGACAAACCTTTTAATAATGGTTAATTTTATTCTTTGATTATTATAGGATAAATATGCTCTACTTACATTTTTAATCCTTAAAATTTTTTAAGCAATGATTTAAATTCATCCATTAAAAATCCATATTCAAAAAGTTAAAGGAGAAATTAATTGTCTAATTTCTAAGATAGTTGTTACAAGTATTATAATAAATTAAAAAATAATCAGCCAGTATTAATACGTGTAATAAACCATTATTAATCTTATATTAGATAATATTAAGATTTAATGCACAAGAAATTTTATAAATTCTTAAACAATTTAATATTATATATTATTAATAAGGAGAGAAACAAAGGTTTAATTTTCATCATGAAAAATAAGACAAAATTGAATGCTATTTTGGTCAAGTTTCTAATTCAGTTAAGTTCATATATACATGGCTTAAAAATACTTAAAAATTCAGCAGAGAGAATTTTTTTTATATAAATGAAAAATTAAGATTTTTGTCCAAATAAAATAGAATATAAAAAATTGAAATAGATAGAAAAGTACATTTATTCAAAACATTAAAATTTTAATTTCAATCGCATGAAGAAGTTTTCAAATGAAGTTGTCTGTGGAAAAATTCCTTTATCTTATTTTATTATTTGATTTTTATGTTTTGAAAATTATATTTATCAACCTTCATATAAATTTCTTTTTTTTATTTTTAATTCATATTTGTGTTTAAATTTCATTTAAGGTTTTACATTACGCAACTGCCAATGGAATTAAGATATAATTACGAAAAAGTATGCAATTAATAGAAATAAATCCAACTTTCCAAATACAGTCAACAGTTTGATTCTTATAATGATCTTCTAGATGATTCACTCTTTCATTTTATAGCTACGTCAAGACCAATTTCGATTGCACATAATAATTTTAGCATCAAGATTTTCCTGCTAGCTTTCCTCAAAGTTTTTTCTCTTTATTTTTGTAACTAATGCCATGCGGCAATCGAAATAAAAACTATTCAATGAACTGAAACAAAATGTATTCGATTCAACTAATATCTCTATTTAAAGGAAGTGCAAACGAAACTAATGACCAGAAGTGGTTCTTTAGAATAATTAATGAGCATATTAATGAGAGGCTAATGCAAGTAGAATTTCCATTGCGTGCAATAAAATCAGTATTCATTTGCTCGGATTCTTTCTTTTAATTTTTTAACACACCATGAATATTAATTCATTTATTTCAGGTAGTAAATGCTTTTTCGAATAATTCCATTACTGATTAAACCTTACTGCCATGTAAGGTAACATATTATTTGAACATTATTTCAAGGATTTTAGGTGTATCCTTGTCCAGTTAAAAAGATGAGTATGAATTCAGTGATTTGGTCGCTAATTCTGCAAAAACTTAGACATAAGCCGTGTATTTTTTAAATTTTGCTTGAACATGTATTTATCACGTTTATAAAGTTATTTGAAAATCTTATTATCTTTTTACTTTTCTGAATAGGTATCTATTTGTCAATCGCAGATAGAATAGCAGTTTAATGAAATAAATGTTACAGTAAATTATATGCAGTATTATAATAGATTCAAACTATTACATATTGGATTCAGAAATTCCTAAATAAAAATCCGAAAATCCGATATAGAGAAAATTCTCTCTCTCTCTCTCTCTCTATAATATATATATATATATATATATATATATATATATATATATATATATATATATATATATATATATATCGCTGATTTTTTAATGAAATGTATAACGATTTAAATTTTTTTTTGCTACGAACATATGGGCCGAAATTGCTGAAGAAAATCTATAAACAAAATTTCAAAAACTCCTTTCTTAATTAATTTCTATAACTTAAGAAGTAATTGCCAATTAAATTTAGTAGCTCTAATTATAACTTCCTGTCTCGTAGCACATTTTGCATTATTTTAACGGTATATATCATTTCTTTTCGAATAGCATGTCGGCACATAAACATTATCAGGTGAAGATAAACAAATATGCTATTATTTGAAAATTTAAATATTATAAATTTCAAATTAGCAAAGAGAATCAAAGAAGCGAAGCAAAAAATAACCTATTGCATTCTGCCAAGTGTTCATTTTTTTCGTAAAAGGATCTTTCCGTCATTCATGTATTTCTGTTGGAAAAAGAATTAAACAACTTTTATTTCTTTTTTAATTTATATTCTTTTATATTTATTTAATTATATATTATATTTTTAAGTTTCATCTCAGTTTATTTACAATTTTTTTAAATCGCAAAAATTATTATTAGTGGTGCTCTGAATATGTTAAATAAGTTTTATACTATTACTTACACTAAAAAATTTTAATTGTTTATTTTTAAACTCATTGCATAATATCGACCAAGATTAATTCTCTTTGATTAATCCTTTAATTATAAATTTTAATTAATGAATTAATTTAATCTATCTGTACATTCATCCGAATTTGCTTTATTTGAAGTTATTAAAAGTTAAAGTGGAAAGGTTGTAAGTTAACAAAATCGATTATTATTATACCAATTTTGGAATATCAATACTATACTTATCATTCTAAATAAATATAATGAATATTTAGAAGTTGAGAAGGAAAAATATAAAGGCATCAATATTGCATTCAAACCATATGCAAAAGAAAAAAGATCCAAATTTTACCTAAAAATGGAAATTATAACGCATTTTCTTCTTTCATAAGAACGAGCTTCTAATAAACTGGACGGTGGCCATGCAGACGATAAAATGAGCTTCAATTAAACGCGTCTGTTGAATATTAATATCCTGTTTCTAAAACAGTCAACGAAATTTCACATTCATATTTTCCGGATATTACATCTCAACAAATAATTTTACAGAAATCTTTTATCTTTATATACATTTTGTACAAGGTCAAACGTGTACAAAATGTATGTGAAGAACTAGTCTCAAAAACTTGGGAAGAATTTTAATGAGATGTACAAACATTCTTGCTCTATTTTGAAATCACTAGACTTTGCAAGTAAAATAATAAATTTGAAACCAGGTCGTGCATAAGTAAGTTCATTGTATTCTCAAAAAATATATTCAAGTTTATTGTTCTTTGGAAATTTTTCTGAACCGGAATCAAGAATAGCTAAGTATTTTTTTTTGTTTCTATTCTTCTGTTTTATTCGGAGAGACAAGTTTTTCTTTAATATCGTACACTTAATAATTTAAAATCAAAATTTTGCGTTTGAATTTATTTTAGTTCTGTTGTAGTATATTATTTCCTTTACAACTGTCTATTTTTTTATAATAACATAGTTTGATGAATCAGGATTAATAAAGCATTGTGCATTTGATTTATGAATCAAATTACTTTTAATTATATAAAAAAATCAACCAAATGAACCCTTTGAAAGTAAAGAAAATGTAATAATTCATATAATTTCCTTTTTAAAACAAAAAGAATATAAAGGACCTTAATTACCATAATTTATTTCCAAAGTATATTCAAATGAATCTCATGACATTATTTAAAAATCTTCTATTCCCAATATCATTTGATTTCCCATGAATAAAATGTTTCACCATGAATAAAATTTTAGAAACATTTTCCAAGAACAGTTAATTTAAAGGTCATTCTTGCTTTAAAAGAAAGAGTCATAGAATATTTCTTACGAGAAGTTATAAATATTAAGAGTCCAATCATAAACTTATTCTACGTTAACGTTTAGAAGACAAAACAAAAATCTTAAAATGTGAGGAGCTGATAGAAAAGCTTTAAGCAAATTGGATTTTTAATTATAATTTTAATGAGGAATTATTAACAAGAAATATTTTTAATTTTATAAATTTAATTAAACTTTAATACATTTTAGTTGAATTAGCATATTTATTGATAATTAAAAGCTCTAAAATTATTAAAATATTTTAAAAGTAATCTAAAAGCAATAGCTAGAAAAAAATTTTAGAGCTCCATAATGTTAGAAAATGAGATAAAAATCCATTACAAATTTCCATCTTAACAAACATAAAACACGCGATACTAAATAAGAGCTTTCAAGAGTACACCAATTCGAATCTCATCAATTCTGTAAAATGTTTAACCGAAACTTTGTTTTGCTGTTGGGTATCAACTTGAACTTAGAATAACCTAAGTAAAGGAAAATAGCTTTTGAACACAAGGAAACTTAATGTAATAATTACAAAGTCACTAAAGGTGAGGTGTCGTTTTCTTTTTTGGAGTCAAATGATGGCAAAAGGCGAACTTTTTTTCATAAGACAATCAAAACATTCAAAATACATTTCCAGAATCGAATTCAACCTCCTTAGAAACAATTTAATGATTAAACTATTTTATTAAATTGCCCTATAAAAATTCAGTCCTATAAAAATTTCAACGTAGAAAGGTTGCCATTATTGATAATTTAGAATGTCAAGAAGAAATAATTAATTCGTAGATGAACTATGTATTTAATATTCCAATTCGCATTAATGATTTTCTAATCAAAAATTATTTCTTATTCTTTTTATCTTCTTGATTTCTGACTTTAAATATTTTTTAAATAAAAAAAACTGTCTATCAAAAGAAAATAATGAAATTCTGATAGAAATACTCTCAGAAATGTGCACCTCGAAGTTATTTTTTAAAATTGGAATTAAAATAAAAATTTTAGCGTTTTTCCTAAATAACACTTGAAGATATTATAGTACAAAAATGATGTTGGCATCATTTTAAAATTGAAAAATAATAATAAGCTTTTTAACGATACTTATATTTTTATTATATAAATATTTTTTGTATAATTAATCAATTTTTAAAAATATTTGAAGCATATTTTTCAGCAAGAATCGTAAGAATTCTGAACGATCACGAATCGCAAACAATAATATTAAGAAAAAAAAATGAAGATTGATAAAAATCTGCATTAGAGCTGCTCATGTATTTCCGTTTTTATTTTGGAATCCGAATTACTAACCTGTTCTTAACAGAAATCACTATTGGTAAAACAAATTTCAGTGAAAAAAATACATTTACTTAAATATGGGAAGACAATGCAATCTGTATTTTAAATACTACTACCATGAAAAAAATGATAAATTTTATAGTTTTTAGGTTATAAATATGGTTATATTACTAATGTGTATCCATTTATTACAAACTTTATGGGATCTGACAAAAAGGGGGAAAACCTTAATAATAATAATAATAAAAACAGAACACGTAAGGCTTCTATGAATCTTATATCTATTAAAATTTGAATATTTAAATTATCTTGCAGAAGAAACCATTAAGACCAAGTTACATAAATTATTTAATTAAAAATTTAATGACCATTTATCCCAGCTAATCGCCTAAAGCGGCTAGTCATAATAACTTTTAATTTTCAATAGATGCTTGGAATTTTTACTACTTTCTTATATAGTGCTTAATTTTTTCATATAATTTTGATAGATATACAATATAAATCTCAGCTTCCTAATTTTCACTATTCTAATATAATAAAAACGCATTTCAAAATTTATTTTTATCATTTAAAATCTTTAGTCTAATATATTTCATAATTTATCTTTATAAGTATTTGGAATCAGAATATTAATATTTATCATATTAGGTGCTAGAATTAGCCTTACTTACTCTATACAATCCCTCAATTTTTAACTAAATTAAAAAATTAATTCATAATTAAGTACTTTAAAGTATTAAAAAAATCTATTGTCTTTGAACTATTAAATTGCTGTATAAAATTTCATAACTTTAATAAAGGAGGAAGTGAATAGGAAATACATTATAAAATTTCAGTCTTATAAAGATAAAACATGCGAAATTAAATCAAAGTTATAAAAAAAGATTGAAAGATTTTTAATACTAAACGTACCGGCATTCAATCGATATATGAGAACTGTCATTGAAAAGCGGTCATTTGACCATTCGCGGTAGGTTTAGTGTCAAATTTGATGAATTATCCAAGTTTATCAAATATAATCTAACATGTGAATATCTAAGGGATATTCAAGTATATGTTAAACAAATTATTACATCTCATTTCCTTCAAATCTGATTAATGTATTACAAGTTTTAAAAATGGATAGATAACTAAAAAGTTATCCTCTCCAGACGAGTCATTTGCAATCGTCCGTGTTGCACGTTTCAAACAGGTTTATCTATGTAAATAGATGAGATAACAGACTCAATACGTTGTAGGAAAATTGCTTTCTTTTTTTAAGATAAAGTAAATTTTAGATTCTGCTATACGGATTTAGTAATTACTTCCTTCTAAATGCTAGATTTTAGCCTACTGTGAAAACCCCAAAAATAAGAAAAGTAAGATTTCACAAGAAATGACAAGTATTTTATGTAATGCTGTTTTCAAAACATTCCTAATGTAGATATACACTAGGAAGGTTTTGAAACCAATATTTTACTGAAACTATTCAAAGACATTTTTTTCCTTCTTAATACAAAAGATTTCCTGCAAAAATATCGACGGTTACTTTGTTGAAAAATCTATCAGGATTTCATATTTTTCTTTTAATGGATGATAACGTTTATATTTTTAATAAATTTTAGAACGTCTTTTCTAATGAGGAAGTGCTGGATTGGTTTCTAATAATGAAATGCTGGATTGGTTTCTAATGATGAAATGCTGGATTGATTTCTAATGATAAAATGATTGCAGTGCAGAAAAAAAGTAAAAAAATATGAAAATCCAAGTTAAAATTTTTGTTGCAAATTCTCAATAGCAGGCAGAAAATAAAGCATTATCAATTATTATATTTCTAATGATGAAATGATGGATTGATTTCTAATGATGAAATGATGGATTGATTTCTAATAATGAAATGATGGATTGATTTCTAATAATGAAATTATGGATTGATTTTTAATAATGAAATGATGGATTGATTTCTAATAATGAAATGATGGATTGATTTCTAATAATGAAATGATGGATTGATTTCTAATGATGAAATGATTACAGTGCAGAAAAAAAAGTAAAAAAATACGAAATTCCAAATTAAAATGCTTATTGCAAATCTCAAAAGCAAGAAAAAAATAAAGCATTATCAATTATTATATTTTAATTGTACTAAATATGTTAATGCACTAGTTTTATAAATTTAATTTTTCAATTTCTAATTATAAATTATGGAATTTTCTGAATGGATGTGTGGAATATTGGAATGATGGAATTGGATGAATGAACTATTATGGAGATTTTTGATGGAGCCTAATTACTAATTTCGAATTCTACAGGTTGGTACTAAAAAGATACGATTGCGACTATATGGATTTCTGTGCTCTTTTCAAAAGATTCAGAACGCATATTCTTTAAATGTCCATCTCGTGGAATTGAATCAAATATAGATTTTGATATAAAATAATACTTTGAAATTTCAAGCGGTATACGAAAATATCTTTTATGAAAACAGAAAAATAAAATGCTTACTATATTTTAATATGTTTCGATAATCTTCCAAATTCGCAAACATATGTAAAATTTTAAATCACGTGCATTTAATTTAGAATTTCGCAATTTGTAAGCTGGATCGGCCCTGAAGATATCTGCAACGCGACAAAATGCTCGCTCCAAATTGCTTCAAAAAATTATCAGAAAGGAAATATCAAAATTCGATTTGAAACCTCCTAGGTTGGATTCAAAGCAAATGACAGGGCTGTTTAATAAGTAAAACGATCATAACTCCAAACCTTCCGCATGATTTCATATAACCAATAACCCAATGAAATGATATATACCATATATTTTAAAAATGTACAAAATATTCAGACTGTAAGAATAAAGTTTCAAAAAAATTAAAAATAAAATATTCGAAAAAACATTTCCAACTATTTTCTTTTATCATGAGTTTTTGTAAATAAAGATAGTTTGATCATTTTCTTCAAGCTTTCAAGTATCATGACTTTATTAAACTGCAACCTTTTGACAACCAGGGAATGGAATCATATTTTGTGATAGATCTCATTATTTAATCATCCAGATATTTAATTCATTGTTCCATGATTAACAAAAAAGCCAAAATATCTTTATACAAACAAGTGTAAACAATACCATTAGTGCCCGTTCCTACCTACTTTTCGCGCTCTCTTTAACATTTTAAGGCTTCCGGGAGTTAGGCACGGTTTAATGGTTTTCTGTCAGACAGTTTTTGTGCAAACGCTCACTTTAAAATATATCGATTGCGTAAAAAAGGAATCATTTAACTTGATTGGCACTTTCAATATATATACAAATATATAAAAGTTATTTTTCAATAAATTAAAAATTATCCCAAGGTTAAATAATATGATAATTGCTTATTACCTACAGAATCTCTGAACAATTAAAAAGAAAATCTTCAAATATCAGCCCTGGTAGCATATTATTCTTTTTTATGACCAATCTTTAGAATACACAATTCTAAGCCGTTATGTGTAAAGAGTTTGTATATTATTTGAATATCATTTTTTTGTCGAATAAAAAAATCAAGTGTATAAAATTATAGCCTGTTTCAATTATAGTAGTAATTTGGAACTGTAATTTGTATTATTAACTACATACATTTTATAAAATATTATAACCATACATATGTGTGCACACTTATCGTTTCAAGCATTTCCCCTTCTCAGAATTGTTTTGAAAAATACTTCTTTTAAAATCATGTGTTGATAACGGCCTTTGCGAAAAGCTTATATTAAATTTAAAAAATTCTCATGACATCCAGTAATTTTTATTAGATTTTTGAAAAAAATATATAATAAACAAATAGTCGAAGGAACAGACGATAAAACATCAGTTATTGTCCTCTAGAATTGAGAACGTCAGTAATCTTCACATAAATATCAATGAATTAAAAAAAAATTAACAAAAAGAAAAAAAAGAAAGAAAAGCTAGTTCGAATTCTGAATCATAGCAACCATCTAAAAAATCGAAAAGCTAGATTAAGCTAGATGTATATTCTATACTCATGAAAAATATTAAGAACAGTATGTCCTGAATTTATGAAATATTTTCATTCTTAGTTAATTACTTACGCTCAATAGTTACATATGTGATATAATATTTTTGTATATATTTTTATTATATTTTATTTTGTATATATTAAAATTAAATTAAATCTGTTTTTACACTTCACAAGATTCGTCTCTGAACAAGTTAGCTAAAATTCTAGTGAACAAAGAAGTTTCTATAGATTCAGTTTCAGTAATAATGGAATAAGGTATTCAGAATTTGCTTGCTTTCTGAGATCATTATTAAACTAAGATAATTTTCAAATTCGCATGACAGCATTATAAATAAACGCAATTTACAAATAGTTTGAGTGTGCAATTTTAATTCTTTTTTTTACATTGTAACAAAGGTCTTTATAAAAATTATTATAGCTTTCTCATAATAATTGGTCTAAACATAATTAGCGAAATAAAAGTATATGTCCTTATTTCTTTACTTAATTTAAAATCTCTATTTAAACTACCTCATTCTATTCTGTCATTAAATAAGAAAATGAGTAATGATAATGAAATAATGAGTAAATTTGTAATGAGTTGAAATCCACGACTGCATCAGTGTAAATTCAACTAATATCTCCCAGAAATAAGAGAGTCACTAGCAGTTTTTTGCGATAAATCTTTTAATAGCAGAAATATTTGAATTACATATTACTGACACTATTGAATTACAAGAAAAATTTCAATGAAAACAAAATAAACGATGGAAGTTTCGTTGAAAAAGTTAAAATGTGAAGCGTTTGAACTAACAAAACAATTACAAGCAACAAATAATCCATCAAATATCGATCCCTTGAAAACTCTAAACAATTTTTAAATTAATATAGAAAATTAAAATTGATGTTTCTTACTATTGGCTCATTTACAATAATTAATAATTCTATTAAAATGAAATTAAAATTAAAAAATTGCTTTCAGACCCTAGAAATATAAACTGCGGAACAGTTTTCCTGTAAATTTTGTTCTCAAATTCTATGAAGTATTTTGCAGATTTCGATAAAGTTATCTTGACAAGTAATTAAGTTGTTCTTTTATTATTTAAAAACTGTTCGGAGGGCTAGAAATATTTTCTTTTAGTGCTGCCATTCTTCTTAAATAAAAATATTACAAGCAATTTAAACCATTTTATTAATTTTACTTCTATCTGTTGTTCACAATGTTTGATAAAATTCGAAGACACTTTTTTTAGTTATTTTTAAGTAACAAGAAAAAGTTTTCTGTTTTTTAAATATCATATGGTAAAGTCTTTAATATTCTCAGAAGTTAACAAGATTAAATATCGTTTGGTGCAATGCATATTCTTAATTTAAGTAAAAAAATTAAATTACAGATGCTAAAAGGATCTGTATATCACAATATTTCATATCAAAGTATTCTTATATGAAGTAATATTTATATATTTTTTGAAATGCGTTTATTTATATGCTCTAAGACGTTTTATTAAATATTATTAAATATATATTTATTCTTTCATATTTAACGCTTACGTAACAAAAAAAGCTACAGTAAATGCATTTATAATACATTTACTGTATTGTAAACACTTCAAACTTTGCTCCTAAATAATAACAGACATAAAAACAGCTTTTAGTCCTAAGCATCATTTGGTACGAGTCCATCATTAACGAGTACACAAGAATACAACAGTATATAACAATTTCAATTATTAAAATTAAATATACTAATTCTAACTATCAACTCATTTAAAATGCATAATCTTGCTCTTAGTTTAAAAATATTTCATAATTTAAAGTGAACCGAAATTAACACATTATTCAATTTCATCTTGAATAATTACATAAAACAATAATTATAAGTGGATTTTATGGTATTGAAAATGTTTCAATAAATGAAAGAAATCGTAAAATGTAATATAACATGGTCCGATAAAAATAATTTGACACTCTTTTTATTCAATCGTTGAATGCGAAAAAAATCAAAAATTAGAACTTTCATATCAAAGTAAATATAAAACTGAAAGCATCATTTATCTCAGTGTTAAAGAAATTTTTAATCACAGCGTACACACACAGCAAAAAGGAAAAAAATGAGAACAAGTAATTGTAAACAGAATGACGCATGAGTGGAATGAACTTCTAACGGGCAATATTTTTCTTATCAATAAAAACTTTTTTTTTGCCGTTACTCGCAAGTTCTGTTGCACTGAACCTTCCTTTTTTAAAATAATGTCTAAACTTGCACTTATATTTATTGGTTACTTTAAAAACAAACAATAAATTAATGTTTAAAACGTCATTCTAATTTAAAAACCTTAAGATAAAATTTATCATTTTCGAAAACTTTTCTCTAAACGAAATGATTTCTAAAACGAAAGATCGATAACTGTTATCAATGTATTGGAATCATTTGCCCTAATTTTGCGTTGATTAGTTGATAAATATCTAATGTTGATGCAGTTCGTATACAAAGAGATATTTTTCAGGTTATTCGTTTATTATTTATTACTTCTCTTATTATTTTTCAGGTTTATCTCTTATTATTTAGAAAAAAGGTTAACTTCAAAAATCGGAATTTTATGTATAACGATTTTTTTAATAAAATAAATTAAAATAATGAGAAAAATGGGATTTTTAATTCGTCATCAAGAATTTCATCTACCATTATATGTTATAGTTTTGATTGGTTGTTTTATCTTTTTGCGTCTAATGCCACATTAATGCTTTATCAGTCGATTTCTTTTTCTAATTTCTTTGTTAAAATGCAAAAATTATACACAAACTTACTTTACGAGTTTATAAAATATGCAAAAAATTAATATATTTCTATAAGTTATTTCAAAATTATCACATCATTTCACGAAAATGATTCATTTTTTTTTTCAATTCTGCGAAATGAGTATAATTTTCAAATGATAAAATTGACTTAAAACTAAAATATGAACAAAAATAAACATTTCATCTAAATTTTATTATTTTATAAATTTTCCAATTAATTCTTGTTTACTTATAAGTTACACAATTTTAGGAGGAAGAGAAATTCTGGTGGATTCTTTTCAGAAGTTATTCAATCTTTATACATCAATAAACTGTTTTTTTTTTGTTTTTTTTTTTTCGGATTTCAAAATTAGATTTCTAAGATGGCAAAAGGGCTAATCTTTATTTATAACAAAGATAAATATGATGTGTTGGAGTTTTACAGGTAGACCGTTATACATAGAAATTCCAAATTTAGCACATACATACTTTGCAGAGTCAGAATTCGTAACTTGGATAAATGTTTTTTTGAAACTTTAATCAATTAAAATTAAGCGAACTTTTGGCGTTTTTGCATGATAACTTCAGAAAATATTACAGCAAAAAATTATTTTTGCATCTTAAAAATCAAACATTTATCTTTTTAAGAATAATTATTATTCTATTATATAAATTTGTTTATATTTAATCAATTACATTTTTAAGAACAATTTCCAGCAGCATGTTTCATAGAAAATAAAATTTAATTTACACGATCAGGTTGTATTTTTATGGAAAAAATAGCTTGTAGCAACGCATGCCATCTGACAAAAAGCTCAGATCAAATGAACTTAAAAGTTCAGAGAAATGTAATAGCAAGCACGTGCCTGCATGAAATAAAATAAATATGAAACCTGATACTTTTTAGAAAAATAAATGCAAATTTTTTCTGTGACTTATAAAATATCTATATTATTAATTTCGTCTCATTTAAGGCAAATATGGTTTAATATATACAAGATATCCACTCTAATAGGAATCCCAAAACAAATTTCCAAATCTATTAGTAATATGAATACACATCTAATACGAAAAGTAGTCTAAATGATATAAATAACTATAATTTTATGCATTTTAAGTTCGGTAAATGTTCTTATCAATGACGAATTTTATATTTGTTTACAGAACCTCGATACTATGAACTGTATTTAATAAATTCTTTTTATTGTAGTAACTTAATTTTATGCAGTGTTATAGAAATTTTATTGTATAATCCTTTCAGATATTGCATAGATTAATAAAAAAAAATTCCATACTGCACTAAAGATTTCAGTACTGAATAATTCCAACTTTTGTAATCATAGTTTTAAAATAAATATTTTTCAGCAAAAATGTTTTTTTTATTAGTTGAAGTTTAATCATTTAGGTTTGAAATTAAGCTTAAAATTTTAGATGAGGTGACAGAAATACAGGGAAATGCATAATACAATGAATAGAACCGGATAAATCTAAAGAAGTATGAGTTACATTACTATCAAAATTTGAAACTTAAAAATGTTGCTGAAGAAGCAATTAATATCAAATTACATTAAATATGCAATTGAAAATTTTTCAACTATTAGTCTCAGCTAATCAGATAGTCGCCAAAGTAGTACTGACAAACTATTTATTTGCTCGACTTGTTGAAATTCATAAATATAGTATTTAACAAAATTTTAAATAAATAAAATTAATGCAACTAAATTATCTTTGTTCATAGTATTATAAAATTCAATTTATAATTTTAAACATAGTTCTAATTTTCTATACTTATTAAACTATTCAGATACATTTCTAACTGAGAAACCAAAAGAAATAAATTATCACCAATCAGAGAAAAGCGATGCATTTCCGGGTGCATCGTTTACGACAAACGCACTTTTAATGAGTGCAGTAACCTTTTAAAGGTATATTTAAATTGAAACTATTTTATCGGAAAAATATTTTCTTACAAAAAACATGAATTTTTCATTCACTTTAGAGCTAGTTTTGATAATGTATTCATTGTAAACAAGTGACATTTATTGTATATACCTTTAAGACGAAATGGTAATTAGGCTACTTAAATACCAGTTTTTACACCTTTGTATCCTCATTGCTAATAATCGCAATAATTTTAATCATTTTAAAGTAATAAAACCATTTATTAAAGCAGCACTCTTTCATAAACACTATAGGTTTTGACATATGCATCATAAATATGTTTTAATTGTTTATTTCATATTTGTTTTATAATATGAAATCGACAAAAAATTTACACATTAATAATTTACACATTAATTCCTATAATAGAGACAGCAATTTTCAGGAAAGACCATAAAGGAATTACAAAAAATATAAATAAATAAAAACCAAACTACACCTATACGGATGATAGAACCGAAACACTTACCTTTCTGTTGCACTGCAGCAGTTAGGTCTGTCATGAACGGGTTGACTTGTAACACATATCCGAAGGCTAAATCAGCACTAGGTCAATACCGAAACAATGGCCTTAACCGTTTACCAACACGGAAAAAGGAGACCGAGTATCTTAGACGGGTTTTCTGCCGCATATGAAGTCATTACGAACACGTGAGGAAAGAAATCTATGCAGTGAACAGCGCCATCTATTGATCTAAATTCACATCACATTATTGTACTCTGATTCTTTGATGCATTGTGAGATAACGAAAGATCAAGAAGAATTTGGAGCCCCGCAAAAAAGTAATAATTTGCTCCCCTGCCTTTATTAATGAATAATTCTTATGAATATGAATAAGCGAAGGCAATATAAGACAATATAAACAAATTTGAGTTAAAAATTTATTGTTGTATTTATTGAAACATTTTAATTTCCCGTAATGTTTTTATTAAATTGCATTTTAAGCCTCAAAAATTCATTATTATCTTTACTTATAATTAAAAAAAACATTTGCGTTTGTATTTGTCTCTTCACCCGTTATAAATTAGATTTTTTAATTTTGAAGTATCAAATTTGCTAAAAATAAATTTTGGATAATGGAATTGTGCATCTCGGAGCAGTTCTCATAAGTTTTGAATAGAATTTTAATTAATAAAAAAATCAAGCGAGAATATATATTTTCTCCGCGATATCTTCCGAAAGTACAATTGTACAAAAAAAAATTTTGCATCATTTTAAAATTTAAAAAAAAAATTATTAATGATATTTTAATTAGTGTCTTTAAGAAGCCAAATTCTTGAATTATAAAATGATGCGTTAAAATTACTTCTTTACATTAGCATATCCGTTACAATTCTAATTTTTTTTCTTAAATTTTGGTATTTTTTAAAAATATTTTTACGAAATAAATTTCATTGTTGTAGTGAAATTCCTGCTATTTTCATTGTTACATCAAACTGATAAGAATTCTATTGTTTCACCAAGTAATAGCTAAAGAAGAAAAATCTTGCTCATTTTCTTCTCCCTTTATATAAAGAATAAGAAAAGAAAATAAATCTTAGTACCGCGAAAAGAGAATGGTTCTATAATATCATGTCACTTGAATACATATGAAAGGCTTATGAATGTAATAAACAAATTAATATGAGGTTATTAAAATTACGCAGCTTCAATGCGTATCATAATTTGATGCTAAAAATTACTTTTTTAAGAACAACATGAATATCAATTTATACTTAAGAAATTTAATTGAAATTATAGTCTTTGGCGGCCAGCTTTTCTGTTTGTATTTTGACACTCAATAGCTAGAGCCAGCAAAACTGGCAAAAAATAAATAAATAAATAAACTTTTGAGGGTAAGAAAGTTCTGGATGACTTTTGTTAAAAAAAACTTTAATTAATTAAAAGTCAAGTAAATTTTTTAAAGTTTTTCATAAAAACTTAAAAAAAAAACTTTTATGCAAAAATAATTTTGCACTCAATTTTAAAATTCAATTGTTGATTTATAATCGATATCAATTTCGATCGTTTTTTAAAATAATTTTATGCTATATAATTCACTGCAGCAAGAAAATTCAAATCACTTCTATTATTTCATTAGATTCTGAGAATTTCATAGTTTCATCAAATAAAAAAAATATTGTTTCATTAGATAAAATCTTTTCCAATGCTGAAAGCTCAGAGAAAAAAGATTAAATTTACTATATGCGCAGTTTATATGAGGAATAAAAAAGTGGTTTACATTTTTGCGAAAGAGAATGTGTAATCAGAAAGTAAATTCCTCGTAGAAAAGTTTATTATAGAATTTTGATGGCGTGGGTCGTGCCTCTTTTAATGAAGCCTCATGTACACAGTAAGAAGAACAGATACAAAGCTATAAAATTACGCAATTTTTATTTCTAATATAATTTAATACTTAAAACTACTTTGTTCAAGGCATTGTAAAATTTAAATTAATTGAAGCAAAACAAAGCTAGTATTCATCGCTCAATAAATGGTAGCCAAAATCTGCAATATTTAATCTAATATATAAATTTTTGTTTGTTCGTTTGTGATGAAACTTGGTAACTTATTGCTTGCACCTGAGCGAAGGTTATATTTTAAATTTGACAAAAGACAAACGAAAAACGGCACATGTCATTCAGAGTTAATTGCGCATATATCAAACAAAATAAAATTATTAGGATTGATGCCAATCAATGTGAGTGAAATGAAATCGAAAATATTTAATGCAAACCTTATTTTTTTTCTTCTCATTAATGAATAATAATCTACACACGATGTTGTCATTTAGCGTGCTCAATATTTTGTCTGCGACAAACCGCACATATTATTTAGAGTCATCTTACACATACAAAATAGAACTATTATTATCGATGCCGATCAAGTAAAATTATTTATAATGGAAACTTTTCAGTGCAAACAGTAATTTTTCTATTTATTCAATAAATCGACAATCGATATTTCGTTTATACAAACGTATATCGTGTTGACAACTTCGACAAAAAAAATGTCCCCAAACATTTATCACTTAATAGATCTACGAGCGCAGTGAGTAGAAATAAGCCAATTCGAGCTTCTCAAACAAACGAGGAACGACAAGCGAGCAATAAAGAATTTTTGCGGGAAGAAGAAGCGAGCATTTAAGAATTGCAGATTCACATGCTTCAGAATCTCAAGATCAACTTGTGGCAAGAATCGAAAGACAATGTTTATATGCTTTCTGAATACGCTCATCAGAATCCAAAGACCAATATGCGGCAAGAAGTGAGGGACTATTCTTAACTTAAAGTCGATTGAAGAAGATGTGCTCATTCCACGCATTCCTATTATTCCCACCGACATGTCTTTTGATTTCAAACGACTTCAGGTCCCCATTCTACTTGCAATCTCGATAACTATCAACAAGATGAAAGATCAATCAATCACTTCAAGTGTGCGGATTGAACCTAGAAAATCCCTGTTTTTCACATGGCCTGTTGTATACTGGATGCTTACGATTGGACAGCCAAGAAATTTATTTGTTTTTTTTTTTTGAAGACGGAAAAACAAAAAAAATATTGTCTACCCTAATGCACTTGAATAATCATTATTTGTACTTCTCCTATATAGCATTAAATTTCAATGAATGTATTCATTGCTGATAAGAAAATAAATATCCTTCTTTCTATCATTCCTAATTAAACATGATAGTTATTTCAAATTTCAAACGACATTTCCAAAATTATTTTTTCTGCGGCAGCAACGCGCCGGGTACCATAATAATTTATAGTATAGTTATTGTTAGATACAAATTCCCCTCTAATATGTAATATAATATGACAAAGTGAACGCATTATAATTTCATTTGACAGACACATAGTCCCCTGATAATACGCCGACAGATTATTGCCTAAGGTTACCTGATGGTAATTTGGCTATCTTTTTTGTAATGGTAATTAGAAGGTTTCGATTAACGATAATTAGGTTATGGCTTTCCAGTTAATACATACTCATGAATGCAGACATACAAGAGAGCATGAAAATTGAGAAAAAAAAACATTAAAAATTATTTCAATGTATCTACAAATTGAAACCTCTAACACATGGTTTCCAACTGGGGGAGAAAGTGTTAAAAAACTTAAAAATTGAAAGATAAAAGAAACCCTATAAAAATTGCTAACTAACGTTTGGTGAATTTTTAAATTAAACGGAAAGAAAACCTTGAGAATTTTACGGCGTTTTTCCTTTGTCATTTTTATAGTTATCCACAAGCATTCATTTTTAAATTATCATATGTTAAAAAGCATCATTATTTTTCATGTTTCATGATACAAAGTTTAAATAATTCCATGAATGATGATTATAACTATTAAATTGTGACATCTAAGCTGTATTTTCAAAACATTAAAAGAACGGAGGAAAATATATACTATCAGGAAAACAATATACTATCAGAAAAAATAAATTGAGTCTGTTCATCCCTACAAAATAATTTCCTTTGGCATTCATTAACGATTAAAGTTAAAAAGATGTATACTGTAATCTTTTGAATCGAAAAAAATTTTTCCTGCTTCATTAATTAATATCGCTAATGTTTTAAAGTTGCCAGAAAAATTTTATATTCAAAATAATTTTCGGATGAGGTTTTGGGCACCAATCATATAAATCGTAATCGTGAAGCTTTTATAATTTAAAAAAAGTAGAATATGATAAATTTAACCCTTTAAAGGGCCATTTTTTTCTAGTCATATTATGTTAAAATATTTTTAGGCTTGAAATTAGAATAAGTAAAGGGATTCATTTAGCTTATTAGATAAATTTAATTTAATTAATTAATTAATTTGGTTCATTAATAATTAAGTGACAAACCAAGACACATCATTTTGTGTGAGATAAAGAACTGAAGCATGTAAGTTTCTGTCTTTCTAAAAAAATTTGTGAGAACTTATGCCAACCTACATAATTTCATACAAAGATTGATAAATTTGGTGGGAAGCATACTTCCCACGGCCTTAGAAAGGGTTAAAGAATACTATAAATAAATTAGTATTGTTCTTTATTAAAATTTCAAATTTTTTGGGAAGATATAATTTGTTTATATAAAAGAATTTCCCTAATTCAATTTATGTTTGTTACTATTATGAAGGTAAATTAAGTGCAGATATAATCTGTGCATAAAATAGGGATGCACATATACAAAAATATTAAAAGATGCTATTTTCCTTATTCATTAAATGGTAGGAATAAAAATATCAGAAATAGTCTCCCTTAAACCTTCTCGCATTCTCACCAATAAAAGGTTCTAATCCTCTTTCCCCGCATAAAACTGTACAATTTGAGTAAGAACACCGTTGTCTTGAATGACATTGACGAACAACAGTAGCGAAATATAGATCTTTGGAGGGAATTTAAATAGTTTAATAAATCTATCATGCTAAAATGTATTTTAAACGCCTTTTGCCGACCTATTGCAGCCAAAATTTATCACAAAAACTACAATTGTAATCACAAGATAATACACCAAATTTCATTTATTTTATTGCATTTCATGCATGAGATTGTATATATCTACAAGCGGCCAGACCTTAAATAGATTTTTTTTCAGAATGAATAAGAATCTGCCGTTTAGATGCTGAACCTGCATACCAAATTTTATTTATCTAGCGTTTTACATTTCGAAGTTATGGCATTCACTTATATTTGAACCGACAAAGAAACTTCGTTTAATGGATTTCGTTCAAAATGTGATATAAATCTACAAATTCGGTATTAAGTGTATGGAACAGATTTCATCCGTCCAACTCAAATCATTTTTGAGTTATAGTGTTTACAGACAGACAGACAGATAGAGAAACATAATGCTGAAATTATATTTTTCGGATTCAGGGAAGTCTGAAACGTGGAGATTCGTCAACCCCCTCCCCCTCCTGAGATCGAGTGCTTTGACGATTTGGAATATTTCCTCCATATTTCGTTTACGAGAAAGCAGTAGCTAAGATTAAATGAGTTATAAAATTTTGTGTTACTTTCTCTAACATCATTAAGAACGCTGCCGGCGTCCTTGCATAGGGGTAGCGCATCTTCCCCGTGATCTCGGTGTCCTGGGTTCGAATCCCGGTTCGGACATGGTTGTTCTTTACTATGGTTTCTATCTGTGAGGTCTGTGAATGTGCCCCCCCCCTGTAAAAAGAGGTTGTGCAAGCGAATGTGTGAGTTTCATCTTCATATGAGCTAGAAGTCAGAGTTCTGCCCTCGTGCGCTCAGGGGTCTTTATCCTCGTAAACTACTGCACCCCCCCTTTCCGTGGTAACGCGGGCACGACATCATCATTAAGGACGATATTTTCTAAATATGATTATAAAAATACACTATGTATACTATAGCGATGGCACACATTTTTTACGCCAATTTCACTGCTAATTATTGCTTATAAATTTTTAACGGCATGTCTCTATTTGATTCCCTATTCAAATATTTTTAAATATATAATTTTTAGAGTTTCTATATACAAGATGTTTCTAAAGGCCTTTTACAAACTTTAAGAGTCTGCAAGTTACATAGAAACCAATTATTTTTCTGACAAAACATGAGGTCACAAATTCAAACGTTGTCCGTTGAATGGAGGTCATTCTTATGTGCATTAAATAAAGTAAAAAAAAAAAAACAGATACACCAAATGAAATAAATAGCATAGGTTTAATGATTACAGTAATTATAATAGAACAAAAACACAGTTGCATGCATTTACAATTGTATTTTTGAGCTACGCATTTTGAGTAGTAAGCAGAGTGGCAATGAATAGTAAGAAACAATATATATATATAGTAAGCATTTGGAATACTAAAATTAAGTATTCAAAGGACATGCTATAAGCAGTAGAACAAGCTTCGCTTGTTGTTATTTATACAACCATATGAGTACTCATGATATTGTAGGGGTTTCCATTGTCAGAGTTGTACACTTTGTCTAGTATATCCGATTTCTTTTCTGTTTAATACATTGATAAACTGTTTTGTATTTTGTTTTTATTTTAAGCGTGAGATCGAAGGGTCACTCAAAAAGAAATGATATCTTTCTGAATGACTGACTTACATTCGAATTTTGTAAATGACATTTGGGACACCCTGTTTATAAATCTCTACCTAATATTAAAGATGAATGTCTGTTGGCATTCTGCGAACTTAAAACAACCAAATAGGGCATATATCAATATGGTCGTTTTAAAATAAAAAAAAAATCTTTTCAATGATACCAATTTAAATTCTGTATAGTTTTCCCAATTTTAAATCAAATTGTTTAAAAACACGTTTTAAACGTATTTTGCAAGAATGTATTTCATTACTGAAGTGAAATTCAAATCCTTTCATTGCTGTTACTAATACTGGTTTCATCCTGGCTTTATTTCCATTTTTGATGCAAAGATTCGGCTTATTTTATCATGTCGTGTAGATTTCGTTATATCCTTACAGATATCTTATATTATGCATTTAATAAAATTTTTGAAATTTTGCTGTATTTAAATCAACAAATTCAACTTTATTTCTGAAGTTCAAAGACTTAAAAAGTTATAAAAAAAGTTATTAAACTTATTAAAAAGTTCAGAAATAACTTAAAAGTTATTTCTGAAGATTCTGATATTCTGATATTTCTGAGATTTCTGATATTCTTACATACGCGCCCATTTTTAAATACTGCTGTTCTTTCCTGCTATATAATTGGATGTATGGAAATGGAGATAGACAATTAAAAGAATGTTTTGCAGAATTTATCAAATAGTGTAAGGCATCTAAGGTACTAATGTAAGGTGCGAATAATATGTCTAAGAAAATTTATAAATATTTTGCTACAGAAATTACATAATTACACGCAATATTTAAATGACATTTTTAGCAATCATTTATCCTTGCGAACCACTTGGTAGCCATAGGTGGCTGGTATGACAATAAAATCACGAATGAGTCAAAATAACCCACAACCTAAATCTAGTGTTAATTGAAGCAGATGGTAATTATAAAATTAAAAAAACTCTCATCATTCAATAAATTTCTGTTTATTTGTTACTGTCATTTCCTGGATGCGCAAGTATTTTTATTATATATTATTTTAACAACAGCAATTTCTTCTTTAATGGTTTACTTATATAGCAAAAATTATTTTTGATAAAAAAAAGAGTATCCGAAGAGTTATATTTTGGACTGTTTTAAAATACAGTTTATCTCAAAAACTGTGCTGTGGACTTGCTTCTCTCTCGCCGCGATTTGAAAAATAAAATGAATGCTCTGTGAATGAGATCCTTTTGAAATGAAAAGAAAAAAAATAATACAAAGTGTTGCCATTCTTATCTATTGATATCACATGAAAAAACAATATGCCTTAAAAATTGAGATGTTTATTTGGCAGTCGGTTTTTGTATGATATAAAAGAAATGATGTTCAGAAATCGAAGACTTTGAACGAAATAAAAAAAAATAGCTTAGGCAAAGTTTAAAAAATTTAGTATTCGTTTTTTATGATTTTGTATCGAATCAAATATTTGTTGAAGTCTTTTTTTGTTAAAAAATTAAAGCTTCTTTCTTCTAACTGCTCATATAAAGTTTACTTAGAGCAAAGTGATGAACGAAAAGTGTGCAACATTTAGTTAACATGAGAGTTTTCGTTAAATTTGCTTATTTTATTTTCACGATTAAAGTACATCTCATATAAGTATTTGAAAATTAGATTTTATATCCTGTTTCCAAAAAGAAAATTTCTTAACATTTTTTTTTTCTTAAATTTTGTTATTTGCAGATTTTATCTCTATTCTTCTGTCTACAAAATAAATTAACTTATTTTTCCTGTAAAAAAAATCTTCATATTTTTTTTGTATAAAATCTTGATATCAGGTATCTTAATACAATTTGTGTTGCCAATTCTCTGCGATTTTTATATAATTTTTGCCATTCATTTTTCCTCTTGAAAGAAACCTTATATGTAATGACTACTATTACATTATTTAAATTCAGTCATGCACAAAAATTAGGAAAACCTTTACTCGGTTCTGTTTGAAATTATACTTATCATAAATGAGGAATGAGTCTGCGGCTCATTCCTCATTTATGATAAGTATATTTGCTGGTCGGCAAATAATTACTTTATAATATTATAAAGTAATTATTTGCCGACCAGCAAATTCACTTTGAATATCAATTAATTTGACTATCAATCAAAACTATGCAATTGTGATCTCTTTATTTTCATTTCCATATACATGCTCTGTTTAATGTATAAAATTAAATCTCGTTATTCGGACTTTCATCAAATGAGGCCTCCATTGATAGAGGAAGTACTAGAAAATCAAATTGTGATTCTTCATCTTTTAATACCGAAGTTATTGAAAGTTCAGAGAAACAGGCCTCGAAATTGATATAATGGAACTGATTTTCATGATACAAAAGCTTGAAACGGTCATACCAACTGAGACTATATGGATTGATGTAAGACACTTCAACGGCTTTTAAAATGTTATCCTGGAAGTAATTTTTTATACCTGAAAAAGTGTTAAAAAAAACACTATTTCAATATTAAGTACTTTAGAGGTATTGAAAAAAATTCCATTTATCCTCAACAATAACGCAACAACAAAAAATGGCGTTATAAATGACTTTACAAATTTTGCATTATCCAGCGAGTAAAGCATTCTTTTGAGTGCTTCTTTAAATAATTATAAGGAAAATGCACTGGTAAAAATGAAAATCTGTAATAATTTCAAATATTCATAACACAGCTTATTAATATTTTTTAAAAAATGCACGTCAGAAATTTGATAATTAAAAGGAAATCTGTTGCAATATTAATATATGTAGTATAGCTGCTATGATTTCAAACAAGCATTTTCGTAAGCTCATGTTAAAAACAAGAAGATCTGAATTAAAGTTTTATCTCTATTATCCAGGCTTTTAATTATCTGAATAATAATGTTTTAGTCAGATGGGCAACTGAGATCGACTATATATCAGTGATCCAAATAAAATTCAGCCACACGATGTCACATTTACATGAAAATATTAATTACTCATGTCACTTAACCTGTAACTACAAGCTGTGTTACGCGGAATTAAAACTCCACTTACTTGTTTCTTTCATATAAAATGCATTGTCTAATGCACATCTAACAGTGCAGTAAGTAACAAATTAAAATAATTTGATGACGTTACATATATGATTTATGACTTAAAATGTTAGAGGGATTTTAAAATATATTCCATAAAAATATTAGATAAAATAAAATATGAAAACAAAAATTTACGAAAATGTTTCCATAGAATATGACTAAAAAAAACATAATATCCATATGGTATCATTGAAAATTCTAAATCAGAACGATGGAAAAAAGTATGCCATTAGATATTTTTAAAAATATTAATAAGATCCAAATTGTATAAAAATGTTTTTTAATTATCAGAATTAAAGAAAAAAAATGCCAGAAACATTATTATTAAAATGTATTATTTAAAAATAGTAATTTGAATTTTAAAACGATGCCGAATTTATTTTTAAGAGCAAACATTTCCGGTTACTATCGTCAAACAATGCCGAAGTTTTATTTTATTTTCAATTACTTATCCATTTACTTATAATTAAAAAAATCGATTTGAGACGCAGATTTTCACATTGAAAAGCGTTTTTGGGTCTAAAGCCAGACAATGCATTATCTACAAGACTATTTTTTTCAAATAATGGCAAAATTTAGATTAAATAGATAATATAGTAATACTTTGTCTATAAATTCATAAAAATAGAGAGAAAAGTTCATTGAAAACCAGTTTTTCATGTTCAATAAGAAAATATTATTTATTTTAGACCATAGTCCTTCCATCATTATTATGCTGTCTTCATTTGACAGACAGTGAAAAAGAATGACATCATTCCATTATGTAAAAATTTGTAATTTAAAGGTTACTCGGCCTTCATATAAAACCTTCATAAACATTTTTAAAAAAAAAACCTTCGCCTGTATTAGAAAGTTCATGGCCTCAATGAATTTTCATCAATAAGCTTGAAGGAAGATGATAAGGTGATAAAATTCTGTTGCAGTTAGATAAAGACTATTACACTAAAATATTATCACAGACTAAACAATAATATCTACTTGGCCAGCTAAAGAGTTTTTTAAATATAAAAATGTAGAAATATGAAAATAGAGGGCAATATTTCAAGAAAAAGGACAGGTTTTGTTTTGCATACTTGGCATCTAATCCCTGTCAAATTCATTCAAATATCTCAAAAACTAATTAAGTGTAAATTTCAAATAATTCCCAACTTGGATCTGAAATAACTTTTACAGTCAAATTATATTGTGTTCGCAACGACTTACTTCGAAATTGAACAAAGTTAATGCAAGTAATTGTGAATTTTGCAGGAGATTTATTATTAGACGAAATGGTTCACACATATAACCCTCATTAAGGAAATTTAGTTTGTATTTGATAACTATTTTGAAATAAGATTTTCAAAAATTAATTTTCAGTAGTAAAAAAATATTTAATATATAGTTATGTTTTGTTGGTCACAAAGATGTTAGTTGAAATCTGCTAGTTTGACCTTTAGAGTAGATTAATCAAATCAACAACGGTTAAAAGAACTAAAGAATATGACAATTAAGCTTAAAAATCACTTTTTCTTTTCTAACAAATTCTAAATGCATATGAAGTACAATAAATTATTTTCCAAAACAGTCAAATAACCTATCTAAGATTTTTTGTGACTTACTGATCCTCTAATTGAAATGGATGATCTTACTAGCGAGAAAAATTTTAATAATTTTGTTTTTAAACCTTGCTGTTTTCTTTGGATTCTTATTCTGTTTTAATTAAGAATCCTTGCTCTTTGTACTAAGTTTCGCTTTTTGCTGCTGTGGTGTCTGATCAGAACAATGAAAAAGGTTTTTCTTTTTGTCCGTAAGTCATTAATTTTAATGTATTTAATTGTTATGTTTCATTTATTATTTTGATTAGTTTAGAAGTTGTTTTATTTTCTGTTTTTATTCTGCTTATTTTAAAAGAATGTGTTTTAAATTTCATGCATTAATGAAATGTTTATAAAGAACTATGTGTACTTTTCCTAATTATTTTTTTTACTCTACATCTTTGTTATACATTATGATTTTGTAAATCTCATTCACCATTTTACATACAATACATTCTTTAGAATTAGAGTATGGCAAGGGTTAAATAAATGAATAAAATTTTTCAATTTTTCTTAATGAAAGCCACTTCTTTTTATTTGTCCATTCAAACTGGTAATATAGTGTATTTTTTATTTTCTTAATATTGTTTCCAAAAGCATATGTCAAAAGTTAATAGAATGTGAATTTTAATTAATTTACAAGTTTGATCTGAAATAACTTTTACAGTCACAGAAAATACTACAGATTATTTTTATTAAAAAAAATGCACCAGGAATAAAAATTTAATAGATAAGATTTTCATAGGAAAAATTTTCCTCGAATTCACCATCAATATAAACTAAAATATCAATTATTTTTTAAATCAAATCTTGATTCAGGAACTATTTTTCCACCAAAATAAGACTTTTACTTTAAATTAATTATTGGCCTTAACAAATGCACCAAGAACTATTTTAGAGTATGCATTATTAAAAAGATATACAATTTCTCTATTCATGTAAAAGTGACATATTTCTTAATTTATTTCATTTGATAAAAGTTACATTTATTCATATAAACCAGATACTCTTCTCTTGGCACAACATCATTATATTTTAAGCCCGGAAATCCGGTCTAATTTTCTTGTAACTCTATTTCTAGTGACTATTAGGCTAATTTTATTGTTTAGCAGCAGAGCTCTGTTTAAATGAAAACATCCATTCAGCCTATTCGTAATCCAATGGTAGACCATTCGGCTATTTTTAAGGTTTTGCAACAGAGCTCTGTTTAAATGAATACAACACATCCATTTAGCCTATTTGTAATACAATGACAACAGCTGTCTATTGTATCTTAACTCAAATTGGCTGTTCAGAAATATATATATATATTGTTACGAATTTCCTGCGATGTGCTTAGAGTAAATTCAATAAGCAGAATCCTTTTAAAAAAATAAATAAAGCTATTTATTTAACGAAGACTCCAAGAATAACACTGCGCATTCAATAGCTCAATCACCAGCCTACAGCTTGCTTGCTGTCTAAGGCTCCAATACCAATACTAATCTTTCGTGCTTGTTTTTATATGCTCTCTGCCGGAAGTGACGTCACTAACAGGAAGTTATGTCATATTAGAAAAATCCAGAACCTTGGAGAGAATTCAAGAAATCAGGATCCCTCTAGAAAATTCTCTCTGTCGCCAAGGTTTCCAACTTCCGTCGCCAAACTTGGCGAAATGTCGCCAAATTTGGCGACAAAAATTAGTTGCCTAAAACATCGCCAATGAGCCAATATCTCGCCAATTTGGCGACTTGCTATTGAAATACAATGAGATACATATAACATTCATTATCATAAGACAAATTACACCAATTTACAGAATTCGTAACATTGCCCCCCTCTCAAGGACTGCACGTCCCGGGCAGTACAATCCTTGAATAGGTAAAAATTATTTACAAGTATATACAATGGTCGACAGTACACAGTTACATACAAGCATATAAGTGGCTCTTTCGATCAGCTAGTTTCGTCCCTAGAGTTACAAAAATAAGGGGCCAGCCGATCACAATGCACTACCCTAGGCCTTGAGTTCTTAGATTTTTGGATACGAATCACAACATCATTTAGTCTTTTTAGGACTGTATATGGACCGTCCCAATTTGTCTGTAACTTTGGAGAAAGTCCTTTTCGTCGAATCGGGTTCCAAAACCAAACCATGTCACCTTCGTGAAATTCATGTCCTGTAGCTCTCGTGTCGTACCTGGTCTTCATCTTTTCCGTTGCGATGTCGATCCGATTACGGGCGAACTCGTGCACACTTTCTAAACGTTCCTGTAGTTCATGGACATATTCTTCAGGAGAAGAAGGCACATCAGGAGAGCGCCCAAACAGGAGATCACAGGGCAGACGGAGTTCACGACCGAAGAGCATCTGGGAGGGAGTGAATCCAGTGGTTTCATGGACGGCACTTCGATAGGCAAGCAGGAACATAGGAAGCTTCCGATCCCAGTCTTGTTGATTCATGGAAACGTGGATAGAGAGATGGTTTAAGATCGTTCTATTAAATCTCTCAACCATGCCGTCTGACTGGGGATGTAAGGGGGTAGTTTGTGTCTTATCAATCTTAAGAAGGGCACAAAGTGCCTTGAATACAGCAGAAGTGAAATTTCTGCCTTGATCAGAGTGCATCTGAAGGGGCGTCCCATAGCGAGAAATCCAGTTCTACAGTAATACTTCGGCAACTGTTGTAGCTTCTTGATCAGCGATCGGGTAAGCCTCGGGCCACTTGGTAAAATAATCCTTGACAACTAAGATGTATTTGTGGCCATCATTTGAACGTGGGAGAGGCCCTAAGATGTCCAACGCGATTCTTTCAAATGATGCCCCTACATTATAGCCCCGTAATTTTCCACGGCATCGTGTTTTGGGTCCTTTTCGGGCCTCACATGCATCGCAGGACTTGCACCATCTTTCTACGTCATCTCTTACTTTGCTCCAGAAAAACCGCTCCCGAACCTTTTGGATGGTCTTCAATATTCCAAAATGACCTCCGGTTGGACTACTGTGTAATTGTTCCAACACTTCCAGTATTCTTGATCGTGGGAGTACTAATTGCCATTTTGATGTTTTGCTATCCTCAGACTCCCATTTTCTGTATAATACACCATTACGAATATGGAGTGAATCCCAGAGAGCCCAATAGCGTTTGCTATCCGGACGATAGCTGGAGATATCTTGCCAACTGGGTCTAGTGCTAGATGATTCAAGAAGTTCCAAGATAGGTTTTATGTCGGGATCCGTAAGTTGAGCTTCTCTGACTTCTTTATCGCTCCAACGGTCTATTTGTGTCGATACCGAATCCTTTATTTGACGAATGACAGGTGTTATCATGTCATATTTCTTCTCGACTGTAGTGCAGTAAGAACAAGCATTCGAGCATGGTCTTCTTGATAAGGCGTCAGCATTACCATGAAGGGACCCCTTGCGATGTTTGATCTCGAAATCGTACTCTTCAAGTTTCTGAATCTATCTAGCTATCTGGCCTTCGGTGTTCTTAAAATTTAAAAGCCATGTCAGGGACGCATGATCCGTTCGGAGCAGAAACTTCCGACCGTAAAGATAACTATGAAAGTTCTCAACAGCTTTTACAATGGCCAGTAATTCTTTTCTGGTGACGCAGTAATTTCTTTCAGGCTTTGAAAGACACTTGCTCCAGTATGCGATGACATGTTCTTGGCCGTTAATTTCTTGGGATAAAACTGCTCCGACACTTTCATGGCTTGCGTCCGTGTCAAGAATGAATTGCTTTTCGGGATCCGGATAAACTAGAATGGGAGGCGATGTTAGAGCCGCCTTCAAGCTATTAAATGCTTCCTCGCATTCGTCTGTCCACAAGAACTTCTGTTTGTTTTCAGTCAGCCTGTGGAGAGGTCTCGCGATTGAAGAAAATCCTTTAACAAATCTTCTGTAATATGTGCACAGACCGAGAAAACTTCTAAGGTCATGCACATTTTTAGGGCGCCTCCAGTCTTTTACAGCTGACACTTTCTGTGGATCAGTTCTAACACCATCAGCAGAAATTATGTGACCCAGATAATTCACCTCGTGACGGAATAAGTTGCATTTGGAGGGGTTTAGCTTCAATTTGGCCTCTTTCAATTTTTCAAATACTCTCCTTAGGTTGCTGAGGTGTTCCTCGAAACTTTTCCCTACAATGATGATGTCGTCTAAATAAACAAGGCAAGCTTCAGGAGTGAGTCCGTTCAACACTGTCTCCATGAGGCGTTCGAAGGTAGCTGGTGCATTACAGAGACCAAACGGCATGACCTTAAACTGCCAAAGTCCTTGTCCTCCTGTCGTGAATGCTGTCTTTTCACGGTCTTCAGGATGTATCTCTATTTGCCAATAACCGCTTTTCAAATCCATGGTAGAGAACCACTTGTTTCCGCTAAGAATGTCTAACGTGTCATCGATTCGTGGAAGTGGATAACTGTCCTTTTTTGTGACATCATTGAGCCGTCGATAGTCTACACAAAATCTCGTAGATCCATCTTTCTTTTGGGCTAACACGATGGGAGAAGCCCAGGGACTCGACGAAGGCTCGATGACATCTCGTTCCTGCATGTCCCTTAGTAGATCTTTAACTTCTGTTGTCTTAGCAATTGGTAGTCTTCGGAGATTCTGTTTAATAGGAGAGTGATTCCCAGTTTCAATTCGATGTTGAGCCAATTTCGTTCTCCCGAGGTCACCAGATGTACAGGAAAACAGTTCCTCGTATTCGTCAATAAGCATCCATGCTACACTTTTCTGTTCCTCATTCAATTCAGTGGGCTTCAACAGATTCAGTTCGAGTTCTTTAGAAGGCTTTTTCGACATGATTTCGGGATGTTTCTGTATACAGGTGACTGGAGCACATGTTGCTAATACGTCACCTTTCCTGATGTTTTAGGATTACCAGTTAGATTAACAACTCTGACTGGTACAGTTTCCTTCGAAAGATCTACCAGTGCGGAAGCAACCAATACACCTTTTGGAAAATTTTCAGAGTCCGGAAATTCAGTTAGACCATGTCGAAAGTTTTGACTTTTCTCAGCGGCCCCTCTTACAAGCATCTCAATTCGAGCTGGAATAGTAATATCACTTTTACAAGTTATTCGATGACACGGTTCTCTTTCAACAGCTCCTAACTGGAATAACGCTACATCTTCCGAATTTGAGCGTAGCACATTATTCTCAAAGTCAATTACAAAATTATGTTTTGTTAAGAAGTCCAAACCGAGTATTAAAATGTCGGTGATTTCGGCTACAAACACGGTATGGCCATATAACACATTTCCAAACTTAATTGTTATATGCATCTTGCCAATAATGGGGATTTTATCCCTTTTCACGGTCTGAAGGGTAACGCAGGGCGGTGTCCGAAGAATTTTTACGCCAAGTTGTTGTGCTAAATCTTGGCGCAAAATGGTGACATTGGCCCCTGTGTCAACGACCATTCGACACGGAAATCCATTTACATTCGCTTCAATAAACAGTCCATTCTCGCTGCTTGATGAAATTTGTAACACTTCAAAATGGGGCTTTCCATTCTCTGGCAACCTCCGCCCCGCGAGACTGCCACTACCTAGTTTTTCCTGAGTATTATTCCTCGACAGGCTCCTAGGCCGTTGATCTTGGCGAGCCTGGCATTGCCTTTGGAGATGGCCTTCTGCTCCACATTTCCAGCAACGGGCGTTGTTTCTTTTAAATTTGCCTGTCTCCTCTCCAGACCTCTGCTTCATCCCCCGGAACTCCTCTAACAGTTGTGTCATAACTTTAAGTAAAGGATCCTCATCTCGTTTCACCTCCGCACCTCTGATAAAGTGACGATCCTTTCTCGATGCTTGTTGTGCCGCTTCAAACTTGATCGCGTAGACTAAAGCGGACTTCAGATCCTTAGTTTCCGCCATTCGTAGTGCCTTTTGTATTTCTACGTCTCTGACGCCATCGACGAAATACTGCACAGCTAAAGTCTCTCTTACTTCAGTAGGACAATCGGAGAAGGCGAGGTGGGACAGCTTTTCAATGTCCGTTGCGAGCTCTTGAAGGGTTTCGTTGGGTTTTTGTTGGCGAGTCTTTAACTGAAGTCGGCTATAATCCTTCAGGCATTTCTCGCCAAAACGCAACTCTAGGGCACTTGAAAGAGCATCAAAATTTAACTGTTCATTATCGGGAATGGTCCTCAGTATAACTGCAGCTTCGGCTCGGAGAGAAGAAGCCAACTGGCGAGCTTTGGTAATTGGATCCCAGCAATTAGCTTCTGCGACAATGGCGAACTGCGTCTTATACACCTGCCAAGATGTTTGTCCGTCATACGGCAGTAATTTCATACAGGGTCTGTTGACAACAGGCATATATCGAGCATTTTGAGATTGATTTGCAGCAGCCAATCCAAATTCTTGAGGAGTTTCATAGGACTCTCTTGATTCTTCAGTAACTTGAACTTCCATTTCTTGCTTCAATTTCTCAAATTTCTTTTCCATTTCTTCTAATCTTCCTTCAAATTCCTCTACTTTAGCATTGGCTACCTTCACGGCGTTATTAATTTCCTTCATCTCAGATTTCATTTCTGCTTGTCCTGCTTTCATTTCGACTTGTCCTGCTTTCATTTCTGTTTTCATTTCAACTTGTCCAGCTTTCATTTCTGTCATGAATGACAAAAGTTGCGTTAATTTGTCTTCCAATGCGGATTCTTCCTTCTGCTTTTCTTCCGCAGCTTTCTTACTCTGCTCATTCGTTTCACCAACATTGTCGGATATACCACCACAACTTTGCTCTCTTTCAAGAGCTTCTCGAAGACGTTCGATCAAGTCATCTTTCAGTCCTGATGTGGGCAAATTCCTCGCCGACAGTTCGTCTTTCAATGCGGCCACAGTGAGTTTCGACAGAGATTCTCGATGAAGATCAGCCATTTTCCTTTATCTTCACTATTCGATCCCACTTCTGACGCCAATTTGTTACGAATTTCCTGCGATGTGCTTAGAGTAAATTCAATAAGCAGAATCCTTTTAAAAAAATAAATAAAGCTATTTATTTAACGAAGACTCCAAGAATAACACTGCGCATTCAATAGCTCAGTCACCAGCCTACAGCTTGCTTGCTGTCTAAGGCTCCAATACCAATACTAATCTTTCGTGCTTGTTTTTATATGCTCTCTGCCGGAAGTGACGTCACTAACAGGAAGTTATGTCATATTAGAAAAATCCAGAACCTTGGAGAGAATTCAAGAAATCAGGATCCCTCTAGAAAATTCTCTCTGTCGCCAAGGTTTCCAACTTCCGTCGCCAAACTTGGCGAAATGTCGCCAAATTTGGCGACAAAAATTAGTTGCCTAAAACATCGCCAATGAGCCAATATCTCGCCAATTTGGCGACTTGCTATTGAAATACAATGGGATACATATAACATTCATTATCATAAGACAAATTACACCAATTTACAGAATTCGTAACAATATATATATATATTGCCAAATCTGTTTGATAATTTTAACTATAGTTTCTTTTGAAAAAAAATGGTTTCGTAATATCTGATCTAAACGGTCTTTGGAGACACGCCGTATAAAGAAGTTATTTTCATATTCTTTATTTATCCAGGAAACAATTGGGGCAATTAAGAAAATAATATTTGATGAATCATTCCTAAATTTTAAAAATTCAAACAGTATTGAACCTTTTATTCGGTTAATGAACGACAATCCAAATATGTTTATAAATACAGTTTATTTTGGTATAAAACTTTTTCACACATTTTACAATACATAGGACAGCAGAAAATATAATCATGAGTTATTATTTTCTGAAAGAATTGGTTTAAATACATGAGACATTTTAGACGTAACAGTAGAAACATAGAATTTACACAGGACTTGTTTTGCTGTAAAAATGCTATAAGTGTTATCAAGCACCAAAGAATCTGAAAAAAATCCATTTGCTATAATTACAAAAGATGTAAATAATAATTTATATTGTTCAGATATTTCGAAAGAAATGCTGTTATGAATATAACTTATAAAACTAGTGTCATGTAAGGTATACATTTTATAAGGAAAAAATCTTAAACTTTTCGAATTTCCGTCTGTATATTAGGGTTAGACGGTTTTCAAATCAGGTTTTAAAAAACCGGTTTTTTAAAGTAAATTTGTCACATTCGAAAACCGGTTTTTAAATTAAGAAAAATGGTTTTAAGAATTCATATTATTATGTAAAAATTAATTTTGAACGTATTTGATTTGCTATTCATTCTATGCAACGGGCAGCAAACACATTTTTCAAGTTGCGTTGGCCAGTGCTTGTGCACTGCACAGTTGCGTCTCGAATTCGTCAATTTATGTTTTTCATGAACATCCCTTTTCACTTTTTTTTCTAGGTGAAACAAAAGTTTGATGAAGTTCATCTCTTGCTTCTCGTCGGATGTTTTGTCTATCGGTATGAAGTCGGTGCTAATAGAAACGTCAGCAATTTGACTGGCTCGTTTCGAAATAATTCCCCGTTTTCTGCTTCTTGATCACAGTATTTAATGATATCATATAAAATTTTCTTCGTACCACTCCTGAAAGCTTTTTTACACCACTTGAATTAGCCATATCAATAAGAAATGTTCAGTTAAAATAAAATGCTGTCAGAAATGACATAACATTCACATACACGTGAAAAAAAATAGAACTAAAAAAGTATCTAATGCGAGAAATCCAAGGTCAAATGTGCTCATCGTTCCGCGTCTCACCCCTTAATGAAATAGAATTGTCGAAATGTGGTATCAGAATCCGATCCGTCTCGTGTCACGACAGGTTTGCTTAATATTGTGAAGGGGAAAACTGGAAACAAAAATATAAAGTTGATATATTTGGTAAAAATAATGTAAGTATTAAGTATGTTTAATTTTTATGTTTCTATTTTCTATTTTACATTTTAAAATCTAAATTTTATTATATAAATTTCTTTTAACAAAAATTAGTCTAAAATAAGAAGTTCTGGCTTCTGTTTAATTGAATTATAAATAAAACACAGGGTGTTAAAATATTCCATATTTTCTTTGGCAACGTTTTAACATAAATTATGTCTTTAGCAAGAATCGGAATTAGATAAAAAAGTGCTTTTTTTTTTTCAAAATTCCTAGAAAATGTGTAGATTAGATTATTTTAAATTGCATTAATATTAATAGTTAAAATAATAAAATTGTAAAATAAACGTCAAAAATATTTATTCAATAACTTTAATTTCATTTTTAAATAAAAAAATGAGTAAGTCGGAAGTATGGGATAGTTTCAAAAAGTTCGGGTTAGACATGGCAATCTGAAATCATTGTAATAAAGTTTTGAGCTGCAAAGGATCATCTACGAGCAATCTACATAATCATTTGAAAGCCGTTCATAAAATAAATGTCGGAAATAATATAATTGTTTAGTTTCTTGAAGATCCTGAAGAAAAACTTACAAATCCAAAGACACTGAAAGCTGAATTTTCATTTTGAACAAACGAATAAAAGAACAAAAAACTTAGATTTGTAATTTGATGCCAAACTCAGTAACTAGTGAACGAGTATTTTCAATTTCAGGCAATATTGTGTCCGAAATAAGAACGAGACTTAGCCACCATTCAGTGGATATTTTATGTTTTTTAAAATCCTATTTTCTTAAGAGAAATAAAAATTAGTGAAAATAATATAAATATTATTTGAAATTTTTGATTGAGTTTTCGTTATTTTGTGTAAGTAATATATATATGTAATCTTTAATTTTGTTTTTTATATTTTGACTTTGATATTGATTTCGTTTTTTGTTATTTTATATAAATTAAAATAAAATTTAAAAAAATAGAATAGGGAAAAATAAAATATTTTTCCCTATTCAATTTTTTTGACAAAAATTCGAAAACCTGCTGAAACCGGTTTTTTTAGAAATATCGAATTTGAAAACCGGTTTTTCAAAAAGTTTTTGTATAAACCCTAGTATATACCATCTTTGAAGCTTATAAATAAATTAAAAATTCAGATGACAACGAAAATTCGTGTACTTGCAACAACAATTGTATTTTTGAAAGTATAAGTTTGCTGCTCAGAAGTTCAGCTTACATGCTAGGACTCTTTAGAAGATGCAAAAAATGGTAAGCTATGTTTTTACTTTGTCAAAAGATTTATTCCTATCCAGTTATTCAAAGATTGTATGGAATCCAGAGTATTTCTGTACACAGGGTAATCTGTAAAATCATTATAAACTCTTTAAATTCCAAACGGCCACTCGTATAGCCAGGGAAGTAACGTGTACATATAGTAAAGTGACTACGCTGAGTTTATGGCAACAGCGCTAGCAACGAAATAAGGAAGTTAGAAAAAAATTACTTAAAAAATAAAAGAGATAAATCAAAAGTCCGATTAGAAAAGTGCACCCTATACCATAATAAAAATTGAGGAAAAGTTACATAGAATTATCTGTAAAATTGGCAGATATGTTTGCGATTAAAATTGTAAACATTCCGTGACATAAATAAAAGTTTTCGTCCTAAAAATGACGGATGTATTCTCCTGCATTATCATACGATTTTCTTGAGTTTAGCGAAGGAGAAATGAAATGTATTAAAAAAAATCTGCAAAATTCACGGGGGGTGGGGGTAAGGATCTGATGTACTTTTCATTTTTAGGGAGGATCTTTTTTTCAAGTCACAGAAAGTTTACAATTTTAATTGCAAAATATATCCGCTAATTTTACTTAATGAAATATTTTCCTATGTTTTTATTATGGTATACCACACATTTTCCTAATTAAACTTAGACCAATCTCCATTATTTTTTGAGAAATTTCTTGTAATTTATTTATTTTGACGCCAGAGACGCTGGAACCTGTCTCCATAAATTCAGCATAGTCACTTTATTATAGGTTCACGATACTTTACTCTCTATATGAGACTCCGTTTTGAATTTAAAGGCCTTATGAGGACTTTACTGATCACTTCACTTTTATATAAAGTACAATAAGTGGAATTATTAGTAATTTTTTTTCCCAAAATCTTTTTGCGAATGGAAAAATTGTTCCAAATAGATATCGAAAAACAAAATGCAGCTTTAAGATTAAATACGAAATCTTAAAAGTAGAAGAAAATCCTCTTATTCAAAAGTTTTTCTAATATTATTAAATTGTTTAGGATCACTCGAAACAAATCATTAACAATGATTTTATTTTTATAAAAATACAATGCCCTTCATCTTTTCTATACCAAATGATGGAGCTTGAGTTTATTTAAACGACTGCAAGGGAACAAGGATAAAAAAAATTTTTAAAAATGGTTCAAAGAATCTAAAAGAAGTTCTGAAGGATTTCCGATTGTTACTGGTTTTTCAATAATGTCAAAATTAAGAGATGTAAGAAGAAAGGTAAAAATAGTATATTATCAGAAACATGCCAAACATACGCAATATCCTCAATCAGTAGATTGCATTAAGACAAAACAAATAATTACACGTCACATTCCACTATAAATTCCTCGCAACAAAAGGGATATTATGACCATGACCTTCATTAATCTTCCTGCTAAAATCCCTGATTAGTTTAATTTAGAGATATAATGCCTTGCTTTAAAGCGACACTTGTTTTTGTTTCTTTTAAAATAGGATATCGTAATTTCGAACAGCGGTTGAATTACTATGACGACATTTGAATCGGCACGCCTTTTCCAAGTGCATTAAATTCCGTCACAAGACGTATTTTAATGCCCCACCCTACTTACATGATAACTCATTGTTCGAAATGTATCTAGAACATATAACCTTCAGATTCCGAAAGCGAGACTTTGCCATTAAGCCATTGCTGTTATTAAATATCTTGTGGCATTCATGGATTTTTGCATTTTTGGACTTTTAAAGAGAGTAACATCCTATCGCCAATCTACAACCTTTTGTGGATTTCAGAGAGCCATTTAAGAATAATGGAACACAATACCTCCCTCGATACAATAAAGGCATCATTAGACTAGGAGATAAGAATAAGAGTTATTATATTGAACATTTATAACACATAATAACTGTACGATCACCGACCTAGCCAGAAGCCATGCGGGAAACTTAACGGGGCTGCCGAAGAGCAACCCCACCTAGCACGAAAGAACAAACTATACTTCATGACATTGGACCCTTAAAGACAATAAAGAACCCTCTAGAGAAAACAGATATTAGTACAGAAAAAAATGGTAAAAAAAAAATTACATTTTACATTACATATTAAGTTGTGAAACATTAAAATTTATATTAAATATTCCTTTATAAACCATAAAAATCTTCTAAAAAGTTGCGATTTTGCGTTTTTGGTAATTTAAAAAGAATACAATGGAAACATCGAAAACTGCTATTAAATTAAATATTTATAAAGCATTGAAATTATATTAAAAACTCTAAATACTATAAAAATCTAAAAATGTACGAATTATTCTGTATTTAATAAATATTACCTTACAGAAAAAATTTGAAAGCATGCCTTCAGGAAAGTTTCAGCATAGATACATCACAAATATCGAAAGAATAAATCTCTCCTTTCAATTTTCAGTTCATTGCTTTAATTATTCAAAATTGATAAGTAAAAAACAAATTATTATTTCGTTACGAAATATTTTTCATACAGTAACTAAATGTTGACTAACAATGCATTTTTTTATATTCAAAATGACAACACAAAATGTTAAACATCTTCAAATACTAAATGATCTGTTGACGTTCTGCGTTATACAGTACGAAATTAATTGTGGATTTATTTAGAAAGCATAAGTAGTCATTTTTTTCATGTTAATAGGATAGCAAGCGTAATGACGTTCATTTTCTAAATATCACATAAAGGTTGTTACTTACATATTCCCGTATTTTCGGCTAGATAGCACCCAGCCTCGGAACCAAAATCGCTGTAGACCGTTACTGGTGTTACCACCACCTCGTACTTTGAGCCTTCGGTATGTACAAGATATATTTTAATATCATTTTTCTCGCATTCCACTTCCCATCCCACTGTAGAGCCTGGAACATCGACTTTCAGATGAATGCTGCATTTGGATCGACTATGAACGGTGATTTTACGGACGTTTTCATCATCTTCACTCAAAGTATTCATGTTCTTAAGGTATAATTCCGTTGGGATAGGATTTAATATTTTCACCTATTGTAGAGAAACAAAAGGAAAAATTAAAATGAGACCATAGTAGTACTTACGGAGTATGCTATCGTCATTTCTTAGGTTTAATCTTTTCACACTTCATCTTATTGAACTAACGAAGTTGATTGAACTCATTGAACGTTCTTTTAAAGCCTTGACCTGATAATTTTTCTGTCACTTATTCAGATAATCCATTACATTTCGAACATGATTAGGTGCCTTATGAGAGCAGAATCTCTTGAAGAAGAAATACCCCACTAGTATTTGCCAATGCCAAATATATAAAAGTGATCAATTCTCTAATTCAGATTCCTGTTTTATGATAGGATTAATGGATCATTTTACAAATGTTTCAGGTTCAATGAATTATCAGAAAGGAAGTCTTCGCTAATAATAAAGGAGTGAATGTGTGTAATTTGGCACTCTATAGTATGGATCATTTGGCGTAAACATTATCATATTTGGCACAGATAAACTTTAGAAGATGGGTTAGTTTAGTTTAGTTATATTAATGTCCCGTTTCGAGCAACATTAGGGCTATTTTGGGACGAACCTCGTAATTTTGAACCGCGGTCAGATGACGAAGACGACACCTGAGCTGGCACCCCCCTCTCCACGCCACGCCACACCACACCAGCAGAAGGACGTTTGGTTATGACGGATTTAACGTGCAACAGACCCTCCTTACACGACAGTTCTTCGATAGAATCGGGTCTCGAACCTGAAACCCTCCAGTTCCGAAGCCGAGACCTTAACACCAGGCCATCGCGGCCCTTTAACAGGTGGGAAAATGCTCCCACACGTGGGAGCAATTTTTTTCTTTGAAATTTTTTATTATGTAAAAGCTTAGTGAAGTTGCGGCGTTTATCTCTAAAACATTACTGCCCAAAATTAATTTTTACATCTTAAATTTAGAAAAGTATTTTTATTGGTACCAAATTGATAATCATACAGATTTTTCTTGAATTTGGTATTTTTTTAAAAAAAATTTCTACTTAATTTTTAGTAATAGGTCTCATTATTGTAACGAAGTTAATCGTTTTTATTGTTTCATCAAATATTCACTAAAGTTGTTTTTGTCATTTACTGAAAGCTAAAAAGGAAAATTATATTTAGTATATGTGTAGTTTTACATGAGGAATAAAGAGAAGTGCACTACTTAGAAAGTTACATGAGCAAAAAGTCCTATTTTTTCTCATTGCAATCATGTTACAGGACACGATTGCCATGACATGAGAGCCATTGATTAGAATGGTTTATATGTACCATGTTCTAAAACTATGAAAATAATGAGGTTTTAACGTTTGTCACAATTTGATGCTTGAAACATTTTTTGAGAGTGTTATGGACATCAATTATGCGTAAGACATTTAATTGAAAGTAAACAGAACCAATATTCCCGGACGGTCGCCAAAGGAGATTAGTACAATACAAATGAAAGTAAACTTTCTGAAATTATATAAAAAAAAAAGGCTGTAAATATCCAGTTCCAAAAAAACTGTCTTCATTATTTTGCAAATAAACTCTTATGTATGATCGCTTATTTCTCTACTGATTTTGAAAATTATGACTGAACTTTACCAGTGATGGGCAGTTAGGGTCTCCATCAGGATCTGTCCGAGTACCACCGTAGACCACAGGCAAGAGGTCAGCATCGATATGCTCTAGGATGGCTTCTTTCCACCCACCTGCAAACATAAAACATTTTTGATTATTTACTTAACAGTCAACATTAATATAAAATTGTTCACCTATTTAAGGATTCTTACTTTTTCTTAAAAAGCTCATTTACAGGGTGATACAAAAGTAGTTAAACTAACTTTAAAGATGTATCAGCTCATACACGAATAAGTTATTTTTACAATAAAAAATGAGGTGCAACAAATATAAAGGGGGATAATTAATAGGATATTTTATTAACGAAAGAAAAAGATACACTAGATTAAGTGTTCAGCAAAGGTACAAATTCAAAATACTACTGCAACACATCCACAAAGAAATCAACATCAATTTGTACACAGTATGACAGCTACAATGTTAAACTGAATGCGATTTCATTAACAAATTTTTTGGAGTATTTTGAAAAAGAGTCTAAAAGACTTGCCATCCAAAGCGATAACTACTTTATTTGTTGTTATTCATGCAGTTAAACCATGAAATTGAATATTCACTTATACTTGTATAGCACCTTCTGTTAAACATATAACTGCTTCGTTTGTTGTTATTCGTGCAGTAAGCCATGCAATTAAATATTCACTTATACTTATATGGTACATTCTGTTAAAGCGATAATTGATTCGTTTGTTGTTATTCATGAAGCTGATTTGAGTAATTAAATATATTTGAGTAGTACCTTTTGTCAAAGCGATAACTATTTCGTTTGTCGTTGTTCATGCAACTCAGCTGTGTAATTAAATATTCATTTCTATGAGCGTTGTGCTTATTGTCTTGGATATCATTTTATTTCACGAACATCACTGCCAAAGAGATCCCACAGCAGTCGTCCTTTACGTTCGTGATGTTATATTATAATGTAAAAATGAACTTTTCTGTACATCTGAACTGAACACTTTTGAATCACCCTGTATAAAAAGTTTTGTAATCAAAATATTTGAACTCCAGATATTAATGGTTGTTGAAGTTTCAGATTTCTCGGAGTACAATCAATCTAAACATTTATAGCATTATGTTATGTCTGTATATAAAATAAGCAAGGAGTTAAACAACTGAAATTTGGTATGCAGTATTTACACAAAATTGTTGATATGTATCGATGTTTCATTCAAACAGAAAACAACACTACTTTAGAATATTGAATATTCATTACGGAACTTGAAAACTTAAGCAACACAGCAGTAACATAGTGAGCAACATTTTCGTTGACTTTCACACAAAATAGTCTATAACAACGAAAGATTAAAATACTTTTACCTATATGTTATACAAATAAAAAAATCTCAAATGTGATTTTTAAATAAATCCTGCAAATACACTATCACAAATAGTCTTTTACACTAGTCATTTACTTTTGTACTTTTTATTATCATAAATTTAGCATCTATATCAGATAATTTAAGAATCTATTTCTCATTGCAGGTTTGCCACTGGACTTCCTACTTTTTTGCAAATAAAATCGCAAGCTTTTTTCGAAGAGAACAATTTTAATGCCTTTTTTCCTAAATTAGAAAAGAATAAAATTTATTCAACAATGCTAGAATGATTCCTGTACTACTATAATTTTCTTTTATAAGAAGTTAAAAAAGAAAATAATGCATACGATTCAAATTTCAGGTTTTAATGAACTTTGATATTTCTGACATCTCAGAATTCTAGATAATCATTCTTAGAATTTATGCTGATGCTACTTTAAGATGAGAATTCATTCTTTTTCTTTCTTTCTACATATTCTTTTTTCTCAATGAGATAATTTTTCTTTGACATTTTCAGAATTTAATTACCGATTGAAAGCTTAAATTAAATTTGAAAATTTAAAAACTTTTCAACATCGCATTATATTTTAATTTCAGTTATATAATAATTCTAAGAATTAGAAGTGATTTTTTTAAAAGAATATACTTTTTATTTCATTGAAAAATACCTTTTTAATGTTTTTCTTTCTTATTGCAAATCTATTCAATGTATTTTTTCGAAATATCCACTGTTTTTACATTTAAATCAAGTTGTATGCTTCTGAACAGATAATTTCTGGATATGCTACACAAAATCAAATTAAAGCCAATCCAATAAAAAATAATAAATGAAATAAGAAACACTCAAATTATTAAAATTGTAAATCATACTCACTGTTTCCATATATTTTCACCCTTTCGCACGTGCTTTCAGAAAGCAAAGGTTTAAACATATTGAACAGGTAATGGAAAAAAGATGGAGCTGGAAAAAAACTTATTTTTCAAGACAATAATTCTAGACAGTTAATCAATTAAACATTTTAAAATATTTCAGAATAACCATATTTAGAGAATTCGGGCTGGTAGAACCCGAAACCAATGACTTATATTGAAATAATCACAAATGTTTTTTCTTCACAAATAATATTTTTCTCTACATTTTGATTATTCGAGTTTCTTTTTACAGGCTAGCGAATTCAGCGTGAACCAAATAATTGCCTCTTCAGACGCTCAAATGATTATGAATCTCTTGTAATATAGTTTTCTTCCTCTACAGGAGTTTTTTACAGGCTAGCGAATTCAGAGTGAACCAAATAATTGCCTCTTCAGACGCTCAAATGATTATGAATCTCTTGTAATAAAGTTTTCTTCCTCTAGAGGAGTTTTTTACACGTTAGCGAATTCAACGTGAACCAAATAATTGCCTCTTCAGACGCCTAAATGAAATCTCTTGTAGTTAAGTTTTCTTCCTCTAGAGGAGTTTTTTACAGGTTAGCGAATTTAGCGTGAACCAAATAATTGTCTCTTCATACATCCAAATGGTTATAAATCTCATGTAATAAAATAATATTTGATGAGTCATTATAACATTACGCATGGAAAACATTTTAAAGGCATGTGTAAAGTGAGGTTGGAGGATTTTTTTCATTGCGAGGATTTCTTTCCAATTTCTTTACATGTGAATGGAGTTCAATGAATAAAATGACTCTGGTGACCTTGACATGATTTTAAAGTTTTAGTAATAATGTAGCTTTACGACAATAATTTTGGAGATTTGTTTAATATATGAACGTATTTAACAATATGCTAGTTGGATTGAAATATGTCGATAAAAATATTAGAGAATAATAAGTATAACCCTTCAGTTTATCAGACACATTACTACAGATTTCACATACAAAAAGAAAGTTAGATGTAATGTAATAAAAATGTAATTCAGTTTATCGGATACATTACTACAGATTTCACATACAAAAAAAAAGAAAAGAAAAAAAATATAGATGTAATAAAAATGTAAACTTTCATACGATATTGTCAAAGAATATGAAAAAAAATATGAACAAAATCTATATTCTTTAGTTTTTAAAAATGGAAACAAAATATTCAATTAAATAAAGTAATAATTGTTTAGATTCCTTTGCAACAATGAGTAGTACTGTTGCCAATTATGCATAATATATTTTTTTAAAAATTGTAAAAAACAGAAAGCAAAATCACATACGATATTATTAAAAAACAATTTTTTAAAGATGATATAAAAGTAAGATGTTATAAAATCATTTATGTATTATTATATTTAGAGAAACTATCGAAAAGGGTTCTCATATTTTAATTAATTAAAATTTTAAAAAGAAGCTTTCTAAAATGAACATTTCTAACTTAAAAAATATATTCATTCTAAATTCAGAAGAAAAATAAACACAGCCAATCGCTTTCATTGCTAATAAAAATTATAGGTTTCATTAATAAATTATTTCAGACGATTAAAATGTGTTTAAAATTTTTTGATAAAACAAAAATGCAATTTGAAAGAGAGTACAAATCGCACATACTGTTAATGATAAAAGCTACCTTGAGATTTTCAGGATAGTTATTCTCGTACAGTTTTAAAGATGCGAGAGCCATTTCGTACACTGTAAAATAAATGTAGCCATTAGAACACATCCAGTTAATATAATCATTATATAAAATAATTTATAAAATTTTCGGACCAAATTTTATGTTCTGTATTATAAAAGCATTCGTTTAAGAAATGATTACTTTATCTAAAAAATATAAATCCTAAAAAAAGTGTTCATTTATTAATATATATTACCTTTAGTTTGTAAGAACATAGATCTGTTTGACATTTGTGGAAATAAGTAATATGTATTTCCGTGGTTTAGCTTTACAGCCTCAAGAGTTTAGTTTAGTTTAGTTATATTAGCATCCCGTTTAAACCAACACTAGGGCTATTTTGGGACGGACCTCGTAATTTTGAACCTCGGTCAGATGACGAGGACGACACCTGAGCTGGAACTCCCTCTCCACGCCACGCCACACCATCGGGAGGACGTTTGGTCATGACGAATTTAACGTGTAACAGACCCCCTGACACGACGGTCCTTCGGTGGAATCGGGATACGAACCTGAAACCCTCCGTTTCCGAAGCCGAGACCTTACCAACAGGCCACCACAGCCCTTGCAGCCTCAAGAGATGAAACAAAATTTTATGAAATTAACTATCCTTATAGTTACAAATGATGTGTTGTGATTTTCAACAAGACGAAGAATAAAACAAAAATTGAGTCACAAATGCAAATCTGCAAATACAAATGTACCTTTGCAGATTTAAAAATTCAAATTTTACATCAAAACTTTGCAGATTTTACATCAAAACTTTGCATCAAAATGTCGTATGAAATGTACGCTTGTTTTTTATAAGCAGAACTTTTTACAATGACAATGATGGAGTGTTCTAATTATTTAGGAAACTTCTTATTCCTATTCCAGAACTTCAGAAATTTGACACATTTAGAAACTATTTACAAAAAAACTTTTCAAAAATTTGTATTTTGTCTTAGTTGCTGATTTATTTGTGAGCTTTTTAAAATATGATAAAAACGTTTGATGCACCGCACATTTTTTCAGTTTCTTAAAAAAGGAATTACATATCAATTCACGTTTCATGTTTTCATATTATGTCTTAATTTAAAGTTTGACAGAGCAAAAGTACTTTATAAGCATAAAGAAGCTGGGAAAAGATAATTACCATCTCTTCTATAAATATGCATGAGATTCAGACCGTCTAAATCGATTATGAAAGTTCGTTTATCAATGTGAATTCCAGTCTGCAAGAGAAAAAAAAATGAAATTAATTTTTTACTTCGAAAATTTAAAAAAAAAAAAAAAAAAAAAAAAAAAAAAACTTAGACACTTTTCGTTGTGAAATGAAAAAAAAAAGTCTAAACACATTTATTTTAAAACCAAGCTACACAAAGGGATCTTTTTTGATAAATTTATAATATAAGTTTATAAAATAATGTTCACAATTTTCTGCTTAAAAACATGAAGCATACTTTAATTCCATTATTATAAAAGCATATTGATTTTCAGGAAATGACAAAGTAAAATGGAAATTAATTCAGTAATCATTAGAATTTACAATAAACTAGAAATTCAAACAACAACAACAACGATGAGAATTATGTAAAAATATAAACCGGGAAAGAAATATGATAAAAAATGATTAAAATCCCTTTTTCAGAAAGTTAAGACAGGTACAGTGGGGCCATAAAATAGAATGAGACATGTGGAGCCCAATTGTAAAAAAAAATCAATTGAGCTAACCGAATTCAGTTTGAATACAATTTTGATCATGGATTTTTAATTTATCTAAAGAAATAAAATAAAATTATATTAAAATAAAAAATAACACTTTTAATTGAACCCAACAACTGCAATATTGCAGTATTCTCGCAATTAGTATATATAATTAACCGAAAAAATTTCAAAACTCTATAACATGAGAACATGAACTTATTTGAATTTGTGATTTTAACGGTTTCCTTATGATATTTCGAACGAAGTAACTAGACACTCGAGGTCTTCATTGTTTCGTTTTATAACTTTAGAGTTCCATATCTGGAATATAGAACGCTAAAATGTCAAAATTACCTTTTTGAGTTCATCCTATATATCATAAATGCCCAATACAATAAGAAGACATAAAACATTTATAAATATTCAGTGAGAAAAATTACCTCTCTGCTCCGTTTCCTCATCTCTTCTTTATCCGTGTCCAGAAACCATACGATGTACTTTGGTAATTCCGAAGGGCGAACGCAGCATAATGCCCCTAATAGGAAGCATTATTATTTCAGAAAGCAAAATATTTCATGAAAATGGTGATGGATTCTTGGATTATATTAAATAAACTATGTGGTTAAAAATACACAACTAACAATAATCATTTTCTCTGAAATCAATGAATAATGGACTTTACTTATTAAATACAAACTCGAATTTACGATTCCCTTTGAATATCAATTTAAAAATGAAAGGGAAATCTTTGAAAATAGATATAATTCAACGTTAATGATCTTAATTGTGAGAAATTGTACAAAAAAATATAGACTTATCATAAAATGAGCACATATTGAGAATTATAATATATTTGGGAATTTTGATTATATTATTTCACTTTTGAAAAAAATTAAAGGAAAAAGTTTCTAATTCTTCCATGTGTAAATATGTCCATGGGTACATATTTACACATTGACAGTATTGTAAATAGTTTATACGTTGATAATATTATGATCCTACATTCCACTGCCGAAATTAATTTTTTTAAAAATCACAATCGAGTTTCAGTTGTATAAAAAATACATCTCCTTATATTCTACTGAAATAGGTGATTCATATATTTCACTAGCAGCATAGTAAATTTTTAGGTAAATGGATTCTGAACACCATGTCTTTCATTTTAATAATTTGCACTATGTAAAATAAAAGAGGAAAAGGAAAGTTTCCAAAAGCTAATATTCGAAAATTAAAATCAATTAATTTTTTTTAATATTATTTTTTCCTAAATAATGAAAGAACAGGGAAATTTAGATAAGTCAGTGTTTATTCGGCAAGCGTATATAAACATATTTATCTAGACAAATTTAGTTAAATCTATAATTTATCAAATTGCCTTTAATCTATTCTATTATTTAAATTTATTCATTACTAGTGCATTTGATGGCGTATATTCATCGAATATTAAAAAAAAAAAACAATTGTCCTTAGTTATCTAGAAATATTTTCTTGACTTACACTTCCCATATGCATAGAAAATAAGATCATATTGAAAAGAAATTATAGCAAATTCTTAGCACTAAATGTATTCAAAACGTTAAATTAGTTAATAAAATTTCGATAACATAAACCAAATACATCATTTTTCGTATCAACTTTAGTTCATCGAAACCTTTCTACACTAACTATTCCATTTCCGATCTTTCAAATATCAAGGGTTAAAAGCAACCTCATTGATGGCAGTAAAGTAATCTTATGAGATGGAAGGCAATTTACCGCAATGGGCAGCCAATAAATCTTAATAAAAGACGATACTGCTGCAAGGATGCCTTTAACTGTAATTGCCTGCTGAGCTAATAATGATTAGTACTAAAAACGTCTTGCAGTAATAGTTGATTAGAAATCCATAAGAAATACAAGCTTTATTATGCTTTGTATTATTTAAATTGCATTTTATATTATGTTTGTTGAGATTAACTACCATTAGACGGCGCATAAAAAGAAATAATTAATATTCTATACTTAATTAAAGCTTTAAAAGAATCGAAAATATACAACTAAAATATTAATGAAATGTGAAATTTGATAAAATATAAAGAGGCAGTAATAATTTAATAGTTAATATATTTTTCCAAAACTCAGAAACAAAATACATGCCAAAATATTGTAGAGAATAAAATTAAAGAAAATTCTTTTTTAACATTTATTTAAATTTTTTATAAAGTTTTGTTTATTTTCGAAGATAAAAGAAAAAAAGAAAACAAAAAATAAACGCTCACAATGCCGTTTTTCAGAACAAGCAGTGAAATACAACAATAATATAAAAGAGAAGAAAATAAATAAAACAAACAAAGAAATAAATATAAAAAAATCAAAAGAAGAAAAATATGTACAGCTTCTAGAAACTTCCGAGCAATCTCCACACGATGTTGCCAATGAAAGTTGCAATTTCCTTATTTTGCTTCATCGGACTATCTTTTTTGTTTTCAGCTATTAAAACCTCAGTGCACGTGTGTTTTATCATTTTCGAAATAGGATAAACATTTTTAAAATGTATATTATTTATTTTATAGAAGTTACATTATTTATTTTTCCAGGGTGGCATTATAAATAAAAGGACAATGAGCAGGTGGGAAGATTTAAAAAAAATTCTGAGTTGCCAGTATGCATAGAGCAAATGTAAGTCAATGCAAAAGATTTATGACCCAAGCTCATGCGACATAAATTTTTGGTTCTACGTATTCTAATATATATTTGTTCTTGATTTCGCGTGCTTTCAGTAAAAATTATATAATATAATATTATTTGAATTTTTAGAGGTTGCAGAAGTAGAAGCTCATAAACAGTCAATCTCTACTGGATTCAATTCTAAATTTGTTTTATATCTGTACTACAAGAGTAGGATATCCAAATGTTAAATTGTGTGCCGAATTTTAATATCCTAGCTCTGTTCGTTTTGTAGTTTTATAGTTAATTTACATTCAGACCACCAGACAAACTTCTTTTGAATGAATTTTGTTCGTTTTGATAACTGTCTTGACAAGTTTACAATTAACAACTTTGAACTAAAGAACATATGCCAAATTTCATCTTTCTAGCTCAGAATGTTTTTTAGTTATCGTATTCACAGACAAATGGGTATGTAAAAATTCCAAAATGTGTAAATGTAATTCCAAAAATGTGTTTTTTTGACTCGATCCTCATGTTTCTGAGTTATTCAACTCAGAAACATGAGGATTTCGAGGACATGAGGATTTCGTTAAAATCTCTAGTTCAAATTTTTTGTATAATTGTAATTTTTTGTAATCTCTTTGTATATTGTCACTTTCTATTGTCTTTGTCTTTTTTGCACCATATACAAGAATTAAAAATATAATTATCTCATTTAAAATACTTAAAGCGATGACAATCATGGGAATCCCTAGCAAAATTACAAAGCATTTTTTCAAAATTTCTAAATTTTAATAATTACAAATTTAAGTATATTTTAGAAGCTAAAATAACTCTTCAAAAATTAAATCAATAAATATTTCTTTTCGGCAAACTGAAAAAAAAACTTTTATAAATTTAGATACGGAAGTATAAAAGATATTCCTAACACTGTATATTATTGAGAATGGGGACCAATAAAATTAGGCTAATAATTTTTCAATAATCTTCAAGAGCGGTATTTTTCTATGCCCATCTGAGTTTCATATAGGCAATTATGAAATACCGCAACAAAATTGCAGTAAATTTGTGTACTCAGTATACAGCTAAATTACATAAGTAAAAATGGATTATATTATGGATCATATTCCAGGTCCATTATTACATTATTTAAAATATAAATAATGCTTCGCGCCATTTTACCTTTTATATCTTGGTATCCAACCTGAACCAATCTAACGGGACATCCATCTTTGTCATATCCCAACACCGGAGGCATCAAGAAATCTCGTAAAATCTGAAAAATTAAAAGTTTAGGATATTTTAAGGAAAAAATAAGCTATATAAGCAAATAGAAATATTGGTGATAAACTTTTGAAACTATTAGACAAGGCAGAAAATTTCAAATCAACAAATTTACAAGCAATTTATTGATAATTTTATTAATTGTTGCTTGTTCTATTTAAGTATTTTATGATATGAATTAAACAAGAAAATGATATAGCAAACCATCAATAATTTCAAACAATTTGTAACGTTGAAAAAATAATTCTTTTTTTAATCAGACATAGTGTTAAACATATTCAAGAATAATTTACATATTCTGACATTATATATACATGGAAAGTTGAATAATAGAATAATAACATGGAACCATAACCATTATCCGATAATAACATGGAATAGTTGTTATCGAAGAGGATAATATGATAATCCGTTTTGTTTTAAAATATGTGGAATACAGAATAAAAACAATAGAATCTCCAAAATGTTAGCATCTATATGACTTCATTTAAAATTGTATATTTTTTATGATTAAACTACAAACTGTTTCTCACTTTAGCGGCAATTTTAAATTAGAAACTAAATTTGTTCCCTGACATACGTTAAAAAATGAAAAAAAAAATGTAATAAAATTATAAAGGTGAATAGATGAAAATTTAATAAAGTCAATAAAATAAATAATAAAAAATATACTGAACTAGTAAATCATAAAAATAAATAATAAAAATAAATAATAAAAATAATAAATAATGACTTTATATTCGAAATAATTCATAATATACATACGTGAAGCATGTAAAACACACGTGAACGTCAAAAACTTCATTTCATAATTACAATTTTGTTCAATTTCGCCCGTTCCAAATAAGTACGGAATTATTTATGTTTTCTTAAATGTCAGGAAGCAATAAAAATATTTTCATAAATTCTTCAACTATCATCAAATTTTAAAACTCAATTTCATTTTCAGACAGTTCTGCATTGAATTTCATGCCATGAAATTACTGTTTATCTACCTTAAGTGTGAAAAAAAAATCCTCATGAATTCTAAGATCCGAAAACTCTTCAATCTTTCATCACTTGATAAGGCCTCATCTTAAAAAGCAAGTAACTTTTTAAGTATCTATTAAGATTCAATCGATTAATCCTATTTCCAACACAGTTTGTATTTACACTGGAGTTTTTGTCACCAAATTGTGATATGCATATCAGAAATATCAGCAAATGGACATAAAGTTATTTTTTAAGGTTATAAGGTTCCTTATGGTTCCTAGAATCAAGAAGTTCGACATATTTCTGCCTTCAGTGGAGATTTAAATTTTTCTGAGTACAAGCCATGCAGCACGTCGTGATTTTTTCTCTACATAAGAGATCTCAATCCTTTCTGCTTGAATTTCAGATCTCACTGCAGTAAGATGTGAATTTGATAGTCTCGTGTTGATTCAACTTTCTGTATCAAGGCATGCATTTTCATACAGATAAATGTGCAATATTGAGAAGATTTTACTGGTTTCAGCAAATAATCAAAATAATTTTACAAAGACCATTCAATTATATAGTCACGAAATCTCTTATAATTCTATGGGGCTTTAGATTGAGTTGATATATGTTGATTTCGACCATACATTCTGGCAATGATCTTCTTATATAGTAAAAAAATTAATTCTACCTGTATTTCAGAGATCATTTCAGTAAGAGGTTACTTCGTCAGTTTCATACCAATTGGAAGGATTAGTCGATGTAAGATATTTTAACAATGGACAATGTGTGGAACTTACGGCAATATTCTGCAATAAAAAAAATGTGAAATTTTGAGTTAGTACCCTCTATTCTCTCAAATACATGAAAAGAAGGATTGCAAATATTGACTTATGACTTTTTGAATCAATTATATATTCTTACTTATTCAAGATAAGTTTTATTAACTATATTATTACTTTTTCCGATTGTTGTTAAATATAAATTTCAAGAAAATTATGAAGGATAAATGAATATATAAATTCTTAAAAGATGCAAATGCAGAAAAATTACAATAAAACTATTTAATGAAAATTAGATATTAGTTTATTATTAAATTAAAATGCTGAAGGCTGGCATTATTTGTCAATTATGTGTCATACCCATTGTGACTTAAAACAAGTAATAACTTTTAAGGACCTGAAAATTTCATACCAATATTTGCACCCCTCTGTGAAAATAAATCAGTTTAGCATTAATTACACTAAATATTTGGTTTATTATGTTATATATGTTTTTGCTGTATCTCACTCTCATGTATTCTATTGTAGTATTTTTTACTTTTACTTTGTTTTCATTGCTATTTTTTTGTATTCCCTAACTTAATTGTACGGATAAACTAACTGAAATAAACGGCCAAAACTGTTTATATGTTCATTGGTGGTATTAGCGACACTTTAAATTTTTTGTGGAAAAGTGTTCATTATCTTGAAAGGAAAGTTAAACCGGGCTAAATGAATACAAAAAAAAAAAAAAAAAAAAACCCTCTTATAGATGAGGAATTCTGGTATTATTTGCATTTCAAGAAGCCATTTTTTTCTATTTTCTATTTTCTATCTTGTAATTTATCTTTTTTTTATAGATATTTAATTAAATAATATAAGGTATTTTATAGTACTTGTACTTTTAATTCTCTTTAATTACATGTGATGAATTTTCACTACATGTTTACAGTTCGGGCGTGTCAGTTTAGTCTTTTTTTTAAATATTAAATTTGAATTGCTATTGAACTTCGAATTAAATTAGAAATGTTCGGACATGTTTGAACACTTTTTCAATAAACTGCACAGGAACTGTGTGGTATCTTTTGAGAATCGCTGACAGTGCCAATCCTTAGCGTCAGGATGAACTAAAAATTGCTCAAGATGGGAGTTGGGCTGTTGAATGGCTGTGGAAATGTGATGTTTTATAGGCTTTGAATTGTTTCTTCTTTGTAAAGATAGGATTTTGTTATTAGTTGTACATAATGTATCACTCACGATAGCGTCAATTAAATGCCATCACACAAAGTTGCTTCTTTTTTTTATATTCGTAGACATAATTCAAAAACCTTAGGGAATAAAAATCAATTCAATTAGTAGCAGAGTTGCTGACTATAGTCTAGTAAAAGAAATACATTTGAATTTTACAATTATATAACAAATAGCCTATACATGTCTATATTGTTGCCCATTCGTTAAGTGGTCCTGGTTGGAAATATGAACGTTACTGTTAGTCGTTTTGGGACAGCAGCTACGAATCCATTCGAAATATGAAATTTTGAATATTTGATAGACTGTTAATACCAAATGCAAAGGAAAAGAAAAGATTATTGCTACTGGTTGTGAAAAATTCATTTTTAAAAATTCTTCTTGCAAAATTTGTATAATTTATATAGGCGATGTTGCTTATTAGGAGAGGATATTATATGTTTAAATTTTAAAATTTAATTTTCGAAAAATTTAATTTTTTGATTAAAATTTACCAAGATCAAACTAACTTTATGTTATTTAAATAATTCAGTAAATCAATTTTGCAAACTTAGAAACTTTTTTAACAGTTTCTTTATAGAATGAGGTCTATTGTTAATTTTTATCTAAGTATATTATTTGTGAGTAAATCAAAAAGTATTTGCAGAGAAGGAAATTATTATTTGTACGTGGTCCAGCAATATTTGCCTAAATGTGTGGGATAATTTAGAAGAAAAAAATTATAAGTTACCAGAGGCTCAAAATTTAACATAGTAACATTTTTGTATTATGCACAAAAAGATAATAAAATTATGCTTTATTATCTTTTCTAACTGCTATATTCTATGCTTTATTATCTTTTCTAACTGCTATATTCTATGCTTTATAATCTTTTCTTTCTGCTAACGATTGTTAGCAGAAAAAGTAATTGATATCACAATAAATCTTTGTTGATATTTAAAAAAATGATAGAATACCTTTGGAAGCTGGTATTCTTTAGCATAATATTCTTCAGGGAATTCTTTACGAAATTCTAGATGCTGAAATAGGAAATAAAAGTCAATGCTGCCTCACAGAATATGTATTGTTTTTTCAATTTTATGGATAAAACATTATTCAAAAAAGAAATATAAATGAGAAAATTAATATTTCTTTTTTAAAAAAAATCTGAGCTTATAGAAGTGAAAATGTACTACCCTACTAAACATTTCTTCTGTTTTCTTCAAATCAAATTTCTTTGCTATAAAATAAAAAAAAGAAATTATTAACAAAAAAGTCGAATTTCCACTAAAATTGAATATAAAAATTACATAATATTTTTATAATAGAATTATAAAACTTTCAAACCCTTTTAAAATTTTAATCAGAGTTAACAAGTACAGTGAAAAAAAGAACATTTATGAAATTTCTGAATAATTCAATTATTTCGATAATAATTCTTTCAGTATAAGTGACGAGGAAATATAATTACTTGAATTTTCATATAACTTGCAATGATTGAACTTTTATTCAATAGCGGTGACATTGGATATGAAGCAAAAATGAAAGAATGATTTCTGCCTACATTACATATTTAATTACTTATAATATACAGGGGAATTTAGAAATTCCTTCTTAAATGCTAAAAATTTTTAGGTATAATCAGAAGAGTCCTTTTTTTAAATGTTATATTAAAATGCGGTCACATATTATGGTTGTTATGCAATAGGAGCATTTGTTAAGGAAAGAAGCCACAATCTAATTTTCTAACTGAAATTTGTTTTAGGAAACTATATTTTCAAAAAAGCTGAAACATTCAACCCAGGCCCGAAAGCTGACACTAGTGCAAGTCTTAAAACATACCTCTAGCAGATTTTTTCTCCTAACATCAGTGGATTAAGCAGTTGTACCAAACTTTTCTTCCTACTGGTATGGGTTGAATAGTTGCATATCTCAATGTAATGAAAGACTCCCACTGTTTAAGAAATGTTTGTAAGCCTCGATTAAATCAATGAACCCGCACAAGAGGAGTGACGGGGGGCTAGAGGAAGCTTCGGCTCACTGGTGGGGGGTGTTCATGAATTCCTCTTGCTCGGTAGGGCTGGACCGCAAGGTGCTGGCATGCTGGCAAGATCCGATTTTTTCTTGTAGGTCTTTCAACGACTTTAAACCCTATTTCAGATAGGTTTAGCAGGAATGGATATTCAATATATCAGTAGAAAGGCATTGCTCTTCAATATTTGTACTAGAATTGTTGGAGATAGATCGCTGCCACTACTGCTCGACATGAAAACATTTAGGATATTCTCGGAAAAAATGTTTTCTCTTAGGAATTCTTCGGTCATGAATTAATGTCCTGTATCTTCAAGGCCAAATGCAAATATAGTAACTCTTTTAGTGGTCGTAAATTGCGTCTAAGGTAACATGCTTCTAAAGCTTCTACATAAAAATGGCATGTTTATGTATTCTGTGTGCACACTTAAAGTCAGTCTATTGGTTCTTAACTCACTTTATACAAATGACACTATATATATATATATAATTTGATCTAGAGTTATCATATGTAGGCGAATAGATAATTTTAATTAAACAGAATTTTAGTTAATTTAATATTAAATAAAATTTCGGCGTTTTATGCGCTAACTTTTGAAATACTAAAGCACAATAATAAAAATATTACTCTACTAAAATATTCAGCGATATATTTTTAGTTGTCATTCAATTTCTTAATAAATTATGAAAAAGCCGTGAATTGTATGAAATAATAAGCATCTAATTTCAAAATATGTCTTTTGAATTATTTTCTGAAGTAATTTTTCATATACATTTCAGGGACCCACCGAGAGCGGCATTTCAAATATGGAGAAGAAGTCGTACATCTAAGCAGGTTTTATCTATTGAAGAGGGTATACTAATGACGTTGTTGCCTGATCATCGATGATGGGCACACATAGTATGGCCACGCCGTTATGAAATTATTTTGTGCAAATCGCAGAAAAAGTGTTATTATCCGGGCGATTTATTATTCAATTTCCTATATTCTAAGATTTATCGGTAAATTTTTTCTAATTGCAACAGTCGGGCAGTTCGTTCTTACATTTTATTAAATTCTGATTAAATCTTAAGTTATCAGAATTCAAATTCAAATGATTTCTAAAACTTTTATTTTTACTACATATATTTCAAACTGTTTTCCTTTTTATGCCCATTAAATATAAGAAAGTCAAACTTTGCAATATCTTTATCTTTCATCGCTTTTGTATTCTACAAAAGAAATTTTAATATCAATGGAAATGAAACTTCTTACCTCTCAAAAATTGCAGTAGCAAGTGATCATCCTGTTGCGGTAGTAATTCATCTTTGAAAATTTCTCGAAGCTTAAAATATAATCAAATAAAAATGAAATATGCTTCATTATAGATAAAAAAAATATCGCTTACACGAAACTGTCTTATTTCAAAAAAAAAAAAAAAAAATATTGTAAGAATAAATTTTTTTTATAATAAATGTAAATTGCTCTTATAAAATTTTCGTTAGATATCACATTCAACGTAACAGCAGCATATGAAAAGTATTTTTTTTTATGATTATTATAAACACTTCCGTATTTCTGCTAATTTAACAGCCGTTTAACAGATCATGTTTAAAAACACATCAGCATAATGTTTCGAAAGGAAAAATTTTTGATTATCAGAAAGTTATTATAAACAAGAAGAAATTGTAAATTAAGCGATTGCATGTCCTGCCGTAATATCCGGGTTACTAAATGACCATGGCGTCATGATAATCACAAGGGAACTATGGCATAATACTCAATGATGATTTGCCTTGCCACATATCTTTCCCATGGGAGATATGTCTAATTAATGAAACCCTTAAAAGCATATCATTATTATTATTATACTTTCAGAAGAAGCTGGCGGTTTCTCATTCCTCAGTCTTACTAACTAGTAGTTAATTTAGTAATGCAACGGAGTTATCCTTAATTCTTCCTATTTACCTGTCCTATTTTATCTTAACATTTGAATTAAACTGAATGATCATATTCATGTTAACAATTGCAATTATGGGTGGTATCTTAATAGCCATTATAGGAGAGTGCAATTCTTCCCGCAGGAGGTATGTCCTCGGAATAGAGGTAACTTAACGCAATATCATTACTATACCGTTAGGAAAAACGACAATCCTCTTAATTATCTGAGGACTTCACGAATTTGTAAAACCCATCTCCTTTAGAGGGAGTATTTAGTTTAGTAAGATCAGCATTGCGTTTTAATCCTATGAGTCCTGACTTCCCGATATCGCCCTGTTCGACAGGGGCCTGACTCGTGCTCTTTGCGGCGGTTAAATGAGTTTAAATGAGTGTTCGTCGAGAAATATCTTTCATCCTTTTAAACTCATTTAACCGCCCCAAAGCGCCTGAGTCAGACCCTTGTCGAACAGGGCGATATCGGGTGGCCAGGGCTCATAAGGTTAAAGTTAAACGATGTCCGTATTTGGATATTACCTCTTCGATTCTTTCTCGTTATCAGTATTTAAAGACAAGGTAAACTCTTCAACCGTTATGTTATCCTCCTCCTCTGAGAATGGCATAACGGTTAACGGTTTTTCCCACGGTTAACGTTTTTAACGGTTTTTACCACCACACTGAAAGGAAAATGCATGATCTATTACGGTAAACTGAATAAAGAAATGAAGGCCAAATGTGTGTCTACTAGGCATTTGCATACGGAGAAACTCCGGTACAAAAGAGCACAGAATCCTCTTTCCATTCTCAGAGACATTTCAATTCCCCTCAGCCTCTATAGCCAAATAAATGAAGTCAAAATAAACGTTTAAGTGCATTCGTTTCGTTTAAATAAACTAATCACCTAATTTCCGAAGGAGTAATATAATAATAATAAGGAGTGTTTTGGGATGGACCTTCTCTTTTCATGCCAGGGATAGATGGCGAGAACGGAAAATGTTTGATACTCAATTTCCGATTGAACTGCGACCTCCAAGCTGAAGCAGAATCTGGAAACATTCATTCAGGAATTTTCTTTCTTAAGATTTCATCTTCTCATTATTTCATCATTGAATTAATTTCAATGCATAGAAAATGAGTTTGTCTGGATGCCTATATTTTTACAGACTTTTTAGCACCCTAAAAAATTAACAGTTCATTCAACAACTGATTTTTTTATAGACTTAAAAAGCGTTCTGAATTATTATCTTTATTATTAATACAGATTGCAAGCGTGTTGGCGCTATAATATAATTGGCTTTTATAATGATGACTTATTTTAATAAAAGTGAGGGAACACTTATAAAAATGTTTTTTGTAACTAAGAGAGTGTAATATGCTCGAGCTTTGCATCGTTAAATACAGATCGTTCGATACAGAACTACTATATTGGGCCGAAATATACTTAGAAAAATAGAAATGTTCGGAAATAGAAATGATTTTAAAATTTTTTAATTCAAATGAGAATTAATGAAAAATTACATGAAATTAAAAACAAATTTCCACTCTATTTGTCGAAAATATTGTAGCAAAAATATGCATTTTCAGCCAACTTACAATCAAAAAATTATCTTCTCCATGATAAAAATTTAATTTACAAACATTTTTTGTCTGTTTTTAATCAGTTTTTAAAGATATTTTTATGTTTATTTTACAAAAATGCATTTCATTGTGGTTTTGAAATTCTTCTCGTTTTCATTGTTGATATAAATATTTCACCTTGAATTTTTTTTCATTGTTGCGGATGAAGATATGAAGATACGACTTAGTTTCCCATGTTGAGTAAGTTTACTTTTAAAGCATGCATTTAATTAAAGTTTTAAAATTTTTCTGTACATATAATTAAAATTTAATTTCATCAATAAAGAGCGCAGCATAAATGTTTTAAATTGTTCCAATTTTTAAACATAGTTTTTTCCCTGTAACATATGTGGATATATAAAAATAATTTATCTCTATTATTGCCTGAAAACTGCATGATGGAATTTTTATATTAGTTGAAATTCAATAACTTCCCTTTCAAATTAAAGCTCAAATTTTAAGCAAAATGACCAAAAATTAAGTAAATACACAGCACAGTGAACATAATCGTGTAATGTTTTTGCAATACGACGAAACACGTCTCTCAAAATTGAAAGTTAAAAAATACGTTGTTGAGGAAGCCATGAAAAACAAGTTAAATAAAATGTTGTATTGAAATTTTTATCAACCATTAATTCTAGCAAAGAGCTAGTCATCAAACGACTGTGCTAATAAATATAATAAAACATTAAAATCTGTATTCTTTTGTAAAATATACCACCAGAGGGCATCACTAATAAAGATTTAAAATTTAATTGAAATTAAATTAGCATTTGAAAGTGAAGCTCACAAATTTCCTTTAGCTGTATTGCCGCTGATTACAAGTATATATACAAAATTACGGGTCTCTAGTATATAAAGAAATGGGTACAAATATGATTATTAAAATCCATGGTTGTAAATACAACAGTAAAGAAGTCCATTTAAAGTAATGTAAAAAAAATTACCTCTTCCAGAGCTTGTTCCTGGCTAGGACTCAAATCCCCGAGGTGTCCACTCATCTTGAAACATCAAATTTCATCTGTAGAAATCCATGTGTCAGATGCTGTTTAAAACAAGGAGCAACTGAGAGAAATGAATATGTGTCACAATTTAAAATAATATTGCGCAGTAATAAAGAAGGTCACAAGAGGAAAAATCACACTTAAAATGAAAAATTGTCATTGTTTTAGAGAAAAGTTAATCAAAGTGAAAGCAATTTCCTAAGGAAAATTTCAGGTAAAATACGAAATATAGATAAAAACACGACAGCGATGTGCGTGGATAGTATTGAAATATTACGCCTTTGACACACATTGCTAACTATTCTTCATATGATTTGAATAATATCACGAAGGAATATAGGTTACACAATCTTCTGTCAGATACTATAAAGGAAAAGTCTTCTGAATGCGAAATCATGCCTCTTCTGTCACGCAGGTAATTTAATCACGCATTAAACGGCTTTCAAAACCCCTTTGATAACTTTGACAGAATCACACTTAGTATAATTTTAATATAAATGAAAATTAAGTCTGACTTGTTAAAGGCTATTATGGTTATTACTGATCAACTGATTATGTTATTATTTTGTCAGAATAACAATAATAGTAAAAATCTAATTTTCTGTATGCAGTTATTGACCAACTATCAAAGGTCATTATTTTGTCAGAATAACAATAATGGTACGTTTCTAATTTATATGGAAATTAATGGTTAATTATACAAGGTAATTAATAAATCGCAGTCAGTGCAATATCTTTGATATATATTAAGTCAATAATTTTTTTGTCGGTCTGGACGAAAGAAAACAATAGCTTATAAATATACAAGAGATAAAACGAATTTCCTCTGACAAAATTGATATATCTCGTTAAGAACGGGGGATATTGTCCTATTCATTTGATGTATATAACGTAATTGGGGTACTTGAATTCAAATCTATGCCCTTCAATAGAACCTTTCTTTGTTCCTTTATTGTTTTCTTTTCTGTTACTTTGTTTCATTTCTCATCTTTATTGTGTCTTACACTTCCGTCGTCTCAAAGAAAGTTCATTCGCCTTTAAAGACGAATGCATTTCCTTTAAAATATGAAATAAAAAAGTGAGAAAGTTCTCCCATTGACTTTTTTTTTATTTCAGATTTGAAATGACGAGTTTAGATGTTTTTAGAATGAAAAATTTTTATCTCCTGTTTGACCAGAATAGTTTTTCGAAATCAACTCCATGTATTCTGAACAATCATTTAAATGCAAACAAAATTTAAACAGCAGTAATTATACTAGTCAAGTCATATCGCTGCTTTTGTCTTCTAATTGTTCATATTAGCACTAAACTATTTTGAACCTGCTTCCTATCTTTATTCTTTCACCTATTTTCCATTATACTTACGTAACATAGTACGCACTTTTGTATTTTACTTCGTAATATGATAAAGAGAAATCAGTATATATTTTTAATCTATACCATTTATGCCAATCCAAAATTTACAACATATTTAAAATTTACGGCAATTAATCCCTGGAATATTACATCAGTGGGATTTGTCTTCTTGAAACCCTCTCAGATTTTCTCTAATAAAGATCTTATTCCCCTCTCCATAGTTGGGTAAGTTCGAGAGGAAAAGCGTGAGTATAGCATTTTTACTGAATGTAACGTACGAATTTGTTTTTCGGACACCATTTTTCTGACGTATTGGAAATAAAATTTGGTATAGAATTACAATTATAGTTATAAAATCGTATGCCAAATTTTATTGATTCGAATATCATTGATTTAAGTAATTCGTTTATAAATAAAAGCATTTACTTGCATGTGAAAGTACAAAATGATAGAGAGCAATTCTTTTACAGATTTGCTTCAAAATTTGATAAGAATCTGCAATTTAGAAGCTGTGTGCCATTTTTTTCTAGCTCTTTATGTTTTGAGTATGCTAAGATCGAATGTGCTTGTATTTGAACAATCAAACAGATAGATTTCCTACTGAATGATTTCGTTCAAAGCTTGCTAAATATTTTTAAATTTTGTATTTGAACAATCAAACAGATAGATTTCCTCTGAATGATTTCGTTCAAAGCTTGCTAAATATTTTTAAATTTTGTATTTGAACAATCAAACAGATAGATTTCCTCTGAATGATTTCGTTCAAAGCTTGCTAAATATTTTTAAATTTTGTATTTGAACAATCGAACAGATAGATTTCCTCTGAATGATTTCCTTCAAAGCTTGCTAAATATTTTAAAATTTTGTATTTGAACAATCAAACAGATAGATTTCCTCTGAATGATTTCGTTCAAAGCTTGCTAAATATTTTTTGATTTTGTATTTGAACAATCGAACAGATAGATTTCCTCTGAATGATTTCGTTCAAAGCTTGCTAAATATTTTTAAATTTTGTATTTGAACAATCAAACAGATAGATTTCCTCTGAATGATTTCGTTCAAATCTTGCTAAATATTTTGAAATTTTGTATTTGAACAATCAAACAGATAGATTTCCTCTGAATGATTTCGTTCAAAGCTTGTTAAATATTTTTAAATTTTGTATTTGAACAATCAAACAGATAGATTTCCTCTGAATGATTTCGTTCAAAGTTTGCTAAATATTTTTAAATTTTGGTGTTAATAAAATATATTAAATTTCATCAGCCTAGCTCAAAGCATTTTTTGAATCATTGTGATCATTAATACTGAAATAATGCAAAAATGTGCTATTCGAAATTGAGGAGGCCTTAAATATGGAGATTCGTCTAATTCTCGATTCCGAATTTTTCGCCAGTTAAAATACTTTTCCTGTTTATTTCGCATACGAGAATGTAGAAAAGTAAGCAAATCAAACAAATTAAATTTAATATGCAAATAATGCAAAAAAAATTATAAATAAATGTGTCAAAGTTTTGACGAAATTCTTCCATGGAAGTTCTGTCTGTCAGTCTTTCTCGTGCATGTGAATATGATGTCTAAAATAAGAAAGCTATATAGATAATATTTGGAATATGATTCTATTATAAAAATCGTGACAGAAACTCTTTAAAATATTGATTGTTAATTAGTTTCTGGAGAGGAGAATTTCAAAGTATGTTGTTTACACCAAAGCTGTAGTTCGGCAACTAATTTTAGGCTAAATTCGTGAAAGGAATCTGTCTGTCAGTGTATTCGCGTATACGTGGAGAGACAAAACTCGATCGACAAGATTAGAAAGATGAAAGGAAGTTTAATAAGAGTTCTTGACGCCAAAATTGTGATATTTGTTTATTTTTACTACCTCGGATATAATTGGCAACTTTCAGATGCCGCCAAGATCGCCAAGCTTCTTTATACACAAAACGTCAAAATTTTGTCACAAAGAAGTCAATGTTTAGCAACTTCTGGTAATATCGTTTACATTATTTTGGTGATTTATGGCGTGGATCATAAAAATAAACAAGTGCCATAGCAAATCTGCCGTGCCATAACCAAGCGTCATAGAAAATATGACTCGTCATAAAAAAGTACACGTCATAAAATTTTCGACTGTAACTTTCTAATAGGCTCTATCGTTACTAATATTTGATAGTCGCTCGAGACGATTACTATCTAATAAGCTGACTTTCTATCTGAATAGAAATAACAAATTTATCAAAATTCAAAATGAGGAAGGGGTTGAAAGACCTGAGAAAATAATGCAAACCTTGGATGTGCGTGAAAAAAAAAGAATGAAAAAATCAGTTTGCAGCACTGGTCTGATAGCAATTCTAGTATCTGAAAATTTGAAGGGAGAAAGGATTGCTCTTGGTTTCCAAATCAGTCAGTCACTTGGGATCACAGTGGAGTTTCATAAGCTGCCCGTTGATGACCTGCATTTTTCTTGCTTTTTTTTTCTTTTTATCATTGAACTCTGAGTGTAAAAACGTAAGCAAAAAGCATCAAATTCTTAGAATGGAAAACAAATTAGAAAACAAGCTTATAAATTTATCTAATTAGTAAACACATTAGATAAATAAACGTACTATACAAAATAATTTCAGGGGTTACAGTAATTGTATCAATTTGCGACTCAACAATCCTAATGGGAAGAAGATATTGACAGATTCAAATTACAACAGAGAGACAGTGCACGTGTTAGGGAATTGTGTTTCTTGTCAACAAGCATGGGTTGCTTCTCAGAATTAATAACTGATAGCAATCGTCCAAAAAATATTGTGTCCAATTTACCTCGTGATATTGGATACGAAATAAAAGAAATATAGAGAAAAAAAATAACAATGAAATTCTGATTAATAACCAGATTCTCCCTCATTTTGAGAAAGGAAATCTAGATATTTCTGAAGCATTTTTTCCCAATGTCAGATAGTGTTTTATGCGCTTTGATAAACAACCTACTATTAAATTGAATGAAATTGTTTTATTCTCAAGGATAAAAGTAATTTTTTTCGATTGCACAAAAGTAACAAGGAAATTAAGTGATCATATGTCTAATCATTATCGTGTGGGCCACTTATCCGAAGGGTTTTCCAGCAAGCACACATTTTTGTATCAGAATGGCAATGAAACTGAAGCGCCATCTTTAGAGTTATTATTTTATGATAATAATTGTCACCAACTTTGAACAATTTATCCAATATGAATTCGAAAGTCATTTCATTATCAGTCGTCAAGTTTTCAGCAGTCATATGCATATAAAACTATTCTTTTGATAAAATCCAAGCTTCGGAAGCGCAAATAAGAGACCCAATTCCACCAATGATTCAATAAATAAAGGCCTTGCAAATTAAATCTGCTTAGGTGAAACATTCTTCCATTAATGGTGTGATAGGAAAATTTGAAGAGTAGATTGTTGACTTGGGTGTCTTTCCTATCATCTAAACATGGCCCTTGTGTATTTTTCAAATCAGTTGTTTATACAGATTTTGGACTATTATTTTAAATCAAACTTAAGTCATTGTTGAAGGGGCTAAGTACAGCAGCAACCAAAGAATTTTTTTTTGCAATATAACTATCTATATATCTGAAATCATTTATTCTGCATACATTTGAAACGTGACAAACATTATAATAATCATTGCTGAAGACGATGTAAGATTTTGACATATACACGCACATTTATATCATTATCATATATATTAATCAAATGGCTCATAAACCATTAGAAAAACTCTAAAAAAATCCAAATCTCCAAAGAAAAAAAAATTTTTGCATAGAAATATCTAACTTCAAGCTTCTGTTTATTTATTTATTTTTTCGTTATTGAATTGCCACAGAAAGCTGTTATAATAATGCAATAACGAAAAGGGCGTTTCATTACAAGAAAATTACAAATATTTGTTGGCACATTACTCAGAGAACCCCTTCCTATGGTTTCCTATGGTTTCCATAATTATCTGACTTCATACTGTTGAGTCGTAGTTGGATGACGAGGACAATACTTGAATCTTCAATCTTCGAAATTTTCACAACGTTAATGCAGATGTTTCTCTATGTCAAAGGAAACTTCGCCTTTCGGCAAAATCGGTTTTCGAACCTGTATTCCTCTGGTACGAAAGTTGAAAACTTGCTACTAAGCTAATTGGCCTTCTATTTGCGAATTGGAATAAATATTTTTTGACGTTTTGGCTGTTTCTTTTCTTAAATCATATAGCAAACACTGCTCTTTAACATCAAAATAAATAAATAAATAAATATTATTCGAAGTGTAAGAGGTGAGAAGTGAGCTAGGTCAGATGCAAATGCAATAATTTAAACAGCTAAAAAAACTTTGTTTTTTCAACCATCACATAAACACGAATGTAAGAGTTTTTGATCATTTAGCTATAAAAAACCCCCAGAAAATAAGGTATCATTTTTAACACTATTAATAACATCTTTTATAATGAGTACATTTATTTCAGCTGTGCTATAAAAATGCTTCATATGAATTGATAAGATAATAATTTTCAAAATATATATTTATTTTATTCTTAAACTACACAATCATTTTATTTTTCAATAGCAATTATGATAATTTTTATACTAAATAAAATAAGGAATACAAGAGCATAAATTAGTTTTTCCAATTACAAATTAATTAATAATTCCAATTACTAATAATAATTAATGCTATGTTTATATGTTACATTAAGAAATATAATAATGAATTTATTTTAAATGTTAAATTATCTAACGCAAAAAATAATTAAAAAAGGCAAAAAATGTAAGGGGTGGAAATTTTTACCGATCCATAGTGAAGGAATAAAAATGTCATGGAAAAAATTACAGTGCTTTACATTTGAATAATATTGATCTCTAAGCATATAATTCAAGTTAACATGAAATTTGACGAAAAGTTTATTTTAATTAAATAATTATAAATTTGAGTTTGAAACAATATTATGTAGAGACAAAATTAAAATAACAAAAATATTCCTGCTATTTATCGCAATTTTTTTTACGTAAAAAAACATTTTCAAATATAGATCTGAAGAAAAAATTGTTGATATTTTAAAATATAAAGCATCCAAAGTAAAGTAATAACTTATTTACGTTAAAAAGTAACAACCTGTTATAGATTCCTCCTAAAAAATCAAAAGAAGTCAGAACGTTTTTAGTTCTATGTATGGTGGTTATATTACGAAAACAAACTTACCCAATCAAATATGGAAAAACAAAGAAGGAATTCTAGTATTTCAGTTGTTCTATTACATCTCTTTATTAAAAATCACATGCAACAAGTGTGTTCGATTGCGATGTTTTCATTTCCCTCCTTCCCATTCACGTGTTTTATTTCCTTTGTTGTTAGATCACAGTGCGCATGCGGAAATTGACGCTCACGATCTCGTTGGATAACTACGTCACAACTGTGCTGACTCAGATAGCGAAACCGACCTTGATGATAAATAACCACTATTTGACACTACGAAACTAGTGACCTGCATTAATTATTATCTTTCTTATCCTACATATTATCTTATCACATACTTTTTCCACTTTGACATTACTGTCATTTCGCTGTCTCAAAACAAATGCTCGGTCAGTTGACGGAAACTTTTCTATTGCAATCAATACTATAAAGTTGTTATTTTATAACATACTTACTATAAATTCCAGCCATGGTAATGTGCAAGAGGTTAAAAACATTAGAGTATGCGAATTCTGTACAACGTCAAGGTCACTTAAAACTTCATCCATGCTGACTTTAAGATATGATTTCAGAGCTTCTAAATAATTATTGGAATTTAACAGACTTTAACGAATTTAACAGACTTTAATAATTCTGAAGACAGAAAGGAGAAAAAAATGGCACTGACAAAGTAATTTAAATTTAGTAAATAATTTTAGAAAGGAATTTGTTGATACCGCGCTCAGATTTGGTTGGCACGTGTTAGAATCACTGTAGGAAAGTAAAAACCTTCGCCTTTCAAACGTTGAAAGGGGAAAGGTCACAAATTCCTTTCATAGCGTTTATGAGCAATAATTACGAAATATAAATCTTTAGCGTGAATCTAGCTTTTTTACTGTATCTAACGTTAGAATACGTATTTTGGACACCTTGTCATCAGCCAAATAAGAAAAATACATGCCTAAAGTATTTGTATTTCACTAAACAATTCTTATTCTAATCAGATAATGAAATATACTTTCTTTTGCTTCAAATAAAATATAATCTTTAATTACTGTCATATTTATAAAAAATGTAACTAATATTTGTCTAAAATCCAATTTATGAGTAATTTCAGTTTACTTTATAAAAGCATTTAGTCATAAAATAAATACTTCTCACTTTTATAATTTCATCTAACCATGGCAATGTTCTTTTTTTTTAGACATGAAAATATTTCAATTTAAAGTTTTAAATTTCAGACACTTTTGACAGATATTTGTTTAAAAATCATTTGACCGTTCTCTCGTTTTGAACAAGTACTTATCAAAAAATAATTTACATACAAATATCGATTCTTTGCTGTTTCAAATTTACAAACTTTATAGAGAAGTCATTATTTTTAAATGAACTAAGTTATGTTCTAAAAACAATTTTGCCAAAGGGGAAGATTAGATGGTCCCTAATCTGCAATGAATCTTTGTTATTTTCAATTTTCCAGTAATAGATAATAAAAACCATAACACATAAGATAGATAACAATGACAACAGATGAAGATAATCAATACAATGATAACAAATGAAAATAATTAGATAAATTTTATCACTAATAAAGAAGGATAGGAGAGAGTTGGCGCTGTAGGAAAGGGGCTATTACACCAAAAGTTAACAGGTTTGACGGAGATAAATTTTGGAAGAAAGAAAAAAAAGGGGAAATTTCAATTAAGTGAAAATTAAGTGCAATTGCCAATTGCACTCAATTTGATATAGACCAACAATATCATTTAAAATATAAAATACTACATTTCATGTATCTTCATTCTGGCGTTTTTCAGTAATCGAAATCATATATACACGGACAGAAAAACAAGTATAAGTTTGCGAGTTTAGACTAAAATTAACTTATTGATCTACAATTTTGGGCTAAATATCACAAATAATAGAATATAAGTAATGCGGTCTATTGTAATGGAATGACAGGTTATAAACAAAGAAGCCATATGACCAGAGATATATAAATGTTCATTTCTTATTCCAATCATAGTGTTAAAAATCTTTTTTTTTAATCCATATCCTCTTTTATTCATATATTTTACTAATATAAGAATAAGCACAAACTTGTATTTCATTAAAACTTATTAAGTATGTTTTAAAAAATTATTACAAAAAATGGAAATCGAATATTTAGAGCTATTTCTTTCGTTTTAGATAATTATAATGTAAGGCACATAAAATCACACGCACTCTATACAGTATAAATATTACACTTTTGAAATAAGTAAAATAATAATAATGGAAGGCTTAACTCAGACTTAGATCCTCAGATCTAAGGTTTTAAAGACCTTGTTCACTGATTGCTTCAACTTTTTCATTCTCCCAAGCAAATCAAAGCCAATTACAGTTCCTTTTATTACAGATAATTTTTTAAAAAATTAGAATGGTTGATTGAGATTTGCACCGGAATTTATCTGTTTTGAGTTACTAGAGAGACAAAAAAAAAATCGTTTTTTTAAGACAATTAATCAATATCTATTGGTGGAATCTAAGAAAATATTTTTTACAGATTTCGCATGCAAAAAGTAGAAAAAAAAGTGAGCACGGGAGAGTATTCTCCGAAGTTTCGAGAAAACGGCTTAAACTCAAAATACATATTTGGGAGTTGGTACCCCATTTCATAAGAGCGTCCGTCCAAGGTCTTCATGTTTGTTTTACTGTTTTACGATCTTAAAGTTTACTAAGTGTTTCAAGGTCTTCATGTTTATAGCTAGAACTACTTGCACCTGATGATATTTTTATTTCTACAATGTATGAATAAGAAACAAATACCAAATCAATGGATCACAAAATTTGTTCATTGGGTCACAGGGATCAAAATGTGTTCGTTGGTCTTCGATGTTCTCAAAGGTTTAGTGTGAGATATTATTTGATTTTCAAAATACAGAATACAATTTAACTTTGTTTCATAGGTTGTAAACTGTATCCCAATTACATTTTACAGGCTACAAGAGAAAAGAATGTTACAATTTGTTAAAACAAATTCTGCTGGTGGAATTAATTTGTTCTTGGCTGTCAGCAGAAGATGAATATTCACCTCTAAGAATCAGGAATTATGGAGTTTTAATCCCATTTGCTGCTTCTAATTTGAGCAAAGATGGAGTTTTAACTGTTGCAGTAATAAAATATAAGCATCCGATGGAAATTAATGTGAAAAGAGAATGAGGATATATTCGTTTAGTTTAATTACATATTTTGAGAAAATGTGTATAAATCAACAGATTGATTTGTGCGATTGATTATCCTATTTTTAAAAATATTTCAGTAAAATTTTATGTGATGTTAAATCAGTTTATTTACTTTTACCGAATCAATATTAAGAAAAATTTAGCAGTTCTCAAAAGCTACTTGCTCAGAGTAATTTTGGATTCTGCAACAGCATTAATTATTAAAAATCTTAGGAAATACTGCAATAGTTATTATTCAGAGAAGTAAATAATTTAATTTTTTTCACCTTCCTTTCATGAATTCTTGTCATTAAAAGGTCAGGCAGACAGGATATTTTTCCACTATAGGTATCTATATTATAAAAAATAATATTTGACCTTAATCTTACTATATGGACATTCTTTTATTCTAGATAAGAAACTTAAAACATACCAAAAATACTACTACACTTGTAATTTGTAAAACTAATTTTTAATTATCTGTTGCTTTCCTTTATTTAATCTTCATGACTCATTTTTAAATTTTAAATAATCAATTGCAACCGATCTTGTATGTAGATAATTTGAAGATTCAAAGAGAAAAATACAAAGTATTGAAATTTTGATGTAAATAATTATACATGGTGTCCACTTTAATTTGGCCAAATAATTAACAAGATACTAAAGGAGGTGGAAAAACCTTTAAATAACGGGAAGAATTATATTCTATGTTTGTTGTTTCTTATGGCACTTGCCATGGACAAGCTCGCTGTTACGAAGACAGTGATTTAAGCCGGTGGGGAAGCGTCTCTTGTCTTTATAGTAGCACTAACTAGGGCCAAGAGTACGACTTTGCTACTCACGCATCACTCAATCGCTTGCACAAACCCTTTTTACAGGAGGGCACATTCACGTATCTCACAGATAGAATAACGGAAGAACATCCATGCCCCAACCGGGACTCGAACCCAGGACGCCCAGGTCACAGGGAAGACGTGCTACCCCTATGCCAGAACGCCGGCTTATACTCTATGTTATTTGAGTTAACAAATGTATTTCTGAAAGAGTTGCGAATGAAAACTATTGATATTTTAATCCATATTTTAAAAAAATCCATCGTAAATTACCGAATTTCAGATTTTTGATCTATATGGGTGCCATATTCAAGTTTATTTAAAAAATAATTTGAAAAAGCAACACAGCAATACAGAATTTTACTTTGTAAATGATTCCTTATGATATCTTGAGAGACTTTGAATTAGCCATAAAATTAGCCTAAAACAGTCAATCAGTTTTTTATTTGTCAATCAGTTTAAATCGCAGAAGAATGATTCTCTTTCGTTTGGAATTTGACAGTATCTGGAATATTTTACTAATTATGATTGATAGGATTGTTTTAAAAGTTAGATGGCATGAATTGATATAAAATATAATTTCTTTCTGTCATTTACAGCATTTTTCCAACTAGAACATTATATTTATTTTTAAAAGTTTTGAAATGATATTTTTTTTTTGGTTATTATAACAGTTAACACCCTGTATAAAGAAATAAGCATAATAAATAATTTTAATACTGTAAGATTAAAAAAGATTTTAAAAAGATAAAATTGAAAAGAAATTTATTTTTATGATATTTTACTCATGACTGCAAGTCTCAGAACTTCTGCATCAAACAACAGGAGGGCGTTTTATCTCAAAGATGAAAATGAGTTTGCACTCCCACACAATAATTCTTTGTTTGAACCGAACCTCAAAAGCGTGATTCTTTGTTCCTTATTCCAAGGACTGAAAACAAATTTCTTTTCTTGAAAAGTAAAAAAAAAAAATCTTGAATGGTATTCCAGAAAACATTTTCGGAAATACAGTAAAAACCAATAAAAATGCACCATCCTAGATTTTGTCAAATTTTATACGCTTTTATGTACAATCACTTAAAGGATAACGCATGAGCAAAAATAATGATGAAATCATAAAATCCCATGGAAATCCATCAAAAATACTTTCAAGTAAAAATATAGTTTGCCAAATTTAAATTTATAATGTTATTTTGATTTTCAAAAAATAAAAGGAGATTTGATTATTTTGATTTTCAAAAATGTTGAAGTTTGAAGCATTATAACAATTTAGAGTTATTTTTTTTTTAAATTTTCAAGTTTGCTTTTAACTATGCAACAGCGATAACATGCATACAAAAGACGTAACTAAAATTATTATCCTAGAACGAATGAAAATATTAAAAGAATTCTATATAGATATCCAAAAATAATTTTATCAAACTTAGACAGCAAATTGTATAGAAACAAAATTAGCATTCACCGAAAAATCCTTTTTTTAAATTAAAAAGTGATGTAAAAATGATTAACATTTCGATAGAATTATAATTACAGATTTAAAACAATTTTTGAAGAATCTTTTTACAGGAAGTATATACAAGTATATACCGAAGAAATAACTACATACCACATTTCGAAGATATACGTTCAATGATTAGCCATGTGGAGAACTTCAAAAGTTTTTTTTTCTGCTGATGCAAAAGTTTGTAACATGGGGTGCCAGAACTATACTACCCCCTTTTTTTCCCATCATGCGTGCCGCAGGTCATATCACATAATTCATATATAGTATCAAGCCTACAAACGTAATAACATTAATAAAAATGGCACGTTTTATCGGTATGCTTGCACTTGTCTAAAACAACTAAAATGTCGAAATAAATGAAATGATAACATTATAAAATATGCCATAATTATTCCAAGAAATACCAATTTTAAAATACAGCTGATCATAAAATCCAAATTTACCAGATTATGTGCATAAAATGCTGTAATGACACCAGAATCCTTATGAAAATATGATGGATGTTTCTAAAATACTAACAATAATCTAAGAAGCAATAAATCTAAGGATTATGAAAAATTAAAATCAATCCTTCTGAAAAAACTGTATTCGCCTTACTAAATAAAATAAGGCTCAAATTCACAAATGATACTTAATAATAATACCGAACGAATTCTTATTTCCTTCAAGACAACAAACTCTTCAATTGAGTATTGTATTTTTCTCAAAAGTTGGCGACAGCGTTTTTTACGTGTTTCATGTGGTCATGAAATGACTCCATTCCCTTTCATAAACAAGCAAAGCTCGAAACAAATCTTTTTGTTCCCCGCAAGCAGAATATAAAAACAAAAAAATTGTTCCATCATTGACTCTGTCCCAGAAGAATGTTCAAAGCACAGTAAATTTGAGTTATTCCCAAAATTTCTTGTTTAATTTTTTAGTTACTAAATCAGTTATATTAAAATACTGCGAGAATCAGTAGAGAATTCTTTTAGCAAGGTGTTGAAATTTCGATATGACCTAGAAACTCAAAACGTCACGTTTGACCTTGTATTCTACACATGAATTGTTGTTATTTTTCAAATTAATATGAAGATTAATGATTTGAGTAAAATTATCTTTAAGCTGTTATATTCATACTCGTAAGAAACTCGTAAGAAAAAGTATCAGAGACTCATTCAACAAAATAATATTGATTATCATTTTCCACGCTAACTTATAAACGAATTCACCATTTCTATCATTATCATCTTTTTTCTTAAGCTTTATTTAAATGAAAATAGAAAAAGTATTTTTATAACATGTATTTATCACTTAAAGATAAGGTTTTTATTTTTGGTTAATGATAATAGTTAAATTTAAATGATCGGACGGGGAAAAAATGAAAAATGTCACGGACACCAAGCATCATATTATCGTCAAGGTCACCTTGAACCAGAGCTGGATTAAAAAATGTTATGGCCTTTAGCTACATATTTAAAAAAATGGTTAATTTATTTTCGCATCTCAAAGCGTTTTTAAATTAACCTAATTTTAATGATTTATTATTGGTTAATTTTTACTTTGGCGATTTGGTAAAAAAGTTTTATTTATTTATCTGTTAAGAATCATGACTAGGACATATTTGAGCTTGTAAATCAATATTATTTAAGCAGGTTCTCAATGTATCTACATAATTAAGTGAAGATCATGAAACAGCTATCAACTTGATCAATTGCATGTGAAAAAAACTGTATTTTAAAACTTCAAAATTCATTAAGTTTGCATTCTTTAGAAAACTGGTTATTAGGCTGAAAACATCTTTTTACTTGCCCTGACACTTGCGGCCTCTTTGAATCCAACGACCCTCGGCAACCTTTAGGTCTGAGAATCCGAAATCCACACTGCTGTAATTTGTAGGTCACGTCCCTCATTCGAGAATAGAAGTTACTGAATTCAAAGTCCGTTTCCCCTTAAGGTTCGTTGAATAAGTAAACCCCTTAATATGCATTTGAACTTAAGACACATATTCGATTTATCTTAGACAAGCGATGAGAAAAATTTCGGAGAATCGATTAGGGGTGTTAAGAACTTTGATAACTTTAGTAGTGGAATCGGGAACCACAAACTGGCTACCCCGACTCAGCGGAAGACTCACAGAAAAGTTTGATTGATCAGACCGCCGCAACAGCAATACTGGTGGTAACTATGATTAAATCCTAAAGACTATCACTGGCCACGGTACAACCCTTTCTTAAGGAAGTACGTCCTATCATCGATGAGAGGAACCAGACTCACACATTTTTGTGTACCCTCCAGGATAGCAAGAACCAACCATCATGCAGGAGGCTACTCATCCTCAATTACGAGTTGCCCCTCCCCGTGGCACAGGGGGATTGGGAAACATACTTTCTCCTGACTTCTAAGGGAAATGATGAACAAAAATATCTCTAGTGCCCAAAATTTCTATATTGAAGGGAGGATGTGTGCAATATCGAAATTTTAACAATGTAATGCACGCCACTAATGTATTCTATAACATTTTGGTAATCAATTGTCGGCCAGTTATAAGATTCCAGTAAGATCACTCTTGCTCAGAAGGAAGATTGAGCATGCTTTGAGAGAGTGGACAATAGCAAGTTCTTGTCTCGACGGGACAAGTACTAACTATTATGCAGTTTCTACGCACGTCTGGTCTTACTGGATGGTTTGTAGCTGAATGAATGTAAACTCTACTTAAGTCCGTCAAGGACAAGTTTCCTCTGACTGCTGCGAAGTAGAAATGGCGAGGAAGACCGCATTTGCCCAGGTATCGCCTTCAGAGACGTAGGAAAAGTAAACAGTTCCTGAAGTGTAGAATTTTGCTTTTTTTTCTTGTAGACTTTCGTATATTCGCAATTAAAGATGTCATCAATCCTCATGAAATATTAGGAATGTATGCTCATATTCTTAGTGAGAAAAATTCTTATTCTCCCCAGAATAAAGAGAGGGGTGCAAGGCTGAGAAGGGGGGGGGGTGAAACTACAAGCTGGAGTGCCATCTGTCTTCCCGACATTCGAATATAGTGATCCAATATGAAGCATCTAGTAGGTATAATATGTATTTTGGATACTTTTCTTCAGCCCACAGGGCTTACATTTTGATGCAGACTTAAAACTAAAATAACAAATACAAACACCAAATTCTCATTTATGGCAATCGTTATATTAAGAATTGTATCCACATATTCGCGAATATATATAGATTGGCAGAAGGACAAATATTTGGTGGGATTGAGCTTGAATTTAATAATTTACAGTTCTGATGTTAAATTCATGTAAGAAAATACATCCATAACATTATTCGAGTTATATTATCCCCATGAATACGGACGAAAAAAACAACAACTAATCAATTTTTCAGTCATTGAATTTTTTTTTAATTTTAAAAATATCTACAAATTTGATGTTAAGACCAAATACGAAATTTTATTCATTTATTTTCCCAACGGGTTTTTGAGATATAGTATTCACAAATGTAAATATAATTTCATAAATGTGTTTTTGAGAGTTTGGTAGGTCTGAAATATCCAAGTTTATCGAAACATGAGAACGGAATCTTTTTGAAAATTTTAATACTTTCTGTTTACAAACGTCGATTACCAGAAAATAAAATCTGTAAATAATTCAAACACTTTTTTCCCAAAGACTAATACCCGTACCATCCATATCCCCTTTAACCATCGCTCCCTAAGTTTTTGGATCACTGCTCAAAATTGCAAGCTCTATGCAAAAATGTCTTACCAATTATTTTGAATGAAATTGTTAATCTAGTTTAAAAGATCTGTGAATGTCTGTTTACCATGAAATTGCGTAGTATTAAAAACAATTTATTAATTTAGTTCTTATAATAAATGCATTTTATAAGTCACAATAAAATTTTCTATATGACCTAAAAGGCTCTTCTCCTTTATAGCACACCACCCACTCAATAAGTTTGCAGTCCGACACATATATAACATCACTGTTGACAGACCCATATAATTTCTAGTAAGAATCAATCTTCAAATGATGCGTGTTAAAAGTTCGTGATATTCTGACAATAAGTTTGCAAGTTACAGTGGTTTTAATGCCCCCAGTTTTGTAATTCCAAAACAATTAATAAAAAAAGAATTCCGTGTTTTGATTAAACTTTTTTTTCTGATGGGGAAAGATACTTGAATATGATGGAAAAAAATACTTGAAAATACTGTTTGCTGAAACCAAACAGTGACTTGATAAACGTTATGGAGACTCTACAATAGGGAAATGAACTATTATTGACTAGTACGCTGAATTTAAATGCGGTCGTACAAACGACAGCGATGCTGCAATGTTCCGAAAAATATAAAAGCTGTCCACAAAATAGTTTTGAAAGACCATAAAGTGAAGTTGCATGAGATAGCTGAAAACTTAAAGATATCACAAGGTCATGTATTTACAGTTTTACATGAAAATTTGAGCATACGTTAGTTGCTTTTGAAGTCTGGTACCGCGTTTGCGCACCGCAGACCAAATACAAATAAAGCATTGATGATTCAGAGAGCTGCTTTGAACTGTTCAAGAGAGCTAAAAAGGATTTATTGCTCCGGTATGTGACAATGCATCAACTACTACACATCTGAATCAAAAAGGTCGTCAACTGAGTGAACAGCAGCTTCTGAAAATCATCCAAATTGATCAAAAACTGAAAGTACAACTGAACAGGTTGTGATATCCGTTTTTGAGGACACGCATGATATTTTTTTATTCTATATTTCTGGGATCCTTAAATTAATGTTAAACATTTTATTCTGATAAATGTTGTCATATAATATTTTGTTAGAGCTAGTAAAAGCTATAGGGGTTGAGATTAAAAATAATTTGCTTTAATGCTATGAACTAGGCATATATATAATCAAAAATTTAAAGTGAAAAAACAAAACTTTCAGAACATATGCTTAAAAACATAAAGTTCATGAGCAGGAAGCTAGACATTTTTTTTTTGATAAAAAGTGCCATTTTTTCAAAAAATATTTAAAACATTCGTATTAATGTATTAATCAACTCATGAGGAAAAGTCATTTATTTAAAAATAAAGTAGCTACAAACTATTTTTAATTTTTCAACTCATATTTTTCATCTGATTAAGGACAATCAGTTTGAAACTAGCTATCTACACTTTTGAAGATAATTATTATTTGTTATCTTAATACATTTTAAAACTAGTTGCCAAATAAATAAAATTTCCAAAAAAAATATAATTTCTATGAATTACGAAAAATTGGGACTACAAACTATGCATATATTGAAAAAATAAAAACATTATTAAATAAATTAACGTATAGGTAATCAAATGCGTATTATTCATACATTAAAATATTAAATAATAATTTAATTGCTACATTTTGTTTCGCTTGACAAATTTTATGCAATACTAACTTTTAAAAATTTATTGGAATCTTTTTTTTTATAATATATTACATGGATTAAGGGCTTATATTTCTAAATAAGAAATTGTTAACTGATCATTATGGTTAATTTTTAGAACTTTATTAATTTCGTTCATTTTTTTTTCATGAAATGCACATTAAAAAAACTTGATGCGATATATTAAACATATAAATTTAACATCTATATTTAACTATATAAAAAATATATATAAATTTTCAAAAAGTTATACTGATGTAAGAAAATTAAAATAAAATAAAACATTAACTTCTTTTTTAATATTAAAAATTTATTCAAATGTTAAACTAAATTTACTATTAATTAAATTGTTGTTATTATTATTTACGCAGGGCCCATAATTTTCACTCCTTAAAAAAAATGTCTAATTCCGCCTTTGAAAATCTATAATTACGAAATCCGATTCCGCGCCCTTTCTTCCTATTTCCATTTCGAGACTCTGCCTTGAGGCAACCTTGATACGACTTAGTTCCATTAAATTTTTAATTAAAATGAAATCAACGCGTTTTATGTATAGTTTCATAGTAAAAATATGTGATTCAAGTTGGTTATTTGGACAATTTTTTTAATAAACTGTATAAAAATTTGATATTTATAGTCATCGTCATCAAATTTTTCATCAAAATTCTATTTATCTATCGTGAAGTACTTTTAAGTACTATATTGATATGGAATATATAAATAAATAGTCAATATTCTGTTACGAAAATTTTAGCTCAAAATTAAACACATATACAAATTCTGTCTAAAGATTACGTGCAACAATTTACTTATTCTTCTTGTTGAATTTTAATATAGATTTCACACACATAGGAATAGACATATAGACAAACCCTCTCGAACGGATTTATTTCAAAATTATCACACATCTGCAGTTTCAGTGATAAAACCACATCCTAAATTCCATTTAACTGCTTTATTGTGTTTTTAAGTTATCGTGTTCATAGTTACACGGAAGAATTTAGTCCAAACATTGATAGAAATCTATATTTACGATCTTAAGACCATTTATCAAATTTTACCCGTTTCTGAGTTATTGACATTATCCAATTTTTAAGGCGTCGGAATTGTTCATGTTTAAACCGTCAGTACACGCATGCAGCCTTTATGACTCCCTGATTTATCTTATAGCCAAACATTCTAGGGACCTATAAAATTTTAACCCTATTACTTCCCATACCTTCAAGGAAGAGCTAGAAAAAGAACATTAGAACAACAGAAAACATTGAAACAATGTATCTTATTTTTACAGGAGGTTTGGTTTCATATTGGCCCATGAGTGTGCTAACGTTTCAGATTCTTTTAATGTTATGGATATGACAGTAAAAAGCACAGATTCAGACATCTTTTAACAAGTCTTTCTACTGACAGACAAAATGAAGATACCTCAGATGGTAATAGAGTCATGAAATTATGAAAAGTGATCATGATATAGAATCGGAACAAAATGCAGATTCTGAATACTGATAGTGTCAAGTCTTGCTCGTGAAAAAAGTAGCAAATCCTTATATAAAAACCATTAAATGAATTGTCTTGGAATTTATGATAATTCATTTTACTCTGAATGAAGAATGAGAAAAGTATTTTTTGAGTATGTATATAAAATCAAAGGCAAAATGTTTTAATTTTTAAAATTGTATGTTTAAGCTTCTTTTTTCCAAAAAATTTCAAATGTAAACTATATGCAAAATATAGATTTTTCTATTCTTCCAATTTCCTGTTTTTATACAGGAAAAAAAAATTACTTAAAAATAATAAGTTTTATCGGAACAGAATAGGGGAAAAAGAAATGAATGCTGAAAAGGTACGGTAAAAAAACGGTAAAAGGTAAAAAAAAAGAGGCAGTTTCGATTTTTTTTATTAAAAATCGCATTTATATCTTAAATAAGAGCATGTTTACATGGAAAAACATTTATACTCTGACCATATTTTATTTTTATACAAATAGCCAATAAAATTAGGGTTAAGAGCCTGATAATTTGGGGTCAAAATAACCGTGCGCGTGTGCTAACGTTCAAAAAATGGGTG